>NC_045709.1:22339824-22992223 GCF_009834535.1 Camelus ferus
GAAGGAGGGACCCCAGCCGCGCCGGCGCCAGAGGAGGGGACAGCCCTGTGGGATGGCCGGGGACCTGTGGAGGTAGGATTCTCAGCTGAGACCCCGGTTTCTGTTAGAACAAACAGTGAAGGGGGTGGTCAGAGACAGATGACAGTACAGGTGCTTTGCTGACAGCGGAATTTCAGAAAGCAGTGGGGAGAAGAGGACAGAAGGTGGGATCCCAGAGTGTTGTGTGGCCCTGGTAGCGCGGGGCAGACGGCGCTGCTGGAGCTGGGGGGCAGCCCGTGGGGGCCGGCCGAGAGGGGCGGGAGCTGCGGGGTTTCCACGCTGTTTGCAGGGTGGGGGGTGGTTCTCCCATGTGTGCGTGTGCGTGTGCGTGTTCGTTCCTGACACTCCGGGCAGTGCAGAGGCAGGATGCCCGCAGTTCTGTGTGGAAGCTGAGAACTTAGGTCCCCACTGTCTTTTGTCTCTAATGTTTCCCGAGGGTCTCTCTGTCTGAGGCAGCCACACGCAGGGCAGACAGTGTGCTGAGCCGGCCCGCAGGGGGCTGCGGCCCCCCTTCCGCAGGGGTTCCCTGTGTGCTGTCCGTCCTCTTGCCCCGAGACCTGCCCCCCAGGCCTGATCTCCCAGCCCCACTCAGGTTCGAGGTTCTGAACCCGCTCTTCAGACCCTGGGAGGACTGCAGGCAGCCCCGTGGACGTGTGCACCCGTGTGCACCCGATGCTCTGTCCGTGAAACACACCCCTGAGGGTGGGGCCCTGGCAGTGGATTCCCAGAGCGCGCCGCAGAGTTAAATCAGATCGCTTTCCCTTGACAATCCTGATCTGACTTTAATTTCTGCCAGCCTGATAGACCACAAATACAGTAACTTATTTTTGCTTGTAATTATTTTATTACTAGTAAGATCAACGTCTTCCTTGTGGTATGTTTCCATCTTTATGGGGGCGAGGGGGTAAATTATTTTTTGTCATTTTCTCATGTTCATCTTTTTATTTTTGTAGGGATGTTAATCTTTCATCCATTTTGTAATAAATCCCCCATCTTGTTATTTATCTTTCAACTTGTATAATTTCTAACCTTCAGAATGTTGTGTTTTTGTTCGTTTGCTGGATGGTGGTGGTGGCTTTGAGTTAAATCCGTCAGGCTGTTCTTGCTGTTTCCTGTCACGCTTGAAAAGAGCTTGCTGGCCTGAGAGTATTTACACTTCTGTCCATATTTTCTTCTAGTACTTTTATGGTTTTATTTTTAACTTTTACATCTTTGATGATTTAAGTTTATCACAGTGTAAGGTATGAGATTTTTTTTTCAAGATGTCTCTCGGTTTTATTTTAACTTAATCCCTGTGAATGCTTCACAAAAACATACACATAGAAGCAAATAAAACTATACAAACTAAATATCCAGCAGATACAACAAGTAGTCAGAAGGTCTAAGATGGACAGCTGTTAGGTGGCTGATGAGGTTGTTTGCATATTTTAAACAATCAACTTGTAATAAATAAATACTTTTAAAACATATAAAAGAAATTGGTAATCTGTAAAACAGTTGAATGGGTAGCATGCATTGATCAGCACACAGTGACCAGTAATATTTATTGAGTTCAAACTATTTACTGTTGTAAACATCAAACAAAAGCATTATGGAATCTTAACTGGCTTTTACTTTTTCTAATTGGTTTTTGAAAAATCCACTTTCCCTGCTGATTTGGAAAGGCCTCCTTTGTGAGAGGCTGAGTTTCACATGGAAGACCTGTGTCTACTCACTTCAGGCCTCCTGCCCGGGCTGGACAGCCATTAGTGGAGTTTTTTTGACGGTCGGTTGTTTTTTTGTTTGGAGCAGGGATGCCCCTGCTCTGTTGCATCGTCTTCCTGTGCCGTGTTCCTCTGACACGCACCTTAGACATCTTGCTAAACGTATTCCTGTTTTATGATTTTGGGGGGCTGTTGTGAGTGGGTCTGTCACCCCCTCCCCACCATTTCTGTCTGGTTACCATCGGTACATAGACAGTTCGGTGTTCTCACTTTGTGCTGCCCCTTTTCAGTGTGTCTGTGTCCCTCAGGTCCTTGACTGGTTCAGGGGCTCAAACTCTCACAATCATGATAAACGATGATGGAGAAGTTACGCATCCTCGTTTTGTCCACGGTTTCAGTGGAGTATTTCTGGCTTGATCTGTGATCGGAAAGAAAGACAGTACGTGTGTTGGAGAGCCCATTCCAGGATGAAGAGCCGTGCACTCATATTGTGAAGGCCAGAGGGAGGAAGTCAGGTGTGGACAGGCTGTCGAAGCTGGAGTTCAAGGTAGGGGTTACCAGCATGAGAGACAGAGGGCCCCCTCCCCAGGGGGAGGTGGCCTCCACGTGGTGGATGCTGCTGGCACGATGTGGTGCAGGGCCCTGGACTCAGACCCTCAGGCGGCTGTGAGGACGGAATGAAAGAGTGCGCCTCGGAAGCACTTAGCCCGGCGCCCGGCACGGTGAGCACAGACCAGATGTGAGGTGTTCTTGTCCGTTACTGTGGTCAGTGTCGCACATGATTATCAGAAGAGGGGCTTTAAGTGATAAAAACAGTGTGTGGGAAAGATGCCTTCGTCCCCTGCACGTAGGGTGGGTTAGAGCAGGCGCAGCAAAGGGACCGATTAGAGCAGGTGGGCACCTCTGTGTGCGAGGCTGATCCCTGCTCCGGGAGGGCAGCCGTTCTCCAGGCCCGAGTCCCTGGAAAAATGCGCCCACAGCCGCTTTCCTGAGCACCGTTACAGCAGGTTCGTGGCCCTGTGGCAGCTTTCCATGAGCAGCTTATTCGTGTCTGAGGGCATTTTCTCTTGGAGTCGTTCACACGTGGTTAGCAGGAACGCGGGCGCCCCTCTGTGGCTCTCTTCACACACACTGTCTTCAGATCCCTGACTGAGTGACGATGCAGTCACTGTCCACATGTGTGTATTTCTCAAGGTCTCAGGGAAGCTTTGAAATACTTGCTGATTTATGGAGAGTGAAAAGTGAACCAGACTTTCTCAGGATATTTAGAAAAACTCAGACACTTAAAAGCTAAAAATCAAACAATAATTGAAGTGATTTATACAGTTTCAGCAGTAACTTTTTCCCACCTAAGCGAGAGCACGGGCTACACAGCCCTTCTTACTCTGCTCAGGCCTTTAAGTGGAAGCGGGCAGTGTGGGGGGCTCTGTAAGTCAGATGACAGCTGACATGTGTCTCGTAACACGATTTCTAACTCGTTTCCCCTCTTAAAGCTGAGGACGTCCTCTACAATATGAACCCGTCTTGTGTGGAATTTAAATAAAAGGGAATAAAGAAGTACATAAAAAGACTTGGGCTAACACTGTCCGGCACAGGCCTGAAGTAGAGCGACTGCCTGGGCGCCTCTGAGATGCGAGCCGGCCGGCTGGCCGCCCCCGGCGTCAGGGAGGGGCAGGCACCCTCGCTGTGGTGGACAGCTGCGGCCGCTGGTCCCAGGAGGCCACAGAGCGCTCCCACCCTGACGATTTTCATGACCTCTTATTTGAAATAGTTTAGCCGTAAGTTGCAAACGTTGTCTTCACGTATCCTTACCCCGCTTCCTCAGGGATAATACCCACTGTGACCCTGGTACCCTGTCCGGTCCGGGCAACGACACTGGTGCCGTCCAGGGTCATCTGAACGACTTTCACGTCCGGCATTTGCTCGTGACCAGGACTCCTGAGTGACAGGAAAGTCACCAAAGCTTTAGCTAAACCACTGAAGCGCTGAGTGTGGGCGGCTGCAGGGAGACCCCCACCTCTGCTTCCCCGTCGGGCGGGGCCCAGCACAGCTCATCACCATCTCGAGCTTCTTCATTTGTCCTTATGTCCTTGGTGTCTCTCTTTATTTACCATAGCGCTGATTTTCTGGTCTGTGTCCTTGAACTGTTAACTCACTGACTTCCAAGGATTTTGACCAAACCCATAGCACAAAATGCATTATGTTATGGTCTTTTTACAGAAATTTGTTTATGTGCCTTTAGGGGTGTGAGTGTGTGTAAAACTGAAGCAACAGTGCGGAGACTAGACGCTCCCCTCAGCGTGTGCGGTGTGCTCGTGTTTTCTGTTTTGTTTTTTAAGTGCTTGTCACAACCTACTGCACTGACGTCACAAACCACTAGTAGAAAACGGCACCACGGCTAAAAACCACCATGTGAGCTTCTGTCGCCCCATTATTTTGCTTATTCCACCTTTCTTTTCCAAGTCAGCTGTAAACCCTTTTCAGGTGGAGATGCTTTACAACTAAACAATTCAGAAAGAAAACCACTCCCGCGTAATCGCAGCACCGCCATTTCTCCTCCCGTGCCACGTGTGTCAGTTCAGTTGGCAGACACCATCTTTCAGGAAGGATGGGCACGTGCGTGCGTAGAAGATGACGTAACGCAGTCTGGGATGCTCTGTTCACGGCTGCCCTGGGGAGTGAGAAGTGGCATTTTATCTGGGCGTGGTCACTTGTAACTCAGATTCCGCCCCAGCCCGTGTGGGAGGAGAGAGAGGGACACGTGATGGAGGTGGGTGCAGAAGGCAGCAGCCTGCGCTTACCTGATGGTAGGGAGAGCTTGGTGTGGGCTGTCGGTGGTGGTGGGAAATCGGGAGGTGGGGGCGGCTGTTCGTGGTGGAAAGTCAGGTCAGGATCTGGAAAATCAGATGCATGCTTCCTGTTACATCTGCGCAGAGGCTTTTATGTGATCCTGGAGGGAGTAGGGGACCTCAGAGGTCTTAAGTTTGTGATCAGAGTAGTGACATGAGCAGATGGAAGCTGAGGGGAAAAGTTCGTGTTTCACTCTGGAGCAGGCGTTGGAGAGAGGGGACAGAGACTGAGGGCGGGGAGAGAAGGATCTATGCAAGTAATAGGTGAAAAATATAAAAACGTAGTGAACTTACCATACTCTTAAAAATAATCAGTTTTTATTTGTAAAAATAATCTACCTGGTCATTTTGATAATGTATTATTCTCTCCTATCTCAGTAGTGTTTTCACAGAGTCTTTTTTAAAAATGTGTTTGTATCCAGCGTTTCGGCTGCTTCATGCAGGAGGGCTGCTGGGAGCGGCAGGCGCGCCGCGTGGCAGAGCCCAGGCCCCTCCAGCCGGTTCCTCCGCCTCTCCTCCACGGGCTTCGGTTGTGCTTCTGCGCACTGTTGTGCTGGGAGACCGCCTTCGTGTTTTTACTCCCTCCTCTTCCTGCTGTTTCTGGTGTGGTTGGTTTTAGTTTTGGTTTTTGACGTTTACAATTGCATGTTTATCACCAGAGCTGATGCTGCTTCTTTCTTTGATTGTGTTTAATGAAGGCAACTTTTTTTTGGTTACAAAAATAAATGCACATAGAACCTGTCCTAAAGGTCTTACGAGCCAGGCAAGAAATGATGAGGTTCTAAACCTGGGCATGGATGGTAAGCACGTATGTAAGAGAAAAAATATAAGAAATACACTGAGGTAAAACTGTCAGGATTTGAGGACTGACTGACTCTTCTCTAAACACTGTCTGCCATCACCACTTAATATTGTATTATAGGTTTTATCCAGAGCAATTAGGCAAGAAAAAGAAATAAAAGGCATGCAGACTGGAAAGGAAGAAGTAAAAATATCTCTTATTGTGAATGACGTGACCTTGTACATTGAAAATCCTAAGGAATCCACAAAAATTTAGAGTTAATAAACAGATTCAGCAAGGTTACAGGATATAAGATCAAAAACAAAAGTCAGTTATATGTCTGCACTCTAGCAATAAACAACCCCTAAATTAGGAAAACAGTTCACTTTATAATAGCACCAAAAAGAATAAAATACTTAGGCATAAATTTAACAAAACAGTTTAATACTTATATAATGTAAAACCATAAAATACCACTGAAAGAAGTAAAAGAAGACCTAAATAAATGGAAGTATGTCCTGTGTTCATGGACTGGAAGACTTCTTGGTTAAGGTGGTTATAGCCCCCCCCCCCGCCCGATTGACCTGCAGATTCAATAAATCACTGATGAAATCTCAGCTGCCTTTTTTGTAGAAATGACAAGCTGATTATAAAATTCTTAACAGAAATGCAAGGGACCCAGAGTAGCCAAAACAATCTTGAAAAAGAAGAAAGAGGTGGGAGGACTCCCATTTTGGATTTCAAAACTTACTGCAAATCTCAGGAATCAAGACTGGAATTTTGAGAGTGCAGTCACCAAAATGGTGACCTAGGAGACCCCAGTCGTGGTCCGCCAACGAAGACCAACAATTAGAGAGCTACCCATGAACAAAAACCGCTCCAGAGAGCCCTGGAGTCCACTTAATAAAAACCTGAGACCAAGCGCACAGGAAGAGCAGGCAGCCTCTCTACTTCATCACGCGCCCCCGCCCCGTAACTGAAGACCTCAGTAGAGAGCTTCAGGAGGCTTGCCCAAGCAGAAGAAGGAATCAGCTGGAAGACAGATCAATCGAAATTATCCAGTCAGAGGACCGAAAAGTACAAAGAATGAAATCAAATGAAGAAATCCTACAGACTTAATGGGACACCATCAAGAGAAGTGATGCGTGCATCACTGGAGTCCCTGAGGAGAGGAGAGAGGGAGCAAGGGGGAGACAGTTTGTTTAAAGACAGAGTGGCTGAGAACATCCCAAACCTGAGGAGAGATCGGACTCCCAAGCCCCTGAAGCTGGCAGGTCGCTTTAAAATTTCAGTCCAAAACAGTTTTTTTTTTCCCCCAAGATACCAAGATAAAGAATTTTTAAAGGAACAAGAGAAAAGATGTCTCTCATACAAGGGAATCCCATAAAGTTTTTAGTGGACTTCTCAACAGAGACCTTACAGACAGGAGAGACTAGGATGATGTGTTCAAAGTGCTGAAAGAAACTGCCAACTAAGAATACGTTACCCAGCAAAGTTGTCCTTCAGAAATGAAGGTGAGATAAAGACTTCCCTTATAAACGAAAGCTGAAGGGAGTCATCACCACTGACTCCGCCTTACACAACTAAACCTGAAAGGAATTCTTCAAGCTGAAAGGAAACAAGGCTAATTAGTAACAGAAACATAGGAAAATATACAAAATACTGGTAAAGACAAGCATACAGTCAGATTCAGGAAGCCCTTTATATTGTAATGTGCCGTTAACCACTGAACTCTAGTATAAAGGTTAAAAGACAGAAGTATTAAAAACAGCCTTAGCTACAATAATTTGTTGATGCACAATATAAAGAGATGTAAATTGTGACATCAAAAACGTAAGGAGTAAAAGGGTGAACTTTCTGTGATCTAAGTCAGATTGTTTTCTGTGTAAAATAGACAGTTATATCTATAACATGTTTTATGTAAACCTCAGGGTAATCACAAAGCATGAACCTACAGCAGACTCACAAAAGATAAGGAGAATGGAATCAAAGCACACGACTACTACAGAAAGCCATCAAATTACAAAGGAAATCAGTAATTAAAGAACAAAAGGAAACTAAAAATGAGCCAGAAAAACAATAAGATAGAATTAAAAAAGTCCCCGCTGATCAATAACCACTCTAAATGTAAGTGGACTGAATGCTCCAATCAAAAGACATGGAGTGTCTGGAGGATAAAAAAAAAACACAAGACCCAACAATATGCTGCTGTGAAAGACTCACTTCAGCTTTAAGGACACAAAGGCTCAGTGTGAAGGGATGAGAAAAGATACTCCATGCAAGTGGAAAACGGGAGAACAGGGGGTAGCTATGCTTAACCACACAAAAGAAACTTTAAGCCAAAAATGGTAACAAGAGACAAGGTTACTACATAATGATAAAGCAGTCAGTCATCAAGAAAATATAACTCTCATAAATACACGTCCCCACCATCAGAGCACCTCAGTGTGGTAAGCGCATACTAACACATCTGAAGGAAGAAACAGACAACCATATGATAATGAGGGAATTCAGTACTCCACTCTCACCAACAGAACGATCGTTCCGACAGAAAATCAACAGGAAAACGGTGGACTTGAACTATATTTTATATCAGATGAACCTAACAGATACATAGAGAACATTCCTTTGAACTGCGGCAAAATAATGTGTTCTTCTCAAGTGCACGTGTGACGTTCTCCAGCACTGGCCACATGATAGGTTACAAAACAAATCTTAGCAAATTTAAGAAGACTGAAGTCATACCAGGTATCTTTTCTGACCAAAATGCCATGAAACTAGAAACCAACAACAGGAGGAAGCCTGGGAAATTCACAAATACGTGGAAATTAAACAACATACTCCTGAAAAACCAATGAGTCAAAGAAACCAAAAGGAAATTTTTAAAAATATTGAAACAAAACTGTAAGCACAACATATCAAAACATACGGGATGGTGCAAAAGCAGTTTTAAGAGGGGAGTTTATAACCACAAACACCTACATTTAAGAAAAAAAGAGCTCAAGTAACCTAACTTTACACGTCAAGGAACTACAGGAAGAACAAAAAAAGAAAACAAAATTAAACTCAGGATTAGCAGAAGGGAGGAAATAAAAATGAGAGCAGAAATAGAGACAAAAAAGACAGTAGGAAAGATCAGAGAAACTAAGCTGGTTCTTCTGAAAAGAGGAAATAGATGACTGTTAGTTAGACTTAACTGTTAGACTCACATGGTACTACAAATGAAAGAGGAGACGGTTACAGCTGATAGTACAAAAATGCAATGGAGCATAAATTATGAAAATTATACATGGATTTGGACAATGTAGAAGAAATGGATAGATTTCTAGAAACATAGAACCTATCAAAATCGAATCATGAAGAAATCTGAAATCTGAACACACCTAGTAAGTAAAGTGATTGAATGAGGCATCAAAATTCTCCCAGCAAACAACATGCTACGGCGTGGATGACCCTGGCAGTGTGCTCAGTGGAAGAAGCCAGACACAAAATGCCACTTATTATAGGCGTCTGTTCATGTGAAACGTTCAGAACAGGCAAGTCCATGGAGACAGAAAGTAGAAGGTGTATCGGGGGCCAGGGGGAAGGAGAGTGCAGTGTGGGCTGATGGGGATGGGGTTTCTTCTGGGGGGTAATGAAAATGTTCTGGAATTAGACAGTGGTCACGGTGGCACAGCTTTGCGACTAGACTGGAACCTGGCTACTGTTGTGTGGGATGAGCTGTCATGCCCTACAGTAACCTGTAGATCTAGAAGGAAATATAAGGCCATCGGTTCGTTTCAGCCTTAAACAAATTGCTCACAGCTGACCCTTCTGAAGATTCCACCTTGAACTTTCAAACTTAGGAAATCTGAGAGGAGAGGAGCCCAGGGCTCCTGTCACTACAACGTTGTACAGAATGCTTGTTGATACTATTTTTGTGTGAAAACTTTTATAATACTACTAGGTGCTGCTTTTTTTTAATAGTGACTGCAAATTTTTCACTTGTTTCGAGTGAAAGTTTGGCATCACCCAGGTTTTCCATCTGTTTCAACCATAAATATAGCAGTTTCTTTTTTGTAAGAAATTGCTAAAAGCTTTAACATCAGGAATTTTGGAAATTCTTCAGACAAGACAGTCAGGAAGGATTGATGACATGTTGAGAGAAAGCAGGCAGCCCTCATTTCAGATCAGTCACGTATTTTATTTCTGTCAGTTACTCCGTACAAAATGCAGGTAGTAACATGACCTCCAGATGCCGGAGCATCGTGCACCCTGGGCTGCACTTGTGTGCTGCTGCTCCGTGTGCCTGGCAGGTGCCCCGGTCCCACAGGGTGGGGCTGGGGCGGGTACCGTGTGCTCCTGGGGGGAGGGTGTTCTTACCTTTTTTTTTTTTTAATTTCATGGTTATTTATTTTTTTAGTTGGAGTATAGTCAGTTTACAACGGTGTGTCAATTTCTGGTGTACAGTGTGATGTTTTAATCATACATGTACATACATATATTCCTTTTCATATTCTTTTCATTATAGGTTATTACAAGATTTTGAATAGTGGTCCCTGTGCTATACAGTAAGACCGTGTTTATCTGTTTTATATATAGTAGTTAGTATCTGCAGATTTCAAACTCCCCATTTATCCCTTCCCACCCTCTTCTGTTTTGTAAATAAGTGCATGTGTGTATGTGTGGTTTTTTTAAGATTGTGCATATAAGTAATATCATATGGTATTTTTCTCTGTGTGGCTTACTTCACTTGGTATGACAATCTCTAGTTCCATCCATGTTGCTGCAAATGGCATGATTTCATTTCTTTTTTGTGGCTGAGTAGTATTCCACTGTATACATATACCACGTCTTCTTTATCCAGTCATCTGTCAATGGACATGTAGGCTGTTTCTGTGTCTTGGTTATTTTAAATACTGCTGCTGTGAACTCCCCACCAAGGAGTTACTGTTCTTTCTCTGCTACTTTTTTTAACACATGAGCAGAAAATCCCATTGTCTATGAAGGACGGTCACATCTTGTCCATGTTCACTTTCATGGCTTTTGTCTTACTTTACACAGACACCCGCCCCCTTTGTTGAACTGTGCATAGTCATCATGAAGATAGAAGCAGAATCCCTCTTCTGTTTTTTAAAAAAAATATGTATGTGTATTATTAAGCCATTCTGACTGGCGTGAGGTGATAGGTCACTGTGGTTTTGATTTGCATTTCGCTGATTAGCAACATGGACCATCTTTTCGTGTGCCTATTGGCCATCTGCATTTTCCTCTTCGGAAAAATGTCTATTCAGTTCTTCTGCCCATTTTTAAAGTGGGTTGTTTGGGGTTTTTTGTTTGTTTGGTTTTGATGTTGAGTTGCACGGGCTCTTCATATCATGTGCAAATGTCATCTCCCATTGAGTAGGTTGTCTTTTCGTTTGGACAGTGGTTTTGTTTGCTGTGTAAGAGCTTTTGAGTTTACTTAGGTCCCATTTGTTTATTTTTGCTTTTGTTTCCTTTGCTTTACAAGAGAGATCCAAAAAGATGCTGGTGTGATTTATGTCAAAGAATGTTCTGCCTACGTTCTCCTCTAGGAGTTTTATAGTATCTGGTCCATTTAGGTCCTTACTTCATTTTGAGCTTATTTTTGTATATGGTAATGTTCTAAGTTCATTCTCTTACAAGTAGCTGTCCAGTTTTCCCAGCACCACTTATTGAAGAGACTGTCTTCATTGTATATTCTTACTTTCCTTGTCACAGACTAATTTATCATAAGTATGTGGGTTTATTTGTGGGCTCTGTATTCTGTTCCATTGATCTGTGTGTGTTTTTAGGCCAGTACCATACTGTTTTGATTACTGTAGCTTTATAGTATAGTTTGAAGCCAAGAAGCATGATTCCTCCAGCTCTGTTCTTTTTTCTCAAGATTTTCTTTGGGCAAGAACACAAATAACAAATGTTGGCAGGGATGTGGAGAAAAGGGAACCCTCCTACACTGTTGGTGGAAATATAAATTGGTGCAACCACTGTGGAAAACAGTATGGAGGTTTGTCAAACGAAAAACAGAACTACTGTATGACCCAGCAGTTTCATTCCTGGGTATATATTTTGTTTTTGTTTTTGTTTTTGTTTTTGTTTTTGTTTTTGTTTTTGTTTTTGTTTTTGTTTTTGTTTTGGAAGGGGGGTAATTAGGTTAACTCTGGGTATATATTTGAAAGAAACAAAGCCACTAATTCAAAAAAATACATGCACCCCAGTATTCATAGCAGCACTATTTCAATTGCTGAGATACGGAAGCAACCTAAGTGTCCATCAACACACACACAAGCATGCGCGCGGTGGAATATTACTCAGCTATAAAAAATGAAACTTCACCATTTGCAGCATCATAGATAGACTTGGAGGGCATTGTGCTGAGTGAAAGAGACAGAGAAAGAGAAATACTGTATGATATCCCTTATACATGGAATAAAAAATAACTAGTGAATAAAACAAAAAAGCAGCAGACTCTAGTGGTTACCAGTGAGGAGGGGCAAAATAGGGGTAGTAGAGGGGAAAAGGTTATTATGGGATTGTATGAAATCATGTGTGTGAAACTTGTGAAAATTATAAAACACTATAGAATTTAAAGAATCTTTTATTCAATTAAAAATAATCTGAAAACATTTTCCTTTACTGAGGTAAAATTGACAAATAAAATTGTAAGATATTTAAAGCGTACTTTGTGAATAGGATTTCCACTCCCAGAGTTAATTATCACATCCACCAGCTCTGTTTACCCCCTTTGTGTGTGTGATGACATGTAAGTTCTATTCTTTGGAAATTTCAGTTACAGCACACGGTATTATCAACTGCAGTCAGCATGCTGCATGTTGGATCCTCAGACTTACTCATCTTATAACGGAAAGTTGTGCCCTTTAATCAGCCTCTCCTCCCTCGCCACCAATTCCCAGCCCCTGTCAACTACTTGTCTACTCTCTGCTTCTGTGAAGCCCACTTTATAAGATGGCACATGTATGTGATACTGTGCAGTGTTTGTCCTTCTCTGTCTGGCTTATCTCACTTAGCATAGTGCCCTCTGGGTTCATCTATGTTGTTGCAAATGACAGGATTGCCTTTTTAATGGATGAATAATATTCCACGGTGTTTGTGTGTGTGTGTGTGTGTGTGTGTGTGTGTAAGCATGCATTTTCTTTATCTTTTCATCTGTTGATGGGCACCTGGGTTGTTTCCATGTCTTGGCTATTGTAAATTAATAGAGTTTTGGTTTCTTTTGCATAAAAATCCACAAGTGAAACTGCTGGATCATATGGTAGTTCTGTTTTTAATTTTTTGAGGCACCTCCTTACTATTTTCCGTAATGGCTGTATCACGTTACATTCCCACCAGCAGTGCATGTGGGTTCTCTTTTTTCCACATCCTCACCAGCATTTGTAATCTCTGGTCTTTTTCATGGTAGACATTCTGACAGGTGTAAGATGGTAACTCATTGTGGCTTTGATCTGCATTTCCCTAATAATTAGTGATGTTGAGCATCTTTTCATGTACCTTTTAGCCATCTGTCTGCTTTAGAAAAAAATGTCTGTTCAGATCCTCTGGCCCAGTTTTAAGTAGATTGTCTGCTTTCTGATGAGCTGTGTGAATTTTTTATGTATTTTGGATGCTACCTCCTTACTAGTTACATGATTTGCAGATGTCTTCTCCCATCCATAGGCTGCCTTTTCATGTTGCTGATAGTTTCTTTTGCTGTATAAAAGCTTTTTAGTTTGATGGTGTCCCATTTGTTTATTTTTTGCTTTTGTTGCCTTTGCTTTTGGTGTCAAACTTAGGAATATTATTGCCAAGACCAATTCAAGGAGGTTTTCCTATGTTTTCTTCTAGGAGCGTCATGTACGCTCCATTTTTCTGGGTTGTCCTGTTTGTTGTCTAATTGTCACAGTAGTCTCCTTTTATCCTCTGTGTTTCTGTGGTATCAGTTGTAGTGTCTCCTCTTTCATTTCTAATTTTATTTATTTGACTCCTTTCTCTCTTTTTCTTAGTGAATCTAACTAAAGGTTTGTCTTTTTACTTTTTTAAAAAAGACAGCTCTTAATTCCATTGACCTTTTCTACTGTCTTTTTAGTCTGTATTTCACTTATTTTTACTCTTATCTTTCCTTCCTTCTGCTGCCCTTAGGCTTAATTTGGTCTTTTTCTAGTTCCTTAAAGTGCTAGATTAAGATCTTTCTTTTTTTATTAATATAGACATTTATTGCTATAAACACCCCTGTTAAAACTGCTTTTGCTGCATCTCATAAGTTTTGGTATTTTGTGTTTCCATTTTCATTGGCTTCCAGATATTAAAATTTTTTTTCTTTGATTTCTTCTTTGACCCATTGAGTTTTTCAGTAACATGTTGTTTAATCTCCATATATTTGTGAATTTTCCAGTTTTCTCATTTTTGATTTCTGGTTTCATACCATCATGGTCAGACAAAATGCTTGATACGATTTCAGTCTCCTTATATTTATTAAAATTAGTTTTGCAGCCTAATCTATGACCTGTCCTGGAGAATGTTCCGTGTGCACTTGAGAGGAGTGTGTGTGTGCTGTTGGGTGGAACCTTCCACGTGTGTGTGTTAGGTCCCCGAGGCAGGAAGTGCAGTTCAGGTCCAGTCGTCCCTTGTGGATGTTATGTCTGAACGAGCTGTCTGTTGTGGAAAGTGGGTACTGACGTCCCTCCTGTTGCCGTGTGGTCGTCTGTGTCTCCCTTCAGATCCGTTAGTATTTGCATACGTACTTACGAATGCTGTATTTTCTTGATGAATTGATCCTCTTTCATTGTATAGAATGATCTTCTTTGTCTCTTGTTGCCATTTTTGGCTCTTTTTGTCTTATACAAGTACAGCTTGCATGGAGTCTTTTCCCATCCCTTCACTTGGAGCCTGTCTGTCCTTAAAGCTAAGTGAGTCTTTCATAAGCAGTGCTGGATCTTGTTTTCAGTTCATTCAGCCCATCTGTGTCTTTTGATTGGAGAATTCCATTCATTTATATTTGGAGTGATTTCTGTTAGATGTGGACTTCCTGTTGCCGTCGTGTGAGTTGTTTCTGGTGGTTTTAGTGTCCCTCTTAGGGTCGAGGCTGAGAACAGGCAGAAGTAACCCGCTGCTTTGCTCCGTCCACTCCCAGCCCCGTCTCTGTGTGGACAGAGGAAAGTCGTGGGTGAGGAAGTGGCTCTGGCAGATCAGAACCCACAGAGAGATTCCCTTTCTGGGTCCCACCAGCGACCCGGCCCCGGGGGTCCTGCCCCAGCCGCTCCTGCACCAGTTCTGTTCTTCGAGGACCACTGAGATGACCTGACGGAGACAGACAGACAGTGGGATGGGTTAGGGAGAGAGCCCACACCTCTGGTTGGAATAAAGGAGAACTGCAGGGGCTTCGGAGGATGGGCGATCATGCCTGCTCACCAGGCAGAGGTCTGACTTGACGTAAACGGGAGAGGATGTCATAACCCTGGAGCCCACAGCGAAAGGCTGTCTTATATTTTTCCTGATGAATGAGTGAAGAGGAAACAGGCCTTACTGTCAGCTGAATGCCCGGCAGCTCAACCTGTTTGTGGTCAAACAGCGGTGGGGCTGTGGGTCTGTCTGCCGTAAACCTGCAGCCGCTGATGAAAGGTGTCAGTGGTGCAGTTTGTTTAGCAGGTCCCGAGGCGGGTGTAGCACCAAGCTCACACCTTTCGTTACAGGACAAGACAGCCAGGTGAGTGTCAGGCCTGGGGGCCTGTGTCCAGGTTTGGGAGCCATCTGGGGACCCGTGCAGTGCACGATCTGCTGTCTTTCTGCACTTCTGAAAGCTCTTACTTCTGTCACTGTGTATGTGGGAACTCAGTTGTGAGTTGATGAAACTTGAATTTTCTTAGCTCAGATCAGATGGCACTGTTGGTGTAGGCCTGATCTCCAGACAAAGCAAGACTGCATTCAGCTCGAATCCAAGCTGAATGAAGCTCTCCTCTGTGCTACAGAAGCGGCTGGCCTGGTTGTGGCGGCTCGGAGTGCGGAAGGGTTCCAGGGGCCGAGCCCTGCGCCTGGGCTCACGACAGCCTCCACCCAGGAGGGCGTCTGTCGTCCGCAGCCTGAGAGCCACCGTGCACGGCAGACCAGACTCGGCCTCCTCGTTCCGGAGGCCACCACGTCCCCGCGGCTTCCTGTGGAAAGTGTTGCTGGCAGTGCATTAGGTCCCAGTGCGACACAGATACTGACAGAGAGCCCTAGTTTTAATGAGAAAGAGCACCCGGGACTTGTGGGTATGTTACAAGTGAATTTCAAAACTCCCAACCCGCCGGCCAAAAATTTCAAGTTTGTTACAACAGATGCTGTCCCTTAAACAGCATTTGCGTGTGAGCTGGTGGGAAGCCTGTGTCCACCCTCCATGCCCTCCTCAGCCGTGGGTCCTGGCCCAGGCACTGCTCTGCCTTGCAGGGTGCAACACCATTGCCTTGGGGGACCCGGGTCCAGTTACTGTGACAGCCATGTGGGGCCCTGCGCCAGTGGTGGCCCCACCCCCGGGGTCACCTTCACAGAAGGGCCACAAGGTGCCCCCCTCCCCCTGTGGGGGACAGGACTCAGCTGACTTCTCGTCTTGTCCTAGCTGAAGGTAGAGGTGGGTCCCAAGGGTTACCGTTCCCTCTGCCGTGACAGCCTCGTGTTCCAAGTGAGCTCACGAGCCCCAGCCCGCCTGCCTCCCAGGCCAGGTGGAGCGCGTGTCCTGAGGTGCTGGTCACACCAGAGAGCTGCCAGCGCTGAGGCTCCTTCGCTGGGGTCCCCATCGCTGGTTGTGGGACCGAGCACGGCCTGCGACCTGCCACTGCGCATCCTCGGGGACCAGCCTCCTTTCATGGCTTGTTGCCTGGTCGGTGAGGTGGAAGCTGTTTATCTAGGTGGCACACTTGCGGTGAGGATTATACTTTACACTTAATTTTCCAGGGAGTGGAAAGACATTACATTAAGATGACCTTAGTTTAAAACTTAGGTTTCAATTCTTTTTTCAAAAAATTTTACCATCCTACGTTACATAAAGCATACATTAAAAGAGAGCAGAATACAAAATAACACATTGTAAGTCGACTATACTTCAGTTTAAAGAAAGATTATTGCATGTCAGAGTTGTTTCAGAAAAGTGAAAATTTTTCTGTCGTTACTATGCCTTTCGAGGGCGGTTTCTGTAATTCTGGCTGTCACGCAGCGCCACTGTGAGCGTGCCGCGGTCAGCTCGTGCGTCCGCGCGCGGACGCCCCTCCTTCCCGCCGACCAGCCAGACGAGCGGAGCAGGGCCCACCTGGCCGTCCGCCCGGCTCCGGCACTGGCGCTCCTGCCCGTGTCTGTCACAGACGTGAGTCCGGCAGCAGTGAGCTGGCAGGACGGCTGGCTGTGGGGGTGGGATCTCCTGAGGCCTCCGTCTTCGGCTTGTGGACGGCTCCTTCCTGCCGGGTCCCCGCGTGACCTGGCTTCCGCGCACGCTGGCCCGGCGTCTTCCTCTTCTGAGGAGGACCCCCCCCCCCCCACCTCCCGCAGCCTCGCGTTAGCGCCGCCCTTCCGTGAAGGCCGCGTCTGTACGTGCGGCCCCACGGCGAGGGGCTGGGGTCGGAGCGTCCCCAACAGTGTAGAATGTGAAAGGTTTCGCGCTGTGAGCGAGCACGAATGAAGGGTGGGGCTTGGAAGCAGGCGTCCTCGCGTGCGCACCCCCCCCCCCCCGCCCTGTCTGGACGCGGACTCACCATCTGCGCGGTTCCGCCCTGCAGGCCTGGCAGCTGCGCTTCAGCCACCTCGTGGGCTACGGGGCCAAGTACTACTCCTACCTGGTGTCCAGGGCCGTGGCCTCCCTGGTCTGGAGGGAGTGCTTCCTGCAGGACCCCTTCAACAGGTAATACGTGGGGGGATTCATGGGACGTCCACTCTCCACCGCGCTGCGCCCCGAGTCAGGCTCCTGGAGCGCGACCCAAGCCTGGAGAAGCCCCAGCTGCTGCGGCTCCCTCACCTGCCAGCCTGGCCCCGCCTGCCCCACGCCCCCCCCCCCACACCTCCCCCACGTGGCGCGGCCTCCTGTTCTCAGCTCCCTCCCGTCCTTACTGATGGGCCTCCTGATTTTCAGCACCAGCCTCTCGAGTCCTACTCGCGTGGAACCTCATTTCTTCTCTGTGGCCCACAGAGGACCTGACTGCTCTGCCCTTGGGAGCAGCACCACTGGCTGCTTTACCAGACAGCGTCCTGTTTGTTCTGTCTCTGGAAGGTTTTCCTCCCCAGGAGGGCCTTGTGGGACCCTGGCAGGACCTGCTCTGGGGGCCCTGGGGCCGCCCTGCCGTGAGGGTTCAGACCTGGCCCCTCAGGAGTGTCTGGGCGGCCTCCTGGCCTCCCAAAGCGTCCACGTACAAATCCCAGTGGGGATGGGGGGGTTCTGGTGGGGACACCCAACGCCCCTCCCATCCCTGCAGTGGGGGCACGACATGCAGTGAGGGCTGGGGAGAGAGGCCCAGGGGTCCTTGATTCCCTGGACCTCAGGCTCCCGCTGCTCCTCCGTCAGCAGGACCAGGACAAGTTGCACTTTGCTGAGTCCTTCGAAGAAGCCTCCTTGGAAAGCAAACCCCTAATTACGATCTGGCCTAACAGTCACCTGAAACACTCCTCACCACACAGACACTGCAGACAACCCCTCTGGGCAACCTCCCGTGCGCACAGGGTTCAGGGTTCAGGGCACCTGAGGTTGCGTGGAGTACAGGTGAGCTTCCCTGTGGCATCTGTCTTCGGTCAGGGCAGCCTTGGTGGCGCAGGCATTTTTATGGGAGGACACTGAGGCTCAGTGGGGTGATTTATTCAAGGCTTCACGAACCACCTGGACTAAGATGAGAACTAGGTCTGCTCCTCCCTCCCCACCCCTCCCCACCCCAGCTCCTGATGTAACTCGCCAGAGGCTTGGGTTTTCTCAGCAGTCAGTCATCACATTCAGTTCCAGAATGTCTTGCACTTGAATCTGATGTAATAGAATTTTTAAATGTTTTGCGACTTGGTACCCACATGCTGCTCTGCCCTCTGCACACTGAAGACATTTGGTCTGCTTTTTAGATTTTTATGATTTTCAAAAGATCTAAAGCCAGAATTGAGTATCATAAATCAACTTGCGGGCTTATAATTCTTGACTGAAGATTTCTATAAAATAGGCAAAATAATTACCTTGTTTGAAGGAATCACGCTTTACTAGAAAACCGCATACTAATAGGTATGTACTGCAGTGTTTGTATCTGGCTGCGTATGCGTTCTCGCCTACACATGCGGTTGCCATACTTGTTAGACGTGTAAAAGTAAACTAGTCAGAACACTCATTGGACTAGAAAATTCCTCACCTCCGTCAGAAGACCCTTTCTGATCCCAGTGCTTAAGTCTCCAGGCTGAAAGGCCACACCTGGGAGCCAGCCAGGAACTGGAGGCCGGGAGCAAGAGTCTGACTGCGGGGAGCGGAGCTGTGGGGCGCCAGGAGGGGCACGGACGGACCCCCTTCCAGCCAGAGGTCAGGCAGGGCTCTTGGCTGCCTGGTCCCAAGCGCCAGCTTCTGTCCACATGTCCTGTTCGGGGCACACTTAGCCTCAGCACTCACTTCTGGATGGAACCAAGGTTATTTAGTGTTTGAGGTCAGCATGTTTTTGATATTGAACTCCTATCAGCATTTCTGATTAGACACCATGTTCACAAAATTGCCCCCAAAAGGTGTTCCAAAAAGAGTGGGGTGAAAACTTCACAACTTACTTAACTTCAGTCATTTAGAGACGTCACAGACGGCGCTCCTCACTGAGCGCAGCTAACAGCAGCGCCGCGCATTCCTGGTGCAACACCCCTTCCTGCCCGCTCCGCTGCCTTCAGGCTCACATCAGAGTCCTGGCTTTCTTTGCTGGGTGCCGTCTCAAGTTCTTTTTTGAAAGAATGGCACAAATGACTTCAAATCTCACTTTAAAGAAATCCTGAAGATGATGGAGAAGGGGGTATGATTTTCTGCTTATTCTGTCAAACATAAACAGTCCTTTCTAAAGAGAGTGCTGGCTACAGAACAGTCCGCAGTGCCGTCACCCTGTCTTCCTTCGTAGGGCAAGGTAGAAGTCAGAGTTAGACTCTGAGGAGGCACCCGTAAAGAAGGGCAGCTCTGATCTGACGTCGGCTCGGTGGCTTCACGGGCGGGAGCAGGCCCTGTAACTGTCCCCTGTCTCCCCAGGGCGGCGGGAGAGCGTTACCGCCGGGAGATGCTGGCACACGGCGGGGGCAAGGAGCCCATGCTCATGGTGCAAGGTAAGCCAGAGCGAGACGCTTTTTTATTTTTAGTTTTTAAGGTTTTTATGAGTTATGTGTGTTGGTATTGGCAGTTTGGGTTTTGTTTTGCATCATCTGTGATGAGAGCTGTTTCCTATTTTCTCTCTACTTTTTTTTTTCTTATAAAGAGATGATGCTTCCCCTGGGCGCTCTGTTCTGAGCATGTTTGCTTGTATCCCAGGTAACAAGTTAGTTACTGTGACTTACTTAGATTGCTGAAAAAACTTCAGGCTTTAGCTTTCAAAACGTTACTAACATGCTAACAGGGAATTTTTACTGTAAATTCTCAGAACATTTGCCTTTAGGTTTTACTAAGTCACGATGTGTTTCTTCAGCCTGAAGAACTCACTCTTACTCCGCTGGGAGGCCTTGCTGGGCCTTTGTTAGACATCCCAACACATCAGGGTGGATTTTTTCTCCGTTGAGAAATGAGACCCTAATCCGGTCTTCTCTCTGACACGTCCTAGTGCTGGGCTTTCCTGTGTCCTTTTTAGGATGGTTTTTTAAATTTAAGTACTTTCATTGAAAACCGCATTGTAAGTGGAAGTGACCGTCGTGAGTTTTCATTGAATGTTATCGCAGGTATTTCTGGGAAGATGTCAGTGTTACTGGACACTCTCAGTGTATCTGCGTTTACATTTGCAGCTGACCCCTCTGACTGTCTGATAGAGGCGTCTAGAAAGTAACTTCTGGTTCAGGAAAATGCTGTTTCTGTCGCAGTAGCTAAGTGTCCTCCTGGTGGTGGCTCTGACCTCAGCGTCCCTGCCTGGGTCCGCCCCGGCGGTACCCACACCCTGAGCAGAGCTGCAGTCACTGTCCTACAGCCGCCCGTCCTCCGGGTTCTCCGGCACACGGTGGTCCAGAGCTGTCACCGTGCCTGGCCCTGGAGGTGCAGGACTGAGACCCACCCCCTGGGAAACTTCACTCCGTCAGCTTCTCTCTCAGCTTCTCTTGGGGGTCGGGGGGCATTCCTCCAGCTGGGTCTGCCCAAGGCCAACAGCGGTCCGTCGCCCAGCCCTGCTGTCCTTGTGGGGACACTCTGGTGTCCCATCACCGGATCCCACCTCGGGCTGCCCTCTGGATCACGGAGGTGAGTGATGCCACCCACTTTCCAGCTGGTCCTTGGTGACCCTCTACCTCCAGGCACTGTTTGATTAGTTTCCGTGTGTTGATTACCTTAATCTTCCTGCAACACCGTGAGGTAGGATCATCCTAACCCTAACCCTACCGGTGGTGAAACGGCCCAGGTCCCAGCCTGTGTTGAGAGGTGGTGGTAGGGGAGCGCGGATCCGGACCTGTGACCTCTGGCTGCAGAGATCAAGCTCCTCAGTGCTCCCCAGCACAGGACGCCTGGGTGAGGGTCCCTGGGGACGCATGTAAACATGAAATTAATTGGCTCTGGTCATTCAGATTGTGTCCTTTTAGGCTGGTAGTTTGTTGCGTTGTGTCAACAGCCTGCTGCGAGTCAGGATTGAAGAGGCGCCCCGGGACTGGTTCTCAGTGGGAACCCCTCCCCGCAGCCAAGCCTTTTGTCCCTTCTGAGCCCAGGGGCTCAGCACCATCCGCACATGAGTCCCAGCTTGTGTGTGGCTCCGTCAGAAGAAAAATATTAGATCCTTTTCAGTGTTTGACTTTTGGCTGGTGTATTTTTCTATTCTGCTTCTGCGATTGTTGTAACATCTCTCTAAAAATTCTGTTCTTCATATGGAACATTTTTGTGTGAAGAAACTTGATAGTTTCCACACTGAAACTCACCCATGGAAAGAGAGAAGACCGTGGTTCAAACTAGAGATGACAAGGTATTCGGGTTGCACTTGGCTCCAGCAGTGGGACGCCTGTGCCTGTGAATTTAATGTCTTCCTCGAGGTCGCTCTGCCGGGTCTCAGGTCTCAGTAACGCACGGGATCCGCGGCGGGGTGGGGCGGGGGTGCCCAGAGGCTGCCAGGCCTGCTGGACTCCGCGGGGCCGGGTTTGTGGAGCAGGACCAGCGGTGGCGTCTCCTCTCCTTACGTGCATGCGGCCAGCCTGCACCCCAGGACAGGAATGTCTCAGCTGATGGCTCAGAGGTCAACATCAGGGTATCCCGATGGGTGAGACTACTGGAGGGCTGTGATGTGAAAACATGAAGAGCTAGTTGGTGTTGCTCCTTCAGGAAAATGTAAGTTTTATAGGTGCTTTATCTATTTCATGTAACTGCTGACTAGGAAAATGTAACGAATTAAGTAGCAACAGATAAAGAAATTAGTTCTTTACCTCTGTGACCAAATGACAACTTTATTAACCTCACCTCAGATGAACTGCAAGCCAGTCCTTTGAGTCAGAACACCATGCACTGTGATACATAAAGAAATCCACGCTTTGATCTTTGAACACCAAGTTGTGCACAGGTGAATTTCACACACACACCCCCCCGTTAAGAGTGGGCGGTCACCAGCTCCGCACCCCTTGGTCTGAAGGTCTCGCTCTGGCAGCCATCTGGGCACCGTGGGCCAGGTCCCTGTGCTGACTCTTGCTCTGGGCCCAGGGAGCCCCAGGAAAAATCTACAGCTTTTCCAGAAGACCCCATAGTTTTTTCCTCTCAAAACTCAACCATTTGAAGACAACAAAATGGTTAAAACAGCGTTTCCTTCCTCGGGAAAAAAAAATCCGAAGTGGTCACATGGTGAAACAAGACTGGACTTCCAGTTCCTGGGTCTGCTCCTTGCTCAATTACCTGAGGAGGTCGGTTCACCTCCCTGAGGGAGACTGTGACTTGACTTCAGAACCCTTCTTTCTAATTTGCAGCTTGAAAGTATGTGCTTATCTAGTTTTAAACACATTCACAGCACATACAAAGACACGTTATTAGCAGAATATTCAGTTCCCTAATCCCCCACTAAACACAAGATGGCTGGACCCAGCTTTCCCGACTGGCAGGAACTCTAGGGTGAGCTGAAGTCCTGGTTTTCAGTGTTAAGTTTTCTGGTCTTCATTCTCTACCCCCACAGTGTTCCTCTGGTTTAAGTATCACATTTCCTAGTAATAAGAGAACTCAGTTTTGGCTTAAAATAAACTATGATGATGTGGCATTTTCATTCACTTTGCTATTTTTAAAAACACATGCTAGAAAAATGTGTAGGTGCGCGTTGGTGAACATGACCCTGAGCTCAGTTTCTGTTAGTCATTTCAGGAAAGGAACAGCTTTCTAGAAAGACGAACGTGCAGATGATCTGGGAGCAGCAGGCGAGTGATGTGTGGCTCCACGAGGAAGCAGGCTTGTGTTCGCTCGCATGAGGCTACTCACCTTCCTTTGCTGACCGCTGCCTTTTATGTTACCAGCAGTCCTGAGTGAGTGGCCCTTGTTGAGTTTTAGTTTCAGACTTTACGTAGCTTTAGGAAAAAACTAACACGTTGAGAAACCTCCCTGTTGCCCGGACACATCCTGTCTCTTCCCCGAGGAGGCAGCGTTCGGTAAGGACCAGAGGCACCCAGCCCTTCGAGAGCTCACCATGTGTTCTCTGCTTATAAACACGAAAGGTCAGATTTGAAATGAACAGACACGTAATAGGGATCCAGAGGGCCGAAGCCGAGACGAGGCCAGGACCTCAGAGACGCGGTAAACAAGGAGAAAGGGTGTCAAGGGCCCTCCTGGAAAGACGCGCCGGTCCCTTTTCTGACTGACTAGGCTTTGGTCCCGAGAAAGAGCGCTCCCTGGGGGTGTGGTGTCTTGTGGGCACAACAGGCAGGTAACGGGACCGCACACTGGGGACAGGCGAGCATTTTGTGTCACTCTGCAGTGCAGGGTGACCCCTCACCTGGCACAAGAAAGCCAGCCTTTACCAGGAAGCGAGAGCGCCTTTCTTCTGTGAACTTAACCCGAAGCCTCTAGTACCCTTGGGTCCCCCCTGCCCGCCCATGTTACTGTCAACGCTCCAGTGAATAAATTCAACCAGCATAATTTTTGCTAGCAAAGGTGATGAAAAGCCTCTGGGAAGGTACCTTGTAAGCAGAATCTGAATTTGTTAACCCGTCGAGCGCACACTACGCCAAATACAACTCAGGTGCCTTTCACCGTGAGCAGTGTGCCTGGTCGTGGCCGCGGGGCAGGTGAGCACGCTCACTGCAGGTCCCTGGGGGTCTCGACCAAGCCCCTTGTCGGCCCTGGGCAGCAGAAGTTCCTGCCCTCATGGTTCCAGGTACTCTGCTTTAGGGCGGAGTTAGAACAGATAGCCTGTCGGAAGGAGGTCCACTCTGGGGAAGGGTCTGGGGACAGTGGCAGGAGGACAGCCGCTGGGTGCAGGCATCAGCAGTCCCCAGCTGGTCTGGGAGGGTCTTGCCCCTTCACAGAAGTGGGAGTCAGGCCGGCGCTACAGAGCCGTTCCTGGGCCCCGGGGGCTGCCCTGTGGCCAGCACCGTGCCCTCGGGGACCGCAGACTTGATCTGAAGTGTAGCTGCCTCACAGCGCTGTCACTGCAGGCCGTTACCAGGTACTGAGTGCAGCCCCCCCCCCCCCCCACTGCCGCATGGACTCAGGGAGCTCTGTGCTGCTGTCCACTTTTGGAGGGTTGAGCTCTCTGACTGTCCCTCCACGTGTGGGTGGGGCGAGTCTGCTGACCTGTGCAGCACCGAGGGGCGTCTGGGGTCTGGCTTGCTCTGAGCTGTCCGAGCCCCTTCTTTCCCAAGTAAATATCCTGTCGGAAGCTCATTCCAAGAAACACAGCAGCAGCTGTGTTTTCAGATTGTGTCAGTGCCCGCAACTTTCTGATGGGGGTGCAGGCAGTATTTTCTCCGGTCTTCTGATTGCTCAGTGGTCTGCAGAGGTGCTCAGTGCTCGGTGGTCTGTAAAGGTGTTCAGTGCTCGGTGGTCTGCAGAGGTGCCTGGTGGTCTGCAGAGGTGCTCAGCACAGGTGCTGCTCTTCACCTGCGGTCATGGAGGCATGTTGTCAGCCACAGGCTAGAACCAGCTGAGAGAAGCAGGTGTCATTTCCTCAAAGCTCTCCATGTGGATTCTTAGCTGACAGCCCGCGGTATAAAGCTCCAGGGGTGAAGGAGAGCTCCAGGGGTGAAGGAAATGAGGAGCCACAAGCCTCCCAGACAGAGCCGGTGCTGGGGACATGCTGATGGGTTTACACTTGAGAGTCCACCAGCACAGGGACCACGTGAACCAACAGGAGGTGACCACACTGAGTGACGTGAGTGAGACAGACACCATGTGATACCACTAATATGTGGAATCTAAAAAGTGACACAAATGAACTTACTTACAAAACAGAAACAGACTCACAGATACAGAAAACAAACTTATGGTTGCCAGGGAGGTGAGGGTGGCGGAGGGATAAATTAGGAGTTTGAGGTTAGCAGATACACACTACTGTGTACAGAACAGACAACAAGGACCTACTGTGCAGCACAGGGGACTATGCCCGGTATCCTGTGATAACAAAATGATACGTGTGTGTGTGTGTAACTGACTCACTGTGCTGTGCACCAGAAACTAACACATTGCAAACTGACTAATTCAATTAAACAAAAAAAGCCCCCTGAGAAAGGGCACACTAGAATAGCAGGAGTAGTGGTTTTGAGCAGATTTTAGTTGAAGAAGTGAAACTGACATTTGCTCACCAACTCTTACCTGAAACCTTGCCAGAGCGCAGAGGCAGGAGCACGCCCCCTGGGCTCACTGGGCCGCCTCCCGAAGGACCGTCCGCGAGACACCTGGTGCTTCTTTCCTGCCACCTCTAGGAGAAGCCTTCCCCTTTGACCATTGTGTAACGTTACTGATAACGAAATAGGTTATATGCTCCTTTTGTTTCCTGTTTCGTTCTTACTTAACAGTTTGTCTTTAAAATTTTTAAAATAGAATAACCCCTCCGTAATTTGAGCTCGCACGTCTCAGGTACCTAAACGCCACTTTCAGATTCTCTTCCACCACGTCAGGTAAGTCAGGGCGCGTCGAGTGACACACGCTGAGTGTCTTAACCCCTTTCTGTACAGTCCTGTGTTCAGTGTGACCGAGCCGACGGTCAGGAGAAGAGCTGAGCACTAAACGTTTTCCCTTCAAGCAGCTTAAACTGAAACAGCTTCAAAACATTCTTAAAATCTGAAATCACACCTTCAAAATAATCGGAATTCCAGCACCACCTTCATTTCTGTCTTCTTCCTGTTTGTGCTTGTTTCGCTGCAGGGGGGGGACTCTTACTGAGATGTTGCCGCGACCTGTGCTCTTGTTCAGGGGTAGAGCGCGTGCTTAGCAGGCACGAGGTCCTGGGTTCCATCCCCAGGACCTCCAGTCAGTCAGTCAGTCAAAGAACACTTGTTGGATGTGAACTAGACTAACGGCTGCTGCTTTTGCATTGGAGTCAAGCGGACGGGAGAGAGCAGCACTGGTGGTGACAAGACAGGGCCTGGGAACCGCTCTCCCTGCTCTGCTGGGCGGTTTCGATGCGCCGGCTGCGGCATTGAGCCCCTCACACTCACCACCTCTTTTAATCCTCTCCATGGTCAAGGCGTGCTCACTGCCTCAGGTCCCACCGAGGCGAGTGGCGGAACTGAGCTCAGATTCAGGCGCCCCGACTTGTCCCGTGTGGACCAGTCATCCCGTAACTTTCCAGGTCACAGCGGGAAGCGTCTGCTCTGGGGACGGCTGCACGCCTGTCCGTCTACCTTCCTCCTGCGCTTTTATAATCTGCGGCACTGAGGCTTGACTCCGGTGCTCAGACGGTGCTGCCTTCTCTGAGCAGCACGTCCCGGGACAGAGCTGAGAGGCGGCACGTGCTGACCAGGCCTGATGTCCCGTGGCAGAGGTTTTATGGCAAAATCAGAGTTGCTGACCGAGAACGCGTGAGCGCGAGGCATGTCTCGTGCCTGACAGCACACTGGCTGGTAGGGAGCCGCCTTTTCTTGCACAGCGTGACGGGAGTAAATGAGGAAAACATGTCCAGGGGTCAGATCTCGAGTTCAGTGGCTGTAGGATGGTGGACGGCAACCCAGACGCAAGTCAGTTGAATCCCTCGTCTCTGGCTTGTTTGGGTATGTGCTCAGCGCAGCCTCTGAAGCAGCTGGGCGCTTTCTGGAAGAAGGGATGGGAGACAGCACCTGGCTTCTCAGGGCGGAGGCCCCCCTTCTGTAAATGCACTGATTTTTGAAGAGGGTGTGTGTGTTTAATGTATGGGTGTGGAGCTTCAAAAGGCAGCATGTTTCGTAACTCAGAAAAGGAACTGGTGAGTGGAACTGAGAAATCTGACAGTGAAATGGAGATAAACCAATGTGGAAACAGCCGGCCCGGCCCCCCCTTGCTGGACAGGCACCCCACCCCCCCCAGCAGGGAGCGACCTCGGGGAGGCACAAAGGTTCCACCCCGGCCCGGGTGCCACAGAGCCGCTTGGTTCAAAGGAGTAGAGGAATTTCACTTGCTGGCTGCCGTCCTCCTCTTCCTGGGGCCTGATGGCAGATAGTGGGGCCCCACCTCGGGAGAGAGGTGTGGGTGCCTTGGAGCAGCCAGGAAGAACTTCAAAGTGGAGGAGGGCGAGCCGGTTGCCCAAGGCGCGGGAGAGACGGGGCTGGGATGAGAGTCTGATTTCGTAAAGTTCACCCGAGCTCTTCACATTGCCAGGCCAGCCTTAGAGCTGTAATCCTTCCTCAGTCGGCCGGGCTGGGCTCCTGTAATTACTGCAGCACAGAAGGATGGCTGTGAACTTCCGTGATGGGGGAGCTGGGGTTCACAGCGCCCCTCTCAGGCCCCCGTCAGTGTGGACAGCCCACTCTCCTGTGCATCCTGGGTGCCAGGATGTTTGCCCACAGGGGACGGGACACAGAAGCTAAGAATCTGGGCAAGTCACAGGCTCCGTCTTAGTACCTTGGGGGGTCTCTTCCTCTTCAGGTCGTGGTAAAGGGCGCGTAACGTGCCAGGCACCATTGTCCCCACTTAAAGTGACCGTCAGTGGCATCCAGTGTTGTGTGGTCAGTCTTGTGCACTCTTCCTCCATCCCAGCCATCTCTTCTTGATAAACCTTTTATCACAGCTGCCATCAGGTAGAAAGTGGATTGATTCTAGTCACATCTTCCATTTCCTTCTTTCAGTAGATAAGCAGCTCATAAAAAGCAGACAGCGAGAACCAGGAAAAGGCAAAGCAAGCCGTGACCCCTGTGACCCGTCACCTGGGCCGTACGCTTGTGGTGGGTGTGGGATGAGGACACCCTGAGCACGTCGTCAGAGATCAGCGCTGTGGAATTCAGCTGGTGCAAAAAACAGGCAGCAGCATCCTTCAACTTTGGGTCTGTGGTCACTGCTCCCAGTGGCGGAGCATTTCCCGTGTGTTAAACGCATTTTCTCATTTAGTCCTTATAACAGTCTAGCAAAGTAGATGACATTGTACCAACTTACGATCTTCAAAATCGTACTTCACTCTACCTTTACCCAGACAGCTCCTCGCACACGTGAGTCTCAGGGAGTTAAGTGGCTGGTCTGCAGCTCCTTGCCCAGGCAGTTGCTTCAGGGCGGCTCACCAGAGCCTTGCTCTAATCCTCAGTGCCTCCTTTGGAGGCACCAAAAGTTTTGTTTAGAAAATGAAGGAAGTGTTTATCTTTCCACTCTATTCCTCCTTGGTGACCCTTCACAGGAAAACTACTGGATGGTCAGAAGAGGAGAAACAGACTGGAATTTAAGGCATCTGAGGGGCAGTGCAGAGGCTGCCGTGGATGCCAAATGTAGGCAGGGCCACGCCGCTCCGGGGGCTCAGTGAGGGGGCAGATGCGGCCCTTGGGGCGCCGGGGCCAGGATGAGCCACCCAGTCATCCTCAGCCCTTCCTCCTCCTGCTCTGGGAAGGATGGGCTGGCGCCCAGCTGGGCAAGGGAGGGAAGCAGGCGTTTCCATGGTTTTCTCCCCTGACAATGACCTTCTCGAGGGGACCATCATCCTACGGGGTGAGGCCCGGGGTGGCCCTCTCGTTGCAGAGCTAGGAGCAGCCAGGTGGGCGCCTGGCTCAGGCCTGACGGAGGGGGGCATCCCCTCGCCCCCAGGGGCTACCCTGAGATACCCTGTTTTCACAGAACCAGTGACAGTCCCACAGGCCCCCAGCACAGGGACTGACGTCCTGTCGTCCCCCTGAGATGCTGCAACCCACCCCCCACCAGCAGCCTGATGGCGGCTCCCAGCTCAGGACACTGGGGAACAGCTCCCAGCGTCCGCTGCCAGAGTCAGGTGTCAACAGAACACTGTTTCCTGGGGGCTCCAGTAACCAAAACGGACCCTGCTCTGGCTTTTGTTCTTTTTAGTAAAAATACTGCTGTCGGCCTCTGATGCCACCTGTGGCCGCAGTGCCCCCCAACCCCCCAGCTCTGGGGCTGGGTCGGTGCCCTCTCTGGTTCCCCCAGCCCAGGTTTTAAGGCTGTTTTCACGCCATACCCACTGGATCTTTCAGGTGCTGGCCAGCCAGTGTGCTGTCACGCTGGGGGCTTGGTGGTCGTAACTTGGAACAGCATCCCAAACAGATGCTCCTTTTGTTTCCTGTTTCATTTGAGAAACGCTCTAGTTTGAGTAGGAAAGCAACCCTCTGCTGCTCACCTCCTTTCCCCTGAGCTGGTCTGCCGGGGTCTGTTGGGCCGTGGTTCTCACGCGTCGGGGTCATGGTGGGCCCATTACAGTGCTGAGCCCCCGAGTCCTGCTTCCTCAGGTCCAGGGGTGGCCCTAAGGACCTCCGCTGATACCGTGATGTTGGTCTGGGAGTGACACAGTCTTAGACCCGCTGGACCCACCCGTTCCTGTAAGACAGCGTCTCAGTCGTCCTTTCACCAGCATCTTCCTGATACGTAATATGACCTGTGCCTGCCTCACATTCGCCTGGGGCACTTGGGTGGGGAGTGACTGTCACTGCATCCCGTCTTCTGCGTGGCTGGCCTTCCCCATGCCATGACCACGGTCCTCAGGGGCACTCAGGTAAGTGATGCCTGAAGTAGACTCGGCATGGGGGAGGGGAGCTCCCCCTGCACTTCTGAGGCTTCAGCAGTCCACGTGCTCTGCGCTTGCCGCGTCCCCCGGGCTCTCGGGCAAGGACCAGGCGAGGGTGTCCCCCTAAACCTGGGTATTGTGCTCCAGGAGGCGGATACGCCCAGGCCAGGAGCGCGCGGATGCTGTGAGGACATGGTCGGACCCTGTGTGACTGAAGGCACAGGTGCCAGGGCGTGGACGGCGGCTCCGTGCTCGGCCTGACTCAGCCCAGGGCTGACGGGTGTTCTCTGTGGGAGCGCGGAAACGTGTCTGGTTAGGAGCCTGAGAGTGTCCAGGCCAGGAGGGCCCACGTGGGGGGCTGAGGAAGGGGCTCCTCTTGGGCAAACACTGTCTCTGCCCCCAGGGGTGGCAGCAGGTCTGACTGCCCAGGTAGTGGCTTCATGGTCCCAAAACTGAGCTGCCCACAGCCAAGGGCTGCATCGGGAGGCTCTTGGACTTCCTCCCCCAGAACTTCACACATGTGGGTTCTGACCTGTCTAGAATGCTGAGGTTTACATGCGGGCCTTTCTAGAAGGTGTGATTTTACAGACGTCCGGGCCAGCACCTGAGAGCCCAGGCCCTGGGACCAGACCGCCGGGTCCACAACGGCCATAGAAACCTGCAGAGCTGTGCACCCGTTTTCCCTGTTCCGTCTCTCACCGGCAGGCCCCTCCCAGGGGTGTCCACACCGCAGGCACAGCCACCACCTGGCACGAGGCCCTGGCACCACGTGGCTGTGGTGATGGCCTTGCTGGGCCCGCTGTCCTGGCAGGTCCTGCGCGACACTGCTGTCCCCAGAGTTTGGGCTGTGGGCCCACAGTCTGGAGCGACCAGCTGCATGGAGTGTCCTGCTCCAGCAGTCACTCTTCAAGGGCTGTCGTCAGGTCCTTCAAGGTCACGAAACGCACTGGCTGGAGCAGAGCGGTCGAGGCAGAAATGTCCTAGCTTCTCCCAATTTTTATGTGCCCATCTGCCTCTCAGGTGAAATGAGGAGAAAACAGATTGAATCATCCCTCTGCTACTCACCACCTGGCCCCGTCCCCGAGGCCGGCAGGGACACGGACTCAGCGACCGCTTTTCCCTCACAGACGTGTGAGTGCACGTGCATCCTGCCCGGTCGGTCAGTCTGTCTGACATCACCTTCTCAGCTGTAAAGCTGTGCTTGGTTTTGTTCTGGTTTCAGTCACCCCTCCCTCCCCTTCCATTTAGGTGATTTCACAGGGAAGCATCCATAAGCCCCACCCGCTTGTGGACTTAACACCCTCTACCGGGTTCCAGGGGCTCCTAGGAAATTGCACATCTAATCACCACCTTTAAGATTAAGATTTGAAGACAAAGGGAACATCTTCTTCAGCTTCTTAAAGAAAAAAAAAGTTCTTGGAATCTTGTTTACTACCTGCATACACAAAAGCTAATTCCAATTTATTTGTGGAGCTGCCCGAGAACACTTTTTCTTTGAACTCTGTGTGGAAGTTAGTTTGGCAAGTGTCAGCATGAGCTCTAAGCAAAGCGAGGATGCCGCAGCTGCACGCCAGGAGAGCGCCCACCCCCGGAGCTGGTCCCACCCCTTCTGGTCCTGCTCCTCCTCCGTGAACCTCCATCCTTACACCAGTTGCATCACATACAAAATTACCAAACCATTTGTCCCTGACCAGACTGTACTGAAAATACTGAGAGTGCACGTGGTTTTCTCTCGCTGTCGCCACGGCCACCGTTCCTGGAGACGCCCAGGCGGCTGGAGGTGGACCTGGGAGAGGGGGTGTCCCTCAGGGGCATCCGCCAAGGACAGAGCACAGTCCTGTCTCCGTGGGCAGGTCACTGAGGAGAAGAGAACACTTCAGGGGGACGGGGCCATGCTCACCTGAGTAGGCGGGCTCTACCTTCTGCAGCTCTAGGCCTTTGATTACCAATGACCAGTCGTTTACTTACAGAACGCTGCACGTGTTACAAGGAAGGAAACGTGGAGCTGGATAACCCGTGTGATTAAAAGCCATGTTTCAGTGTTTTCTCCACAGCTGGTCTCTGTGTTAAGAAACCTGGCCACTAGGAAATGCAGAAACCTGATTTATGAATCTGACCGCATCTGTCTAAGTGAACACCTGCATCTCAAAGACACCATGAAATGTGATGCATTAGCCATCATCCTGGTCATGGTCATGCTGAGTCTGTGCCTCAGTCTCCCCCAGTCTCCCCCTCCCGACACCTGGTACATGGCTAGCCTCTCCACCTCGAAGGCCTGAATTTGAACCTCAATCTTCACATCTTTTCATCTTCTCCTATGATCCCAGCTCCTCCACAGAGCCTTTGGAATCTCTGTCGGAGCTCATCGTCCCCCCCCCTTCTCCCAGCAGCTGCAGTCTGTGTGCTGGGGACACCCACTTTATGTGGGCTGCTCTCAAGCACTCAGAAACGCTGACTGACAGGGAGCACTGGCGTGCTTGCATTTAGCTCCTGCAGTTACACACTGCTCGCTTTGCCTTACCACGCATCCTCCTGTCTGCTCCTGCATCCACCCATCAAGTACATTTTACCCAAAGACACGTCTGCGAGCACAGCGTTAACTAGGGCTCAGTGGTGGGCACTTTTCTTTCTGAGACAAAGAGGGAGTGTGTGGTGTCTCGCTGTGGTCTAGTTTCCACCCAGGGCTTCTAAGTTCTGTCATTTGGATATCTTCTTTTGTAGTTTTGATTTTAAAGTGTGTAGAACTTGATCATTAAACTTGGTAAGTAATTAAGCATAATCAGTTCCGAGTCAACCCAGAGATAACTGAAAAATTCAGTCTTCTGACATTGCTTCAAGAGTGTAGTAATATCAGCAAAATAAAAACTCCTGGGAAACATATTTGGGTCTAATCTCTAAGCTAAGTGTTGATGAGATAGTTTAAAAAAAAAATTGGAATAAGCACTTTCAGGGCCCACACGCTGCCCGTGACTTTGAACCGTCCCGTGGTCAGTGCTTCATGGAGCCTGAGCGTGATGTCCCTCTGAGGCACGGTCTGTGGTGACCAAGCCAGCTGACCTCTTCTCTGTTCACAGGTCTGCTGCAGAAGTGTCCTTCCACCGACGACTTTGTAGACGCCCTCCTTTCCGATTTGGACCTCGACTTTGAAACTTTCCTCATGGATTCTGAATGATAGAAACACCTCAGATCGTTTGTAAATCACAGTCGTATCATGGAGACACTAATTTCGTTGTAAATGCTACAACTATGAACACTTGCTTCTGATTTCAGTATTCAGTTCTGTAATAATTTATGAAAAACCTTAAACCAATGGAACTTGGAATAAAGAATTTCTTTTAGTTATTTGGGCTTTTAAAATCTGGCAGATTTTTGAACATAAGGAAATCCACTCAATGAGTGGGTAAAAAGTAGAGCACAAGGTGGGAGAGTCAGGGGCCGGCCCACCCTCAATCCAGCCACTCTCCTAGTGACCTCTGCCCCTTCCCCGTGTTCTCTACTTGGGTAGAGACTTCATTAAAAAGCAAAATTATTTCCATTTGAAGCCATCTTCAGAAAGATTACACATGCAGTCCTCAGTGATTTCTTCAGACTACTATAGAAGTGGCTTTGAAAATGCAGCTGTCAGTCACAGTGTCCAGGAAGCACCTGTAATTACCGCATTGGCTTTTCCCACGTCCGAGGAGTAGATTCCACAGGTGGACTCAGAACAGAGACCAAAGTCTTGACCTCAAACTTTTTGGGCTTGGTTTTGAATGTAGAAAAGTACAGGTAAAATTAATAAATGATGTCCAAGATACAGCAACTGATAAACAAGGAAACTGGGATTCAAACCCTGTCTTAATCCTGAACATTACTGCATACGGTGTCACCACGTGCTAATAATAGGAAAGAAATTATTTAATGGGTTTTTCCCACTAAAGAAATTAATTACAGACTTTAGTTTAAAATGTCTGCCAACAGCCCCTTCCTGCTTCTCATTAAACCACCAGTGATGATGTAAAAAGGGAAGATTAAAAATCCCTAAAACTAGGACACGTGTCCACCCCCCACCCCCAGACTGTAGAGGAACTGCTACAGACTAGAAACGTCAGGGACCGCCCCCCCCCCAACGCCGGGTCCACCTGGCCACGGGGGCCGGCCCAGTGGGCCCTGCACCGGCACCACCTGCAGGACGTCCACGTCAGCCACATCCCCCCCCTCCCCCCGTCTCAGTCTCTGAACCTGGAAACAACCCATGGAGCATCCTCGGGCAGAGCTGGGGCGGGCCTGCAGTGGGGCTTCCCCCGCACCCACACCCAGTCAGGGAGGGCGGGCTGGGCGCAGGTGGTGCGGCCACAGGGGGAGCCGGCCCCAGCTGCTTCTGCAGCCCCTCCGTTGGGGGGGGGGGGGAAGGGAGGCTCTTGCCTGAGAAGCCTGCCGTCCACAACCCGGACTCTCACCTGGGAGACGGACGTGGAGGAATTGATACCAACTTTCCTGTCAGTGACAGGCAAGTGTGAAAAGGTGCTTTAACCAGCTCCTGGTCAACCCAGCGACGATGCCCTGGGCCTTTACTGTCCCTTTTCAGCTGAAGGTCAGTAAGCAAAAAAAGGAAAGCCATAAGGAGCCTCAGAAAAAGGAGGGGCGATCGCCTGGAAGATGCTAGAAGATCCAAACTTGGAACTTTATTTTTTAAGAGGAACTAAGGCACATTGTAGAAAACTTCCCTGATGTCCTTAGTGACAGCTGAGAAAACACGGTTATCTAGGGAGCTGAAAGCCATAAAGAAAGAACAGGCAGAAAATTTAAAACAGGATAAGCCAACAAGAAAGGTGGAATAGGAAAAGAAATTGCAGACACTGAAACACAGGGCAGTGAGTGAAATCATCATCACGGCAGAAAAGAGCAGGACTGTCCAGACGTCTCCGAGAGCAGGTCACGGACGATGGGGGAGCGGGCGGCCCGGAGCAGCGCAGCCCGGCGAGGCAAGGAGACAGACGGCAGCGGGACCGCGTGCTCGCGTCCTCCTGCGTCCCCAGCGCCCAGCACAGCTGCGCGTGCAGCAGGGCTCTGGTGAGAACGCGCTGTTCCGTGAATTTAAGGAAACTTTTTTGAGGTGAAGGGAAAAGTGAATGTGATTTAAAAGGGAATCCCCGATGGATTCCCAACAATGTGATGTACTTAATGCCACTGACTATACAGTTAAAAAGGGTTCAGACAGTAAAATGTTTCACCTACAATTTTTTAAAGTAAAGTAAGTAAGTGCAAGCAGAGAGAATTCTGCATTCCAGGTCAACACGAACAAACAGAACAGTGAAGAGACCCTCACCTGAACAATCTGCCTTTTCTTTTGAGAACTTACATATAAATAGAACTTAAATGATAAGCCAGCAGATCCCAAGTCAGACATTTCCCCGGAACTGTGAGTGTTCCGTGAACTCCAGAGGGTCCCACTGCTGAACACTGAAAGTGCCATCGCGCTCTGATGTGGCACTGCGCATCAGCAGTCCACAGCGCACCACCCACCTCCCAGACGCGTGAGAGGGCCCTCCCCTTGGAGCGCCTGCTGATGACATTTCCAGAAGCCTGGGGACTAAGGGCTACAAGCATCCAGCTAGAAACAACACGGTTACACATGAAGGCATAAAAATTACGACGCTCCCAGAATCCGATTGCTCATCGCTGTTAAAAGCCGAAGGACAATGAAGAAAGGTTTTAGGAGGCAAAGCTGAGAAGCAAACTGGCCTCCAGTGTCTGAGGGCTCAGGAAACATCTCAGCTTTGTACCTTTCTTCAAAAATCGCTAGAAGGAGGAGTTAGACCAGGAGGCAAAGCAAAGATCCCTAAAGAACGTCTAAGAATGCCAAGAGGTCACTGCCTCTTTTCATAACTGGATGAATCACAACAGCAAATTATTTTATTATGAATGCTTTCCCTTGTGATGGGAGTGAGCCCGTAACACACAGCAGCTCCTCTGGGGAAAATTCTCCAGAGTTAGGGTTTACCCCCAGCTTCCAAAAATCCAATTTAAAGTACTTACGAATATATAAATGCTAAAATATAACCTAGAGAAAGAACTGGAGAATAATGAATAAAATGTTATTGTGACTGTCTTTAGTGTTGGGATTTTGGCCTTTTACTTTTCCTTCTAGTTCAATCTTTTTTTAAATGGGCAATAGGTTAATTTTAATAATAATCTAAAGTTTACAAAAAGTTTAATCACAACAGAGCTAGATTTAAAGCATGTTTCCAACTCTGAAGAAATGCCGGCTACAGTAAGCAAATTCAGAAAACGTCTCGGAGACACTCAGGGAACCGTCTGTCCAGCCAGAAACCTTCCTCATACCCAGAGTTCAGCCTGATTTGCTGAAACGGACTGCGGTGGAACCCTGGCAGCCGTCGTGCCTGACTCCACCTGGCATTGTTCAGTTTGGGAAGCACATTCTCACAGTCGGCTCGCATGCTGCCCATCACCAGGAGGGGACAGGGCGGGCGGTGTCCCGACACTGCTGCTGTGCTGAGGCAGGCGGGCCGCAGGGCTGCTCACACAGGCGCAGGACTAGAGCCAGCTCCTCGTCCCTGCCCGCCGCCCTGTCCGCTGCACTTGGGGCCTCCGGAGAGGCTGCATGGCTCTGCAGGCGGACAGTCAGAGTGCTGAGGGGTTACACCACCCACCCTGTCAAACCCTGGGCCTGTTGTCGCGCAGACCTGCAGACAGACGGAAGACGCGGTGTTCCGGCATCATGCGGGAGGGACGTGGGGCGGGAGGACGGAGAGGAGTGGGAAAGTCATACACAGAACCTGCCACCAGCTGTGTGGTGGTGGTGGCCCTGGGTCACCTGCCACCTACACGCTCCTCTAAACTGTGATTCCACTTGATTTTAGAAAACTGCATGGAGGCCACGCTATGAGTCCGGGGTGGCCATTAATGTGCCCGTTAGGCTGATAAACTGCTCCATCCGCATCTTTAGAGTCAGACCACCCAGCAGCGATGAGCTGTCTGGCCGGCCCGCCCCTCCCCCGCACCTGCAGGGAAACCGGGAGGGCCGTGCGCTGCTTCTCTCAGATCCTGGTGCTCCAGGCCCAGGGCACTGCCCTGCCCACTCCATGCACCTGCGTTCGGGTAAGTCCTCCTCACGAGGGTGACACTGGGGGGGGAGCGTGTGTCAGCGGTGGGGTCAGGATGGGAGTGGTGGGCCTGCCTTCCCCGGGAGCACAGGTCAGGGACCACTGTGCTTCCAGGGGGAATGAGTCTTCAGCAAGACCTTGAAATAAATGGAGGTGTGATTTGGGAAACTCACTCAAAAGAGAGCTCCTGGTGTCCGTGCGCTAAATTCACCACAGCGAAGCCTGAGGCTCCACCTTGCCCTTACTGGAGACATGGGCAGCTTTCTGTAATAGCAAGTAACAGGATTCAGGAGTTTAAAAGAACCTGACACATGAAGGACCCAGGAAACAACTGTGTTTACTGCATAAAAGTGCACCCGCCCCAGGGAGCCCCAAGTCGCAGCAGCCGGTCTCACAGCTTCCCCCCCACGGTACAAAGCCCCAGCATCGAGGCGCCCCGGGAGGCCCAGTGGCCTGCCATTTTTAGAAACTCAGTCCTGAATGCCGTGTTTTTTCAAGCTGTCTCCCTTCCCTGCACATCTCAAAGATCCATTACATTGGCCCCCAAAATCACACTCTTCATCCCAGCTCTCCTCTGGGGCACTGTCTGGGTCAGTGGGGCCTGGAATGGTGGGTCACTCCTCCCCGTCCCCGTGGTCAGACGTGCCCTCCCTGCCCCAAGGGACCTGATCAAGAGCGTCTGAATCTCAGGGAGGGAGCGTGTCGGACTCTTGGCTTCTTTCTGCCAAGCTCACTACCAGACATGGATCAGAACATCCATAAGAGCTTCCAGTGTAGTCTGGGCGTAACCAGTGAAGGTCCAGTTCAGGGAAAGCGGAGTGGGGCAGGAGCCCGATTCCCCGGGAACGTCCTACACTCCACACTGTGTAAATGTTTCTCTAGATACTGCTTTTCACACTCAGTCTGCAATATGTGCTTATGTGTAGCTAGCAGAAGGATTTATTTTAAAAAAAGGACGGGGGTGGCTAGTTGCTCCTGGTGTTCCAGGGAAGGGAAGGGATGGCCCGACCTGGTACCTGGGGTTGGCCGGCACAACCACACAGAGGCTGTGGCCGAGGGCACAACCAGCAAGAACATCCTAGTAAGTGAAAAAGCTTAACAGGAATGAAGCGCATGGGGCCGCCACCAAGTGGAGGGCAGTGCGGGGTACTCGACGCGTCTCCTGAAGGCCTCTTTCAGATGCCCTTCTCCCCAGGATGACTGCATCCCAGCAGCAGGGCTCCAGCATTCAGCTGGCGGGACATACGTGTGCCAGGAGAAGCAAGCCTTGGGTTAACAGCCTGTTGCTGTTGGAGAAAAGGAGGCAGACGGAGGGCTAGTCTGTCCGTGCAGAGAGGGCGTGATGGAGATTAGAGATGAGGGTGGAGGTGACCACGTGCGCCACGGGTTTCTAATCACACTCCAGCTGCAGATCCTTCACTCCACACGCCAGCTCTGCGCTTCAGACGGCTCTGCGGGCAAACTGGTGCCCTGCTGTGGGTTCCGAGTCGCTTCGCCTTTCGGGCTGTGGAGGAAAAGGGCCAGCATGTGCAGACTGAACGTCACGTCCCCGAAATGCACGGATTAAGTCCCGCACCCAGGGCGCTGGTGCAGGGAGGGCTGTGGAGGTGAGCCGGCTGCTTTCCAAGGTGAAGCTCAGACCCGCCCTCAGTCTGTCTGCCCGCTTTCCCTGCTGCGTCTGCTCCTTGCAGACAGGCCCTCCCCACCCTCCATTTCTGTTTCTCCATTGGGCCAGAGTTTCTAGCCTGGCATTGGTGTCCCCTGGTCCCCTGGCCCTCATGGGAGGACACATTGGGTCCCACGGCTCAGGAGGGAGGCAGAGCCCAGTCACCATCTCCCGCAGGAGGGGCTGGTCCAGGGCACTGGGTGTGTCGCAGGCTCAGGTTGCCCGCACAAAGCAGCGCAGGCGTCCGTTCCCCACGGCTCTGGAGGCTGCGAGGTGGAGGCCGGGTGTCAGACGCTGGGTTTGGTGGGGCCAGCCTGCCCCCTTGCTGTGTCCTCTGGCCCCTCTGATGTGAATTGTGAGGGTCCCCTCCCATCACTTAATCCCCCCAAAGGCCTGCCTCCAAATTCCACCCCACTGAGCTTGCGGTGTCATCACGTGAATGTTGGGGGGACACAAACGTTCAGCCCCTCACAGGGTGCTTTCAGACTTCCTGGAGAGTTCCTCCCAGGAGATACCACCTCCAGCACGGCAACGGGAGCCGTGTGCTCAAGAGTCTACCCGAGAACGAGGTCCAGGCACCAGGAGGCCGGGAACAACCAACACGTGCCTCCTGCCGGCCTTGAGGATGGTGCGGGGGCCCAAGCACAGGCCTGACCCCCACACATGCACAGCAGACGCCTGGTGGGAGGGGCAGGGAGGCGGCCCCACCACCTCTGACCTGCCAGACTCCCAGTCTCGGGGCCTCACTCGCACTTGGGACACAGGGTTTCACAGGAAGGGTTTCCTCATTGCTTGTTGCCATAGTTGCCAGACAGCATCAGTGCCCCGCTCCACTGAGGCAGCAGCATCTCGGCAGCCCCTGATTTCTGAGCCAGGGTCTCACCCCTCTCCCATGTCCAGGCTTCTCCTTGACTCCCCTCTGCCCAGGGGTGTGCTAACCCCCTTTCTCCAAGCCTCCCTGGGCCCCACCTCCAGTCACTCGTCGTCATCTGAGTGGCCCACCAGGTCACGTCACTGCCAAGAAGCCTCACTGAGTCCCTGCTGAACATCAAAAGACGCCAAACTATTTGGCCTGAAACTAACAGCTGCCCGAGCCTGGGCCCTGTGACCGCCCGCCCGGCCCCACGCTGACCCTCCTCCTCCTGTGTCACAGGCCCAAGCGCTCGCTCACTCAGGGCTCAAGGAGAAAGTCACCTGCCTGAGACCCAGAGTGGCTTCTCTCTGTGGGTCGGGATGTGTGACGCGTAATTACGTCTTGTCAGAAGCATCTGTCGACTCTGTGATGTGTTGTGAGCGTGTATTACACCCCCGCCGCTGGCCCGTCCACTCCCCGGGGAAAGGCCATGGCCTCCCGTCTTGGGTGGGCCGGCCGCACCACACAGCCTGCTCAGCTGCAGATAAAGCGTATTTTACTGTTCTCTGTGCAACCTGTGGGTTACTGTGCTCTGCCTTTTGTGCCACAAAAGGGAAGGGCCTGAAGACAGCTGGTCAAGAGACGTGGTGGGGGTGTGGTCTGAGCATTTCCCGCATCCGTGGTGCCCAGCAGGCCAGACACAGAGCCACACTCACCACTGAAACGGACAGAACAGGGCGCCGTCAGCGCAGGGACCATGCGGAGCGGGAAGGGTGTCCAGTGGGGGGACAGCCATAGAGGTAGGAGGCCGACTAGTTCTGACTCAGTATGAGGACTATCTTGCTAATAACTTGAGCTAACAATGAACAGGACAGCGACTGTGGTAAAGCGATGAGCCCCCGTTGCTGGCAAGGTTCAGGCAGAAGCCGCTGACCATCCATCAGGAATGCTTCAGGATGGAGGCCTGTGTGGGGAGGAGGCTGGGTTAGCTCCCAGGTCTCCTCGCTTCATGGTCTGATGATGAGGACCATCACCTCAGACCCCACCTCTGCACATCTCAGTTATCAGACCCGGGTCTTTGGAGAGGAAAGCACTCGGCTCATCTTTAGGTCTGCGTGTTCCTCTACGTGATGGTGGTTTTGTACTGACATCTCTTAGGTGCCTTTTGGGTCCAGGCTCTGCCAAGGACACCTAGGAGGCTTCCCCACTTTCCTAAGGTTTCTGCGTCTTTACCCAGGCCCGTTTCTCAGGCCTCAGCTGTGCCTTCCCTGCCTTCAAACACTGTCTCCTCTGCCTGGTCAATTTCTGCGCCCCTTCCTAAGACTCAGCAGGAGCGCCAGTTGCTCTGGGAAGCCTCTCGTGATGTCCCCAGACTGGCAGAGGCCTGTCCCCGCCCATGCTCCACTGTTCTTTAACCACATCTCAGTCACAGAACGGCGAAGAGTCACTGGATGTAAATCCATCCCGTCCACCCTCGTGCCAAAAAGACACAGGGCGGTAACCCTTTACCTGGCTCTTAATGTCATTAAGGGATTTATGTTCCATCGGCCCCAGAGGTAAAGGGACAGATGGAAGTGCTTGAGGTGTAGAGGCAGCTGAAACAGGGGAAACGAAGGTGAGAATAAAACATACTTGGGGTACTTCCCTTAGGGTTCAGACCTGGGCCCCACTTCAGTCTGGAATCTTTGATGCAAGTTTGCCAGTCACACAAGGTCTGGGCAGCTGGATGGACACTGAAACTGGCCTGGGAACATGGGGCTGTGACCCTGCTCCAGCTCAGCCTGGACTCCAAGGAGCCCACGAGAGCTGTGGTCGCGGACATCTCCCAGTGTCCTGGCATGAAAAGGTCACAACATCATCCTATGTCTGCAGAACCCCGGTCATGTCCACATTTTCACTCCTGAGACAATCTGTTCTGCTATGACATGTGTTTTCATGACAAATGAGGTCACAGATGCTCAGACAACAGAAGAACAGTAACAATTACTGTGGCCACTGAGCTGGTTCACAGGAGATCCTTATCTAGGCGGGGGTGGTGAGGGTGTTCCAGGATGGGGGCGGCTGAGTTCCGACATCGGCAGAAAAGGAAAAAGCACTCGGCTCTGCGTGAAGGAAACAGCCGCCAGGCTCCGTCTGCAGCTGGGTCTGGGCGCTGCCGTCCTCCCGCGCTCCATCAGCATAGCCCTGGTCCCCAGGCAGCACCCTGAGCATCGGCCGAGACGGCCCCAGCACCCCGAGCTGCCCGTCTGGCTGTGGTCCCCACTATTGATTTGTCCATCTTGTTAAGGGTCTACACCTAGGCTTTGAGTTTCGGCCCCAGCTATTTCTCTCATAAGCCCTGTTATTTTTCTGGGCTTTTTCACTTTCAGTCTCTTCAAGTCAATTTGTCAGACTCTGTGTGTTTTTAAGAACACATAAAGCACGCTATAGTTAACTCACACTGTGTGTGTGTGCCTTCTCCTTTTTGGTTAGTTAGGCTCATCAGAAGTTCATCAATCTTGTTAATCTTCCAAGAACAAACTGTTGGTTTTGTTGATCCTCTCATGTTCGTTTGTTTGTTTTACTAATTCCTGGTTTATTATTTCCTTCAATTTTCATTACGTTTGTTTTGCTGTTCTCTCTCTTTTGTCCTGGGTGAATGCCTAGCTCATTCAGTTGTCGTTTCCAGCCTTTCTTCTTTTGTAAGACATGCATTTAGGGCTGTGAACGTTCTTTGAAGTGCTGCTTTAATTATACCCTAGGAGTGTTCACAGGTAGTATTTTCATTATCATCACCACTCAGTTCAAAATATCTAAATTAGGCTAGCGAGTAATTTAGAAGTGAGTCTTTACTGCACTGTGGTCAGAGCACATACTCTGCACTGTGTCAGTTTTTTGAAAGTTACTGAGACCCATTTTATGGCCTTGTGTGTGATCAATACTGCAAACATGTTAGATGTGCTTGGGAAGAACGTGTATTTTTTTAGCTACGAGGTACAATGTGCACTTTATCTTTTGCTGTTTAATCTACCTTAATACATCTGGAAGGTGTATTAAAAATCTCTTGCCACCTCTTGGATTTATTTATTGTAACTTGGTCAATTTTTGATTTTTGAGGCCATATTGCTAACTATAACCAAATCTGAATTATTGTATCTTTCTGGTAAGTTAAAATTTGTGATCATATAACACGATTCTCTGTCTCCAGCAACACCTGTTAGCTCCGGTTTACCCACTTTGCCTGACTTACTGTAACTGTACAGGTTTTCCCTTGACTGACAGTTGCAGGACGTATTTCCCCTTCCTTCACTGTGTCACTTGACGCTGATGTGTCTTCTACAAAGGCTGTGTTGTTCCTCACTCGGATACTGCCCTTTAACTGGCCCACTGAGTGCACTTATGCTTCATGCAAAATACTAACTCATTTCTGTTTGTCTGTCTACATGGACATCAAGGAAGTAGCAGTCTTCCTGTATGATTTGTTTGTTTCACCTACTCTATGTTCTCCCTCCTTTCCTGAATTCTTTCACTGATGTTTTTGTTATTACATTGTTTACTTATTTTATTATTCCATGTTTATTATCTTCTCTTAGTCTGGAAGCTGTCTTCTTTGTTGTATATATGTGTAATTTTTACTATCTATGTAGGTGGTATTAAGATTCAAGTACATGTTTACTTTTTTTTTTTTAATTGCCCTTTATTCTTCCCTGCACCTCTCACTTTCCATGTGCAACTGAAGATCACCTTTAGTGTTTCCTTTAATGGGGCTCTGTGGAAGACCCTCTCGGTTTCATTTCTCTCTGAAGTCTTAATTTTTCCCAGTGTTTTACTATGAGAATTTCTCATTTCATTTTAAAAACATACTTTCACTGGGTAGACTGTTCTATGTTAGCAGTTGTTTTCTTTCATCACGTTAGTTAACACCATCGCACGACCTTTTGGCTTCCATTACAGCCACTGGGAAGTCTGCTGTCCATCTGAATCTTACTCCTTTGAAGGTAATCAGTTTTTATTCCCTCCTGCCTGGCTCTAGCTCTTTTTAAGATTTTTCTTTGTTATTCTATAGTTTCACTATGATCTATCTAGTAGATTTGTTTATCTTATTATTTTTTACTTAGCCTGTTGGAATGTATTAAGATTCTTAGATCTGTAGATTAATTATTTTCAAACTGTTTTTGAAAAATTCTTAGTCACTGTCTCTTCAAATATTGTTTTGGCCTGTGTCCTTCTAGGACTCCAACTAAATGCACGTTAGACCTCCCTGTGTCTCTTTTTCTATACTTTGTCTATCCACGCTTCATTCTAGATAGTTTGTACCTAGTCTAACTTTCAGATTACTAATTCTCTCTTCAGTTGTGTCTAATAAGGTATTAAAAATCTATGTTCTTAATATGTGTTTTCTGTTCTGGAAGTTGGCTTTGGTTCTTTTTTTCAAGTCTCCCATGGCATTTTTAATAGTTTCCAATTTCCTTTGGAAAATTTCAAAGTCAACTCATCTTGAACATGGCAAACAACTTCTTCGTAGTTCTGCCCGACAATTCCAGTATCTTTTGTTTCTCTGGCTCCTCATGTATGCCTGTTTATCTTTCACTGAGTACTGGGGATTACATTTGCAAGGTTATCTCTACAAAGAGGCTGGATCCTGTGATGACGCTGTCTTTGTCTAGAGAGCACACAAAGCACTAGCATTTTGGACCACATGCTTCCAGTTTTAGGACTAACGATTTTCTGGACAACTCAGAAGGCTCAGAAGTGAGCAGGAATCCATACAAGAGCTACCTTACTTCCAGTTCTCCTTCCTCCCTTCAGCATCCAATCCTAAAGCAGAGACGCAGCTCCCATCCTTCCAATTGACCCTTAGCCCTTGGAGTGGCCCTGCAGGGCTGTCAGAAGTGCAGTACAATCTCACAGCTATCTTTCCCAGATTGGCAGACATTTCCAGAGCAGACACCCTGAGTGCCCAAGCTCACCCTTCTAAATTCTTATTCTCCCCCAGACTCAACCAGTTTCATATTACATGGTTATTAGCTCCTGACTGTTTTTAAGATTTTAAGAGACATCTCAACCAGTTTTTTAAAACTGTCTTCTGTGGGAGAGGTGGTCCAAATGCCAGATCTACCATTACCAGAAACCTCTAATTCTGTTCCTCAAAGGGCTAAACATCAAATTACCATATGAGATAGCAGTTCCACTCTTAGCTTTATACCCAAAAGAACTGAAAGCAGGAAACTCAATTCATATTTGTGCACCAATGTTCACTGCACCATTATTCACAGTAGCAAAAGGTAGAAACAACCCAAATGCCCATCAGCAGGTGAAAGAATGAACAGAATGTGGGATATCCATACAATGGAACATCATTTGGCCATAAAAAGCAATGAAGTTCTGACACCTGCTACGACATGGATGAAACTCAAAAAATTCTGCTAAGTATAAAGAAGCCAACCAAGCACAACAGGACAAATATTGTATGATTCCACTTATGTGAAATATCCAAAATAGGCAGATTCATAGAGACAAAATTTAAAACAGAGGTTACCAGGGGCTGCGGTAGGGTAATGGGGGAATTACCATACAGTTAGAGAGGTTTTATTTTAGGTGATGAGAAATTTTTGGAAATAGAGAGTGGTGATGACTGCCCAACAATACGAATGTAATTAATGCCACTGAATTATATACTTGAAAATGACTAAAATGGAAAATTTTGTGTTATAAATATTTTATCACAATTTTTAAAAGTTAATAATGTGATATATCAAAACCATTGAATTATATACTCTAAATGGCTAAGTTTTATGGTATGTGAATTATATCTCAATAAAGCTACTTAACAAATGAATCTATAATTACACCTTTTCTCGTTACCACACTGTGAACAAAGTCAGATGAGCAGCTTCTCACTTTATTTGTTCAGTGAACAACACGGTGTCTGGTATATGGTAGTCTAGCTGGCTACATCTCTTCTTCATCAAAGCGTCAGTGATGATCAGCAAATTCTTGCCAAATGATCTTCTGCCTCAACAGTTTTCTTCCTGAAGCTGGTAGATGTGTTTACTTCCTCTCCTTACTCATGTGGGTGATAAGATCCAAAACATAATGTTTGACTGGAAGTGTAACTGATTGATGAAATAATTCCACTTTGTTATAAAACTGTAACTTCTGGAAAGTACCTGGTACATATTAATGCTCATAATCTTCTTTCCCTCCCTTTTCAAGGTATATAACCACTTTTTATTTAGTTTTGACACCTTCAGAAATAGATGAAATAATGTCACACAGAGGAAAAATGAAGATTGATTTTCTCTTGCTACGCAAACTAACTCTGTCAAGTTATCTTTGTCCTACAGGGTTTTTAGGAACACAAATACTTTACTCTCTTGACTGCAAATGATAGAATGCAAACTTGAATTAGCTTAAGTAAAATGGACGATTTCTTACAAAGATACTGCTAGAATGTCTCACAGTCACCCAAGGACAGTCAGTAGTGGTTAGGATGCTTTCGCTGCAAATAAGATAAATCTATAATCAAAAATGGGTTAAATCATAAGAAAAAAATTGCCATGCCACATGATTATGGGTGAGCAAGTGAAAGTAGCTAAAAAATGCTTCATCTTCACATACTGAAAAGTTGGCCATTTCAACTCTCACTGCTAAAGGGCTACAGGTGGGACACTCAGAGCTAAACCTGCTTATGCCCTTTATGAAAAGGGTCCTGGCCTCCCATCTCTTACAATAAGGGGTGTTTTCTAGAAGCTGAATTGTCCCTTCTTTTATTGACTGATATATTTCCAAGTACTGTGCATCAAAAGAGTTTGGAATGGGATTTAGAAACGCCAAGCTTAGGAAACCAAGTTAGCTCAGGTGTTCTGAGAAGCAGCTGTTGAGACAGGATTAGATGTGGAGATGCACCAGGGAAAATGCCTGTGAAGGAGAAATGGGATAGCAGAAGCAGGCAGAAGAGCCTTAGACAATGATGCAGGCCTGGCCCCTGGGAAAGGAGGGGTGGAGAGGGACTGGCAGGCAGAAGAGCAGCCCAGCTCTGAGGAAGTCCCAGGCAGGCCACTGTGGGGTTCCCAAGTCACAGCTGACTGCCAGAGGGGCCCTGCACCCCACAGTGATTACCCAGCATTTGTATGGAAATGTAAGAGACTCCAAACAACCAAATCCATCTTGGAAAAAACAAAGTTGGAGGACTCACACTTCACAATTTCAAAACTCACTACAAAGCTACAATAATCAAGACACCGTATTATTCGCTGAACACTGGCACAGGGAAAGACATAGACTGATGGAATAGAATTGAGAGTCCAGAAATAAAGCTTTGCATCTGTGACCAGTTGATTTTTGACAAGGGTGCTAAAATAATCAGTGGGGGGGGGGGGGGGGATAGTCTTCCGAACAAATGGTTCAGAGAAGCTAGATATCACACGAGATGAATGAAATTGGACCTCTACCTCACAGCACATACAGAGTTAACTCAAATGGATGGCAGTCCTGAAATGTAAGAGCTAAAACTATGAATATAACTATAAATATTTATGACTTTGGGTTAGATAATGGTTTCTTAGATACAACACCCAAAGTACAAGAGACAAAAGAAAAAACAGATAAATTGGACTGCATCAGAATTTTAAACTTTTCAAATGAAACCAACAAGAACATGAAAAGACAATCCATTGACTTGGAGAAAATATTTGCAAATCCTATCTCTGATAGGGAAATTGTATGCAAATATTTAATTTTTATGACTCAGTAATAAAACAAATAACTCAATTAGAAATGGACAAAGGATCTGAACAGACATTCCTCCAAAGAAGAAATACAAATAGCCATACAAATAAGCACGTGAAAAATGCTCAGAATCAGTTAAGCCCTGGGAAATGCAAATCAAAACCACAATAACACACCACTTTACATTCACTAGAATGGCTAGGATACAAAAGACAGTAACAAGCGAAGATGTGGAGAAGCTAGAACCCTTGTATATTACTAATGGAAATGTAAACCGGCGTAGCTATTTTATGACTCAACAATTCCCCTCCTAGATATATACACAAGAGAAAGGAAACAAATACATTGGATATTTCTATAAATACATATGAATATAATCCATTCATATGTATATGTGAAATATGTCCACCCCGAATTTTGTATATAAATGTTCATAGAAACTTTATACAGAAGAGCCAAAAGTGGAAACAATCCACATTCACCAACTTGTAAGTGGATAAACAAAAGTATCAAATCCATACAGTGGAGTTATTACTCAGCAATAAAAAGAAACAAAGTACTGCTACATGCTACAACATGTAATGAAAATATTGTGGATGAGCCTTGAAGATACTGTATTAAGTGAAAGAATGACCACAAATTGTGTGATTCCACTTACATAAAATGTCCCAAATAGGCAAATCTATAGAAAGTAGATTAGTGGTTGCCTAGGGCTACGTGCAGAGAAAATGGGAGTGAGTGCTAATAGGCATGAGGTTTCTTTTAAGGAAAGATGAAAATGTTCTAGAATTGGCGGTGATGGTTGCCCAAATCTGTGAATATACTAAAAACCATTGAATTATACACTCTAAATGAGTGAATTTTGTGTCATATGAATTATACCTCAATTAAACTGTCCAAAATAAAAAAGAAATGGTCCATGCTCAGTCACTGACTAGAGGAGCCCGAGGAAGTGTGGCCCAAGAACAGATGGTCGACCTCAAGGCTGAGCTGAAACCGAGTTCCTCTGCCGAGTTTATGATTAACCGATCTATCCAAAACTTTATTCCCTTTCTTGCTTGGCACCTGTTCCTCCTCAAGATTAAGGAGTATCAAAGTAAAGGGGGCAGTGTAAACCCGCAGGACCCAATGCTATGGAGCCTTCGCGGACAGACCCTCCCATCCCCGCCCACGTCCTCTGCCTGCCTCTCCTCTGTGGAAAAACTTAAACTTCCCAGGTCTTCCTCGAGTTCCAAAGAGCAGATTTAATCAGGGAAGTGAGAAAATGCAGACAAGGAAAACAGTCAAGCCAGACAAAATAATAGTTTAGCCATTTAGCAAAGTCAAAGACCTTTACTTCCTCCTCAGGGACTGTAGGTAATTCTGAGCCATCGAGCTGTTCTGCAGATGCTGAAACTTCCATCAGGTGGAAGACCTTAACTGCTGATTGACCGCCAGGGAGGGGACCCGAGACGGCTGCAACCAGGTTGATGGTATTGACTCCACATTACCCACCACAACCGATCAGAACGTCCACCAGCTGCTCACCTCCCCCTCCCCCTCTTTTTTAAAAACCTTTCCTTGCTTGGCCTGCAGTAAACCCAGCACGACTTCCCTCACCAGGCCCAGTGTCAGCAGGTTGGCTTTGCGCGTGGGCAGGAGACCCCGGTTTGGTTCAGCAGCACAGGGCGCGGCTGCGGGGGCACGGAGGCCCCGCAGAGCCTCCTGAAGGAGAGAGCGCACGCCCCCACAGCCTCACAGCCCCCCCCCCCAGCCCTACGGGCCCTCCGCCTCCCCACAGGCTCCCCAGCCCCCACAGCCCCCGGAACCGGGAACCACCACGTGGGATCCACGGTAAGCCATGTTTTCTGGCAATTCGACTCGCACCAGCGCCCAGCCATGGGCCGGGCCTGTGGGCGCAGGGACCCCCGCCTCCGGGGCCCAGCCCCTCCGGGGCTGCCCCCGCCCACCTCACGAGCGCAGCCCACTTCCCGAGGCGCGGCTCTCCGCGGCTCCCACCCCCGCACGCGCGCCCGCTCCCGTCACGGCTGACCCCGGGGGACGTTTACACCATTTACATGTGTCCAAGATCAAAAACCAATAAAAGGTCACTACCAACCTTCAAATTCGGTTCTTTCCGGGACAGCGGTCCTCGTCCCGCCTCCTCACTCCCGGGCAGGCCTGTCCGCTCCCGCCGGCAACCGCAGCGCCGCCGTCAGCAGCCGGCTCAGCCCGCAGGACGGAGCATGCGCGCCACTAGGAACCCACCCCCACCCCCCACCCCCGCCGCCCGCAACGCCTGGGCGGGCTCGATTGGCCCGGCCCAGTCACGTGCTCGCCGCTGAGCCAAGCGCGGCTTCCAGAGGATTTGGCGCTAAAAGGGTGGCCCCGTGAGGCTCCCGCGAGGTCTGGGTCCTGTGTGGCTCTCGCGAGGTCTGTAGCTCACGTCCTCCCGAGGTGGAGGCAGCCACGAGGTGGAGGCAGCCGCCAGTTGGAGGCATGTGGTGTGAGCAGGAGAGCAGCCGCTAGGAGACAAAAGGGCCCAGTGGGTGATGTTCGCAGAAGGGAAGCGGGGCAGGAAGCGGTCGGGGCTCACTGCCCCAGCGCAGGGGCCTGGACAGGGCAGCTTTGCGGCGCGGACAAGGTGCGGCAAGGTGCCACGTGGCGGAAGCCGGGCTCTGCCAGGACGGGCAGGGTCCCGCTTCAGCTGCCCTTCTTCAGCCCTGAGACGACGCTGCTCAGCCCCTTAAAGCCTGGGAGCAGTGGGGTCATAGGCTGCAGGATTCCACCCCAAAATGCTTGCCCGCAGTGTGTTAAGATTGGGCACACCCCAGGTGAAGGGCAAGGGTCTCCTGTGCTTCCTTGGAATCCTGGGGTGGGGGGCCTCCCGTGTTCACCAGGGCACCCCCCCCCAACCGCCGCCTTAAGACGGAGACACACCCAGACTGCCCCACATGGATGACAGGCTTTCTGGCTTTATCATCCGCAGAGGAGGAGGGCCAGCCTTTCCTCAGCCCCTTCTGGAGGATACCATGTCTTGCCACTGCAAGAGCTACTTCCAGGCCCCCTCCCTTTCTTCTGTCTTGTCTTGAAGAAGTGCCGCTGCTCGTCATTCTCCTTGTCACCACCCTTTAGGTAGGGGAACCGTATCCTGCTCATAAGTGCATGGGACAAACATCAGTGGAGCACCAGGCACAAGCCGATGCCCTGCTGGGAGCTGTGGTCACAGAGATGGAAAAGATAAGGTCCTTGCCACCAAGGAGCTTTCAGTCTAGTGGAAGAGACGAGACAGTGAAAACTCCCTGCTGTCAGGGCACTTACATCCTCACAGGGAATGACAGGAAATAAAGCACCCAAGTGGTAGGCTCAAAGGTGACAACATCTATGGACAAACAGGGAAGGGAATAAGGAATCTGGGGAGGCACCCATTGAAGACTGGGTGGTCAGAGGCAGCCTCACAGGGAAAGTGACTTAAAAGAGGGGCGAACTTACTGGGGGAGAGGGGGGCTGTGCAGGGGAAGAGCCACCAGAAGAGCCATTTGCAAAGGCCCTGAGGTGGAGGTGAGCCTGACTTTGAAAGCTGTGGCTATCTCTGCTAAATACCAACAGTGTATTTTAAAAAGCAAAACCCACAGGGTTTCCTCTCACACTTACTATTGTCTATAATTCTGAAGGTTCCTAAACACCTGCTTGTGAATTGGTCCTTGGACTTAGAAATATACATAACATGAACTCAAACCTCTTTCTTCCTATATTTGGAAAACAGTTAAATATTTAAACATTTAAATATTTACTACATGCTAAGTGTTTATAAATATAAACTCAGTTAATCCTTATAATAATCGTAAAGTAGCTACCACTGTTTTCCCCATTTTACAAGGGGATAAACTGATGCACAGAGAGGTTAGGTTACTTATCTAGATCACACAGCTAATGGACACCAGAGCTGACATTTGAACCCAGTCTGCCTGGCTTTAGGGTCCTTGCTCTTCACCTCTGCCCCCTCCAGCCCCTGATGGGGCCACATCCCTCCCAGTGGGGAGCTGGCATTGCTCAGAACAGCTCCAAAGATCTGGTTGTGCACATTTCTTCCCAACTCCGGGTACCGTGGCTTCCCCTAGGTAACTAGAAACTGGCCCTGGCGGGAGCTATGACAGCAGGAAAGTCAGCAACCGCTCGGATCAGGGTTTCATCCTGCAGAACCGGCTGTCGAGCACCACCCAGCCCCCTACCCTCCACTCTGCGACGGGTTTCCGTCCTCCTCTACGTCCAATGCTCCCACCTGACACCGATCACTCCCGGTTCAGCCAGGTTCCCGCTGTGGTTCTGTCACAGCAGGGCCAGCAGGGTTCCTTTGACAAGAAGTCATGTCATCTCAGGTGTTTGGATGCAGCCTGGTGGACATCAGTGACAGGAAAACGTGAGTGAGGGTCCGGGCTCAGCTCAGGGGGCAGGCAGCCACTCCTGAGAGATTGCTGTCTCCATCCTCCAAAGTCCTCTGTCCGTAAGTCACATCCACTGTGAAGCCTCACGTGGGCCGCCATTCGAGGGAAGAGTCAGATCTGAACCCATGACCCCCTCTGCAGCTGCCAGGAGCCCCTCCTCTCAGACACGTCTCTCCCCATCTCAGCCTGGTTCCTGAGGCTCCAACCGCATCCTGTCTTGGGACCTATACTCACGTCCCGTCTCCCCACAGGTCCCCGCTGACCATTCCTCCCAGGACGTCATCTCCAGGCCCCGTCCCTCAGCTGCTGCACACAGCATCCTCCCCCGGCTGCAGGTTCTGGCCGCACCTCCTCCTCAGTACCGAACATTATCCACCTCGCGTGTCCACCCTGTGTCTTGATAACAGCCCCTCCGTTCCCATTAAGCCCCTTGATGGCAAAGCAGTGTTTTTATCATCGTCTCCCCAGCACATGGGGTGGCCCTGGTCTCCAGAAAACCCTGTCGACAGGTGGCAAGTTCCCCTCAGTTTCCCAGCACAGCACCAGACACACAGAACACATGGAATGCGTGTGTCAAGAAGAACCTCCAGTCCTCCAGGGTCTGGTGGATGGCGCTCTGGTGTACCACCCCGGCCCAGCGCAAGGTCAGTGTGGAAACGAGAGGACCCCTTCTGCCCCAGGGGACCCCGGCCCCGCCCTTCATCCGCCAGGAGTAGGGGAGCTAAGCAGGAGTCCTGGCGCCAAGTATTTATCAAAGACTTTGGACTTGCAGACTTCAGTTCTAGGAGCACAGAGCAAACCACTCTGTTTCAAGTGGCCTCTGGCAAGACCGTCAGCCCGTCCTTGGTTTGTGGGGAATGCGTGGGCAGAGGGAGCCGCTGTTAAAATCGAGGGTAGAATTTCCTGGCCTTGGGGCATCTTTTTCATTTTGGTTTCTTTCTCTCTCTTTTCTTATTCTTTTTCAAATGGAGGTACTGGGAATTGAACCAAGTACCTTGGGCATGCTCAGCATGCGTTCTAATAACTGAGCCATACCCCCACCCCCGGAGCATCTTTTTAACTCTTTACATTTACGCTGCTGCTGTCAAAGGAGGGTCCTTCTCAGCCATCATCCCGCCTTGAAGGTGTCAGGAAACCCAGCCTTTCGCCTGGAAATCGGCACTTGGTAATTAGTCGTTCAGACGCCCCATCTCCCACCGACTTCTGGAGTCACTTCTCCAAACCTCAGCTTTTTAAGAGGCCTCAAGAATTTCCAAGCATCCATGATAATGGAGCTTGCAATTTTTACAAGGCCGCGAGGCAAATGGTCCAGGAGAGGCCCGAGGGAGGTCACGTCCGCCACCAAGAGGCCCTGTTGGCATCTGTGGGGCCGGGTCCTGCTTCTTGTCTGTAAACCACCCAGAGACTTGGCCGCCCTTCCTGAGGTAAGAGCCCCACCCTGGGCCTTGGTGACTTCCACTGTGTTCCACAGGCTCTGTCCAGCTCATTCACGGCCACTGCCCCGCATGGCATGCTCATGGTTTGGCTCCCAGGGTGTGAAGCCCCAGTGGGTGGGCATCGTTAGGGCAAGGCAGTCTTGGGTCTGAGCAGGACACACTCGGCTTGCTGAGACTGACTCCAGTGGGGCCATGGAGTGGGGCCAGCGGAGCAGGGCGCCTGGCGGCGGTAGAGTCCGGCTCTCCAGACCCTCACCGTGTCCCTCACATGCCCCCAGCACTAACACTTAGGTGATGGAGGAGGGATCGGCAGTGATCGGGGACCAGGGTGGTTCGGCTTTGGTGGTTCTCCAGTATCAGAGGCTGTTAAAGTCAGGGCCACAGGAACCCCAAGCCTGGCTTTGAACCGGCCATCCCTGGGCAAGAACTCCACGAAGGAGAACTAACTCTGCCCCAAACTCAAGGGCCAAGTAATACATGCAGCGCGTTCCTGCTGGACTGCGAGGGCCTCTGGGAACCAGGCACGTGGCTGGGGCCCGCGGCCTCCTCTTCCCAAGTCCTGCCCCGGGTCTCGGCTGGCTGGACAAGGAACAAGCACCCTCTCCCAGGGCCCTGAGTGCCTCAGGGCATGGCCAGACACTGGGGCACTGCAGTCAGGTGAAGGATTTCACAAGCACTAAAATGTCAACGATTTTTGCTTGGATTACTAATCTTAACCCTTTGGGCTCACCTGTTTTTGTAGAACTCATTTTTTCTCCCCAAGCTGCCCCACCATTATGCATTTTTTGAACCAAATAATGAAACGCTGACATTTGTTTTTGTTTGTTCTTTTGGCCACAAGTAAATACATGGTTAAGCAATCATTTCCTATGGCTCTGGGATGATGCAATATAAAAATAGCAGCGTGTTTTAATTTTGGTTTTGTAGGTCATGTAACTGGAGAATGGTTTTAACTACAATGAAAAAAAAGTAATAGGTTCAAAAATGTAGAAAAGGAGAGTTTGAAAGCTATTTCTCATCTCAGCCTCCAAGGGACCCAGGGCCTGCGTTTGCTGGTGGTACATTCCTGGACCTCACCCTCCGCACCTGCCCCTCCCAGCCCTTGAGCCATGTCTCCCTGTCTTACCCACTCACACTGAATTTTTCTGTTTTCTGAACACATGGCCAAAAAGACAGCCACTCTTATTTAATGAACATTTTCTTTGTGCAAGACACAGTCTAAGGCCTTTCTGTACATCCACACGTGTCATCCTCAGAATGACCCTGGGAGGTAGGTGCCATTTTCCATCCTTATTTGTAGATGAGGAAACGAGGCACAGAGAGGTTAAGTCACTTGCCTGAGGTCACACAGCTTCAAAGCCAGGCAGAGTGAATCCAGCCTCCACCTTACACATCATGCCTCGGCAGAGCTGCCCTCACCCCTTCCCCCGCCGGGCTGGACCCCTTCTTCCCGCAGGAGCCCACACATGCCTCCCTCACAGCATCTTCACTGCGGGCCTCAGTGGCCACCCCGCCCCTGGCTGGGGGTCTCATCTCACGCCTCAGTCGTGCACCCACAACCCCAGTGGTCAGCTGCTTCCCCGTCCATCCCCCCGGTCCACGTCTCCACGGGGATCCACACTGCCCACTTCCACACCGTGAGAGTCTAGCGCAGGGGTCCGTACACGTTGGCACAGAGCACAGAAGATGGGCGTGTATCAGACAGCGGGTGCGGCTTTCAGCTGCCTGTGGCTGAGATGGGGCGCAGGCCCCGGGGGAGGGTTTCCTGCCCGCAGGCCACTGTCTGATGCCCTTGGAGGCAGCCGAGGGCATCTGCTCTCCAGCCGAGCCTTGGAGGCCCCCAGGCGACCCTCCTCTGCCGCCCCAGCACCCACCCCGTCGGGGCTTCCGGCCTGCTACCCCTCTTACTGACATCCCCTCTGCTTCCACTGCTGTCAGCTCTTCTTCTAGCTTTATGTGAAAACACGGGCAGAAAGTAGATCCCAAGAAATGACAGGAAGCCCAGGCTTGGTCTACGCGAACAGGCAGCCCTGTCCCTGTCCCTGCCGAGTTCAGCCTCTGATGGTGTCCTGGCAGCGGCCGTCTGCAAAGGCTGAGAAAACGTGCAGCCCCTTCGCGCTGAGCACACCCAAAGTGCCCCAGGGGCAAGAGCACAGCTGCTCTGCAGAGCCCCCCACAGGCTACGGACTGTGGCACTACCTGGCCTCCGACGTGGCCCCCCTAGGCCAGGGGGCCTCCGACCTCCACACTCGGTAAGGACTTGCGTCCTCGTCCCCTGGCCTCCAGGGCCGGGCCTGGCTGGCCTGTCCCCACCTGCACTCGCACCCAGGGAGCTGCCCTGGGGATTCTCTCAACCCACCCCCTGCCTGCCGCGCCCTCTGCGGGGCCGCTTCCATTCCATCCGCTGCGTCTAAATCTCCGGGGACTGGCCTGTGGTCTCAGGCACTCCGGGGAGACTGCCCTCTCCCCTGGTCCATGACCTGATACCTCAACTATGCGATTCACGACCGCTGTGCTCGGAGCGGCTGCTTCCCGGGATCCTGTTACCAGCTCACATATAATTTGTTGGCCTCTTTGCATTCCCCCGAGGTCTCGCTCAGCGTTTGTCATTTCCAGACACTTTCTCTCCTTGCCATTAATAACTGTGTTTGGGATTCTGGTCCTTCTCAGGGCGAGATGTGCATGTTTTCCAGCCTGGACCGCCTTCTATTTTCCGCCCTTTATGATCGCCCCCTGCTCTCCGCATCCTGTCCTCATCCTCGCCGGGGAGGCTGGGGTCGTTTGGGTTGATGGGCCGCCACCTCCCCGGGTCTTGTTGACAGGAAGGTGGTGACCGTGGGCCCCCCCCCTTTTCCTGCCTCCAGTCCTGACAGCCAGGCCCCCGGTGGAAGCTGTGGGAAGCCTCGGAGATGTGATCTCTGATGGAGACATAAGACACCCAGGACCACTTGACGGGGGTTCCTCTTGTGGGCGAGGCACTCCTCTCAGGACATCTCCTTCATGTGATACAGATGGGTTAGTGCTGGGAAAAGACGAGACAAAGCTTCTCCATGGTTAAGCCTGGGGCATGGGATGGGGGCTAGAGAAAGATTTCTGGGGGTTGGGGGTGCACGATCTTTAAAAATAAAACAGGGAGTGTTCTCCCCAGAAGGGCTCAAGTCCAACCCTTGTGGAGTGGGGCCCTTAACTCCTTTGGTCTGTCGGCATCCGCTGGCTTTGATTCCAGCCCTTTGGACACTGTTCTCAATAATTCTCTTTCCTTCTTTGTACGTTAACCGTTTATCTCAGCATCTCTAGAATCACTCTGGTTTAGGAGCGTAAGCTGTAAGTTACAAACGAGCGGGTTTACCACGATCCTGTTTACATCTTGATCCTGAAAACTCACTCGATCTCCGTGCATCTCATCCCGGACTCTGTAAACCGTCTACACGTGCGGCGTTACTCAGATCTCAAATCACACCTTGATCAACAGCATCAAGATTCACCGTCCTGGCCGTCAGCAACCCTGGGGGGCACTCAGCTGAGGGACAATTTGAACTGAGTCCCTACACCTTGGCCCAGTTGCCTGCTGCCTGCGACGGTCGTCACAGGAAACGTGGCAGATGCAGCCCTTGAAAGGATTGTGTTCGGCAAATATGTGGTTTGTGGGGATGATAACGTGATGGCAGGAGTGTCCTGAGTCAGCGTTTTCCCCTCCGCATCCCACTTTTCCCACATCGATTGTTTATAGTCAGGATTTTACCCATATTATTTATAGTGAGGGCTTCATTGTACATAAGCCCTTCCCAGCTCCCAGATCCACCCCAGGGTCTGAGCTGCCAAGGTGCGTGCCTCCCCGCACCCCACCCCGACAAGGCTCATAGAATGGGATGCATTTTCACAGAATTGGGTGACTTTTCATAGAATGGTATAGACGTTCCAAAATCTTATTCTTTCCCTAAAGTGCTACTTTTCCAGCTTTTTTCTTTGAGCATTTTTTTTTTTTACAATTTCACATTTTAAAATTTATTTTAATTTTTTTGGGGGGAGGGTAATTAGGTTTTTATTTATTTTTGATGGAGGGACTGGGGATTGAACCCAGGCCCTTTGCACGCTAAGCACGTGCTCTACCACTGAGCTATACCCCACCCCCTTTTCCAGCTTTTTTGTTTTCTCAATGATGAGTGCAGGCATCATAAGGTCTGGAGAAAGCACACAGGATTCTAGCATCCCCGGGCCAGTCTTGGAGGTTCCCCCAACTTCCCTCCCTCCTCCTACCCCCACTGCTCCCCCATGCTGTCATCAGCGCCCCATGTTTGTAAAGCCCAGGAAGTTAAGACTGAGCCCAACCTTCTCCCCAAAGTGCAGTGATCACGAACCCACACCGAGAGAGTGGAGTCTCCAGTTTTCTTAGGTTAACCTGGACCACAGTCCTCAGATCATCACAAACGCCACCCTGATCTCAGTCTCTGGAGGGTCCCGCCAGCTGTTTAAAGCCATTGTTGGCTGCATTCGCTACATTTAGGAAGACCTCTGGTTTTCTCTGATTGGCTCATATCAGGAAATCCTGAAGGAGGCATCATCTTCATTTTCAAAACAGTGATTTGAGATGCTTCAAACACAGTGAAGCCAGAGACAGTGGTGGCTGTTCCTTGTCCCCTGGGCAGGGGCTACTCTACGGGCTCACAGGGACAGGGCTGCCCACACCCTTCTAGACTTTGGTCCTAGTTGGCATGGTGGGCATTTAGGAATGAAGACGCCGGGGGGCGGGCACCCCTACTCCACCTCTGTCACAGCCCTCCCGCATCTCCCGTCTGCTCACCCCCAGTCTCATCCGCATGAACACGCTGCAGGCCCGGCCCCTGTTCCCACCGCACCGGGGCCCCAACCACAATGAAAACAGGGGTCCCTGTTCAAACAAGTACTGAGACTTTCAAGAGGGGAGTTGAAACCAAGCGCGGTCCACCCTGAGCGCAGGGCCGTGTGTGACTCACGCGTCCCTGGATGCCGGCAAGGCCAAGGCGGGCTTGCCAACCCCGGGGTGGAGGCCAGGTCTGGGGGCCGCCGGGAAGGCCTGCTCCCTGCTGCTGAGGGCCCCTTGTTTGGACGAGAAAATGATGGGTCACCGGGAGAAACCTCACCTCAGCCCTGGAGTCAGGGAAGGGATGCTGCGGTTGGAGGGTCTTCAGGGAACAAAGGAGAGATCCTCCTCCCCGGCCACGCCACGCTGACGGGATCAGATGGATCCCCGCCGGCCTGCTGAGATGCAGCTGTGGCAACGCCAAGGTTGCTAGTGGCCCAGGTGAACCCAGGCGGCCCCCGTGCCCCTGGCGGGAGGTGCCGGGGGGGCGGCACCGGAGGCACCCAGGTGACCTCCACGGCACAGCCGGCTCGGTCACCATCTCTGAGCAGGCACCCCACGTCCCACGCAGTCCCGGCAGGAGGGGGTCTGGTCTCCGCAGAGTAGGGACCCCCGCATGTGAGGGGGAAGTGGATTCCGGCCCCCGCCCTGCCCACCCGTGGAAGTGCCATCAGCGGCTCCCTGCTGGCTCCTGGGCTCTTCCACAATGAAAGCAAATGAAAACCGGACAAAACACCAAAGAAACAAACAGCTTTTCTCCCTATCAGCATCAGAGCGTCTCCTCCTGGCAAGGCTTGGCCTGGTACTCCGGGTGCTGACTTCTGAGCCAGCGGGTGTGGGCCTCGGTGGGGACACGGGGCCTCTCCTGGGCCGCGTCCCGCAGCCTTGACCTCAGGGTGAATGCCCGCTGACCCTGCTTGGCAGCTCTCCCAGGGGCCAGTGATGGCTGGGGCGGAGTGAGGCTGGACTGAGTGCAGATGTGCCTGCCACGCCCGCCATGCTGACTGCATCAGCTCTGACTGCAGCCACCTGGAGTTCGGGGACTGGCCATCCCAGAGCCGCAGGCGCTGCTCGTGGTCCACGGGCCGGAGCTATTACAGCACAATTCCTAACTATTCACCTCCTGAGCCCCTTACGCTGCATGTGGCCTGAGTGATTCTGCTGTTAGAACCACGTGAGGACATGTACTCATTCTCAGACTCATAAGGGCAGCTTTGGGCCTGACATTCATTCTGAGCATTAAATTATGATCGAAAAGGTGGGGATACAGACACTCAGCTTATAAAGACAGTTAGCTTAACGAGAAAGACTCTCACTCATTTCTGTCTTTGTTCCCTAAAGTGTTCCATTTTCTGCTCCTTTTTCCCCGCTGCGAGCCTCCTATCTCCTCTCTTACACCAAGTAAACAGAGAAAACCACAGGACAGACACCAGCAGCATCACGCCTGAGGTTAAACAGGTATTAACCTTTTTCTAGTGGCTTCAGAGGCTTTGAAACAATTAGCTGCAGCTCATCTCTGCCCTCCCCCCTCCTCCTCCCTTTTTCTTGGGAGGCAAGTGTATTGACCATCTTGAAAGCGTAATTTTTCTTCTTCTCATCAATCAGGATACCAGTCCTCTTATTCTCACTGGAGGTGCTGGGGACGGACCCAGGGCCTCGTGCACGCTCAGCACGCGCCCCCCCACCCCCACCCCGAACACCAGTCCTCTGCTGGCGTGTGCTTTGCAGATCTCGTCTCCTGTCTGGGATCTGGCTTATCAATCTGCATCTGGTGACTTCGTGATGGAGGATTTTTCAGTTTGAACATAATCAAATTTGCCAGCTCGTGTATTTTTGTTTCATTCAAGAAATCTTTCCCCACCCGAGGCCAAAATAGATTTTGTTCTAGAAGTTTCAAGGACATTTAGATCTTTAACTTGTGTGGAGTTTGTCTGACCGTGAACGGGCTCACCCACCATGTTCAGACTGGTCGTCGGGACGACCGACCGTCCCAGCACCGGGGACCTGCAGGGCCGCCGGTCCCGTGGCGCGTTTTCCTGGGCTACTGACGGGCTTCTGCCGTGACCACACTGCACTGTCGTCATTACTTTTTTCTTTATAATGTTTTCACATCTGGTGAGTTTGCTCTTCTTTGTCTTCAAAAAAGCCTTGGCTATTCTTGGCTCCTGGCTCTTCCAGAAGAATTTTAGAATCAGCACAATAATGTTTAAAAACCGTCAGGGTTTTGACTGGAGCTTCATTAAATTTATTGTGAGAAATGTGTTAAAATCTCTGACTGAATGCCACTGAGCCTCACACTGAAGACGGCTAAGCTGCTAAATTACACGTTACGTCTGTTGGGCTCCAATGAAGAAAGGCTGAGAGAAGCGGCGAGACTAGCTCAGGTGCCGGCACCGAGCCAGAGCTGGGCCGGCCTCCCTCCGCTCATCGCCCCCCGTCCCCCCCCCCCCCCGGCCCGACCGCAGGTGCTCTTTCTGCTGGGCATCAGCTCCCCAGGCTCGGTGGCGTGCACACCCCCTGCCCGTCCGCCCCGCCTGCCCGCGGTCCCCAGTGGACCGGTACCCGGAAGTGGCACAATGACCCTCGCGCCCACCCCCGGCCGTGGACCAAGCACCTGCAGGTGGCGGCAACGGTCCTCCTGTCCGCCCCCTCCCAGTGGGATGGACGAGGACCTGAAGGTGGCAGCTGTACGGTGGGCCGCTGGCCGAGGTCAAGGTCACCACTGCAGGCCTGCCTGCTGCTCGCGCAGCCTGGCTGAATGGTGTCCTGACTCCACAGGGGCTGGGACGGTGCTGAGAAAGGTGTGTGTGTGTGGGGGGGGGCCTGATTCCAGATGCCAATGAGCTGCAGGCTTTGTTCCCATCTCAGCAGAACAGAGCTTGAAAAGGCGGAGCCCAGACTTTCCCGAATCACCTGGGGATCTTGCGCCACCTGCAGCCTTGGGCCCACCTGAGAGGTGTGGGCTGGGCCTGGGGGTCCTGACTGAGATGAACAGACTCCGTTTAAAACACCTGTGGTAAAATACACGTACAATAAAACTTGCCGTTCTGGCCACTGTACGAGTGCATCTCAGTGGCACCTAGTCCACGTGCAGTGTTGTGTGACCGTCACCCCGTCTCCACTGACACCTTTGTCCTCTTCACCACATATGCTCTGCACTCTTTAAACACTGACACCCCCTCCCCCCAGACCCTGGAAACCTCTATTCTACCCCCCGGCTCTGTGGATTGGCGGGTTCCAGGATGCCTCACGTAAGGGGAATCCTTTACTGTTTGTGCTCACAATGTGCTCAGGGTTCCTCCTGTGTCAGCATCCTTCCTTTTTAAGGCTGAGTGACATTCCATTCTGTGGATGGACCATGTTTTATCCATTTGTCGGTTAACGGGATGAACGTTTCCGAGAGAAATGACAGGATCCGCTGACTTCCCAGGAACCCCTGGCAGCTCATGTTCCCGGTCTGCACACTTTTTATGGGAGCCTGGTGTTTCTGCTCCACCAGCATCCAGAGATAGTGGTGGGGGCGGGAAGGTGGTTCAGATCCCAGCCAGGTCCTGTTGTTTTCCTGGGATGACAGTAAAAGGAGGGGACCCTGGGACTTGAACTGGAAATTTGGAGGGGTGTGTGACGGGCGTGGAAGGTGAGCTTGGTGGGCGGAGCCAGGACAGTGCAGTGACACTGGGGCCTGTGTGTGGCCTCTTTAGTCTCCAGGATGGGACTCCAGCTCGCAGACCACAAGGGCCTGAAAGATTTAACAGAAAGAGAGAAATGGTCCAGAGAAGCGACGCACCCAAGCTCACCCAGCTGTTGGCGGCAGAACTCAGACTAGAATCTGGTCTCTGCCTTCTGTCGTAGTGTCCATTTTCAACAAGCCATGGCCTTCCTCCCTGGAGTTGGAGCCAGCAGAGCAAGGCCCAAATGGGGATTCTCTAGGTTTACGTCTGTCCATCTGCCAAGTAAGAGGTGAATGATCCTGTGTTGGGAGCAGGGCCTCTCCCTCCCTGGGGCGGCCTCCTCCGAACCCCAGGCTCCACAGATGACCACACTAAAACTCCTGGACCATCTCTAAGGTCCTTCCAGCTCCATCCTGGGGCTGCAAGGTGAAGCCAGGAGTCCTTTGCCTTCATTCCGCAGCCAAAAACCTGGGTCCCCTCTCACCACACTTCCGTGTGGAAGGTGACTTCCGGCTGCATCGCGTGGCTGGGGGACCACGGCTCGGGGAGTCGGAATCCAATCCACATCCCAGCTCTACCACGACTGGCTGAAAACTTCTCTGCATGTTTCCCACCACTTGCTACCACTCACTGACTTCAAGGCTGGTTATTTACTCTCTTTGAATCTCCATGTCCTCATCTGGGAGGTGAAACTTGTCACCTTGCTCACAGGACAGACGTGAAGGTCAAATGAAGGAACAGATGGAGAAGTGCTGAGTAAGAGATGAGCTGTTTTCCAAGCTTCCATGTTACTGTCAGCAGATCCTCCAGTGAAGAGTCTGGTTCTGCCATTCGTCACCTCTGACAGAAATGGCCGTGCTCAAGGTCTAGCTGTTAAGTATTGAGGCTTTAAAATACAAACAAGCCTTGAATATCCAAGCCTTGAAGATTAACTTCAAAGATGTTCCTTGGTTGGGCAACTCGTTATTCTAACATCGCTGTTACTTCAGATTTCCTTCAAACACATCTCGTGGAGCTGCCTCCAAAGCTGGTGTACCCTGGGCAGCGGTAACACTCTCTCCACTGGACTGAATTTCGGCAAAAACCCAGTATTTACACGCATAGAGCTATTGATGGTGAATATATGTGAATACAGGGGCAGATGAAGCCAGATAACAACTCCCACGTTGGCTGGAGCCCGGGCGTCTGGAAAGCTGGAGCCCCAGATCTCAGGTCAACTGACAAGGGCCACGGGGGTGGGCAGCAGTGCAGGCGGGAGGAAAGTTTCCTTTCTACACGTGCCCACCGCCCTCCCCCCACTTCCTGAATCTTGCATTTGAAGAAACACTGAATTTCACTCTCCCTCTAGGTTTTAGAGATATTAGGATCAACGCGTTCATTTTATACAATATGCTCCTCGTCGGCTCCGCCCCTCCCCCCTCACGTCAAGAACAGGTGTATGGGGGGTCTCCCTCCGTGGGAAAGCAAGTTCCGGGAGGGTCTGGGGTCTCAGGGCTCCATCTCTAGCCGCCGATCACGCCTCTCTGCTTGCACTTACTTGGGGTTCAAATTAACCAAGAAGATGTGGGTCACCACTGGCCAGAGGCTCTCCACCCCTCAGGGATGCCGAGTGCAGACAGGCTGCAACCAGGGAGCTGCGACTCTGCAACTCCGCGGGATCAGCGGTGACCAGCGGGGGCGGGGCAGGGGCAGGGCGGGGGTGGAAAAGGCCGGTGCAGGGGGCACCCGCCCTGCCGTGCCCCGAACCAGGGTGGCCTTCCAGACGTCCTGGGGGCGTTTCTAAGACAAGAGCAAGAGGCTGGGAAAAGCCTGACAGGCAAGACTTCAGCTCGCAGGTGAAAGCCACTGGAAGATCTGGAAATGGCTGGACAAGTACATCTCGCCCTAACGGTCAACGCGGGTGCCGGCCGGGACCACGGGTCTGAGCTGCAGGCGCAGGAGAGAACGGTGTCCCCGCTGCAGGGGGCAGGGGGCATGGCCGGGAAGGCTAGGGGGTCCCCACTCCATCTTCTCAGGTCCTGGGCAGAGCGCTGACCTGATGTTAGCAGGTGGTTCTCCTTTTCCCCCTCGGAACTGGAAAAGCCCACGGTGACCCTATGGTAGAGCAGTCTCAGTCCCAGTGTCCCTAGTCGGGGTGCCAGCCCACCGCTCCCTGCACAGCCGGCCGTCCCTTCCCTCACTGCGGCTTTTCTGCTGTGGTCAGAGCTCTGACTGGCCTAGACATGCCACCTCCAAGCTCCTGGGAGACCAGAGACAGCGGCGCGTCCACGTCACGTCACCCACTTGTTTAAAGGCAGATAGACTCCCCGCAGTGCGGCGTTCGTGCCCGGCTGGGCCACCGCAGGCCCTGGTCTAGCCGGACCCTCCCCTCCCACCATGCCCGGTCCCAGTACTCCCAGAACAAGGTGACCGCCACCTGGAACAAGGTCACCCAGCTCCTGACTTTCTCCTGAACGCCACTGCTCCCTCACACCCCGGAAGAGTCTGCGCTGCCTTTACAATCAAGATCTATGGTATTGTGTAAGTCCCGTATATAAAATAAACAACAAGGACCTACTGCACAGCACAGGGAACTGTATTCAATAGCTTGTAGTGACCTATAATGAAAAAGAGCACGAAAAGGAATGTGTGTGTGTGTGCGTAGGACTGAAACATGATGCTGTGCACCAGAAACTGACACCACATTGTAAACTGACTCTACTTCCATTTTAAAAATGGGAAAAAAAAGGCCTATTCTGTAAATACCTAGAAGGCCCGTCGCCTTCATATTTAGTGGACGCTTCAACCCTTGCACTGCCCTTGCAACCGAGCACAGACTCTACACAACTGTATAAATACACAGGGAAGGAAGGATGGGGCCTGACACAGCACAGCCTCTCCTCACAGCGTGGCCTCTGGGGGGTCAGACCTGTGCTTAGATTTCAAGGGAGACAGTTCTCTGACACACTGAGGGGTGAGTGCGCCTGGCTGGGGGCACCTGCCCACTTCCCCTGCACGCACGCACACAGAGGGCTGCAGGCCTGCTCTGAAGGTCTTCTGTTTAGTGTAAACAGTCAACTCAGGTCAGAAAAATCCCTCCGCAGGGCTCTGCTGGCTACATTCAACCCCAAACAAAACTGCTGGAACATAGGATTTCTGTCTTGAGTTGGAAGAGTTAATGCCATTAGAAACAAGTATAAAGGAGAAGGAATCCCCTGTCTTAACAAACGAGCACTTGAACCTGCTTCAGAAGACCCCCATGCTTCCAGAGAAAGTGTTCTGCTGGTTCAGTTTTAAAACTCAAGTTTCTTGGAGAAGCGAATTTGGAAGCAGCCGTAAATCACACAAATTCAGATGCCGCTAGTGGTTTAGGCAAGGCCCCGGCCCTGCTCCGTGGCCAGGGCCGCAGTGGGGTAAGCAGCACTGCTATGAACTGTAGGCTGACTCGGAATACTCACCTCTTCAGAATCACAGGCCAGGCCTTGTGAAATGTCTTAGATGTTCCACAAGATTCTGGAACTTCTCAGAGTGCTGGTTAGTTTCAGGATAACTGAACGCATTTTCCTGCCTTATTGGTTGCCAAACAGGTTGCCAAGTAGGTTTTTAAAAAAAAATCAGACAACGACTTTGCAAGTTAAAATGGGACAAAGAGACAAATTCAGAATGACAAGTAGACACGCGCAAACAGACGTTAAGCACAGCTGCAGTCCCTGTGTGTGGCGGTGGGATGCGTCAGGCCTCCGGTTAGGCCCTCCTAGGACCCGAGCTGCCTTGCTCAGAGTGCTGGCGGCGCCCGCAGCTCTCCCCGTCTGCACGGGCCGCGGGCTGGCGTGCGGGTGCAGGTGGGAAGGAGGGAAGAAGCAAAGGTAGGTCCTTCCCTCGTGGACTCCAGTGTCATCTAACACCACAGCTGAGAGAATACTGGGACACTCTGAAGAACCAATTTTTCCTAGGAAGTCTAAAGTCCTCCCCAAATCCAGTGATAAACAACAGGCTCCTCCTGTTCAGCACAGGGAACTGTAGTCAACAGCCTGTGATAACCTATAATGGAAAAGAACACGAAAAGCAACCGATATACGTGTAACTGAACCACTCTGCTGCAGGCCTGAAACTAACAAACACTGCAAGTCAGCTACGCTTCAGAAAAACCTCCAGTGGTGCTTTCAAGGCTTTACTGAGGGGAGGAAGGGAAGGAAGAGGGGGAGTGGGAAGGAAACGAGGGGCTCCCACAGGGACCAGCGCTGCCCCGTGGGAGCCCCTCACACCCCCAGCCCACCCCCGCAGGAGAACGCCCCACTCACCTCCAGGGAGAATGAACCGAAAACGACTCCTTCTGTAGACCTGCCCTCTTGGTATCATAAATGAAAGGCGGAAAAAAGAGATCGTGACAAAATCTTGGTACCAAAGCTTCTCAGATGACTCACGACACTCTTCTGCAGCTGGACGGGCCTGAGCACTGTAAGGAGTCCACGCCGCCCTCCTGAAGTCTGAGGCTCAGAGAGGGACGCGGGAGGGACGGGAGTGCAGGGAGACCCCCCTGCACAGCAGGGGGGGCGACAGGCCTGCAGTCACACCGTGGGTCATTTTCTCGCCGGATGTGTTCATCAGAATACCAGGTAGCAATTTTATTCACAAATAAAAAAAAAGGTCTTACAAAATGATTTGTGTGAGAAAACCAAAATTTACAAATTCGTAAGTCCCAGTAGGCAAAACAGTGACGACGCACTCTAAACTGGTGCGATCTGACTGCCCTAAAGCAACGATGGAGATGCTCCTGTCCTATTTTTGTACTAGCACAGACAACAGTGCTTAACCTAGCAACAGTAATACTTCACCTAAAGTAGAAAAAACCTGTATTTGAAAAATGTGCTCCATATACACAAAATCAGGAAATCCATGCCTTTACGCGGTTGCTCTCCAAATACTAGTCGCATCCGTGGTGACGTGTTTCTGTGGAGCTGAAAGTCACAGGGACTCACGCTCCAGCCCTGTTATTGCCTGATGGGGTCTTCCTGGCACCAGCGCCCTCTCAGCCAAGCCTGAGTGCCCCAGGTTATTCTAATGATGTGAAATGGTAACTGGATGGTTTTCTCCAGTGTTTACAAAGAGCACAGACTATAACATCACGGAGTGTTCCGGCAGCAGGTGGTGGTACAATGTCTCCATCTTGATAAACATAACCCAGGACTTTTCAAGTGCGGTATCACAGGAAATCAGTTTTTAACCCTAGGTGGTTCTCTACAGATCCAAAGTGATGTTTTAGGATCTGGGGCTGAAGTCTCATTCCCCATCAACCTTAGCTTTATCCCGCAAGCATGTGCCTTTGGAGTTAATGAGGGCTACACATACGGAAAACATACTCAGGTTACAAAAAGGAACACAGCGCTAGCCTACCTGGACCATCCCTCCCCCGAACAAGAGTGAGCAGACTGCAAAGGCGGGCCCCACGTGATTTATGGCGAAGCCACTCAAGGAACCTGCGTTTTCATGGACACCTGTGGTCAGACCCGAAGTGCTGTACATGAGGCTCCTAAAGGCAAGTCTCAGAGGAGCTGGTGAGTACCAGAGCTTAAGAACCTCTGCTCTACGCTAAAATAGGAAAAGAAAAAAGAAAAAGTCAATCGACTGTGGCTGGGTTCCAGGTAGACCCGAAAGGCTTGGCGTTACCATGAGTGCTCTGGTTAATTTCCTATTTCAGTCAAAGGAACGGGGTCACACACACGATGTACCAAACCCGGGTAAGCCAGTGTCCGCACAGCAAATCCTCAACTGTGGATGGAGGAACAATTCCAGCACAAGGAAGAGGCCTTGCGAGATTTCATCAAAGCCTTGCAAAGAAAGAAAAGTGTGGGGTGATAAGAGGGAAGTTAAAATGTCCTAGGAAAGGCAGATTTCTCACGCTCAGTTTAAATGTCAGGTAGAAGACACTGATTTGACCGTGGCGGGGTGGGGGGGGCAATTTGGAAACAAAGTTTCTGTGCATTCTCTAATACATGTACATTCAAAGGTCTGTTTCTTTTTTAAGTGCAAATGGGAGGGAGCCAAGAGTAATCAGTTAAAAGACAACACCAGAGCTGATCGTGCAGGTTCAAGCAGGAAGACAATAAACCCTGCTCTAGTAACTCCTCTCCAGGGCACAGAAAGAGCAAACGAGCCGTCCCCTGGTTCACGGCTGGGTTATTTCTGTCGTAGCGCTAAGGGTACTTCTAGCACAGAAACACCAAGGTGGTAGGGATGGAACGCCTTCCTAGAAGCACTGGACGGTTAACTCCAGCATCCTCTGGCTGAGATGGGAGTTACTGTGCTGACGAAGCTTACGAGATCGAGGAAAGCCTACAACCCTAGTCAAACTGCCACGGCAGTTATGCACAGTTCACCTAAACGCCGCCTACGAGCTGGGCTTTTTCCTCTGCTTCTAACATGCTGCGTGGTCTCACAGACACCTCACCCGGTGCTGCTTCAGCAGCAGGGAAACCTGCTGTGTTGTCCTTTCTAAAGCCTTTAGGATAAAATTCGATGCACATAAAAGGAAATTATAAATACCACTTTCCTATCAAAGAGAAGCTCTGGGTCTTTAAAGCGCAGTCACAGGGACGGAGGCAACAGCTGCTCCCTTATCGTGACTTTCACATGAACCTGCTCACCAATGATGCAAGCGTCCGGGGGCTTTAACTCAGGGTGACGGTGGGCTGGTCTGCCTTTTCCAGCCACATCCCCTGACTCCGGCCCCTCCTGCTACTAGACAGTGGCTGAGGTGAGGAGTGTCCATTCTGGAAAAGATCACGTCTCTTCTGATTCCTGATTAGGACCGTTAATATCATCTAATAAGCCCAGGACTCGGGCAGCTGTAGGCGGTCAATTCTCACCTCCTACGCTAATTATTTAGATGATGAAAAAGTGACCTTCAGTCAGTAGACACTCCTCTTTGAACCCATCTGACATAAAGGTGAAGGTAACTAATCTGACATTGACTTCTAGCAGGATAATTGGCTGTACGAAATTATTTCTGGAAAGAAAAGGCAAATGCACATGTATCCTCCGGGTCTGCAGTCCTGTGAGAGCGCCCACCAGGAATGCACTCGTGCTCCTTGTTAGGCGCACACACTCGCTCGCAGGCTGCAGACAAGGCCCAGCGGCCTGTGAAGTCCGGCCTGAGCACAGCGGTTCCCTGTGCGGGAAAGACGCAGAGGTTCACAGGCCCGGAGCCTGTGCCTTGAGGTTGCAGCATACAGCTGGTCTGGCTCAGAAGCCACTGGGCGAAAGGCTGAAAAACGCCATCGGTTTGGTTCAGATTTTCTCTTGGCCCCCAGAAGCCGAGCGAGGTCCAGGCGGTGCGCCATTCACACGCAGAGGAGTGAGTGTCCTTGGGGCCCCATGTGACACTTCACTGCAGGAAGAAGCAAGTCCTTCTGGCTTCCTGAAAGAGTGACAGACGGAAAGCTTTGAACATGACAGCTTCCCAATTAAAGCAGCTGAGCTGTGACTGCGAAAACACACAGCGCAAAACCACTAGGCACGCACGTGAGCGCAGACCATGCGGACAAGTGTGTGTCTGGTAATAGTGTTCCAGTATCCAGAGACCCGTGTAACTCTGAGAATCAAAATAAAGATTGGCTAACAACCTATAGTCAGTGTGCCCAAACGGTTCTGAAAAGATGAAAATGTACCCCGAACAGTATCAACAAATGCTGCTTTTGCTGATTTTCAACCTCAAACATTTAAAGCTTGTTTCCGGGTTGCACTCTGTTAAAGTACTTGTCAGAAAAGATTTTAGGATTCTTCAGTCGGTTCTTTGAAAGAACGCAGATGGATAGGGATTAACGCCATTCTTAGATGTCTTTCAATTGAAAACTTTTGTTAAACTATTGGAGAAAGTTTAGAGTTTGGGAACGAGCCTTCTCTTATAATGACCTCCCTGGAACACCCCACTCTTCACGGAGCAAACGTCCTCAGCAGAGAGCAGCCGTCCGAGCTGACCTTATTACAAGAGGGCAGCGACCTCACTTCAGGAGGGGAAAGGCATGGGCACCTGTGTGTTACTGTATGCGAGGGAAATGCTCCTCATTTACGCAGGAGCATTTTGGGGGGGCGAGAGCTCTGCTCCCCCTGCTCCCCCTAAGTCAGCGCTGTGCCCACTGGAGCCCATCACTGCTGCACCTGGTGGGATGTGTGGGCGGGCAGATTAGGGGGTCCTCTCTCTCCTGACCTCGCTGGCTTCTGGCCGAGAGCACGTCCTGGGTCAGCACCGGCTCTGGCAGTGAGTTGCTGTGTCTCGGTAAATCAGTCGTCTCCGTCAAGTCTTCAAGGTGAGCTGGAATTGGAGCAGCCTCGCCGACCAGCCCCCGACGCCCGCTGGGGTCCAAGGATGATGGACTTCCGTCTTCCAGGCTGAGAGAAGGAACATCTTCTCCAGTGAGTCCAGCGTAAGAGTCGCAAGAAGAGATGTCGTCACCACAGCTGGGATTTTGCATCAGAGGCCAGGCGTCTGAGAACTCGCCACATACGGACCTTGAAAGAGTCCCGAAGAAAGGCAGTCAGCTCCCCCGGACCCGCATTTCTGGACACAAGTGTGAAAGGGCTATAAGCACTCTACTGGGGGCAGCTTCCTACAGAGCAACACTCCAGCCACGCTTTCCGGTCTTCTAGATGAAATGAACAGCAATTTACTAAGTCAGAACTCTAGTCTTCCTTTCTTATAAATTTGCTTCCTTCCATACAATAACTTAACACTCCACTTGTTTTAAAACTGAATTTTCATACCTGCTTCTAATCAACAGAGTTATATTTAATCCAGGGTCTAAAACAGGCAGATTCCTGGGGCTTAACTGAGTTTCTTTCATTGCTGTTCTAAAATTCTCAGAGTACGTGACATGCTAAAAAATTACTTGCAGGTGACAGAAGTGTCACAAATTACGAATATAAGTAAAATTAATGGAACATAAAGTATAAGAATGTTGCACTGGTTATCAGTAGCCCTGAAAGACTTACCTAATTCTTGCCAAAGGTCCCCCCAACCCCTACAAGGTCCAGAATGTCATTGATAATACTAAAAAAGTGATGTCCCCAGAGTTTCACATGAAAATTGGTAAATGAGTAGAATGTCTATTTGCATGAGGGAATATGAAATCATATGGACTAAACCCGCCCAGTTACCTCTCCTGGTGAGCAGCCTTGGAATGCACCCTACACCCAGGGGTCTCCCGGCCGACGATGCAGACCCCGTCACAGCACCCGGATGCGGTCAGGTGGACAGGCCCTAGGAAAGCCGGCAGGGCCAGGAAGCACACTTTTAGTTCAACATTGCTCTTGACAACTGAGCTGTTCCCTTTTGGGTGAATTTTTTGGGAGAAGGGGGTATGAGGTTTAATTTTTTTTCTTTTTTTCTTATTTTAAAAAACGATGAACCACTCCCATGAAGGACCTGGAGGAGCCAGTTTCCTGGAGACGGAGAGTAGGATGCGGGGTGTCAGGGCGGGGGGGCCAGGAGGATGGGGAGTCAGTGTTTCATGGGGACAGAGTTTCAGTTCTGGAGATGGCAGCGGTGATGTGACATACAATATGGGTGTGCTTAATTACTGGCCTCGGCTCATCAAAAACATTAGGTCATGAAATGCAAAGAAAGGCAGAGGAACTATCCAAACTGAAGACCATGAAGAGAGCTGACAACCAAGTGCAACTGTGTCACATGGGATTTCCTTTTGCTATGGAGGACGCTGCTGGGACAATTAAAAAAAATCTGAATATGCTCCGTAGATGATATAAAAGCACTGGCTTAATGCTAATTTCCTGATCTTAGCAATCACACTGTTGTGTAAGAGAACGTTCTTGTTCTCAGAAAAAAACACTGAAGTATTAAGGGTAAAGGGACATCATGTCTGCAACCGATCTTTAAATGGAAACAAAAAAGTGTGTGTGTGTGTGTGTGTGTGTACACAAGTAAAATACACAGCTGGCCCTTGAACAACACAGAGTTGAGCTGTGTGGGGCCACTTATTCGAAGATTTTATGACTCTCTGGACGCGGAACCGTGGATACAGAAGCCGTAAACACGGAGAAGCCATGAATACACAGTCAACCGTAAGTCACACGTGGATTTTTGTGCGCTGGGTGGGCGCCCCTAACCCCGGCGTTGCTCAAGGGCCCACCACACTTAGAAAGAGGTAAGAACGATACAGCAAATGTGGAAATGAGGTAAATGTCAGTGCTGGGGGAGCTGGGTAAGGGGTATGTGGGAATTCTTTCTCCTACTGTTTCAACATTTTTCTAAGTCTGAAATCAAGTCACAATAAAAAGCTAGAAGGGAAAGGCACTGCCATCGAGGGGGAGGCAATTCACATGATGAGCAGCCCAAACCCGGGCGGCAGCAGGGCGAGTTCTGTCCAGTCTCTCCCTTCTGTTAAGAGGGCCTGCAACAAAGCCACCTGTTTTACTCTTCCTTTTCGGAGAGAAGTTACAACGAGGCAGTTTGCACAAAGCTGGATGTGATCACACTTAAAGCTTGAGTTTCGCTCTTAAGCAATAAACTTGCTAACTCTGATCTGGTGTCAGTGCCACGCTCAGCGTGTAGAAATCACAACGCTTGGCCCATCCTGAGAATCACCGAGGTGCTGTCAGGTGACAATCCCGACGATCATCTTCTCAGGAGCTGAGTCTATTTTTTTAAATTTTAATTCAATTAGAAAATTTTAAGTAACGTTATTGTGTTTCCTAACATTTCCATCACTTCCCAAGAGGTGCAACTTTCTAACTCCCAATTTGTCCCTTCCCACCCTTTTCCCCCCGTGTAACCATAAATTTGTTCTCCATGTCTGTGAGTCTGTTTGTGTCTTCTTTTTTAGAGTCCACATATGAGTGATATCATATGCTATTTTCTTTCTCTTTCTGGCTTACTTCACTTAGAATGACAATCTGAGTCTATTATCTCTGCAGGCAAAAGCAAAAACACACCCACACACACCACTGGAGGTCCGATATTTCATTTTTACCTCTAAAGCAAGAGATAGTAATGGTCGATAGAGAAATAATTACGTTGAAAATGCCGTAGCCCACACATTAAGTATCAGATTTAAAAGCGGAATCCTTCAATTTCTTGAAAAGAAAGCTCAGACAGTTCCAGGAGGATAAGCACTCGAACTGGGAAACATTTAACATAAAGAATGGTTAAAGGAGACAAAATGGCGCTGTGAGTATGTCACCCAAAGATGCGGAGGGGACCACAGCGTGCGGGCGGCGGCGGGGGGGGGGGGGCGGACTTCCGCACACGCCACGGGGACAGGGAGCCTGCTTTGCAGGGTGAGGTCCCGGGGCCGGGGCGGGGCGCGTAAGTGCGGGAGCCTCGTGTTGGTGAATATACAGAAATGGCAAAGAAAGCTGGTGTCAGCTTTGCCTGTTTTGCCCACATTAGAAGCCAAAGTCCATCGAATTACAGGCAGACCCCTCTTTGCTGTGCTTCACAGATGCCGCTTTTCCACAGACTGAAGGCTAGGGCAACGCTGCATCGAGCAAGTCTATCGGCACCATTTTCCCAACAGGACTTGCTCACTTAGTGTCTGACTGTCACATTTTGGTAATTTTCACAGTACTTCAGACTTTTCATTATTGCTGTGTTTGTTATGAGGATTCGTACTCAGTGGTCTTTGATGTCACCACTCTGACTCGCTGAAGGCCCAGGTGATGGTCAGCGTTTTCCAGCAATATTTTTGAATTAAGGTGGGTCCACTGTTTTTTCAGACATAACGCTGCTGCACCCTCAGTGGACTGCAGTACAGCGTAAACATTACTTTCATATGCACTGGAAAACCAGAACTGTCACATGACTTGCTTTCCTGCAACATTCGCTTTACTGCGGCGGTCTGGAAGCGGACCCGCAGCCTCGCCGAGGTCTGCCTGTACCTCCCTAAACTTTCATTTCTGTCCATAAGCCCACAGGCAATTACGGTTTGTGGAAAACCCTGCCATAAATCTCCCTCATCCGTCCTGTAGGAATCCGAAAAGACACTAAGATTGCCACGTCCACACTCACGTGTGACGCCACCAGACAAGAAGGGACACAAACTACTGCTCTACCAAAGGTTCACATGATTTTAGATCAGTCAACCCAAGACCATAAAGACAAACGTGCTTAGAAAGTTACTGAGAAATTCTAGACCTTTAATGAGGTGCTTATTTTCTGTTTAATAGTTAAGAGATGCAAAACGCCACGAACATCAGGGGACAGGGGACAATGACCGAACCAGATTAGCTTCCTACACTGTCTTTTTTGGGGGGTTTTGGGAGGCAGTAATTAGGTTTATTTATTTGTAAATGGAGGTGCTGGGGGTTGAACCCAGGACTTTGTGCATGCTAAGCACACACTCCACCCCTGAGCTCTACCCTCCCCCAGATCAGCTTTGACTAGAACACCAAGCAGGAGCAATTCTTTGCAGCGCTGGTGTCTGGGTTCCTCCCATTCCTAACGGACCCCAAGCGCTGAACTTACCGCAGGTCGCGGGGGAGTCCCGGTGGCACTGACAACACACACGGGGAGCGGAGGTGCTGAGCCGAGGTCTGTCAAAACAGGACAGTTCAGAGCCCTGGTACCGCGGGTCCTGTGTCCTCAGAGACCCTGCGGGAGGCAAGAGGTGGGTCAGCGAGACAAGTTCCCCAGATGAGCCTGAGAGCATCACAGGGTGACCGGCACTGCCCCAGCTCTTGCATTTTAAAAGGACAGGACAGCTGTCATTCACATTTAAAAAGACTTCTTACACAGAGGCACAAATATGACACAATCTGTCAAGAAAACTCAAGACGCAGAGTAGCTGTGTTGCCAGAACCACGCAGGAGCTGTGTTTTGCGAGGGGCGGGGGCACCCCTGCCTCTTCGGGTCCCGATGAAGTGGTGCTGCCCTTGTCCACTCCCAGCGCCTCTCTGGGACCAGGTCCCCAGAAGGTCTAATCACGTGTGCTCTGTCCCTTCGCCTGCAAGATTCCCGCCTTACGGCGCTCGTGGAACACGAGGGCCGGGGACAATGATGATAAACGCCCTACGCCCTAGTGCGGGGGCTGCGGGGGGGTGGGTGGGGAGGGCGCGCAGAACTCACAGCTGGGCTTTTTCTCCATGAACTGCCGCTTACAGTAGATGACACAGAGGGTGAGCAGGGCCAGCAGGACAGTGGCCAGTGCGCTGCAGATCACGGCGGCCAGGGCCGTGTCCCGTGGGCTGGAGGCCGTGGACGGGATCCTCACCAGGTTGACCTTGCTGCTACCTGAAAACCACAGGGCTGGAATCGGCACGCGCTCCACAAGCTGGAGACAGACGCCCACACTGAACTCGGGGCCCCTGGCAGCCACCGCCTTCGTGCAACGGGAGTCAAACCCCAGAAACCAGGGGGTGTCCTGAGATGGCTCAAGCCCTCCCTCCTCTTGGGGGATCTGGAATACCGCACCTTACCCTGCGCCCCAAGACCCTGCGCCCCAAGACACTGCGCATGTGCCTCCCCTCTGTTCCCATGACACGCACCACACGCACCCCTGACCAGGTGTGCCAGGAAGGGGCTGTCGGGCCCCCGGACCAGACCGTCTGTGAGCCAGGAACCGTCCCCTGGTTCTTGTGTCCCCAGCACTTGGCAGTGTTGGGCACACAGCAAGCACTTAAAATCTGTCATTTAATTGGAAACAGACTATCTCCATTTTTAAGCAGACTGGCCTAAGGTATTCTTTAGGGGGCAATTTTAGGAAAAAAACAAAGGAGTCAGATCATTCACAACCTCATATTAGTCCCCAAATTTGAGACACTAAACGTTTTTTCTTTCTTTCTTTTTTTTGGTTTTGGCTTTTGGGGTGGGTAGTAATTAGGTTTATTTATTTAGTTATTTATTTTAGTGGAGGCACTGGGGGTTGAGCCCAGGACCTTGTGCATGCTAAGCATGTGCTCTACTTCACTGAGCTGTACCCTCCCCAAGTAAACATTTTTTTTTTAATTGAAGTGTAGCTGATTTACAGTGTTAGCTTCAGCTGTACAGCACAGTGATTCAGTTATACATATATTATACACATACATTTTTTGTTCAAAATTCTTTTTCATTGTATGTTATTACAAGATATTGAATACAGTTCCCTGTGCTGTGCAGTAGGCCCCTGTTGTTTATCTCTTTTATATACAGTAGTGTGTATCTGCTAATCCCAAACTCCTAATTTATCCCTCCTACCCTTTCCCCTTTGGTAATCATAGCTTGTTTTCTATGTCCATAAGTCTGTTTTTGGTTTGTAACTAAGATTTGTATCCTTTTTTTTCGATTCCACATGTAAGTGATAACATACAATATCTGTCTTTCTCGGCCTGACCACGAGACAGTAACCGTTTCTGAATGCCTTAGCTATGACATTACTGAACAACATCTAAGTTTTGTAGACAAAATAACTCACACCGTTGTCACATGAGGGGGAAGCAGGCGTGTGTGAAGAAAGCGTCAAGAGAAAGGGTCTATTTTGGAGGGTGGTGCTGCATCGTGTTTAAGGACAGGGATTCTGGCATCCCGCCGCCTGGGTCAACCTCCGGCCTGGGGACCCTGAGCCAATGACGTAGCCTCCCTGAGCCTCGTGCCCACATCTGCCCGAGCAGAGGTCATGACAGTGCCAGTCTCCCCTTCTCGCCGGCGGGGAGAGCGTGAACTGAGTGAATGAGTAGAGACCCAGGATAGGCCCTGCACTCAGCCCTGGAGGGTCGCTGGCTGTCAGTGTGGTGGTGACCATAATGAGCACTTTCATGAGCACTTCAGGGCTCCAGGATAAACAAAGGCATTTAGACCAGAAGTCTGTGTTCTGTGGAGACACACTGTGTCCTGTTTAACCGACCTCTAAGGGACGTGAGAGGCACTGAGACCTGACTAGTGGCAGCAAGGCCCTATCCCCATCAGCAGCTGCCCCTCAGTGGCTCGGGGCTCTCGGCACAGATCCAGGGAGCCCCCTCTGCTGAGGTCCCCCCCGACCACTGCTGCCCGATGGAAGCAGGTGTGCCTCCCACAAGATTTTCATTTACCTACAAGCCTTGTTGAAAAAGGAAGAAAAACGAGGTAAAGTCAATCTATTTTCTTAACCCACTATATCTTAAAATATTACCATTTCAACATGTACTCAACATAAAAATTCGTATTGGCATATTTTGCATCCTCCAGTCCATACAAAAATTTCCAAGTCCAGTGTGACCTCATGTTGACAGCACATCTCAGTGTGGACTGAGTACATCTCAAAGCCCGACTGCCCGCCCGTGCGGCTCCGGGCGATCATGAAGGGCCCGGCAGCTCTGGAGCAGAGGTGTGTATCTGCGTCTGCGCCGCACGGCACCTACGGCCACCTGGCACTTCCTCCCCGTCCCTGGTGCACGCGCCCCACACCCAGCCCTAACCCAGCAGCCTGGTTTCCACTGTGTGACACCTCGGGCTAGACCCAGAGACAAGCTCATTGAATCATAAAAACAGGACAGCAGACGCCTTGGCTTTGGGATGTTGAGTCTGGCATATCTGAGCTCAGTGGGCCCGCGACACCCTGGTACAAGTTTCTCATTGCCTCAGGAAGGCACATAGCCACATGCCTTGGGTCTGGGTGAACAGGACTCATAATCCAGCCACACGCTGTAAAGGGTTATTTGCTTGTAATCATGCTTAATATTCAAAAACATATTTTATCACTTCCAGCTATGCAGACATACTGTAATAACCAAAGAGCACCTATTAAGGCTTCCGCATAGAGTACGTTGAACAGATCACATCTTCGACCCAACAGAGATTAAATCTAAACCTGATACAGCCCCCGTTGGTGGCCAGATTCACAGGAGGATGTGCCAACACACACACAGCTGTGCAAACACTGACAGTGAACGCGTGAAGAGGAATTCATATCTAACGAAAGTTACTCGTGAGCTACTGATCTGGGGAATGTTTAAGGATTCCCTATTCTGACCGAGCGGTGAAGTGCGGGAAACTGACGTCTCCCTCACACTTGTGAGACAGCGGTTTACTTCTGAGTGAGATCAGGCCTGTTCGCTTCAACGTCCCACCAAATAGCCAAGCTCTACTCAATATAGGGCTTCAGCAAAACTGTCATCAAAATGAGACAGAATGCATCTTTGGAGTCGAAGCTCTCAAAGTCCCGAGCCATGCTCACTAGTACGTTGAACTCGTCAATCAGCGTAGTACTGGCTATTCAGAAAACCCTACGGAGAATCAGGAATTCAGGCGAAAGTAGATGATGATTAGAATCTTTTAAGTTCTTATTGTTTAAAATGCTTCTAAAATGGATTAGTCCACTTACCTGCCTTCAGATAAAAGGAACTGTTTCTAACTTATACATGAGCTGAAATGCCCCCAAATGGGGATTATGTTTTTTAATTTGGTAGTTTGTGACTCAGAATTTAAGCCAATTAAAAGTCTTGTTAACACATCTTTCCAAGGTAGGGCACCAATACTGTGATTTCAATGCTATCGAGTTGTGGTAAGAACATCAAATTTAAAGGTAATTACATCAAAAAAGCTCACTTTCTATGCATTTCCCAGGCAGGAGCATCTGAAGATGAACAGGAGAAACACAGAAGTCTCATCCCTCAGTTTTTGATGCCGATGTAAGAAAAGGCATCTTGTTAACGCAAACACCCCCCCGAGGGCCCCCGTGGGAAGTGCGGCTCTGGAAGCCAGGTCTTGCTTCTTGGTGATACAGACAAGTTATGACAACACTTACACCACACACCATTTTTAAAAAATAGGAAATGGGCTCATCATTGTTAAATCTGTCATATAAGCAATGAGGAAGAATTACAGAAGCTTTGGGAGACTGGGCTATCATTTGACTTGAAAACAACCCCAGAAATTCATTCATATAAGTTCCTGATAAAAGCCTATTTTCTTATCATTTTTTTTTGACTTGAGCAGTAAAAACAGAGGGGAGGGAGAGGGGCTAGCTGAATGAAGTGGCTTCTACCCTACCAAGCTGTGGTTCAGAAAAGGATTTATCTACTACAAACTTTGTTTTAATGGCCAAAAGGCACATGAAAAAGTGCTCAACATCGCTAATTATCAGAGAAATGCAAATCAAAACTACAGTGAGGTATCACCTCACACCAGTCAGAATCGCCATCATTTAAAAGTCCATGAACGATAAATGCTGGAGAATGTGTGGAGAAAAGGGAACACTCCTACACTGTTGGTGGGAATGTAGTTTGGTACAGGCACTATGGAGAACAGTATGGAGATTCCTCAAAAAACTAAAAATAGACTTACCCTATGATCCAGTAGTACCACTTCTGGACATATATCCACAGGGAACTTTAATTCAAAAAGATACATGCACCCCAGTGTTCACAGCAGCACTATTTATAACAGTCAAGGTGTGGAAGCAACCTAAGTGTCCATCCACAGATGACTGGATAAAGAAGTTGTGGTGTAGTTATACAATGGAATACTACTCAGCCATAAAAAGAATGAAATAATGCTATTTACAGCAACATGGATGGACCTAGAGATTGTCATACTAACTGAGTAAAGTAAGTCAGGCAGAGAAAGACAAATACCATATGATATCACTTATATGTGGAATCTAAAAAAAAAAAAGGGACACAAATGAACTTATTTACAAAACAGAAAAAGACTCACAGACATAGAAAACAAACATGGTTACCAAGGGGGAAAGGGGAGAGATGGAGGGATAAATCGGGAGTTTGGGATTTGCAGACACACACTACTATATATAAAATACATAAACAACAAGGTCCTACTGTACAGCACGGGAAACTATATCCAATGCCTTGTAATGGCCTATAATGGCCTATAATGAAAAAGAATATGAAAAGGAATATATAATATATGTGTAACTGAAACATTATGCTATACACCAGAAATTAACACAACATTGGAAACCAACTATACTTCAATAAAAAATAAATAAAAAGACAAAAACAGATTGTTTTTCTGACCTGAGGCTGCTGTCATGATACTGAGATTAAAGATTCCTTCCACCTGCCACCCTGACTAAACCTCCCTGACCGCAGCTCACCACGCACACTGCCTGCCGACAGGGAATCTTACCCTAACCCTGCTGGGATTCTGACAGTACTTCTGAGGAGTCTGTAATAAGAATACCCACATTCTTTGGAAAGTTTTAACTTCTCTGGAATACAAAGGCATGTCTCACCCTAACCAATTAAGTTATTAAATTGCACTATAATCTCAGCTCTACCCTTTGGCAATTGACTTCAGAATGAGAGCTGTTTCTTAGCTTAAAACTCATGTTGCAAGACATACTTTACATGGGTTCAGTTTCTTACTGTACATTTCCTTAGGGGCTCAGCTCCATTGGACGATAAGTACTGAGTGTTATGAGTAAGACGTCTCGGTCCTACAAGGCATGATGCGTGAACACATGAGGAAAACAGAAGTCACCTGCAAAGCCAGGCAAGACTTCCATAAAGCCTGCCTGTCCCTGTGGGAATCTAAACAGCGGAGACGCCCTCCTCACATCTCAGCCTCTAAAGAGGTTTCAGCCACGGCTGGAAAGACGCGCATTTCGGGGGGATTAGTGTGGCGGCTCTGACGGGTCACGGGAGAGTCTGAGGAGACCACCTGCGGCCTGGAGCTGACCTCTGTGTGCTTTCCCACATCTGACGCTGCTGACACACCGCCGGTGACTCCACCCTCCTGACGACGGCGCGGAAGTCCGCTGACCACTCTCATTTTATAGATGAGAAAGCCCAGGCTCTGAGTGACTGGCTCAAGGTTACACAGTGACACGGAGCAGCTTGAGAATGGGAATCTCGCATCTGCATCCTTTCTAATGGACACTGTCAGAGGGATGCAGGTAAAACATCTGCCAGGTAATGGTGAGCAAAATGTGGCTCATCTCTGTGGGGAGAAGCCGGCTGGGCCACAGAGACACCCCGGGCCTCCCGACCGCAGGCCTGTCAGTCTCTGAAACTGACACCCACAAGGGCAAGGATGCTTGTCAGTACTGATAACACACATGAAAGGTCCTGGCATGCAGCTGGTGCCCAGTGAATATTTAATAAATGATGAAGTGAATGAATGTCTGTGAAAGAAACTGGAAAACCCCAAGTATTTCCCAAGGCTTAACGAGGAAGACTCCCATCGATGAGACGAGATCATGCCAGCGACAGGTTTGCCTTGTGCCCTCCGCCTCTGGCTGTGTAGCTGGTGACAGTGCAGATGCAAACAGCTGGGGCAAACAGTTTCATCTGCAGGCACTCACTTTATGCAACGTTAATTTCTGACTAAGGGTCAAAAAGCAAGGGTTTCTCAGATTTATCAACACACAAGCCTTGAAGATCACCAAATGTAAACTCTGAGTATGAAACAAGAATTTAGTTCTCTCCTGCCACTGTGGGTCAGCGCTCCACAGACTCATCGCAGAGGGATCTTCCTTTAGTCGTTATACACCAAACGTAACCTTAGTTACCAACACACACATAGCAATGACTGATTTATAATGAATTACCGAAGAAGCCAGAAAAGGGGATGTCCATCACATCCTCCAAGGAAAGCTGCCGGGTGTCAATTTCAGAAACTGACCATGAGGGGAACTGGGTATAGGAAACAATTGAATTACATTCCTATCATTTTATCAAACTAGGCACATTAATCGTACGTTTTTACCCCCACCCAAAACCACTCAGAGACATGGAGAAAGTGATGTGCGTGTTTAGAGATCTGCTAACCACAGCAGCCCATGAGTATTTTTGGTAGAAAGTCATCCAGATTATCACCAGCACTATCACAGATCCCAAATACCAAACACCTGCAGAGTGCTGGTCCCTTGCTACCCACTTTTGAAATGTCATAATAATCCTCCACAGCAAGGGTTTTACAGATGAAGAGGTCTGTACAAATCTATAAATAATTTTTCATTTAAACCACCATCAGGTGGTTGAATCTAGATTTGAGCCTGGTTTGACTGACTCTAAAATTTATGCTCTTAAAAATAAACTATGCTACGCTCTTTCCAACTGTTTACAGCGAAAATGTACTACAGTGTGAAGGACTGCTGATTCCAATTTTGTACAGACCGGTAAGTTCTAATCAATTAGCTAACATACACAATGTAACTTGACCTAATTTAAAACATAAAGATGGCTTCACAAATTGAACCCGTTACCCCCAAGATTGAAGAGGCTATTGCATTTTATTGCAGTGAAAAAGAACATCTGGATCCTTGACTTTGTTTTTTAAATGTTATTTTTAAGGTCTGTGTGGTATGACTAGATGGGCTGTCAAGTAAACAAGAGGAGGGGAGGGCCGGCTGTGAGTGAACTAACGACGCTTTCTGCCTGGCCTTCCACGTGAGAGTTCAGTAACGCCCTGTGACTCCATCAGCATTAGCTCAGCACAAGAAAATTCTACAGCAGGGCTCATGCTGTGCGACACTCGGAAAGTCCAACATAACTGGAAATGTGAGCGCTTAACAGGATACCCATGTCTTGGCACATGCAAATTTCAAAAGATTTACCATGTGAACCATTCTTTTTAACTTTTTTTTCAGTTATTTTTTATTTTTTGGTGGGGGGAGGTAACTAGGTTGGCTGGTTGGTTGGTTGGTTGGTTGACTGATTTGAATGGAGGTTCTGGGGACTGAACCCAGGACCTCGTGCATGCTAAGCATGTGCTCTACCACGGAGCTCCCTCCCCCACCCACTGTACATGCAATTTAATTAATAATTAGTTCTGGAAGTTAAACATACGAGCTAGAGGTTTTCTTTAAAAAATTTCTTTTCACAATGTATTTTTTAAATTGAAGTATAGTCAGTTTACAGCGTTGTGCCCTAAACATTTTCTAGTGATTTTCAGTAAAATATTTTATCTTTGACTTTCATATTTCTTTCAAGTAAACTACAGATCAATGCATTGCTTTCTGTGCCCTTTCACCACCACCACCAACAAAAAAACCATGTCGAATACCTGCTGAACAAAGTTAAAACCTGATGACTATTTGTAGCTAAATTCTTTAATCAAAAAAATATATTAACAAAGCGCTCTTTGCAATCTTAACTGAGGCCGGAATATAGCCCTGAAGTGTAAGCTTTGTCTTGTTAATCTAAACTGGTTAAACACAAATATCTGTGGTAGCACTAACGTACACGTTCCAGGTGAGCCACAGAGTCGGCCAGAGAACAAGAGCTGGATTTTTACAGCCCACGTTCTACCAGGCCCTCTGACGCTGGGAACCTGCAAAGGAGTGGGTCTTTATCACGTGCTTGTTCTTCATCTGAGACTTTAGTCTTCAAACTACACAGTTTGTCTTTCAATAACTGATAAAAACAGTATTTGAAAATGAGGTTTTTCTGTTTGCACAGGAAAAAATATGTATCTTTAAAACTGGATTGATTTTTTTTTTATTGTGGTAAAATATACATGAGGTAAAATTTACCATTAATGAGACTGAGGACTTCATTGTGAATTCTACCAGATATTTAAAGAAAAATTAACACCAATGCTTCTTAAAATCTTCCCCAAAAATGACGAGAAAAGAACTTTCTAACTCACTCTATGAGGCCAACGTTACCCTGATACCAAAGTCAGATAAAGGCACCACGAGGAGAGGAAAGTACAGACCAAGATCCCTCACAGACACAGACACAAAGCCCTCAACAGAAGCAACAGCAGATCGAAGCCAGTGTGCAGGACAAGACTGCACACCAGCACCAAGCAGGACTTGCCCCAGGGAAGCAGCAAGGACCAACCACCCAGAGATCAACCACGTAATACGCGGTAGGTACACGCAATGGGAGCAGGCGCACCGCCAGCTCAGCCACGCTAAGAAAGCACCTGCCAAAGCCCAACCCCTCTTCACGATAAAAACACTCAATAATAAGGAAGAGTGCTTGCCTGTGCCACCCCCGCCAGCGGCTCTCCGCACCCCCAGCGCCCGGGAGGCGTGCTGTGCGCCCCCCGAGCAGACGTGGGCAGAGCCGGAGGCCGCGGCAGACCGGGGCTGGGGCCGCCGCTGCTTCCCCCCGGGCGGACTTGCTCACCTCAGACAACTGTGGTAGCACTTCCAGATCCTCCTCCCAGAATGGTCAACACATACAAGGGCCTTACACAGTGGAATATCAAGAAAACAAAACAAACAAACAAACAACTTGGATTTAAAAATGAGCAGAGGATCTGAACAGACATTTTTCCCGAGAAGACATCAGATGTCCAGCAGGGAGATGAAAAGATGTTTAACATCGCTAATCAGCAGGGAAATGCAGATGAAAACCACAGCGAGATATCACCCCCCACCTGTCAGAATGGCTATTATCAAAAAGACAAAACATAACACGTGATGGCGAGGGTGTGGAGGAAAGGGACCCTCCTGCACTGTCGGTGGGAACGTAAACTGGCGCAGCCAGCACAGGGACACTATGGAGGCTCCTGAAAGATTAAAAATAGAACCACTATATTTAAAAAAATTACTGACCTTGCCCATTGTGGCTGCCTACAAATACATTACTGAATGAATCTCTGAACTAAAATGAAACCAAAATGTGATTTTGAGACGCGACAGCACAAAGTGAAACGGGAGGAGCAAAGCTCACTGGGCGTTCAGGACAAGCAGCGATCGGCTTTCACTCCTCAGTAAGCAAGCTTACCTAAAGTGAGAGAGTACCACCTTTCAAATGAACGACGGAAGGATGTGCCCTAGGATTTGCAGCTTTCTTGAAGGAATCATTCCGACCTTACTTCTGAAGCTTCGCCCAAATGTATATATGTAATTTTGACTCGACATCTCTGTTTACTGGAATCTGAGCCTAGTAAATACTGGCCAAACTACCTTCTAACACCTGTCCCTGGGACCGTCAGTTGTGTGCAAGTAGAAACAAACGTTCGTCATGTCAGACCGGTTTTCAAACATGTTCTAAGTGCTGAGCTTTCCAAGTTAGTGCCCCAAACGGTTTTTTATTGATTTTCCTTTTTGAACCGAGAGCCCAGCAGCAGCAGCAGCACAGCTCTGCAAGCATTTTTCTTTTGTTGAGCAGCGCTGTGACGTTTGTTTATAAATACGGAACTTCTGAGTTTCATTCTTTCTTTTAAGTCCCTTCCAGGCACCGCCCTAATTATCAGTCCTTTCATGATTTAAATACAAGTGAATCTAGGCAGAACCCCAAGGCAGCCTCAAGCTCGCTTTCTTTTAATATCCACACAGATGATTCACAAAAACAGTTTTATTACAAGCAGAACCCACCCCTGAGATGTAAACGTCTGTATCTTTACTTCCCACTCAGTCAGGCTGGGTGAAGCCCCGAGGGTGCGTGAAGTAACCTGGAGTAGCTGAAAGGCTACAGGACCAAGAACCCCGGCCCTGTGATGGCACTGAGGGTCCCTGTGGGACTGCGGGATGGCGGTGCCTCAGGGCACCGAGGGCGGTGGACCCTGCGATCCCCCGTGGAGCACCCCTGAGCCCTCTCTCGGTCCCCGATTCTGCCTTGATCAATTTCTGCTTCCCTCTGGGCTGCTGCCCATCATGGCTTCACTGCTGTTCTCAGCCTGTGACCATGCTCCCTGGGAGGAGACCGTCGAGAAAACGTGGCCCGTCCTTCCTGAAACTGGAGCCGGGAGGGTGGTGGATATAATTCCATCCACTCTTAAATGGAAAGCATTAGGAGTGCTTTATGCTTTTCCTCTCAGACTTACATACAGCGTCCTTCCTTTAGGTTAGCAGTAAACATCACCTCTATTATAAGCCGTTTAAAAAGATACACAGCCCAATTCTAAAATGGCTCGTTATTCCATTATCCTTTGAGTTAAACACAGAAAGACCAAATCTTGCAATTAAAACACTAGTGATACGAACCAAAGCCTTTGACTGCGTTCTGGGAAGCTTCCGCCAAAACATTTTTTCTGAATTTCCTACCCAAGAAGAGGTGTGATTGGAAAAGTAGAAATTTCCTCTACATAACAGGACTATCGGTTCTTTTTTTGGCCTATCAGTTCTTATCTGCAACTTTATCTCTGCTCTTAGAAAATCTTAACAGAAGCCAGTGGAGAAACAAGGGAATTGACTGTTAACAATCTGGAGCTGACAGAGCACTATTATGAATCGAAGGGTTAAAGATAAGAACACAGTATCAGTGCTTTAATTATGTGGAAGAGTAACTGCTTCCACTTTACCCATGACCGTTACCTGACAGGGTCACTCTCCCTCCACGGGGGGGACGCGTTAGTGGCCAGGGGGTCGGTGATGGCGTGTATGTATTTCCAATAAGCTGGCTCAGGTCTGAAGTTAAGTAGGAATGTGGGGGTTTCAGATGCTCACCAACACAGCTAGCTACATTTTCTGATACCAATTACTCACTTGTGTGGTTATAAAAACTGATTTTAAAAACTCGGGCAGAAGTCACCAAGTCACTACTTGGTGTGTGTAGACATGGGCTTGGGTCCCTATCCAACTGACGCCCTATTTTCCATCCCAAACCTCGTCCAACTAAATACACGGACTCCCACTACACATTTTAACGGTCTCCGGCAGCCAAGGCCTTCCTCCTGGAGATGGCACCGCCCACAGCAACCTCGACTGCTCCGTCACCCGCCCACGTGTCTGACTAGTGCAAGTGCCGGCTGAGTCGTCAAGTGCTTGACGACTGAAGCACAGGTGCTGTGATCCTGTCAGGGGGGTTCTGTTTTGTTCCTAAGCCGAAAAGCCGCAGTACCATTTCTCTCACTGTGACTACAACAGTGAGTTCTTTGTATGTCAATGGCCAGAAAAATCAAGAATGATTCTAGAATATCCTTTTGCATCCAGCAGGGTATATACTGCTTTGAAAACCATCTTTTCAAATCCCTGGGTCTCTGTCCTCTCCTTCCTCCCAACAGCCTCTCCTCGGTTCTCACTCCCCATCTCCTCCTCCTGTGTCCAGCGGGCCCTGACTGCTGCCTGGATGGGCCCCAGGGCTGTTCTGTTTGGACCCCACAGTGGTGGCTGGGGCTCTGCCTGTGACACAAAGGCAAGGTGTGGACTCTCAGAGCCACTAGCTCTTGCCAGCACTGGCCCAGGGACCCGAGGAGCCCGGGGAGAACCACCTGCCAGGTGTGGAAGTGCTGAGCTGGGGCGTGGCCCTAGAGCGAGGCGGTGACGTGAGCCTCGTCCCGACCAGACCTGTCGCCCCCCAGGAGCGGAGTAACTGACACTCACCAGTCACTGTTGACTCTGTAGTCAACAAGGAGTGGTAAAGATGCCTCTTTTCCAATTTCTTTAAATTTGGCCTTGGAGCTTATTTATTGAATGACCTGAAGGGCTAGAGGTCAGAGGGGATCCGGAAGTCCAACCTCAACATGCAGAAGCACCCCGGGAAGGGAGAAACTCCAGGCAGGAACTCACTCCAGGGAGGCTGAAGGTCGCCGTGGCTGAGACCTGGTCTGTTACTTAAACTCCGTTTCTGTTCTTCTTAATCTTGCTCCCAGATTACTTGGCCTGAGATCTGCTCCCTACCATGACGGTGCAGGTCAAATACGATCATGCCCATCTCTGTGCGGAAAAGGACGCAGAGAGGACAGAGAAGGCCACTGTCACAACAGAGTGGCTGGCGGGGCAGGGAGGTGAACCTCAGGTCATCAGTGCCCACAGTGCCACCACGGGGTCCACTAAAGACTTTGACCACCCTGTGCCGGTCAGAGAAGAGTCTGTTATGCCAAGAGTGAGCTCATTACCTCAGATTTCTCTTTGGCACTTGGTGGATTCTAAGTATAACTGTTTGGTACTTTAATTACGATTAACACCATCATTAACACAAAAAAATGAGCCTCAAAACAGCAGCAGATTGTCTATACCATTTCCCTGCAGAGACAATGAATTTTTTCCTTGCTTTCAAGGATGTTTTTTTTCTTTTTTGTTATCCCACAGCCCTAGAAGGTCTTGCTGAGTTTACTTGACTGAAGAAACAACGAGGCTTTTAAACTTCTGCACCAAGAAACAGAGAAGACACCATAAAAGAAACACATCATTATGGCCTCCAACATCTGTGCTAAAGGACACACGAGCTCAAAATTGTTTGGCTTCAACTGAGATGGGGCTGCCATCTGGGAATCCAAACGAAGAGATGACTGCTTAACCCCTTGCGTGCCAGCCTCCACGTGGGGCTCCAGCCCCTGTGTCCCTGGAGCGAAGGCACGAGCTCCTCACTCCACCTCATCCTGGAAGAGGCAACGCCTGGCGAGGCAGGCTTTTGCCTGAGGACTCTGCATCCTCTCGTCTTCAGGCTCTGTTATTAGTCAAGTGAATAACGCTAACTTACCTCCCTGCAGGATGTGAAGAAGCCATCTTCTGTGAAATGACTCTAAGATGATGAAACTCAAGTTACTTCAGCCCATTAACTTCCAACTGAGAGAAAAAAATGGACCTGTGTCCTGCCCAGTGGAATATGGCTGGGTCTAGACTGGAGAGGAAATTTCTGGATGGAGACTGTGTTTCTGCTCTCTCCTACCCCAGCAGAACTGACTCTGCTGTTCATTTATTTGTAACTTGACAGCTGACAGAACTTTGGGAAAGAGCATGACTCTGGGTTAGGCCGGGAGGAGCGTGTATTTCTCAAGGTTTGGAATGTGAAGGAGATGCAGGAATTCAATCGAGGAGTCCAGCCTCTCTTAAAATTATTAGATCTTCATTTAGTACATGAAAAAAACCAGGACACAGACAAGTAACTTGTCTGAAAGTTAGGTGTTGGCGGGTAGAGCTCAGAGGTAAGAGCGCACGCTTAGCCTGCACCAGGTCCTGGGTTCCATCCCCAGCGCCTCTGTTAGATAAATAAATAAACCTAACTACCTCCCCCACCACAAAAAAAAAAAAAAAAAAAAAAAAAAGGAGAGAAAGAAAGTGAGGTGTTAGAACCAGAACGCAAGCCCCCTTTATAATGAAGATTCAATGAGCTTATCCACGAAAAACATCAAGCAGATGTTGGTCTGCCTTAGTCCTGGGACAATCAAACAAGGCAGTTAGGTGAGCGGGTCCCTCCAGTGCTAATGAGTGTTAGAAGTTAGACAGAGGTCTCCCTGACTTGCTGCTCAGATCTTCATGTGTCCCAGAGCCTAAAATAACAGAAAACACTCGTGACGCAGTACAATCTCATGATACGATGGAAAACTGGAGGTCACCTCTTCCAAATTTCTGTTTTGCCCAAGTTTAGGAAAAACTCAACCAAATGTTATTCTTCTGGAATTTTCTTTCACATCACAGAGCAGGCAGACTGTAACAAATATTATTATATTATTACTATAACTAATAATTAAGTAAATTAAATGCGTTAATTTAGTTAGTTAGGCTAATCACTAACTCTTGAGAGAAGGGTGGAAAGCCTGCTCTTCCAAGTGCAGAAGGACATGCGTCGTGTCAACCAGACCTGTTGTATCTAACTGGTCCCCCTGCCGCTTTAAGGGGGAGGGTGGGGGGAGGTAATTACGTTCTTTACTCATTTAATGGAGGCACTGAGGACGGAGCCCAGGACCCGGCTCGCTAAGCACGCGCTCCACCCCTGGGCTGCACCCTCCCCCGGGAAGGGTCTTTTCAAAATGTGAAGTCAGCTCACGTCACTCCTAAGTTAACACTTCCCCTCACCCTCAGAGTAAAGAGTGGGGTCCTCACAGCCTGGGCCCTACTTGGTCTACACCCTCCCCCGAGGCCTCCACCCACTCCCTGGGCTCCTGCCTCTGCCACGGCCAGCTCCGTCCTCCTGCGCGTCAGGGCCCTGTCCTGGGGTCCCCTTGCTTAGGCCTTCCCTGGCCACCTTATTTCAAACAGTACCCCTACTCTGAGGCCGTACGAGGCCGACGCCTCGAGGACGGGGATCTCAGTCTGTTTCACCACGGGGCCCGCAGCGCCTGCACCAGCGCTCAGACAGGAGTCAGTGTATCTGTCCGTGAACAAGAGTACTGACTGGCCTGCAGGTCAGGCACAACGTCAGAGACGTGTCTTTGTGCCCTCAGATATCTGAGCTAGCCTCAGGCCCTTAGAACGGATCCCTGCCAGGCTTCCTGAGGGAATCAGACAACACAGAGAATTTTAAAATCGATCTCTCTCACTTTAAGGAAAAGCAGGCCTCCCAGGACCCTGCAGAGCTTTCTAGGAAAGACTGATTTTCAATGTACATTTTAGTTTGATGCTGAAGGTTTTGCAGAAAATCACTAACAGACAGAATTCAACATTCCACACCATAACCCTTTGGTCTCTGCATAGAAAATGAAATGTGGACAGAGAACAGTGACAGGTGCCCAGGTGAAGTTTTTCAAATGCAAGAGAAGCAAAGGATATCCAGGACAGTGGGAAGTGGTGGGGGAGAGCCCGAGGACACTCCAGGTGCCGCTGGAGAGGGCACCCCTGCGGGAGAGGACAGAGATGGTCCGCAGCTTCCCGGGAGATGCTGACGCAGGTGCGCACACTGACCTGGAGGCGGGGGGCCCTCACACACCGCCTCCGGGGAGCAACGGCCCTGCGGCGCCAGAGGGAATCACTGCTAAGCTCAGACCCTGCGTGCTCCCACTGCAGGGTTGGCAGAACCCGTGAGATGGCTTGTCCCCACGCTTGTTTATCTTCAGCATGTCTCAGGTACACACACAAATCACTGTTCCATTTGTAAAAGTCCACAAGGTAATGAAACAGGCCTGCCGGATTTTATATTTCTTTTTAAATAAACTGTACTTAATCTAACATTCATTTAATTTAGTGATGGCCTCCAACAACCCACAACCTGTTTCTTCATGAGTAAATATTTAAACCAGCTCATTGACTTTAAATGTCTAAAAGAGACTGAAGATAAAGGCCAAGAAGTTAGATTTCTAGCCACCTGGGTAATGATCAACTGCTCCCGTTCCCGGAGGACCAGATCAAAGTTTCCCGCGCCTCCAGCTCAGAGCATCTCCAGGCCCGACGGGAACACGGTCAGCGAACCAGTGAAGGCATTTAAACCGCCCTTTCCTCTATTTCTCTTGGTTCAGCACAAAGTGAATGGCTTACAAATATTTGGCAATTTTATCCCGGGGGAACAGAATGCATGTAGAAGCACATGACTTTCAGAAACATTTTTCTCTTAAGAATTTTTGGTTTTCATAATGTTAATAAAACCAGGGCTAAGGAAAGATAAACCTTTGAAATAGCTAAATAATCATTCGGAGCAGCCGCACTTATCCCTGAGAGTGGCCAAGCCGTCAAAACCACCCAGCTATTTTCTCCAACATCCTCAGGCAAGTTTGGTATTTTCAGAAAATGGTTGTTTACCTCCACAAGTAAATCCACTTAAAAAAGGATGAACCATTTTTCGATAGAGATCATTTGAAATAAATTACAGCAGCTTTCCCTTTTCTTAAAAAGAATGTCAACAAGTGAGATGGGGTCACCCCTGCCCCACCCCTTCTGGGTCCAGAATAAAAATGCGAACTGTAACCACGGTGCTGAGTGGTATCAGAAGACCCCAGGGGTCAGTCGTCCCTCAGGGTGGGGGTAGGTCCACCAGCCTTGCACTGAATGGCACAAAATCACGGAGTCCTTGGTGGTCTGTGGTGTCCTGACCCCTCCCTGCTGGACGCAGGCTGCCACTGCTTGCTGCTCCCCCCATCTCCCCCGGCCCTCCCACCACCAGCTGGGCTGGAAGACTAACGTCCACAAAGAAGCATCAGTGGATCCCCCGGGGGGCCCATAAGGCATCCTCCGGGCAGAGAGCATTCGTGTGGGGACCCTCCCGGGAGCCCTGGCCATTTCTGTCTCCGTGGTTTCCACATCAGCCTTCCATGACCGCTATTTTAGACTGTTTCTCAACAAAGTAAGGAAAGCACATCATACTGAGGAAGAGAAAGGGAGGAAAAGCAGGGAACTCTGGTGAGTGGAAGGAAGAGCAGAGAACAGGTCCCTAAACCAGCAGACGAAGCAGCGAGCAGCAGAGGGCGTCGGCTGCCGGTGGGGCAGGGGCTCTATGATCAGCGCCCACCAGCCCCTGCCCTCCCTGCCCTCCCTTGCCCTCCTGTCCCTGAAGCTTCTGCTTCGCAGGAAGGGGCCAGATCTTGAAGAAGCTGCCCTTCTCTCTGCTTGGGAGGCACGGGGTAGCCCCTCTGTCCTCAAACAGCCCGGGGCAGCTGTTTCCTCTTCCCCGCCCGACACTTGCTCCCTCAACGTCCTCGGTAAACTGAACCCTTAATTAGCACAGAGTGGCTTTGTGGGCCCATCCTGCAAAGACTCCAGTGAGGACTCTGGGAAGTCAGGCCACTAAGCAGGAGCAGAACTCTGCTGCAGAAACAGAAAATAGACACAGGCACACCACGCGCCGTCTCCAAAGCAGACGGACGGACTTTTGGATTCCAAGCCTCTCCTCTGTACCCCCTTCTCTGTCACTCGCTCTGATCAGACTCAGTGTTTAAGGGCCCACGGTGAGCGGTCCCGGGCACTGGGACGATGGTGGGAACTGGCTTCTGAACCTCAGGAGTGCAGGTGAGACACTCAGAATTCACCACAAGGAACTTCAACACCCACACAGGCACTGATTTCCAAACACTCCCCATTTACTTCCTTTTAAATTTGTTTTCTTTAAAACAGGGGTTTACCTGGCACCCTTACTTTAAAACAATTTCGCATTGCAGGTGGAGAGACAAAAATATCAGTGCCTTTGGGCACATGAACACCCTGCGGGCACCCACCCACTGACACCCCTGTGGGACGGCTCCTGCACAGGGGTGTGAACAGAGCACTGCGACCGGGGCAGCCCTGCGGCCCAGCGGGAGCCCTAAACCCACGGGGCACCTCGCTCGGTAATGCCGTTAGACTGCCGCATGGGGTAGCGTGTGAAACACATTCACGTCTCAAGTGGAGAAAGGACACCAAATCACATGTACGGCATAATATACCCATTTTAAAAAACCCAGTAGCACAGATAGAAAAAAAGACTAAAAAGGAAACCTTGAGAATGCTGTAGTTTTGCTCTGTAAGCTCTCGTGCTGGAAAGGTTTTGTTTACAAAGCTCTCCCCTCCTTTTTTCTACTAAATTAAAAATATCATCTTCAGTGAGCAAACAATTCTTTTAAACGTTTATTTTGAAATGACTGTTATTCATTATTCACAAGATGGCCTGCGTTTCCTTTGGAAAACAATCAATCTTTAATAGCTCAATGCATTACTTACTGGCGCAGAGACCTGCGGTTTTCTGAGCGCATTAAGCCGTGTAAATTCCTGAATGCGCTGCAGGTCAGCACAGCTCCTGCCTTTCCTTCTCCCCCTTGGGGCGACTTATCTGATCTCTTATCTCTTCGGAATCACCTGGCTTGTTTTACCAAGCCCCCAAGAACAAAGCAAACATCTAGGTTAAACACCCTACAATAAAACCGCTTTGAATTTTTTCAAAACCATCTGTTCCAAACACAGCATTTGTTCCAAATTAAGTCAACATTGCTGAAAGAAATCACACAAAATCTGCATCTCTTATCAAGCCCAGGGCAGGATAGACCTCTTCTAAAATTTCTCATATATTTTTCTCTATTTTTCCTCATGCTCCAGAAGAATGCACCTTGCTGGGAGGTGACGTTACCATGAGGGGCAAAGCCTGAAGCAGGAATTTCTACGTAAAGGGTGCCTTTTTATTTATCTGCAGTTTACAGACGTCAACCAGTCATCCTCCCGACTCAGTGCTGTGGGTGCACTAATCAATTCTGTTCACACGTCCATCACTATTGTGGGGGAGGCGAGCTTAAGGCTCGTGCTGGGTGGGCAGCGGGCGAGAGCCCTTGGGTGCTGGGACAGAGGAAGGTGGCCAGCCTGAGCAGGGTCTTTGCAGCCTGGTGTTCTGGCCACTCGAGTCACCAAAACATCTACTGCAACCCCTTTCCAAGTAACCTTCACTGCTCACCCACCAGTGCAGGAGGACGCCCAGCAAGTCAACATCCAAGCCTACTGCACCCGAGCTCCTCCCGGGTGGGCCAGCTCCCAGCCCCGCAAACAGCGGGGCCCCAGGGGACGCAGGCAGGTGCGGCCATCATTTGGAAAAAGGCAGGCATGTTTCCTAACACATCTCCATTCAGTTCTACCTAAACCCGCCAACGTGGGCATGACTGTCCCCATTTTCCAAGGAACAAGCAGAGGTTCGAAGTGGTGAGGTGCCTGAAGGGATACCATCCATACAAGGCCGAGCCTGGACGTGAACCCAGACTTCCAGCAGCAGGTCCCATGTGGTGTCCCCCCTCACTCCTCTGGTCTGAGAGATGCCAGGGTTCTGAGGACTTCTAAAGACTGGGCCAATAATAAATAGTCATGGAGGAGAGAAACGTCCTTCCAGTTTTTAAAATCACCTTACAAGGAATACAGGTGTGCCTGACAAAGAGAGGGATTCATATTCAGGTGTTCTTTACTACAAACCTAGCAGCAGAGAGCGGACCTAGTATCTGACAGCTGACGTCTCCCCACCCGTTACGCTGTGCCCTTTCCTGTCGAGGGGGGCAGGTACCCACACTCGCTGCTGATCTTTGGACCACTGCCTCTGCTGAACACCACGCCCCTGGGCAGCCACTTGGAACTTTTCAAGACAGCAACTCCTCCCAAACCGGGAGATGAGACCTGAGCATCCAGGGTGCCCTGCACGGTAGGAGGAACGAGGGAGGGGGCTGAGAGCTTGGAGACCCTGCCCACGCCGGATGCTGCAGAGAACACTACAGACCCCTGACTGTTTCGTACGTACAACAGCCTGAAGCCGGTGGGGGCCGCCCCAGTCTACAGAGGTGACACCTAGCCCCCCAGGAGTTCAGTCACCTGCCAGTTACCCCAGCCAAGACAAGGATGGACCTGGGTGGCCCTCTGGAGAGCGGACAGAAGTGTAGGACGTTTTCAATCTTGCGTTTTCTGTTTGCCTGGAATCTCAGGAAGCAAACCTCTGGTTTGTTTCAGGCATTATCTAAATACGAGACAGCGTACTACGTTCATTACAATTACCCTGGTGTTGGTAACGCAGACAGTCGCCCTTTTAAAGACTCGTCTGCGTCTGCTCTAGGCTGCACATTTCGGGTACAGCTCACGTGTGTCTCGGGGCAGCTTCAGAGGCGGCCTGAGCCGCCCCCGCGGCGGATGCCCCCACGGTGCCAGGGGAGAAGCGAGTAAGGCCCCCCTGCAGCCACAGCCCGGTGGGGCCTCGGGGCCCGCTCTTCTCTAACGGCCCCCGTCCTCTCTGCAACGAGGCCCTCCAGCACCCGTGCGGGCCCAGCCTCGCCTGCCGCCCTTCTGTTCTCTCGTGTGAGACGGTCAGCCCCTCAGCTCGCTCCTTCCCTCCAGCCTGCACGTGAGCAGATGTTCTCTCATCTAAAACCAAAGCCAAACAGAATGTGTCCCGCCCGCACATGCCCCGCGCCATCTCCGTCTGGACAGAGTCCTCTGAGAGCACCTCCACTCCTCCTCTCGCTCTCCCTGCCCATTTCGCAGTCGTCTAACTCCCAGGGCCATTACTCACTAAAACCGTCCTCAGAGACCTCGCGGGGCTCCATCCCAGGGTGCTTCCAGGCTCAGCAGACTGGACCCGCACAGCCGCCCGGGGCTGCAGGATGCTCAGCTCCCCGCTGCCTCCTTCCCAGGCTCCCCCTCCCCTGGCGGGTCCTCTCCATCCTGCTCAGAAGTCCCGGGTGGGAGAGCCTCCCTCTGGCTCCTGTGTCATCATCCATCACCAGTTCCTAGAGCTATGGATCCCCCCGGCGAGGACGGATCAGTCACAACGTGCGCCAGGCGTGTGGTGTCTGAACAGCGGTTCAGAGGAGGGACCTGACAGCTCCCCACCACGCTGCGTGCTCGGTGAAGGACAGGACTGGGTCGCCCTGTGCCCCTCAGTGTGCCGCACGCCCAGTGGGCACCAGACATTTGCTCAGCAGGGAAGTGTGCCTCCCAAGACGATGCTATTTCCCTGGACCAATCAGATTCTCCCCTTCAGGAGCCTGAACAGCAGCCCACAGAGTGTGGGGGGAAACCAGGGGACGTAAGCCGGTCCTGCAGGCTGAGAAAGCAGCTGTGGGAGCCTCCAGCTGCGGGGGCCACAGCCCCCAGACTCCAGGGCCGCCTGGGGTCCAGCCTCTCACTACGAGGTGTGTCCCTGAAACAAGCCCCAGCACTCCAGGTAGCCTGTGTGGCACCACCATCTTCAAGCCTAGTGGCCAAACAACACAGGAACTCCTCCGGGGAATCACTGCAGAAGCATTTCTCCGCGGATGAGTGGAAAAGCTCAAAGCAGAAGAAATGAAAACATAAGGCGCCTTACATAATTTCCCCCAAAGACTTCAAGATCTCTTTTGAGGAGATTAGTTGCGTTCTGGAATTATTCCCAAGAACTGTGCCAAAGGCAGCAAACCTTCCTTTAGAGAGATAAGGATTAAGGCTCACTGAAGACCACCAGACTGTGGTTTCATAGTTCAAAAGGCTATTAGCTGTGCATGCTGCATTTCTGACTCTGAAAAATAATTTTTTTCCTTTGCTTTCTAAAAAGTTTCCTATAAGGAGAAATACATCTATACATATAAATTACACTTGCCTGTTTTCTTTTCAAATTGTAACTTACTCAGGGCTTTACAAGACATTAAAAGTTAAATGTGAAATCTATGCTTAAAGGCTAATTTATGATGCCCAAACTTAGCCAGATCCCCAAAGGCAAAAATTCCAATGCCTCAGACTTATGACTAGATTACATTAAATTTAAACCCAATAAATTAAAGGAAAAAAAAAACCCAGTACTTTCCAACTCTACACTGGGCAATACTGATCTCTTTACTAAATCTTTTTATGGTGGTTTGGGATGAAGAGCATATTCTTTGCTTTCTGGATAAAATGATGGCTGAGCTGACCCACGGGCAAGGCCGGGTTGCCGCCATGTTTTAATTGGCAAGAAGACGTGTCCTTTGATGGGCTGTATTGCAAAGAGAGGCTTTCAGTATCTCCTCTATGTCAGAGTTTTAGTTTTTGTTAAATGATGAACATTAAAGCTAGCAATACAAGAAGAATTCAACATGGAGTGGATCACGTCAGCCAACAGAGGACAGACTGGACAGCTGGGTTCTTCTCAGAAGACAGTAGGGAGTGATGGGAAGGACACGGTATCTGGAGCCAGACAGACCTGGGGTTGAGTACTGTCTCTGCCAAGTACCAGCCAACAACGGAAAGTTACCAGCCCCCTGGAAGTGCCGTCCTCACTGACGAATGTGACTGATGCTGGGACACTGAGAAAATTAATGCAAATTGTGACCAGTACACAGCAGGCATTCAATATGGCAATGAATTGTTTGGCAAACATTGACCTATTATAAAGACTCAGGTCAAGGTACACTTCTATAAAAGTTAGAGTCTTCCATTCTTTCTGCCTTTCCATCACTTCAGACGCAGAAAGTGATGCATTTTGGTAAAGGGCATAATTATGTGGGCTGCAAAATTCCATGACACTCTTGGAAACCAACGTACCATGTGACCTTGTCAAGTAACGAGATAACTTTCAGTTAATTTAGAGGGGCTTCTGTCCCCCAGAGAAGCAAGAGGAGAGATTCCATGCACGGAAATGCTATCAAAGCAACCCCCAGGTGAACATCTGCGTCACTCACGCTCCCCCGGAAGGCGAGAGTTACGTATGCAGAGCGCGCGCCCTCCCCGGCCTCCCTCCTGGACTGCGCTGTCCCCACAGCTCAGGAGAGCCCTGCTCAGCAGACAAGCCCGAGCACACCTGGCTCCTCTCCTGGCCCCCCGCTCCTGGGTTTCCAGCGGCCAGATCTGGGCTCAGAATGAAGAAGCCAGAGAAGCCGCCGTTTCCTGTTCAAAATCAAGGCAGGCTGATAATTTGTAACAAATACCTCTTCTATCTAAGGAAAAAGTATGGTCAGAACATTCAACTAATGTTCATACAAAGAGGAAAAGGCACAATTTTCTCTTTACCAACATGTGATGGGTTTTCTCATTATGTATTTGTTAAATGAGAAAAACGAAGGAGCGGACGAAATGAACTGGGGTCCCACTGAATGACGCACTAATTAGGCAGGTGGTTCCCGAGAGGGACGTCCCTGGAGATGCAGAGGCGCCACCCCACGTCAGCGTCTGGGGACCACAGACGGGAACACACGGATGTGTGCACAAAGACGTTATGCATTAGGCTCTGGACCCCCTAGTTAATTGGAGTGGCCTGAGTTATAATCGAGAATGAAAAATAGAGGTTTGAATGGAACACGGCAGCAGCAAAATGTCTGTATTTCACCCCGAGATTCAATCAATGGACACAGTTTGCTGACTGCGACACACAACAAAGGGGCTTTATGTCCTGCTGGGCGGCCGACAAAAGAGTGCTCGCTGTCAGCCCCTCAGCAGAGGGAGGCTCTGTTCCTTTCGCAACTGAAGGAAGGTTTTCAACAGAGGCCCAGAGCCCCCGTGCTGCCGGCCCAGTGTCACTCACAGTGCGGCTCGTAAGGGGGCGGGGGGTCCCCGCAAGGCACACACTCCACGTCCTGAAAACCGACGAGCATTGTCTTCCTATAAAACCTAGAAGAGAAGGAAAGTAGCCCTTGTTAGCTTTTTCATCAGAGCTCGCAGCTGCAGCAAACACATCTATGTCATAAATCACCGGCAGTCTCCATCACTGGTCCTGTTGGTAAAACCAAGATTCTCAAAGGCCTAAATGAAACAGCGTCTCAGACACATCCTTAGAGAGCTCCAAGCACACAGCAAACACCTAAGGATGTAACTCTACATGTAGCTTGAGGAGCCTCCATAGTGTTTTCCAGAGTGGCTGCACCAGTTCACATTCCCACCGACAGTGCACGAGGTTCCGATTTCTCCACACCCTCACTGACACCTGCTATTGTCTGCCTTCTGGTTATAGCCATCCTGGTGGGTTTGAGGTATGTGGTTTTTTTGTTTTTGTTTTTGTTTTTGTTTTTGCATTTCCCTGATTTCTAGTGACTTTGAGCATCTTTTTCTGTGCTTACTGGCCATTTGTGTATTTTCTTTGGAGAAATGTCCATTCAAACCCATATTTTAATTGGGTTATCTGTCCTTTTGTTATTGAGTTGTCAGAGCTCTTTATATATTGTAGATAAGACAGTCCCTTTTCACACACATGATTTACGAATAGTTCCTCTAATTCTGGGGGTTGTCTTTTCACTTTCTTGATAGTATCCTTTGAAGCACAAAAGACTTTAATTTTGATGACATCCAGTAGAGCTATTTTTTCTTTGGTTGCCTGTGCTGTTGGTGTAAGACCACTACTTTTTGCATCTGTGCAGGTGCTAAGTCTGTGCATAGGGAAAGGCTTGAATCTCTAGGTTCTTCCCTGCCCTGTTTCTGCCCTTCAGGCCCAGAGTGTTACCTGCCCTCTGGCCTCAATAAAGTCACAGAACTAGCACCGGGCCATATGGTCAAAGCCCTGACCCTGTGGGCATGTGCTGGCCGAGGACAGTGAGGCTCTCTGTCTGCAGTGACGTCAAGCCTGGATTCTGGTGGCAGTGTCCTGGTCGTGGCTCCAAGCTGCACTGCAGACTGGCTGTGTAATCTTGCCTGAATAACCTTCAACAATGAGCAGGCTGACTTTCTTCATTTTCTAAACACGGTGAACATGGTGGAAGGGTGTAGCTCAGGGGTGGAGCACGTGCCTCGTATGCACGAGGTCCTGGACGTGACTAGCATCTCCAATCCCTCCAGTAAATAAACAAATAAACTTAACTACCTCTGTCCCCCAACACACACACACCAAATCTTAATAAAGAAAAATAACACGGTGAACACTGCAGAAAATAATTCACGTAAAATGCTCGCCTGTTTTATCTGGGAAGTCTGCCCGGGGGTCGCCTAGAAGCACTTAAAACTTTAAAATTCCTCCTCCTGAGCTTGGTCTCTCCACCTGGCCCAGGAGGGGTCCCCTTTCTGTCCACGGCCTGGGTCCACTTTCCCTGTGGACAGTTAGGGTGTCCACTGTCACCCCCACCCCCGCCTCTGCCCCTGCTCTCCGTCTCCTGAGCTGCCTGGGCCTCGCTGGAGCTTCGGAAATGCCCAGGTCGTGCCCCCTCAGGGCCTGCGTCCACTGAGATCTCACCATTTCAGTATCGCCCACCCTGATGACCCACTTTAATCCTGCAACTGCCTCCCCTGCGTCCCTGGGGGCTCCCCCTCCCCCAGCTGCTGTGGACGCTCTTTCCCCAGAGCAATCCTCCCTTCTACCTTCCTGCACAACTTACTTCTCATCACTAACCATGAGCGTCTTCTTCAAATTTCACCAAGTCAGAAGCTGCACGTGGGTGGGGATCCTTGTCGCCTTCCCTAAAGCCATGCCCTCCTGCCGCTCCACCAGCACATGCTGAGTGACCGGGTGGCCATGTGTGTGTTTACCGGATTACCACTGAGGACAGGCCATCTTCGGGTGACCACAGACCACCTGTGCCTCCTCCTTTGTGAACTGACTGTTTATTCTTTTGTCCCTTGGCCCACATTTCTTACTGATCTGCAGGGCCTCTGCAGAGCCTGGTGACACCCAGCCTGGGTCGGCGTGCTCACCCATTTCACCCTCAGCATGCCGTCTCGGCGCACGGCGCACAGGATGTGCGGAGAACAGAAAAGCCAGGAGCCCTTGGCCAGTGTGTCCAGGTTCAGATCAGTCGTATTCAGGGGAGGGAACCAGAGAGATGCCTGTTCAGAATCATGAAACAGTCACGCAGAAGGAGCGGGCCACGTACCCGGGCAGGCAGTCCCCGCAGACGGCGTCCGCTGTGGCGGAGCAGTTGGCCTTCTGGAGGCGGCTCAGCAGCGCGCAGTCCAGACACGGCTTGCACTGCTGAAAGCCCCAGTCCTCCTTGAACCGGAGCGGCCGGCAGCTCGCGCACCGAGCGTCCTCCCCGAAGCCGAAGCCACACTCCTGCGGGGATGGATGGGCCAGAGAAAGCTGTTCAGACACTGGGAGCACGGGCGGGGGACCAGGAGGTACAGCGAAGACCTGGGCTAACAGTCACACAGAGGCAGCTCTTTGAGCAAGTTCAAAGGTGTCTCCCGCTGCTAATAATCTCTCTTTCGGCCAGAAGGATCCTTAGTCACCAGCTTGACTCAAGCAGCATTTGAGTAAGAAAGCCCCCCCCCCCCCGCAACCCCAGGATCGTGGCCAGATTCAGGCACAGTTACTGCGCTTCCTCCTATAACTCAGTCGGTCGTGTGAATGTTCAGAAACAGAAGTCAGGGACGCACTCGCTGACTCACTTATCAAGGCAGAAAATAAGAATCTGAAAAGTATTTGAACCCACGGACGGCCACTTCGAAACGTCACAAGCCTACAAGCCTAGAAATGTGCCCCGTGGACAGATCACATATACATACGACACCCGCTCAGCGGTTTACTCTTGTCTGAGAGTAGGAAGAGGCTTCCACAGTGCTTACGAGGGCACCGAACTCCTGTCTGGGTAAAACTAAAGGTCTCAAGATTCTCTGGATTTGGGCATCAGAGCACAGCACTGCTCTCCAAGGGCGGGCAACACGCGTGACTTTCTGACCCACATGTGATCATTTCCACCAGTTCTGGCACAAAATAAATCATAGCACATCATGTAATGTAGTTATAGTGCAGCCACAAACAGAATGATATAAAAAAGTGTTCATGATCGTTTAAAAAATAAGTTATCATACAGAATTAAAAATATGTTCCTTTTTCTTCTTTTTTTTAATGGAGGCACTGGGGATGGAACCCAGGACCTGGCGCGTGCCAAGCACACGCTGCCTCTGAGCTCTACCCACCCCCCCGTTTCTTACAAAAACATTAATACTCGGTACTAACACTCATCAGGTGCTTATTCTACACCGCGACCTCACTAATTCACACGCCCATCCCTCCCATCTCATGCTGGGAGCACGGAGCTTCACAGAAGGCAGGCACCTTGTCCAGAGCGGCACTGCTACCGAGGACCTGGATTTGAACCTGAACGGTTTGCTTCCAGGGTCAGATGTCACGCTGCTACACTGTGGGTCTCTCGGGCACTTTACCTGACACACGCACAGAAGGATGTCTGAGAGACGGCGCGTCAGACGGTGACACGCTTATCTTTACTGCGTGATGGCTTCTACAGAGCCCGGGCCGTCAAGAAAAAGCAGACAGCAGCTCAAGGGCTGCAGGCGGAGCAGCACGGAGCGCGTGCGGGACCAGAGCATGGACAGCCAGACGTGGGCGGTGGCCGGAGGGCTCCCACCCGCAGCCGGCTTCCTCCTCTGTGACCCACAGGCGCCAGAGGGCAGACCCACCAGTTCAAAATTCCCGCTTCTCTATAAAGTGTACATATTTAACTTCTTCATCCATATGTATACACAAAGTCACCTGAACAGTACTTATGGGCTAGAAACTAAATCCAAACCAACACAACAGACAGCAGCCCCCGTACTCCAGACACCAGCGGGCCAGCAAGGATGAGTCACAGCGCCTGAATCCAGACCTTCTACTGGTGGCTGGCTCATGGCGGGGAAGCCGACCCTGCCCCGCCCACCTGCCATCTCTCCGCCTGTCTTTCAGATGTGCATCTTGAAGGGGCACAGCAAAGAGCAGGGGAGAAAAGCTGAAGTACAAACTCACAACTTAGAATTTCTTTTGAATTGTTAACAGGGATTATCTTTTGCGGGGAGGCGGGCAGTGGAATGATGAGGCGTTTTCAGTTTTTATAATTCTGTAATGCTTTGACTTGCTCGAAAAAGCTTTTTGACTAATCAGGAAAACACCAAAGACACACATTCAGGGACAATTTCTTGAGACGAGACTTAGTCGCAGAGGGCAGGGAGTCACTGCTCTTCTGGGGGTTGTGCAGTGTGCCTCTGTGCTGGGACGAGTGCGTTCGCAGCTGAGAGCGCCGCGTGGGCATCCAAAGGCTTTCTTTAGGCACCAAAGGGAGTGTCCTTCCCAGTGTCCCGGGATCAAAGCGCGTGCGCGTGACCGCGGGGGTGGGGACCTCCCGGCTCACAGGCTCAGCGTCTCCACGTCAAAGGTTCACGCGGCAGCAATTTCAAAACCATGCTTTGATCCAGGCGGCCTGGACTGTAAGCATCTCACCCACAGGTTAACCCACAACACAGAGGGAAGGGTAAAGGGAGGGGGAGGAAGACAGGAAAACAAAGGCAAAGAGACAGGAGAAGAGAAAGGTCTACAAACTGGTGGCAAACGTCTGGAGTTTTGCTTTTCAAGCCAGGCTGATATGGGGGGAAAGTGTGTATTTTCCTACATGGGAGCCAAAGACACAGTGTTTGAGGGCCAACTCTGCCACTTGCCAGCTAAGCTATTTTGGGGCCTCTCTGACCCTCAGACTCTTCATCTGTGAGAAGGGATAACAGCGGCCCTACAGGGTTATTTAGAGGCATAAAGAGGAAAATATATAAAGCCTCTAAACTCTAAATCAAGCACAGGCAACCATCAAACACACGATACGAATGACTATGAGTATTTTGGACTCTACAGCCCAACAGACCAACTTTCCTGAGTCAAATAAAATAAAGCCACACTGGGCAAGAAAGGGATCTCAGACCCCGATTTTTTCCAGGTTACTTCAAACATCACTTTCTATCTAAAACATTTTTACTGAATTAGAATCTTCCTAAAATGAATCGTGACCACCTGCTCTTGGAAATGGGTACATAAACTATAATTTAACCTTTCTTGGTGGAATCCTGCCTTTATGTTTAACATAAAGAACTCAGCAGCCCTGCATCTGAGGGCAGTTTTGTGTTTGTAACGCCCCTGCTGAGCGATGGAGCGATGGGGGCGGGGGGCTTCCTCCCTCCTGCTGAGCATCATGGGGGGGGGGGTTGCTCCAATCACTCACTTCCTCTCTATTTTGACTCCTGACTGTATTCTAGAGTTTGTGTGTACACGGGGACCATTTTGACCCATGAGTTTTTGTCATACATCATTGGGTGTCATTTACACATCATTAGATTTTGCAGCATGGGGATTTCATGAACCATTTTTTTTTCTTTTGGTTCATTCCACACTGGACCAAATCGCGTATAGAAAGCAAGCAAAGCCAGGCTCCAGGCGCATCACAGCTCACCTTCGCTAACTGGATACTGACTTGCTCTTCCGCCTGGAGTTCGTATGTTTTGGGGCAGCAACAGTAATTGTGGGGGGCAGGTAGGTTTAGGTGAGGGGTTGAAATAAGACTGTCTCTGTGACTGTCGCACAACAGCACCCAGATTTGCAGAGCACACACCGCAGGACATGCTCGTATGGAGACTGACCATCTGGGGGAGTTTTACTTGAAATGTATTTTCTCTGAAGTGTTTGCCATTTAAAAGAGGTATGATTAGAAACACAGCCTGCGATTATTTTTAAACTTTTAAGGATACTATCATAGCCTGCAGTTCGTGATAGTCTCAGAAATGTATGAAGTGACCACTCTCCATGTTAAATTACCTAGACATCTTGAATTAACTAGTAATTCAGAGAAATTATTTGCAAGCAATGAAATGACTACATAGCGCCACAGCACCAGCCACTCTTAGAGCTCATTCGCCGTGTTTCTAAAGCATCATAAATGTAGAGATGCCGTAATTACTTGAAATCCAGGCTAATAAGTAAACAGCATATAAATATCAAATTACCCCCAACATAAATGTCTACTTTGATGTTTTTATTTCATTCAGTAAAATGAGGTGCTTAAGATGCCTTGAAATCTTCCCCACAAGTTCAACAAACAACTATCAGGAGAAACAGGAAGGAGACAAAATGACAGAGAGAGACAGAGACAGAGATAGAGACAGAGGGACAGACTCCACAACCCTGGCCCCACGGTAACCCCCTCTTCCTATCCTTGCCTCTAAATTCCCATCCCCCCAACACACAGGTAAACACTATTGCCAGGTTTGGGGAACCCTCCCAGAAATATCCTCCTCGTGTGTGTACGTGCACGTGTATGTATGTGTGTGTGCGTGTGCATGTGTGTGAACAACTGTTCTGCATCTAGTTTTTCGTTCTCCCCATCAGCGCTTCAGGGGAGGGCGGGCTGGCTGGCGTCAACCCAGGGGACGCATTTCCCATGCAGGGATGCCACCGCAGCACGACCCTCATCCCTGCACCCCACGTGCTGAGGCCGGGAGGGTAACCTTCACGTCCGGAGAACTGCGCTGGCGAGGGTCCCGGGATCTAACTGCATCTACGAAAATAATCTATCTTTTGTCTCTCCTCTCATTACTTTAGAGTAAAAGGGGGCGATTTCCTTAGGCACATTATTTTTGGCGGCAGGCTAGCTGACTACCCTTGGGAATAGAAGGAAAGGTGTGGCTGGGTCTCTGGAGAGTACTGAGGGGAACGGGGCAGGCTGGCCAGGCTGGCCACGCTTCGTCTGCGCCTTTGACAGCCCCTCTTTGACCAAACTACAGGCTTCTCTGAGCCTCTCTCTCAATTACGCCCTGTTCTCAGGCCTTGTCTTCAAGAGCCCAGGTGTCCAGGGATCCTGTCCAGTTGTAGCCAGAATCCCCCATCCTCAGTGTCTGCTTCTTCTCCATATCTGATCAACCCTCCTCACCCCGCCACCCCCAGGGGATGTCTGGTCCCGGGCCACCTTCAGCAAGAATCCTCTTCCATCTCTCCAGCCAGAACCCCTTCCTCGATGTCTCGTAGTTACCCCACCCCTGGGCTGTAGTCCCCACGTGTCCATGCTGGATTTGGAACTGAGCCCAGCTCTGTCCTGAGTGCCCTCCTTCTCTGGTGCAGAAGTTCTTGAACAGAACAGGGGACTTTTACTGCTTTAACCTCGGTCCTGCTCTGGCTCTCTGACACTTCCCAGGCTGTACCGAGTCCCGCCTCTCACCATTTCGTTAGAAGGACTGTGTGTGTGTGTGTGTGTGTGTGTGTGTGTGTGTGCGCGCGCGCGCTCATGTGGGAGGCTGAGGGGAGGGCAGAGAGAGTCGGTCACTGGCCTGGGCTTCTGAAGTAGACGCATGTTTTATTTTTATGGACACGGCCTGTCATTAACATCAATGGTAGATGTGAGTTTAGGCTTTAAAACGAAACTGTAGTCTTTGTTTTTGAAATCATGACCTGGTAGCTTACAGGGGTTCCTAGGACTTCCCCGAATCCCCAAGAAGGCCTTTTTATGAATGAACTTTGAGGTGGGAAAATATACACGTGGATTAAAAAAAGAATGCAATTTTCAAAAGAGTATTGCTGCAAGGTTCCCACTCACTTCCCCGAATCGTACAGGTGGTGACTCCTCCTTGACGACACCTCCCCCCACGACTCCTCCCTGAAGCCCCCGCGCCTGGGACCGACAGGCAGGCTTTGCTGGCTGTGCCCGAGTCGGGCTTCCGGACCTTGTCCTGGTCTACCTGTGCGTTTTCCCTTGTAAAATCGAGTTCCAGCAAGAACCCCACAGTCAGTGTCACCAGAACTGCCCAGCCCAGATCCTCACCCCCTACCCTCCCCCTAGGGGATACCTGACCACCCTGGTCTGTTTTCAGCAGGAGCCCTGTGTGGTCGGCTTTGGTCAGAAACCCCCCTACTCCAGCGCCTGCTCCTGGTAACTTCACCCTCCCACCTGCTGCCCCGGCCCCACCCCGTGCCTGTGACTCCCCACCTGTCCCGGCTGTATTCGGAGGGGACCCAGTCTCTCCCCCGCACCGCGAAGCCCCTCCGCCGCGGCCCCCACGCCTACTGCAGAGCTTCTGAGTAACGCCTGCCCTGCCGCCTGCAACACCGGTCACTGCTTTTTAACAGCCAGTGAGTAGCAGACAAATGCTCACTGAGTAGCTAGACGGACGCACACAGACTGAGCAGGGCGTCCCAAAGGCGATGGTGGCCATCACCACTGCTAGTGTCATGGCTTTATCCCAGGGAGCCAGGGCCCGTGAAGGCTGGAGCAGCACCTCCCGGCGGGCAAGGCCAAGCGCCCCCTGGGCTGGGGGGGGGGCAGGGGGCGGCGAGCTTCCCTTATCTTGGTCCTGGGCTGGGCCCGGCCGGGCTGCTGCTGCCCACGCTGCAGGCAGCAGTAGCTCTGTCACTCTGCCCAATACTTTTAAGCCACATTTGGTGGCTTTCCAGTAGCAAAATGACTCAAAGTAAACAGTCCTCAAGCCCTCTTCTCCCTTTCTCCCTCTGCAGATCCGGCCCTTAACAAAAACATCAGCCGCTCCCACCTCCCGGCCGGAGGGCCGTCCCTGACCGACCGCGGGGAGAGCCTCACAGACCGTCGATTGTCCGGGAGGTACCTTCAGGGGCCTCACGTCTAAAGCACTGTTTATTTGTTCAACCAATAAGTAGTCACTTCGGTTCTTTGAACTTTAAAAACTCAAACTGTACAGAGAAGAAGTTATTTATGGAGAAAATCTAGGGCACACAAATGAAAATGACAAATTATATTCAGGTGGCTGGTGTTTAGAAATCAGCTTTTTAATTTCCTTTCATAAAATACCACCAAAGACATACTCCCCCCAACGTTCGGTTTATGCAAACCCGTAGTTGAGTTTTCTAGACAAAAATTACAAGCTAGGGCTTGTTAATATCTGCCAAATACCACTGGGCTCGATTAGGTATAATTAAACGTAAATAAAGTGAGCAACGCTGTAATTAAGTGGCAGAAATGAATCTTTTTATGCCTGAAAATTACATTAGTTTTGTGTGGGTGACTTTACTTCTAAGGGTGAAAGCAGTTTTCTGAAAGGTAATGTCTTTAAGAAGGTGAAGCCCACGTGCACCCGCGTGGAGGGAAAGATGCTGCTGTTCACAAGAATTAATTTTTTCACATGAACCAAAGTCATCCCAATAATTGGTTAGAAAAGCTTACTTTGAAAACCGTGCCAGAGACTTGAAGTCTGTTTCCAGAGGCTCATGCGAAAACTAGTTTCCTGATTTACTGCTGGGAGGCGACCGTGTTGAAAGCACATTGTTGGCTTCAGGCTCGGTGTGGAGGAGGGGCCAGGGCTGGGCAAACGCTGGCCAGCCGCTGCGAACTGAAGCCTAACGTGGCCGTTCGAGAAAACACAAATCCCCCGCCCACAGGCCCCGATGCTGCTGGCTCTCAGGAGCCCCCAGGACAGCGCCCCCATGCCCACCCACAGCCACGGCACATGCTGCTCGCAGAAAGCTCCATGTGTCACGGAAACCAAACTGGGTATTTTTTTGCCTTGGAAATAAGAAAAGGCATTATTCATGATCTTTAAATTTTCAGAAAATGTTTGAGGGGGAGGTGATTAGGTTTTCTATATATTTATCTAATGGAGGTGCTGGGGATGGAACCCCGGACCTCGTGCATGCTGAGCACACGCTCTACCACTGAGCTATCCCCTCCACCCCATTAATGATCTTTATCATACACTTCCCAAAACTAAAAGCTAAACCCTGCAGTGGGGAAGGGAGAAAATGTGGCTCAAGGGGATAAAAGCCTCAAAACAGACTCCAAATGTCTCAGTGATCCTTCCCCTATTTTCCCAAAGATTCAGGAAAACGACTTTAAGCTGAGTTACGAAAATGAGCCTGAATGAGAGAGACAGTGCTTGGGGCTTTTGTGGGGGTGGACCTGGGGACCAAAATGGCTGATGAGATGGGGGGAGCCAGGAGCAGCAGGGACAGAGATGGGTGGGGCTGGGGGGCAGATAGAGGAGAGGGATGCGGGAGCCGCTCCTGCCCTGCACACGTGCTGGGATATACGTCTCTGTTTTAGAAGTTGGTCCCAAAGCCACCACTACCGGAGAGATGTCGCTCCTTCTGGAACTGCACTGTCCAATACAACAGCCATAACCTCACGTGGAGAAACTTCAGTTTGGTTACTTGAATGAAATGAGATAAACAACCTGTTCCTCGGGGACACCTGCCACAGGTCAAGTGTTGGGTGACTGCAGTGCCTGGTAGCTCCCCTGTGGACAGCACAGGGAGGGACCACTCCATCATCACCCATGATTCAGGGTACCAGAGCATCATCGAAAGGAGAGACAGATCATTACCCCAAGAGGCTCCACCACCTTCCCCAGGGGTGCTAGGCAGATCAGCTAACCTCGGTGTCTCTGGTCCCCCATCCATACCCAGGTAGTCACACTCCCCATTTAGGACACATGCTGGAAGGATTCCATTATCTCACATACGAAGATCACAGAAAACCTGGCTTGTTACAGTAAATGCTAGCCAATACTATCTATTTTGGTGTCATGGTATGTATTACAGAGTCACAGTGAAAGACACTGCAGATAGAGTCCATATTTTTTACATTAAGAGACCTCCTGCGGATGAACATACTTCAAAGGTGGAAATAAGTCCTCGTCTAAAAAGTGGCAGAAGATGGGGGAGAGTAGAGCTCAGCGGTGGAGTGCGTGCTTAGCATGCGTGAGGTCCTGGATTCAATACCCGGTACCTTCATTAACAAATAAAAATAAATAAACCTAATTACCATCCCCCTCCCCAAATATTAACAACAACAACAAAAAAAAAGTGGCAGAAGATAGGAAGGGTGTCAATCTCCAGAAGCAACAACAGTCTTACTGGACCTCGAGCTGCTGAGACGTCTTACTGTCTCACACTTGAAAGGAAGTAAAAAGAGGTCAGGGAAACACGGACCACAGACCGCAGGTGAGCAGAGCTCCGTCCCGCTGGCCCCAGGGATGCTATCTGGACCGTGTCCGGCAAGCCCTGACTGCACGCTCTGATAGTGGAGACGTAACAATGGGGGAGTAAGCCGGACACCTTGCGAAGAAGCAGGAGTGAATGTCTTCCAAAGAAAATAATAATTAGGAGCAATAAAACCACAGATGGAACCTGCTTACCCAAAGTATTTCTAGGCTTGAGTTTTAAGATATAGATTCATGTTTGTAATTCAGAGATCTTCATGAGCCAGAATTTGTTATTTACACAGATATGGACAGAAGTCTTAAGTTATGCTCACTACATAAAAACAAGCTATAAAATAATGTCAGAATAAAGCTCTTTGCTGAAAATGCTCTTTTTTTCAGTCTTAATATAAAGAAAACTTTAGTTGTGAATATTGATCATTTGATCCAGGCTGTCTACCTCTCCATGACTAATTAAAAAGTTACTATTTATCGTAAGCCTCAGTTTAAATGGTAAAAAAACTTTTATACTCATTTGCTTCATTACAAAATAACACCTCCTCCAAACAATCTATTTAGTATTCCACGTAAAAAGCAATCAGGTTATTTATAAATGTAGTTATCCAGCAATTAAAAAAACCTCATCTTGGTGAGAAGAATAGATTCTACCTTGAATTGCAAAGCTTAGAAGTGATAATTAACCAGTTGACTATAGTTGTTAATTTAGTGCTGTATCTGATTTTAATACACTCAGAACTTACTCTTCTTTCCTCTGAAAGATACACGGTATTGCTGAAAACTTACTAAAGGCAGCCTGGAAAGGAGAAACTGCAAATTCAAAGTGGACAGTTCAGAAATTTTTAGCCCCAAAGTTTTCTTATTAAAAAAACTCACTCTCTTTGCCTTGATTAGTGAACTGGGAAATAAAAGTGTATTTATACTTTCATTGGTGTGTTTGAACCCTCTACCCTCTTTACGTTTTTGTACCTTAGTGTACGAGCAAGGCTCACTTGCTAATTTTATTTACTAAGAGCTAAAAACCAAGATAAAAGACTTGGCGAAACATACCATAATGCACACAATCACAAACTCATTAGCCTTTCTATTACTGGATGTAAACGTCACCTTTTCCCCCCAAAACCTACCTGAGGCTGACTGGCTTGTTCCCTCCTTTGGCAAAGACATGAGACGTCCGGGTTCTTTTGGGGGGGATAATTAGGTTTATTTATTTTTATTTGTCCATTTTTTAACGGAGGTGCTGGGGATTGAACCCTGGACCTCGTGCACGCCGAGCACGCGCTCTACCACTGTTTAGACAGCTGGAAAGCTGACAGGGCTCGGCTGCCCGCAAGGCGGACTCCTCAGAACACACAGGAACAGGCTCTACATTTGTATATCTGTGCTTCCAAGTGGGTCTTAAGAATCTAATATTTCAGGCACATCATTACCTTCACTATTACTCTTTCTCACTCAATTTGTCCCAGTCTTTTTCTTTTTAATGAAGAAAATGATCATAAACATTACTAAGAAAATAAGCACACACAGACGGAAGTATTCCGATTGCTCCCTTACGGCTGCTTGTACTGAAAGAGGGCTGGACAGTTGTTTCAATACTCAGGGAAAACTGCTACCTAATAAAGAGTATTTCTGCTGGATATCCACGCGAAACGATGAAATATGGAAACTGTTATCAGGTAATCTCAGAAGATGGATTTTTTAAAACAAAACAATATTAGAACTGATAGAACCTTCATTCTCTAAACTGATTCTCCAGAATCACACTGGATTCCCCAGGAAACGACGGCTAGGGAGCAATTTCTTAGAAACGATTTACTCGTCTCTTCCAGTCTGAGAGGTTTCATTCAGATTTTCACAGAGATTTGGGAAAAGAAGCAGCTTTGAGGGTAGAAACATCGTCATCTATTTCCCTCCCAGGGAGGACACACTCAGCCTCTTTGTTGACAGATCCCAGGTTGCAGATGTGCTGCTATAAAGGACCTTTCTGTACCCAACAGGGCAAGACCTATACCTGAAAATGCATGTCACTACCATCCACAGGGGTCACAAAGCATCGGCAGGGCTGCAGCTAACCAGACGTCGCAGAGCTCGAATGTCAGCCTGCGTCCACCCCAGGGCACTCCCCACGGTGCCTAAAGCCAGCACTTGTTTAACACACACCCAGGGAGGCCGTCCACCAGGACTCACTTGCGGAACTCAAAGTTCCTGTTTTCCCTGGTGTCTGCAGCTCATTGATCAAAAATCTACGCGGAGAAGACTCAACTTAATGGGATGGTCGTCTGTCGGGAAAAGGACTCCTCTTTCAAAAGTCACTTAAAATTAAGAAACACATCTTTTGTTCCTTTCTCCAACAGGAAGACCTTGATGCATTATTTAGAACAAAGTGATAACAACTGTCCACAACCGGTAACGTCGTCAAAAGCTCATAAAATAAAGCAAACGGACGAGGACCTCTGAACAAGCTCACGACCAAGAAGGTGCCCAGCACAACCGACTCTGAAAACCTGCCAGAATGCATTTTCTTCACAAACTGTGGTTCAGATGAATGTATTTAAAATGCTCCTGGGAATAGCAGACACTCAACACAGGGAAATTAACAATACTAGTGGGCATTGTCAAAGGAATGTTCAAAGCCGTGGCTTGGAAAAGAGTTGCTCCCTTGGATCTGGTTACCTAAGACACTGCCAGGCTCTCTTCCGGACCAGCAGTGGTGACCCTCATTTCAAGAAAAGGAAGGAAGGCCTAGTAAACAGTAACATCACCATTTCCTGTTATCATGCTCTATCTTTACATCTTTAGTCAAATGTAGATTCCTTTTAATTCATGCAAATAAACCTGAATGATTCTATTCTTTCAGTGAAATATGATAAACACTAAATTATAGAAAACAATGACATTTATTGAATTGCAGTTATTAGAATCTATTTCTTTTATCTCAGGAAGATACATGAATCACAAGTATTGTAAAGGGAATTGCACGATACCTGGCTACAGGGACATGACGAACCAAGAAATCTTCACTAGTAATTAACTGAAAGAATTCAGCTGAAAAGCACATGTTGCAGATACAAACTACTATAAATAAAAGAGATAAACAACAAGGCCCTACTGCATAGCCCAGGGAACTGTATTCAGTATCTTGCAATAACCTATAATGAAAAAGAGTATGAAAAAAGTACGTGTGTATAACTGAATCACTATGCTGCACATCAGAAACTAACACAACATTTTAAATCAACTGTACTTCAATAAAAAAACAAAAACAAAAACAAAAACACAGATGGACAACTTTACCACACACCCGCTAATTACCTTGGACAACTCCATGCCAGGCCCACACTGCTTGCAGAGAACACAGTTTCCCGATCGATCCCTGAATTCCTGCTGGCCACAGTCTCCTGTTTCACACGTTCCTTTACATGCCTGCAACAAATATTCCACAAAACGTTATCTTAAAGTAACTTAATTCTACTGTTTCTGAGACAGGAAGGCTTTCTTCAGTATTAGTTACATAATCACTGAATGTAAACAGTAATTCAGACTGAGGCCAAATCAGTCTTCACTTTAGGAAGAAAACCACTTTCTGAAAAAGTCAGTGGAACAAACAACAAGTCTGATTCCTCTTTGCACTCCCTGAACGAGATCTCCCTTTGCTAAGTAAGAAGACACACAAAGAAATGGTTTTGCAGAGATGCAAGGTCCTTCTGCAACCTGAAGAATTCTGAATTCAAAAATTACATTCTTTGATCTTCAAGAAATACAAACATATTCACATATAATGAATTGAAGACATAGGTAAATGAAACAGACTAGCCCCAAGAACTCCGCTGTTATCCTTTAGACAGATTTGCCTTCCAGTTCTGATGACGAAGTTTCCACCTCTTTCAGTTGAATTCCATTTACTTAAGAGTTCATCTTTCAAAAAATACCATCTGACAATCATGAGATCACTAAAATTCCTGACAATGATGAAGATGACAGTAAGGGCTCAACTCTCTGGAATCTTCAAAGTACAAGAGTGATGGAAACACGAACTCACTGTCTTACTGATCCTCATTTACCGCTAACGTGGGGCCTAACGGGGTACTTTGGTTCACAGCATAGGACTTGAATGGAAAGATTACCTACATTGCAGAAACAAGGTTGTAAGTCATTTTCCAAAATATTGCCTTTATTTCTTATTTTATCTGAAAACAGTAAGTTCTTTGTATATACTATCATTCTACAAAAGTATGTACACTTGTTTCTTAATGGACAGTGTTTTGTTAAAAATGTTGGTCTTCACAGAATCTCTGACGGGCGATAATGTTCAGTTCAGACTCTTACGCTGAGCAGGAACTCCCTCGGTAACACTCCTGACTGTAACTCGGTCTTCGTAAATGACAACAGAGAACGTCAGGAAGCACTGGGGGCACAGAGACTCAGTGTTTGGTACGACGCCTGTCACACAAGGTGCACGGAAACTGTTTTTGACAGTTGTAACAACGGGCAGTTATTCATATAAACCACCTCCACCTTGAAGCAGAGACATCTGCAAGGACGTCAGTTAATCTCCTTACACAAAACCAAAGCCTTCAGCTCTAGAGCGGCAGGCAGGAGAACTCATGGTGGGGTTCAGGACTAGAACATGATTTGGGGTTAACAGTCTAATAATCACCTCCCGCCTCTCTTCACCCCTCTGACAACCAATCTTAGAGGAGTTCAGTTTTATTTAAGAGGGAGAAGAGACTGCCCTCCACCACAAAGACCCTGCACTTGCTTTGAAAAAAAAACATCACAGTGTCTCTTCCAGACCGTTTCTTCCACTGTTTATAACCTCAGCTGCAGGAAGGGACATTTTCCTCACATCTCCCTGGATCTCAGACTCCAGTCGGACCCCACTACCTCTTACTTGGTCTTCCAAGAAGACTTCAGGTACTGTCTTCAGTGGAAATAATTCTTTTTATATTTGTAGATGATGACTATCTCCAGATTAAATGTCTCAATGATTCTTTTGAACATCTTCATAGACCTTTTGTGTTACGCTTTCAAACATTAAAATTCTCCATCCATATTTGAGGCTTTTTGGAACCAAGAGGGATATAAATAAATAAATTAAAACAATAGAATTTTATTATTTTTTTAAGTTCTCACTTATTTTGGGTGGGTAATTTATTTACCTTATTTATTTATTTTTAGAGGAAGTACCTAGGACTGAACCCAGGACCTCGTGCATGCTGAGCGTGTGCTCTGCCTCTTGAGCTACACCCTCCCCCTCCCCAACAAGAGCATTTTAAGAATCAATTCCAAATTCTTCATAAACTGCAAAGTCATGGGCCGCACACTGAAAGCTCCAGCCTTGTTAGTCTAGGCTGTGCTGTGAGGCCCATCTGCCTGTAAACTCAGCGCAGCCTTAGTATCACGCGGCTCCAGGTTATGCTGTGATTTTCTGACTTCATCTAGACTTAAACACAGAACTGCAGGAACTGTTACAAAAGGCTAAGGCCCAACAGCAACCCTGGATTTACTAACTAATCACGAGAAAATGTAATTTGAAAAAGGTTTTAAAATACGTGATTAGAAATAGAAAAGAGACTGGATCCTACTTACATAAATTCTTCCCCCACATTCTTATGAAAGTGAAGAGTTGACTTACCAAACCGGCTAGCAAGACCAGAATCGGGAAGAGTGTCTTCTGCCGCTCCAGGAGGACTTCGAAAGCCATTGTTCTTACTCAACGCCTTTCTGGCTGAAGGTTCTGAAAGATTAGAAGATGCAGGGAACATCAATAACACCCGTGAGTGCTCTGTACTTACTCTAGGGTGTTTCCCACTTACTGTACACACTACGTAATGTTATTTATGTCTTAAAAGAAAAGTCACCTTTAAAAAAGATCCAAGAGGCAAGTAACATGCAATTCTTTAAAACTTTAGGTTATGAGAAATGAAACTTTGTCCACCCACCCATCATACACAAAACTCCTACTGGCTCTGAATTCCCAGACCATCCATGGCTTTATTTTCTTTCTATCCAGGTCTCTACAATGTCCAGTCAACTTCACCCAGAAAAGAATTACATTCAAACTGTGACTTACAGAAACCCAACAGGATAATACTAATGATAAAATAACAATGAACACTGCCAAGTGCTATATGCCAGGTACTATGTTTAACATGACTTAGTTCATCCTCACAAGTACTCTAGAAGGTTAGTACTACCACTATCCCCATCTTAGAGATGGGGAAACTGAGGCTCAGGGAGGGCTGAGTCACTTGCCTGAGGTCACATCGCTGCTAGTAAGAGGCAGAGCTGGATGCAAACCCAAGTGTGTGGCTCTGGTGTCCCTGTGTCACACATGTCCTGAAAACAACCTGCTCCACTTAATAAATACACTGTGCCCGGGTGTCAGGCCTTCCGCTCCACCGAGAAGCAGAAGCAGCTACTACCTGGCACTGTGAGCTCTTCCCCAAACCAGTACAGACAGATTGTCTATCAACAGAAAAATGAATATTCATTTAAAAACACCTAAAGATCATTTACAAGTGATGAAGGTGGAGACACTCAGCTGACATTTTAACAAAAGATAAACTAAGCCTCTTTATCTTCACCAATAAAGGTCTACAACGTAGAAACAAATCCGTTTTGCTTTGTTTTACCAATTCACACAAGGTCAAGAGAAGAGACGCATTTAACAAATTTTTTTTTAGTGAAGACTCTCCTGGGAGCGCCAACCATCAGGCAGACACAGCGGTTCCGTTCCTCTTTAACAGAAACCTGGAGCAGGTAACCTGATGGCTTAGAAAGAAGCCCCAAGCAGAGAACCAGAGCCACGGGCCGAAGAGCCCAAGAAAAACAGTAACAAAAACAACAAAGGAGGCGGGCCGGGCAGCTGCTGTCCCAGCTGCGGACGAGCAGCCAGCCAGGGGTACACCCGGACCCAGAGGCACAACCCGGGTGGTCAACCCAGCTGCCCGAGCAGGTCCAATGATCAGAGCAATGAAAACCCATTTTTAAGCTTGGCTGAATGAATGACCCTTTTGAGTGAATTCAAACAGCTTTTTTTTTTTTTTCGCTTTGCTCTTCTAGCTTCTTGGTCATGGCTTTTTTTCCCCTCCTTGCATATCTCAAAATCATCCAGCAAGCACCCAACCATGCAACCTGCTGTGTAGACACAGGATTGGGGTCAGAAGATAAAATCACATTCCCTGAAAGGTAGGCTTTAGGCTCTCTCTTTCTCAGCATGGTCCTGCATTTTTTTAATGTGCTGATTTTTTAAAAGTCAGAAAAAAATCTATCTAGAATTAAACTAACATGGAAAAGAGGGTATAAATACAAAGCATTTACATAAAATATGAAAAATAAAGAGACATATAGCCTATAATATAATAAAAAGAATATGAAAAGGAATATACGTACATATATAACTGAATCACTATGCTGGACACCAGAAACTAATACAACATTGCAAATCAGCTATACTTCAATTGAAAAAAAAAAGAAAGAAAAAACACAGTCGGTGCATACCATAATCCAGCAACTAGTTTGGACAGAAAACTCCACTGGGATACTGTGCTCGTCACTGTGGAGGGCAGACAAACACTGTAGCATCTTCTAAAGACAGTACCATGCACATTAAGCTACAAGTCATGACAATATGATTCTGTCTTCATAAGAGACATCCATTTTATGTGCAAAAATGAACATGCCAAAATATTATCAATGGCTTAGGTTTATACTGTGGCAATCCGGATGAATATTACCTTCTGTTCCCTAAAAATTCTTTGTAGTGTAAATATCTCATTAATAATGAAAACAATATATGTACAGTGCCCTTGGGGCAAAAAGGTAATTAATACGGTCCTTCTCGAAAGTTTATAAACTAAAAAAGGTCATGAGATAAAAACCACATAAGCGCTACCAAAGAAAGGAGAAAATTAAGTAAAGCACTGTGATTTTTGCATCATAAAGGTCTTTTTTAGATGCTAGGATAGAAAAAAATCAATGGAACTATAAATCCAATGTGCCAGTTTGCATTCTCTTCCCAACACACATGCTAACCTGAATAGTTTGAATGGGAAATACAAAAGGAGCATTGCTACGCCTAACTTTTCAGGGGTACAGGCAAGTCTGTCCCTGCAAGTTATCTTCTAAAATCCCTATAGCCTGGTAACCACTGGCCTGCTGGTCTCATCACTGGTTACCACTCCCACTGCCCATCCAGCTCAGCCATGCCCCAGTACCCACATTTCTTCTGGACACCATGATCTGCCCTCCTGCACAGGCTGGAACTGTGGTCTGGAGAGCCTCTCCACGTCCAAGTCCCTCTGAGGACCAGCTCGGCTCTCTCTGCTGATGCTGTCTGTCCATAACCATGCAGAGAAGAGAGCTGCTCGCAGTGTCCCCACAGCCCTCTCCACATTCACAACGGTATCTCCTGCACTGTGTATCAATTTTACTCTGCACATTGAATGCTCCTTTAAAATGGGGTCCATAGCAGAAAAGGGAACTCCCTACACTGTTGTTGGGAATGTTAATTTGGTGTAGCCATTATGGAAAACAGTATGGAGATTCCTTAAAAAACTAATCTTCGACAAAGGAGGCAAGAACATACAATGGAATAAAGACAGTCTCTTCAGCAAATGGTGTTGGGAAAACTGGACAGAAGCATGTAAAGCAATGAAGCTAGAACACTCCCTCACACCATACACAAAAATAAACTCAAAACGGATCAAAGACTTAAACATAAGACAAGATACAATAAACCTCCTAGAAGAAAATATAGGCAAAACATTATCTGACACACATCTCAAAAATGTTCTTCTAGAGCAGTCTACCCAAGCAATAGAAATAAAAGCAAGAATAAACAAATGGGACCTAATGAAACTTACAAGCTTCTGCACAGCAAAGAGAACCATAAGTAAAACAAAAAGACAACCTACGGAATGGGAGAAAGTTTTTGCATATGAAACCGACAAAGGCTTGATCTCCAGAATATATAAGCAGCTCATATGACTCAATAAGAAAAAAACAAACAACCAAATCCAAAAATGGGCAGAAGACCTAAACAAGCAATTCTCCAAGGAAGAAATACAAATGATCAATGGGCACATGAAAAAATGTTCAATATAACTAATTATCAGAGAAATGCAAATCAGAACTATAATATAGAGGTATCACCTCACACCAGTCAGAATGGCCATCATTCAAAAATCCACAAATGACAAATGCTGGAGAGGCTGTGGAGAAAAGGGAACCCTCCTATGCTGCTGGTGGGAATGCAGTCTGGTGTAGCTATTGTGGAAAACAGTATGGAGATTCCTCAAAAGACTAGGAATAGACTTACCATATGACCCAGGAATTCTGCTCCTGGGCATATATCCAGAAGGAACCCTACTTCAAAATGACACCGCACCCCAATGTTCATAGTAGCACTATTTACAATAGCCAAGATGAGTAAACAGCCTAAATGTCCATCAACAGATGACTGGATAAAGAAGATGTGGTATATTTATACAATGGAATACTATTCAGCCATAAAAACTGACAACATAACACCATTTGCAGCAACATGGATGTTGCTGGAGAATGTCATTCTAAGTGAAGTAAGCCAGAAAGAGAAAGAAAAATACCATATGAGATCGCTCATATGTGGAATCTTGGGAAAAAAAAAAAAAGGAAAATAAATACAAAACAGAAACAGACTCATAGAATACAAACATGTGTTGCCAAGGGGCGGGGGGTTGGAAGTGACAGACTGGGATTTCAAAATGTAGAATAGATAAACAAGATTATACTGTATAGCACAGTGAAATATATATAAGATCTTATGGTAGCTCACAGAGAAAAAAATGTGACAATGAATATATATACGTTCATGTATAACTGAAAAATTGTGCTCTACACTGGAATTTGACACAACATTGTAAAATGATTATAACGCAATAAAAATGTTAAAAAAAAAGAAATTAAAATAAATAAATAAGTAAATAAATAAATAAATAAAATGTGGTATATATAGACAATGGAATACTACTCAGCCATAAAAAAGAATAAAATAATGCCATTTTCAGCAATGTGGATGGACCTAGAGATGACCATATTAAATGAAGTAAATCAGACAGAAAGACAAATATCATATGATATCACTTACATGTAGAATCTAAAAAATGACACAAATGAACTTATTTACAAAACAGAAAGACTCACAGCCATAGAAAACAAACTTAAGGTTACCAAAGGGCAAAGGGGGTGATAAATTAGGATTTGTGGATTAGTAAATACAAACTAGAACATACAAAATAGACAAACAACAAGGTTCTACTACAGCACGCAGGGAACTACATTCAATAGCTTGCAATAACCTATAATGAAAAAGAATATATACATGTATAACTGAATCACTATGTTGCACACCAGAAACTAACACAGCATTGTAAATCAACTATATTTCAATAAAAAAATTTTTAAAAACAGGGTCCACACCTGTGACTCTCCGTGTTGCGGGTGTCGTGATCAGTCTGCCACATAAAGATGTTCAGTGAACATTTGCTGAATTAATTAACAGAATGAAGATGTGCAAAACAATGAAGAATACATGGTGGAAAACACCTGAAATCTGGTTGTGTATAACGGATTTAATTCTGTGGTGAACAGAATGAACATTCGATTTCAGATCTGTAGATACAAAATCTCATTACCTCTTCCAGGCATTAAGTGCATTAGATTAGGAGACAGGATTAAATGACACAGTGCATTTTTAAAACCCTAATTCACTTTAAAAAGGCAAGCAGTTCTTCACAGAAGAGTCTGTGCACTGGGAGCTGGAGGCTGAAATGTACCACTGAAACGTGCCAGGTCTCTTTTCTGTGACTTCCTGTTTAACCTGGCTTTTTCTACCAAGAGGCTGGGAGGAAATGTAGACTGAGGTGGACCTTCCTGAGATCAGTCAGGGTGCTATAAAGGCCAGGTTCCAATCATTTTCTGCAGGTAAACCCACCAGAAGTAAAATCAGTCTGGGTGTTTTTGGGAACTGTCAGAGGAAAAGGGCATCCAGGACACCTGGGTTTTCAGTCCCGTTTCTAGGCAAAGTCACTTTGAGATCACACATCTATGGAGATAAAACCAGACCCTTTCTCACGGGGGGCAGTGAGGGTTTGCTAAGAGAATGCTCAGCCCAGGACCTGGGACAGAGGACAACTTAACGGACGACGGCCACTGACGTTGTCACAGTTCCTGCTGCCTGGAGAGCATCACTTACTAGCTGTGGACTTGACCCACGTCTTCATTTCCTCGGCTCTGAACTGGTGACCTGGGGGCAGCGACAGTACCCACCTCCTGGGACTGCTGTGAGGAATACGTGAGTTTAGCAGCTGTAAGATGGGGCTGTTTCTGGGACCAAAGTGCTCCATATGTGTTAGCAGTGGTTGCTGTCATTGCTAATGACATTATCATTAGAAGCCAATGATCCAAGGTATGTGGCAGCCCCTGAAGGCTGTAACCTGCTGGGGAACCGTGAGACTCATTCAGATGCTCGCAGTCCAGGGGCAGGTAATGCTGCAGACCTCTGGACCTGCAGAAGGCGGTCCAAGGCTGAGCGCGGGGTCAGTGCAGCTAAGTATTTACGGTATCGAGGGATGCGTCAGAGCTTTATAAAAAGTACAGCCTTCTTCCCTGCCACCGACACTCTGAAGTAGATATTTACCCCATACAGTGGGAGAGAACACTGAGGGCCAAAGGACACGTGTACTAGAAATGGTGGGAAGCCAACCAAATTCACACCTGGTGACTCAAAATGGGGCTGGGGGCTCTGCCAGGTGACACAGGGCTGCCCCCCGCTGCTCTGTACATCCAGACCCCCGCCCCCTAAGCATCACAGGGCTGCATCAGCAAACTGGCCAACACTAACAGAGCTTTAGAACAACATAACACATTCAGCGATGTGGCCATTCATCCTTCAAACTTTCATTAAACAGCTATTAGGAGACTGAAAGGAGGCGGTGCCGTCTGCAGAAGCTTAGCAGGGCTAGTGAACCTTTTAACACCGCCCGGCCAAGGACCAGTTAGACATAAACACGTTAGCTGGTGGAGCGTTATAAGCGTGACCTTGAATTTCCTGGAGTAAAATGAAATACCTTATGAAAAGCTTTGGCATTCATAGAAAAGAAGGAAAATTTAGTGAAATAATAAGTACTTAAATAAAAATATTTTAAAGTAAAAATAAGCCAATAAAAAGGTATTTGTTGAAATTGCTTTTAACTTCTGGGCATTCAGGGTCTGGCCCAGGTAAAGACATGCTATTATATACTCGGGTTCTATTTATTTGGGGAGGACTTCTCAATCAAAAGACATACAAATTATTGAGATTAGGTACAATGGGTCCACTGGAGTCTTCTGAGCTACACAACATGTACTAACACCCTGGCATCCAGTTTTGCAAAACGTGTGCAGAGAAACCTAGGAGAGCAATCAGGAGAAGACAAAGGATGCCTGGTTTACGGAAACCTAGGCGTGTGGGCTTCCCGCCTCACCATCTGCTCTCCAACCACAGCGAGCAGGTATCAGGAGAATCAGGCCAGCAAAAGAGAAGACCCAGGAGCCTAAACGCAGAGCTGGCAAACAGTCTGTGCATTGACGCAGAAAGTGACTGCACATCTGACTGAGCCACTCAGCCTGCCCATTTGCAGGAATGGTAACTAACAGCGTCTTGATTGGCCAGCCTCTTTTAGGGAATAAACCCAACAGGGGCTGAGACTACACCCCTTCCCTTCCTCGTCTGGATCCTGAAGACCTGTGCTGGGGTGCCAGAAGGCAAAGCAGCAGGGTTTAGGGCAGCAGCTGGGGAGGACCAGCCCCAGGCTTCCCCCTTCCTAGCGGGGCAGACCACAGCATCCGAACCACAGAGGCTGCATCAACCTGCACCCTCCCTGAATCTACCAGGGGCGCCCTCCTTGGCGCTCCCAGAGCACCCTGGGTGACCCTCTGTCTCACAGCGTAATTACCTGGCTTCATCCTTCTCTTCGGAGCCCTCGTACTGCATCTCGCCAGGAGTGTCATTTTCTTCTGTCAGGACAGCATGTAATTTCAAAACTATGTTTTCAATATTAAAAATGAAGAATTGGCCTGAAAAGTTAGAAAGTCTGGCAACCATGAGCCCCAGGTCAAAGCAACACTAGCTACAGCTGAACATCCGTTGTCCCTTCCATGGAAGACCGTAGGCTTCCAGTGCTCCAGTCTCCACCCCAACACTGTCACGCAGGGCAACCCTCCTTCACTTCATCACCAACCAAGCCATTTGGATTTACCACCAATTAGGGTTTGAGGACTTAATGACAAGAACTGTGATCACTCTGGAATGGAAACTCACCCAAAATATGTGCCCAGTACATGTTGAATAAATGAAGAAATTCATTAACTCTAGTATTTTTGCCTTAGGGTCGTTGTAAGGGCTAAAACAATATATGGGGGAAGTTTGCGTAACCACAACTTGATTTCGAAATACAAGTTCCTGTGGTAGAACACAGTTCAGGTGAGGACCCATTCTGAACGGAGTGCTACGACGCTGACGGAGGTCACTAAGGAAGAGCTACATGTCGCTGTCTAATCTTAACAACTCAGCAACCTTTCTGAGGCTGGTCTTTATTTTTGATCTTACAAATGATCAAAACAGATGACTCGTACAATAATTCAAATAATCTAGATAATTTTTTCAGAATAAGTTACTTAGTTTTCCTTTTTTCCCATCCCTTCAAGGCGACTGGATTTCTTATCCAACACGCAGAGCGCGCACCAGGTAAACGCTGTCTTCTAGTAAAACTGTGTTAACAGGACGTCACGATGCTACCTCCAACTCATACATTTTTCCAATATGCAATAAGCTGAATTTTTTTTAAAATCAACATTAAAGTAAACTGGCAGGCTTACAGTGTATAAAATCAGCATTGAAATAATGCCAGTGCTAAATGTACGGCCTTTTATGTTTTAACGGTGGAACATAATCTTAAATCATTGAGAATGTCAGTCCCATATGCTAAGAGAATAAAACATTAATCAGAAATGCAGGGTCCCGCTATTTCCAATCAGGACAACAAGCCCTGGCCTCCAGCTACTCTCACCTTAGTCTTCAATGTCACTATCTCCTGAAGATCATTCCTACATGGTAGAGTTGGCAGCCTTTTTTGTAGCCTAGGAATCTCAGAAAGGTATGCTGTAATAAAAATATACATATTGTTATTGGCTGCGGAATGAGAATCATTTCCCTTTTCAAGTCAAGAAATATTTTCTACTAAAAACTCCACAAGCTTTTAAAACGTTCTGTTGCCAAATATAATACCTTCAATTCCTCTGAAGTTCAAAAGCATTAGGGGCGCTCACTGTCAGGCTCCTGAAAATTTTTTTTTAACAGAACTTAACCTAGGAGAGGGCTTTTTGAGACTAATCCTTTTTAGGTATCTGAGTTGTGGATGCTATCATTTTGCCTTAGGAAAGTCAGTTATACAGTGTTCTCAAAGTACCCAATCAACCAGCAGGTAGTAACTAAGGTACTCTTCCCCCACCAGTTCACAACATTTCTCAATCCTAAGATACAAATGGAACAATTGTAACATCCAGGCCTAAGGGTACCTCAAACATCGACACAGTCTAAGAGAATTGTGCATAACAATGTCTAAAACACAGCTGCTTAAATTTTCATTTTAAAAGCAAGTCTGCATAGATTCCAAAGCTTGTGTGCAGTTCTCCACTGAGAGTGGCCTCCATTCTCTTGTTTATTTAAAATTTTTTTTTTATTAGTTTAGTTTTTGGGGGGTGGTTGGAGGTGATAAAGTTTTATTTATTTTTTTGATGGGGGGAATGGGGATTGAACCCAGGGCCTCATGCATGCTAAGCATGTGCTCTACCACTGAGCTGCACCCTCCCCACCCCCATTCTTTTAGAATTTCCTCATATTAGGCCCATCCGAGAAGACTGGATGGAAGAGCTGGCTGAAGAACACTTGATCTTCAAACAGACAAGCTCCTTTGTCTTATACAGTTGCTGAGGTTGCTTGTTCTCTTTTTAAAAGCCCAGGTTTTAAAACTTCGATTTAAAAGGGATTCTGTGATGTGTGGACTGGACGATAACCCAATACTGTTTAAACATCTTACTTTCAAATGTAAACATTTGAGACAGATAAAATACGATGAATGAACTCCCTGCTCAACCAGTAAATCATGAAAGGACACTGTGTTCAGACTGCCTGACTGTTCTTTTTCTCCAGCTAGAAGGTCACTTTAAAGAGGCAATGGACATTTAATAATCAGCTGCCATGAGACAAATCATGTAACTGTTTAAGTGTTTCTGGACCTCTCATGACAGAAGAAGCTGTCTCTTTATGCAGGTGTGCATTTATTCAAGGTGAGTCTTCATCCAACCTGTAGTCAACGAATGGACAGAGCAGCCTGGCCTTTTCCAGCATTTTAAATACTTGACTTTAAATACTGATTTATCAGACTTAAGAGGACTTGGCTTTTTCATGGATTAAGATGCCTTTGGTTTTGGGTTTGGGTTGTATAAATTTCTGAATAACTGAACTGGTCGTAGAGGACTGGGTCAAGCTTGGGTTCAGAGATTTAAATAGGTGGAAAAGGAGAATCAAATTCTCCTCCTGAGTGTTAGCAAAATTCCTCAGTCATGTTTCCTAAGTCCCCAGCACACCCTAGATTCGTGTATTAGAGCTATAACAAGTAAATTAAGTTAACATGTTACATACAACGTGTGACTATTATGTGTAGTATACATACTTTATATATATGAATTAATGTTCATGATCATCTGAAGTTTCTGTTCCTTTAAAAAGCCTCTTACATGCTACTGAAATGTTAGCAATGTTCCTTATTCAAGTCTTCCAGATAGAAAAGGTAGTTTATACTGCAATTTCAAGTGCATAGAACGTCTTCATATAGCCTTACTTTCAAATTCAAAGTCCAGCCTGGACTCAGGGTCTAAAGGCACTCCCAGCAAAGAAACAAATGACTTCCAGGAGCGTCCCGGAAAACACTAACACAACATCCCAGAGCTAGCACTTGGTGTAGGAAAAAATTTCCAAGTCAGCAAAGCCATGTGGCCTCAGTAACAAAGCAGATGTCCTGAGACACATCTATGGGCTAGACTATATATAACAGACTTTCAGAGCTCATGCATCATGTATTGATGTCTGAGCAGTATTTTCAAAATGAAACTGCATTTCTACCTTTTGTATTATTTCTAGAACTTGATAAATATTATGCAAAGAAAAATTCTTTTTAAGTACCCACATCTCTGCAAATAATAGTCAAAAACTGTCTTCTACAATAGGGCTCCATTTTCACTCCCTCTAGTTACATATCTTTAAATCACATAATAAGTAAGTGGTGCTTGAAATAAAACACATTTTTAAACTACAGGAAAGTAGCATGGACAAAAAAAGCCTACGGTGAAACTGCACAACAGGGTAAATCCTGAACTAATGCAATGGAATCCTCCCTTTCGCCTGTAAGTATCTGATAATGAAGTAACAACATATTAAAACAAATTCTTTTGTTTGCATAAGTCATGTTTAACAAGAACTGTTTCCTGTTTATATAAAGAAATTGTTTTCTAGTAAAGGAAAGCTGTCATTGGAGTAAAAACCACACATTCATAAAGAGTTTGAGTTAAACTTTCAACTAAAGAAATATCCAACAATGCTTATGGTTTTGTGTGTTGCAAACTTCCAAACTTCATCTTCAAGTGTATTAGCTAAATTTCTATTCCCTGAAATGGCATGAGAACCCTGACGAGGGCTGGGAGAGCCGCCCCTCCCATCATTGTACTAACACCCACCGCGGACACTTGGAAACTTTCCTTTTCCGCAGAGTGAACGTGTTTATGGACTACCGACACATCCTCTAAGTGTCCTCCCTCCTCCTCCGCCACGACCCGGGCAGGCCCGCCTGCACACTGCTTCCCGCCGGGACGCGCGCGGGCGGCTCCGGGCCGGGCTGGAGCGCCCCCAGCCAGGCCCCGGCCAGCCTTGCGCACAGTGACTTACACACACTCACGCACCTTCACCACCACGCACACTTTCTGTTTACAAGATCCCTGGACAGTGCAGTCTCTCCTGTCGCCCACGGGGACTGGGGGGCGTTCACACCCTCCGGTTCCTGCAGCTCCAGCAACTTGGTGTCCCTGGCTGTCAGTCCTCCAACAGATCGCCTCCGGCGGCCCCGTCCGCGCGTCCCCGCTCCGCACGCAAGCAGCCCAGGCCGGCGCCCCCTTCCTCCACCCGCGGGCCTCTCCGCGCGCGTCCCGCCGGATCCGCCGGGGCGAGGGCTGGGACCGCCGCGCGGCGCCTACCTTCCCGGGTGCTTGGAGGCTGCCCTGCAGGTCTGGGCGGCAGTCAGAGGCTCCAGAGCGCGCGCGGAGACGGGCTGGGCGCGCAGCACGCGGTGCGCAGCTGGGCCGGGGTCCCCTCCCAGGGCGCACGATCCGAGCTTCCCTGCGCAGCCCGCCGCGCTCTCCCGTAGCCCGGCAACGGCCGCCGCTCCCGGCCCCGCCCGCCTAGAGCCCCGCCCCTAAAGGAGCCCCGCCCACCCCACGCCGCTGGGCTCCTGGCTGTGCCTCCAACAGCCCCTTCGGTACCCTGGCCGCGGTCCAGGCACTGGTGGCCCCTGGGGCTGCGGGGGCTGCTGACTGCATCCAGCAGGCTGACCTGGGCAGGGAGGAGGGGGCGCACCAGGACCACCAAGGGCAGAGCTGTGCCAAGTACCTGCCTGCGGCCAGGGGGGCGCCTATGTGTCCACCCTGGACCTGTTTCCAGGCCTTTGTGCCTCTGCGCTGCCGGTCACTTTCTACCCCAGCCCGGAAAGGCCCGGGAAACGATGTGACACGTGTGCACTGTGGGTCCAGATCACCAGGACCTGGCCCACGGTCCACCCCATCATTCACGACGCTTTTCTGGGGCAGGTCCTCACAGGACATAAGCCTCCGGAGGTCAGTGTGCGTCCACCGCCAAGATGCGGGCACAGCCTGGTCCAACCCAGGCCCCCGGGCATCGTGGGGAGCCCAGGCTCGGGCTCCGTGCCTCCACACGCGCATTGTGGACGGGGTCAAAACTTCTCCACTTTGTGCACTTATGAAGCGGGGCTAATGGAGCCCGCTGCGCAGATTTGGTGGAAGGAGTAAAAGAACCATGTACATTAAAAAGTCTTTTTTTGGCAGTAGAATGCTGGAGAAACCTAAGCAATCATTGTCCATCTGGCCAGTGAGTAAGTGGACAAACTTCCCTCCAACCCAATGCTGCGCAGTGCGTCGGTGGAGAGGCGCCCACACTTCCTGTGTTGGTTTTGATTTCCTGGCACAACTGCGGGTCTCTTTGGATGGAACCAAACCGTGTATTTCCTTTCTATACCCCGAGGCCCACAGTAGCCCTCAGTAAATACTGGTTGAAGGAATGAATACCTTGTTACAGCTAATTACTGATAAGCCCATCCAGGGATCCCACACTGGGAGCGCCGAGTGCAGGACTAGTACTTGTGAAAAAGACATTAAAAATATCCTTCCAAGTGTCCACCTCAAGGTGGTCTACTTCCAACCTAACATGGCTGGAACAGAAATCGCAATAATGACTTATTTTTAAGCGTTCACAAATGATACGCACAATCTCGTCTGAACCTCAAGGCGAGTGTACGTCTCCCCGGCCTCGCTGTCCCCTTACCTAGGACCAACACACACTCGGTGCTGTACGAACAAGCTCGCTCTTCTCTGGAAGTTACCTGTCTAACTAGACCTCACCCTCCCGAGGGCACATCTTATTTTCTTAGACTCCCAGGGCCTGGCACAGAGGGGATATTCTGTCCACCTTGGTTGGGCTGAATGATTGCTTCTTTGTAAGGTGTCACACATTCACATTCACACTTCCTTCCTCTTTCTCTCTTGGTCCCACCACCTCCACCACCCTGCAGGCCCTTGGCACCTTTCACCCAAAAGCCCAGCTGCTGTCAAATCTCCCTCCCTGCTGCTTCCTCCTGCCTTTCAACACGGTCACTGGCCGATGAAAAGATTTGACAGAGGTCCCTCACTCTAAAGAATGGCTTCTCAATGCCTTGAATTAGCAGTCAGGGATTTCCGAGTTTGGGCTCCACCCACATCTTCAGCCTTATCGCTTCTTCCTCCAGATCCAACACTTTATATTCTGGCTAAACTGGTCTGCATGCCTTGCCTCCAGGGAGCCCTAAACCTGCCCTTCCTCTGCTCCCCAGCGTCCTCTTTAGACTCCCCTATTTCAGCTCTCTGACTTCTTAGCAACTCAAAAGCCACAACTCCCATGAGTCTCCCCGAGGCTGGAGGAGAGACTCCAACTTCTTCCTCCAACCATAGCACCGGCCACGTTCTCCCTCCTGCCGGAAGTCTCTGCGACTTAGCTTTCTTCCTCAAGGACTTAAAAGGAATTCTGCTTTCAAGAAGGGACATATGTTGCTCAAACTTGCACCTCTGATGGTATCAAGCATTCTCACAAATGTCAACAAATGTTTTCAATCAGAGGAAGTTAACCTGCCAGCTCAGGAACGACTTCTTTTACTTCAGCCATGAAAAAATGTTTTTTCGCTCTGGCCTCCCCTCAGACTTAGAGACACTAGCACACTATATCGTCCACTCATTCTTGCGCCATTTCATGTATGTTTGACTGATCTTCCCAGTCAGGCGGCTGGCTCTCTAGCGAGAGGCCCTGCTGTTAACCGACATGGCTTCTGGCATCCCGTAATCTGGCCCTGGATGCCAGTTTGCCACTCAATAGCTGACACTCAAATGCCTTTGGAAAAGTGACTTAACCTTCCCAAATTTCTGTTTCTTCGACTGTGAAGTGAGTTGCTTCATTGGTCACTGTTAAATAAGATGAAGTATTTAAAGCGCTTAGCCCAATGCCTGGCACACTGTAAGTGCTCACTAAATGCAGCCACTGTTAGCAGTGGGGTACCTTTTGTAGAGGATACAATGCCAAGCATCAGAAATCAATGACAACTGAAGCATTTGACAGTGGGGACAAAGAGCCTTGAACCTCTGCTCTTAAGTGCATCTCACTCTTTGAAGAGGCCGGTTAGGGTAATAAATACTCACCCACAGAAGACAGCGTCCAAAGGAGAGCGCAGTGGTGGTACAGAAAGAACATGAGTCCCAGGCTCATTCAGGATGAAATCAATGCTTAGAATTAGGGCTGAACGCATTTTTGTCCCTTTAAAACACTATTATTAACGGGTTGAAATTTTACTGAAAAAGCCAAGCTGTTGTGAGAATCTTGGTACAGGTGTTGTTTGTAAGATTATGTTAAGGGTTAGCTTTCTGAAGCTGATTTTAGTGATATCTAGGCTGATCCACAGTGTATTTGTTTAGAATATTTTCCTTCAAAAGTTGAACTAATGAAATAACGAAATTCTTGAAAAAACAGTTCCAGTGATAAGTAGGCTCACTGGAAGCAAATTTAAGGGAACGTCGTTTGACTTTCTAGTACTTTCTAGCATAAGTCACTATTTCATGAGGAAGGGAGTAGCATGCCAGCTACGTGCAAATCCTGGGTTTTGTCTGTTAGTTCACGCTGCCTGGCACATAGTAGGTGCTCACTAAAAATCTGTGGAATAAAGTGATAAAGGGGGGTAAGAATCTCAACGAGTAATAAAATCTGCCAAATATAGTCATGAAAATTAGGCGGAAAACAACCAAGACCCAGCTATCTAAGCAGTTCCTGCCCCTGCTGCTGACAGTCATGGACTTGCCATGCAGCGCAGGGCCTGACAGAGAGCGACTTGCCCAAGGTCACATACCAGCTTAATAACAAAGCAGGAGCCAAAATCCAGGCTCCCCGAATCCTAACAATCTTCACCACACCGCTGGTGCACAAACTCACATACGTGAAAAGGCCAACATGGGTATCCATTTAGTTGACATAATGCCAAACTCATGACATTTATAGAGCAAAGTTGCTATAAGTTGCAGCACCTGCACTGGCCTCAGTGAGTTTACACAAGGTGCTGGCCAGACTCTTCTCGTGTGGCTCCTGAGGGAGGAAGCAGGCTGCTGACTCTCCTCCTGCCCTTTCTGATGAGCACAGTGCGCGCCTCAGTGCAGGAGCAAGCGGGCCGGCAGCAGCCACGAGGCCAGGCCGTAGGCTGCTGGATGTGGGGGTCACTTAGGGCGATAGGGAAAGCTGGGTATCAAAGCTCCTCTCGCAGAGACTGTGGGCGGTGATAGAAGAGATGGTTTGAAAGTCACTCAACACCCCCACGCCCCTCCCGCCCCTTCTCACGAAAGAGCAGAGTTAAGACACAATGGATGGTTTCAAAGTACTTCTCAGTCTAAGGAAGTAAGACTTGGTCACCTGGGTGGTGACTTCAGCAAGTGGGTGGATCTGAGGGGCAACCGGGAACAAAGCTGAATGGCTGGTGATAGTCAAGGAGAAATTAAGTGCAGCCACCAGGGTGCCTCCTGCCAGCTTTTCATAGCTCATGCCTCCAGGTGGTGCTGACAACATTGTAAAGAATCACTCTTCAGAGGGGCACTAAATTCATCTTCCCCAGGTGCCTTGGCCCAGCCCTGCCACCACACAGTCTGACCAACCAAACCAGCATGGGTGCTGTAGTGTGGTCCCGTCCTGAAGTGGAGGAAGAGTGAGTCCCATCCTGAGGCCCTTCACAGCTGACAATTCTAGGCCAACTGATGGAAAACGCTACCAAAGAATTCTAATAGTGCTTGTAAAAAGAAGGAAGGAAGGAAGGAAGGAAGGAAGGAAGGAAGGAAGGAAGGAAGGAAGGAAGAAAAACTAGAGCCGATTTTTTGTCCAAAATTTTGGCTGCCAAGCTCAGCTCTATGGACTGCTTACAATAGAAATAAGTAAGTGCCCAGCCCTGGAACAAAATGACCCAACCTGAAATCAGACTGCTAGACGCTGGGGGTGCCACCTGACCAGTTAGCCCTGTGACCCTGCACTTGCTATTTAATCCCTTTGAGACTCACTTTCCCCATCTGTGTAATTATATTGACAAAGTTAATTGCCAGAAATTTAAATGAAATGGTGTTCCAAAAAATACTGGTCGAGTGCCTGGCCCACAAGTACTCAAATATTAGTGAATTAATATTTAGTGAATTAATAAATGCTAGTGATTGTGATAAGTAATAATCTGTAAAGCTTTGTATGAAATCTTTATGAGAGTGATGAGATATGAAGGATAGATATTTGGCCTTGAGAGCACAGTGGATATGTGCAAAGTTTACAGGCAACAAATACATTTATTCACAAGAAATATATTCTTTTTTACCCAAGGGAAAAACCCAGAAAGAGTTCATGAAAACATGTTCAAGGATTCTGAACATAATCAAATGTAATAGGGAACATACAACATGGACAAGCCCATATTGAATCTGTAAGCTCAAATCTCACAAAATCCCACTGGGAATCTCCCTGGAGGAACAACAACCTTTATTAAACTTTTCGTGGACCCCACTGACATCCTCTAAGAAAATGTCAATTCCTTGGAAACACACAAAGATGTCTATATAATGTCAAACTTGTGTGTATATATATGTGTACATACACACACAAACACAGACAAGTGTATATAATTTCACATTGCATTGATATATTAAGTTTTTTGTGAAAATTATTTTAATATGGTATTTAATATTTAAATGGTAAATTATGTGTTGCACTAATTGGAACTGCTTGGAAAATCAGAAGCAAAAGGAACTCTTGGGAAATAAGCAGACTAATCCAGTTGACTGACAAGTCTATCATGGAAACAAAAAACCTGCAGTGCAGAAGGAAGTGGCTGACTTGATCTTTCAAACTAACACTGCTCTCTGGTCAGCAGGGCATTTGTTTTAGCAGGTGTTGTAAAGTATGCATGGTGAACGGGAAAGAACACGAGCCCAAGGCTTGCAAAACTGGCCATGTGACCTTAGTTAAGAAAGTCAAGTTACTTTTCTCCCTTCTCAGTTTCCTCATCTGTAAAATGGCTATAAAAATTCCACCCTGCTTACTGCAGGAGGATGATCTGATCAACTCCCACATGGAGAACACTGGGCAGTGAAGTGACTCTCTGGAGGTCACACAGCTAATCAGTGACAGAATCAGGACTAGAAATAAGTCTTTTGAAGACTTGGACTTTCTGCAGCAACAAAGCTGCCATTGAAACAACAGATAGGGAAGTGCTTTGGAAAATGTAGTAATAATAAGGGTTTCGTTCAGTGGATGTGTGAGGAAGTATTTCTACCAAAACCTCAGTCAAGATCATCGCCTGGCAATTCATTAAGAGATGGCTTATGAGACTGTACCTGTCCCTTCAGCGATAGCCATCCTTCTTTTAAAGCCAAATACAATCTGTTTCATTTCTCAATCAAGACACAAGAAGTAAACAATTAACTGAATTAATTCAGGCAATGAAGTGGATTTTCAATGACCTGACTTGCCCAAGCTAGTTTTCTACAAAGCCTCAATTAATCAGATAATTGCTAATTCTCTTTTGTTTTGTGCTGAAGAGAGTCTGTGTTTGTTAAAATGAACTGAGTAGCAGAATAAATAGTCATTAAAAAATTTTTAAGTCTCAAATCTGAACTAAATGACCGAGTTCTTGAGCATACTATATCTTTAGGCATCTTCTCCAGTCATTACTTGAAAAGTTTAATTTTCTTTATCCTAATGTGAACATTACTACTGCTTTTGTGATTTAATGACGACTTTTTAAGCAAACAAATGAAAAAATCAACCTAAGCTGGTAATTCAGAACATGGTGAACATGTTTTGTCACACTGTCAGTAGAACAAAAATTTAAATGCCTCTCTTGGCAGGACTAAAAACAGCAGTTAAATCTTTTAGATTAAATTCTTACTGACACATCTTAAAAACATAGTCAGTATGGTTTTAAATAATCTTCACTTAACAGCAATCAGAGTTTCAAAATTAAGCAAACAATGCTAATTATCCACCTTCCAATACTAGGAGGAAAGTTGAGAGAGCAATTAACTGGCTCTGAGAAATTAATCACATGTGAAACGAGATTCATTAGGCCTTTCCTGTCTCATAAGAATTTCAGACGAATGGCTAACTGGTCTCATCACTTACAATTTCTTTGTGGTTGAGCTGGCATTAAGTAGACTATTGTGATGATAAATATTTCACCCGAAAAACTTTAAGATTAGACCATTACAATGAACTAATGTGAACATGGCGCTCTTACATTTCCACTGTATTTTCTTGCATCTCAATGTAAAGATTTTACAGTGTGTGTGCGCGCGTGCGCGTGTGTGTGTGTGCAGGCGCACATGTGATCATTGAGTTCACAAAACAAGGTAACTATCCAATTCAGCACAGCCATATATTTTGGTTTTGCCATGCTGCGCATAAACCAAAGTGAAAATGTGATTAAAAACTCTACGTAACATAATAACTTGATTACAAAGATAGTTTTCATGAACAATTGGCCGATTTTAACTGACAACAGCTGTCACTGTAAATTTAAAGTAAATGTTAATTTAGGATATTAACCCTGTGAATGTTTGTCCATAAGGCTTGTGCTAGGTTCCAGGAAATCACTAGAGGATGTTTTAACCAAACTTAGCACAACTAAACCCTCACTGTTTGAAAATTCTTCAGTTTCACAAAGAAAGGGCTTTAATCATACTTGAATGCCTCTCCAGTGAGTCCCTTGAGAATACACACTGTAAGTAAATGTATTTGATAGGTTGACATCTTGGAGGTGAGAGAATAAATAAGCTAAAGAAACAGTATTGCCAGAGACGCACTCTGCGCTTTTATACGAGGAGACAAGGAAAGCGTCGGCGTCAAGTAGGGTTCCTCCGCCTGTTTACCGAGTAAAGCGACCTGTAAATACTTGGAGCAATTACAGCGCCAGACCTCGGGCTCTGCAGCGCCGGGTGTGTGCTAAAGTTAGCACTCCCTGTTTTGTCCTGTTGGAGCAACTCATTTCCAAGTAAAATGTGCACGACAGATTGCAAACCCTTTGTGCAAACTACTAAAACCGCATGGAGCAGCGTGTTTCCTCTGACCCGGACACGCAGCACAACGCTCGTGCTCCGTGGGCTAAACGCATCTTTTCCGAGAACGCGCAGGAAAAGTGAAGTGAACGCCACAACAGAACACAAAACGCCGTACCTTCAACGCGCTGAACTCTTTCCAGGACTCACCCTTTCGGCGCCCGAGTTTCTCCTTGGCAGCACCTCTGTGCCAAGTGCTTCTCCTTCCCAAAAATGTCTGTCAGCACAAGCCCAGACAAAACTTCAAATCCAGGAAAATGGAATTAAGCCCGCAGATCAAAGGCAGACGAGCAGGGAGATGAAATGCGTAATCTGACCGGTGATCAGTTGCAGAACATCAAAGGAGGCCCGGTTTGCGTGTGCGCAGGGCCAGCAGGAACGCTGGCTTCCAGCAGGTAGTCGCCCTCCCGCCTCCCGGCCCTCGGATTCTTTTGTTTGACCCGGATCGCGTCGTTTTCCTCCTGCTTTCCTGCAGCGAGGCGGGACCCGCGGTTCCCCGGCGCTCGGGTTCCCAAGCTGCGCCGTGACTGCGCGCTGGAAGCTGCGCCTGGTGCCAGCGGGCTGCGCTTTATCCCTTTCATCTCGCGGAGCCGCGGATCCCATGACATCACCAGCGCCGGGGGCCGGGCGGGAGGGGCCCGGGCGGGAGGGCTGCAGCCGCCGGTGGGGAGCGGGCTCCGGGAGGCCGGCGGCCCGGCCTCTGACCGCGCTGGACGCCTGCGCCTCGCAGCCTCTGTCCTCTGCTGCCCAGTTGGAAAGCGTGGCCATCGCTGCGGGACGATTTCAGTAGGAAGAGACCCCGATCCATCCTGGCTCCGAAGGACAGCCCCTTCCCTGCAGAAATCACAATTCTCCACAGAGACCGGGTGTCAGATGTCCAGAATGGATAAACATATCTATCACTCTACCGCCATTCGGAGAAGCACCAGGGGCACTGCCAGAGGGAGGGTGACTTCTTCACAGTGTTTGTTTTAAATGTGACAAGTCCTTGAGCATTTTAACTAAACTGCTTTTTCCTTGAAACGTAAATTATTAGGTTTTGACTGCCAATTAGACAGTGGAGCTTTAATTAAAGTAACCAGTGTCTGGTATCTGTCACCTTCTCGCTTAAGCCCCTGGGCATTTAGCCTTCGTCTTAGTTTGGGATTCAGAAAATCAGATTTTAAGGCAACGTGTGCTTCTTGGATGGGTGTCATTCATTAACACCTGTCAAGTACCTAAAAAATCCACAAAAGAAAAGGATGATGTAAAGCCTCGCCCTGTGCTTACCCCAAATCTGTGTTCTCTGCCTTTTAGGGCTGTTTCTCTGAAATCTTTAGTTCCGACTCTTCACTCACTAAAAATCATCACATTGGTCTACTTCTTCATAATTTGAGATTAAACCTACTGCACATTATTTAGCATTATCTTACTATCTTTCCTTAGCAATAGCAGTTTCAATAAAGTAAGATTATCTTATTTTTAGTACTTATCAAAATAGAAAATAATAAAAAATTTCGTCTTTTTTTCCGATTCAGGATACAGTCGCATTTCTGAATTCCAGATCACTCTTTTATGGACTGAAGGAAAATTTTTTATTTTCTAATGGCAACTTGCCAACTTTTAGAAGGTCAGTTCAAAATGTTTGCAAAACTTCAAAGATAATAAAATTTAATTTATGTAGCTTATACAACTTCCCTTCCTAATTCGTTTTCATCAAATTTTTTCCTGATGCGATATTTGAAAATGTGGTTTATGGTGTGTTTATTTCCAGACTTCTATGATTCTCTTTTTGCTTTGAGCAGTTAATGAGTTCAGGGTAACATTTAAATGGTCATTTCCTCCCCCTGCCCACCAGCATTTCTTTTGTACTTTTTCTACCCCACACATCACTTCTCAAAGATGCGCAGAATTCAGGTAGTATTTGAAGTGCAGGTGTGATTCTCTAGGCTGTCTCAAAAGCAGACCAGGAAAACTCCTGTGATACCTGGACTCCACACAATGTTTCCTGGGCAACTCCGAATACAAAGAAAACACTTAAAAGGACAAAATCTTTCCCAGTGGGCAAGTGCCCATTTCTTCTCTGAGTTAATCCAACCTTGCAACCAGCGTGAAATCTATATTCCATCACACTGCTCTCAGAAGTGAGGTTTCGCGATACCCTGACGCAGGAGATCCTAACACTGAGACGCTCTTTGGAGCATCAGGTACATCCTAATGTCTGCACAGAGTTCAAGAGTGACAGAAATAGGTGAGGGACTGAATTAGGATTCTTGTAGTTCCACCAAAGCTGATAGGCATTTGAAAACAGGGACTCCAATGGAAACCACTCAAATGATCCTCAACCTGCACAAATCTCACCAAGGAAGATCTGTAGTTCAAAGTGCATCTAGCCTTGCAATGTCATCGCCAGTGGAGTTTATTCACTGAGTGGCTGAAAACTCTGTTGACTTGGTTCTCTTGTGGCTGACAACCCCTACACGTGAGATGACAGGGGAGCCAGGTTAGGGCTGCATCTGTCACCTGGAGCAGAGTGGCTAAACGGCCACCTTGAAGGAGGACTGATCCCCTGACCCGGCCCATGGAGCCCCCTGCGTGGTGGTGACACGGCTGCACCCTTGTTCCTTCTGAGCAGCTACACCAGGGGCGCTCCTGCAGGGAGCCCCTTCCTCTCTAACAAGCTCCGATGACGGGAGGGTATAGCTTGTGGATGTCCGAGGTCCTGGGGTCCATCCTCAGTACCTCCACTACAAATAAATAAACCTAATTACCAGCCTCCCCCAGCCCCCAAATAAAAACCAAAGCTCAGATTAGAGAAATGAAACCTGATCTACGGGGTTAAGAAGTACATCACCACACGCTACGTAAGGATCTGCTTTAATAACACTGAGCGGCGGCGTTTTACTGCTGGCTCCCAGGCCACGTCACATGTAGATGGCTCCCTTTGCTCTCCTCTCCGAGGTGTCACCTGGCTGTGTCGTGGGCTAGGCGGCTGTCGGATCTGTGGGAAGGGGCTGGGGCTGCCTTTCACTGCACTTGAGACTGAGGAGACCTCAACCGTTCACGTCCAAGGACGGAGGGGGTCTCGTGTCCCCGCTGGTGCCACTATTTTGAGTGGTATTTTCTTCCCCACACCTGAGACGTGCCTCCTTTGTTTCTCCACCTTGATGGGCAAATCACATAAATTCCACACGTGTGAGATCTAGGCTCAGGGAACACATCATATTTTTTTCCATCACTTTTCAGAGTTCTTGGGGTTACCTAGAGATCATCTCCAATGCCATCTTTTCTAAACCTTCTGCTCAGAGAATACATCCTGGATTACAAGTGATAAGCACTGCTTTCTATACATAAATTAGAAGGAATAATTTTAGGATTCATTTCATTTACACACTGTGTGTGTTTAAAGTAGCTCAGTGGTAAGAAAGGGGTATGGACACAGGAGCCAGAAAGTCTTGGGTTCAAATCTTTCTCCTCATCTCTAACTTGGTAACAGTTTGGAGAACTTGGGCAAGCTTCAATCTCATTGAGCTTCGTTCTTCTAAATTATAAGAAAGGGACACCATCTACCCTGTTAGTGTTGTTGAGCCAAGGACTTCTGCAGAGAGTACCCAGCAAATCCCACTCCTGAGTATTTGTCCAACAGAAAAGAAATCACAATCTTGAAGAGGTATCTGCACCCCTATGTTCACTGCAGTATTAGCACAAGACACGGAAGAAACCTAAGTGCCCATCCACAGATGAATGGACAAAGAAGATGTGGTGTATATATAATGGAATGTTATTCAGCCTTGAAAAAGAAGGAAATCCTGACATTTGCTACAACGTGAACTTGGAGGACATATGTTAGGTGAAGTAAGCTAGACAGAGGAAGACAGATATTGCATGATAATTCCACTCTCTTTTTGCTTTCATAGTTTCTTATGAGAAGTCTGATGTACTTCTTAGCCTTGTTTCTTGATAGGTGAAGTGTTTTTCTTTTCCTTGTTTTTATTTTGGTTTCTAGATTTCTTTCAAGATTTTCTCTTTGTCTTTTGTGTTCTGCAATTTAAATAGGGTATGCCTAGGAGTAGATTTTTTTGTGTTTGTCCTGGTTGGTAGTTTCTGGGTTTCCTGGATTTGTGGTTTGGTGTTTGTCATTAGTTTTGGAAAATTCTCAGTCATTATTATTTTAAATATTTCTTCTGTTCCTTTTTCTCATTCTTCTCCTGCTGACATCCCATTATTTGTGTGTTATTCCTTTTGTAATTATCCCATAGACTTTTTCATTTTTTTCTCTTTGCATTTCAGCTTGGAAGTTTCCACTGATATTTCTTCAAGTTCATTGATTCTTTGCTTCACTGTGTCCAGGGTACTGATGAGTCTATTGAAGGCATTCTTCATTTCTGTTACAGTGTTTTTTATTTCCAGCATTTCCTTTTTATTCTTTTTTTAGAGATTGCATCTCTCTGCTTATACATTACATCTGTTCTTGCACGTTGTCTACCTTTTCCATCAGAGCCCTCAATATATTAATCACAGTTATTTTAAATTTCCTATGTGATAATTCTAAAATCTGTATCGCATCTGAGTCTGGTTCTGAAGCTTCCTTTGTCTCTTCAGACTGTGTTTTGCCTTGTCTTTTAACAGGGCTTTATAATCTTTTGTTGAAAGCTGGGCATGATATATGAGGTAATTAGATTTCCAATGGAGTGGTGAGAACACACAGAAAGAGACAGTAAAGATAAATGGTCACGTGCATCAGGCTGTACTGGCTTGAATTCCAATATTTTCACATGAAATTCTGAGTGTGAATAATTCGCCTTAAACTTCAGATTCCTTGTCTCTCAAATTTGGGACAATAAGAGTACTTATCCTTAGGGCTTCAGTCAGTGTTAGAATAGTAATGGCGTGTAGTAAGGATGGAACACATCTGAACTCTCGGCTATTTAAAGTATTGCTTTAAAAAAAAAGTCATTTTTGACTGTAACAGGTAAAAAAAACTGTATCTCTTTGGAAGAGAAAAGCACCCTGTATTCTGCTTTTTCTAACCATTTCTCACATCGAAATAAAAAGTTTGCATTTTGGCAAATAACATGTTTCACAGCATTTGAAAGTGAACAACTTTGATTTTTTTTTACATTGCTACTGCGATATTTTAGTATTACACCATCAACAAGTCCAAAGTGTATCATGACAATTTTCAGAGGAGGTATTTCATTCATGTTTGTGTTAGAATTCAGGATCAAGGATTCATCATTCTTTAGATGAATGTGTAAGATTATGAGTAAACTTTTCTCAAAATAAAAAATGAAGTGTAAATTGTGTGTGTAAACTTCAATGATTGAAGTGGACTTTCACATACAAGTGCAGCTGGACAGTGAGTGAGTCCTCCACTATCAGAGGGCAGAGTGGCCCCAAACAGAGAAGATGTTTGGTCCTTCACCAGCAACGGGTATGGAGGAAGGCAGGAGTCACCACGGAGACAGGTGGGATAATAGAAACCCAGTAGAGATGGTCTATGTGTGTTGGGGGTTGTAGGGGGACAGCATTTTGTGAGTCTGCTAGCCTGGTATGGAGCAGGATTCCTAGAGTGAGGAGGGCACAAACTCTGAGCTGCTAGGAAGGCACAAGACCTCTTGTGCTAAGACTAAAGGTATGATCTGGAAGGGATGCATGCAACATGATGAGTGGCAAAGGCAATAAAAGATGGGGGAAGTCCAACTGGTAAAAAGTCAGAAGAGTGATCAGAAGTGAAGGACCCTGGGGCTCGGTGCACATGGGATGCTGCCAGGAGACGGTCTATGATCAGAGACAGGAAAAGAGTCCAGCCCTCTCTCAAATGCCTTGATGATCTGACAGCTCATTTGGGGTCTCCGAGAGGTTGGGCAGACAACGAACTCTCATTTTCCATTTGTGTTCTGCAGAGCTATGAACAGCAGTTCCTGGTGAACTGTCCCCTTTCAACCTGGTTCTCTGCTAGATTCAACAACAACTTCCCCAGTTCCTAGGTCAGGAGACCAAGGGTCTGAAAAGCTATGTCAGCCTTCTAAAGTCACATGGTTCAAATCAACCTCAAAAGTGTAATGACCTTATTTACACAACAGAAATGCAAACAAACTTACGGTTACCAGGGGGAACAGGCGAGGGGAGGGATAAACTGGAAGTTTAGGAGTAGCAGATACACACTACTGTGTATAAAATAGATAAACAACAAAGTCCTACTGTATAGCACAGGGAACTACATTCAATACCTTGTAATGGCCTATAATGAAGAATATGAAAGGTATATATATGTGTATGTGTGTGTGTGTGTGTGTGTGTGTGTGTGTGTGTATATATATATATATATATATATATATATATATATATATATAACTGAATCACTATGCTGTACACCAGAAATTAACATGACACTGTAAACTGACTATACTTCAATGAAAAAAAAAAGTGTATGACTCTAAAGTTGTGTTCTTTTACAAGATCACACTATTTCACTTTCTTTTTCTGTTAATTAAATATCTCTAAAACACTGTTTCAGTTTTCACAAGTAGGGAGTGCTGCCAATACAAGTGTTAACAGCCTCTGTAAACCAACCTGGGCTTCTTGGGCTACAGAAATCCCCCAGAGGAGGCTTGTGGGTTCTCCTTTGAAAAATGTTACATTTCAAGGACTGGGTTTTGTTTTTTTTCTGATTACAGAAACAGCATATATTTGTTAGAGAAAACTGGATAAGTAGACAAAAACAAAGTAAAAACCATTATCCATTTCACCTATAATTCTAATTTATTCTTCTTTTTAAAAAAATTATATGAATTTAAGTAATTAAAGCAAGAGCAAAAGCCTTGCCTGCCCCGAGAGGTAACCCCCATTAAACACTCTTGAACATACTTCTAGAAAGATATTCCTTTGATTTGAGGACACGAATAGCTCAGTCGCCTCCTCTCTCGTGACCACCACTTCCATCACCGGCAAGTCCTGAACAGAGAAGGTAACTAGACCTCTGGTTCTTGCAAAGGGCATTCTTCCTTTTCTGTTTATTTAACCTTCTGGTTGGTATCTCAAGTGCTACTTCAGTGTGATATTTAATACAGGAAATGCAGTGCCGCTGCTTTGTCTCATAATCACATCTATGTGCAAAGCTTTATGAAACAAATGTCTCCGACAATCACTCCCTTTATGGGGAATGTCTCTGACACCGGAGGGGGAGGGGCGAGGAGACTGCAAAATAAGACACTGTCCTCAAATGCGGTTCCAATGAGAAAAGGTCTCTTGTGTTGGAATTCGAATAGAAATTGCACCATTTCCTCTCTAAAGGTCTAGCATGAAAAGAGAAACATGACTCAGAGATCAGAACATCGGTGCAGAAGTCTGTAATAAAAATTCAAAGGACATAGAAATGTGTGCAGTGAAAATGAACTCCTTCCTTCCTTCCGTTCTAATCCCATTACACAGGCCAGTTCTGCCAACCCGGTGACGGGAGACCTTCCAAACGTGCGTCTGCGCAGGCACACACTCCACACACATGTCACACCATGCGCCCATACACATTCCATTTCTTTTAAACAAAAAGGTGGCTATGCTATATTCTGCTCTATTGTATTAAAACTTACTTTTTGTACACTAAACATATCCGAATACTAGCATATTTCCTTATTAACAGATTTTCAGTTATTTCCAATTATTCTGTTATTGTAAATGGTCCATACTTAATATATTTGCCAGCAAATGCTAGTATTTCTTTAGGAAGGACTCCTAAAACATTGCTAGGTCAAATGATACACATTCAACATTTTGTGGTAATGCTGTGTTACTCTCCGAAAGGTTGCATCAATTAGCGCTGTCGCCAGCAGTATGTGACAACCTTTTGACTCTGTCGCATTTGCTTCACATTGAAGTTTACCAGCACTTTCCATTTTTTTGTCAATTAGATAGGTGAAAAGTGTTATCTCATTGTGTTAATTTGCATTCCGTATTAGATTACAAGTGAAGCGAGGTAATGTTTTACATGTTTATTGGCCAGCTGTATTCCCACTACTGTGATTTCCTATCCTTTTCTCTTATTGAATGTGTTCTGATTTGAAACAATGATTTTCGTATTTGAAATAATACTTTATTATATGTTGCAAACATTGTCTCCAAATCTGCTACTGCCTTTTCAGCTTTTCCATATTTGTAGACGTGTTTAGCGCAAACTGTTATACTCAGCTCAAGGCACACTCTTCTCTGCCCACAGACTCACCTGATGCATTTTACTTTATTCTATTTTGTTTCGTGGCTTTATATTTTACTTCATTTTATTTTACATGTCTTCCTTTCTATCCTCATTTCTAATTCATTTTCTATTTCCTTCCTCCAGTATCTCCCGTGGTATATTAATGCATAATGAAACAATTTTACATTTTATTTTTCCCATGATTTCTGGATTTTGCATTACAATTAGGGAAACCTGACTTCTCTGAACTACAGTCTCCTTGTTTTTTGTTTATTTTTAAAAATTTTGTACTGAAGTGTAGTTGACTTACCATGTTAGTTGCAGGTGGACAGCAAAGTGATTCAGTTACACATATACATACATGTGTACTTTTCAGATTCTTTTCCATTATATGTTATTATAAGCAGTTGAATATAGTTCTCTGTGCTCTAGAGTAGGTCCTTGTTGTTTATCTAGAGTCTCCTTGTTTTTAACAGACATGTCAAGCTATCCGGTCACCTCCGGAGTACTCAGCATACACACTGACGTGTTTTCAGCATTTGTGCATCTGATGTGACTTACAATAAGAAACACGTATTTGGTCCGTAGGACTTACTATCTCTGTAGGACTCTCTCTGGCACTTGATGTCTCAGTCACAGCAGCCGACACACAGTGCTATAAACTGGTCTCTGCTTCCACTCTGCCCATTAGACCCTACGTTCTTGGAAGGCAGGGACCACGTGGCACTCATCCTTGTCACCTGGAGACTAGCTCAGCGCTGAGAACCAAACAGGTAGTCAACAGAGTGAGCGCAGGGGTGAAGCGTACCAATCATCACCGTGCAATGCAGCTCACCCACCTCAGCCGTCTTGTCACCAGTGAAATTTTTCGGTAGAAATAACCACAGTCCCAACTTTCAATATTTCATTTGGTAAGTCTGTCCCAGACTGTGGTGAGAGTGCTACAGGGGTTCTTGGCAGCGCAGGGTCTTCCTGTTCCAGGCTTAGGTGTGCCCGCCTGAAGCTGGATCTAGTCAGAGAGGGTGGACCAGGCGTGGGGGGGGAACCTCCCCTCTCAGCTCAAGCCTCCCCCTCACCGCCCCCAGTGAAAGGCTGCGGGTGGGCTCGCTCAAACCTCATTTTCCCATTAATGAACCTCATCTGCAAATTTAAGTAAATCTATTCTAAGCAATAATGAAAGTATAAGAATTCGGAAATCTGGCAAAGTAAAAAATTTCCTAAAATTTGCCCATCATAGCTTTAAGAAGAAAACTAAATTGGGGCTGTCACACAGAGAGAGCACTGCATTCTGGGCAACAAAAAGGTATTGTCACATACTGGGAATCAAGCCCATTTTTCCTCTGCTCAGTCTTCAGACTGGTGCACTTGGGAGAAGTCACCCAGCCTCTCTGATGAGAGTGGTTACCTCAGGCTTGCTTCTGGTTCTTCCAACCCTGTGATTCTAAGTGATGCTCATTAACCAAGATGCTGCACGTGGGATACATACAGCGATGGCCACTATTCAAGCGTATCTGTCTATATAACTTGGCTACACAGAGCACATTCTGCCAAAAAAGTAGGTATAGTGGCATTGCTGGGACCTGAAGGAATCTGAAAGCATTTGGGCAGCAAGTAGGAGAAGGTGGGTTAGTAAGTATTCAGTGACAGATAAGAGAGGCAAGAGAGCCAAGGATTGACAAATCAAGGGAGTCATTTGTTAGTTCCTGCTGTCGGCACAGTGGACCTATTTCTTCGCGTTGTCTAATGCCGCAAAAACCTCAGTTATCTGTTGGAAATATCTCCTGATATTCTGAAGGCTTTGTTCTCTCTTTAGTTTCACCTTTACTGGTTCACATTATGTCACCTCCAAGGAAGCAAACTAAGGACCTGCCTTCTCTGGTGTTAACACCTTTTAAATATTTGTAGAACTGTTTTCGAGCACCCAAGCAGGCACCCCTCTGCGCCATTGCTCGGCCAGTCCACGCACCACCAGGCCTTTTGATCTCAGTGCACAACCCATCCCTTTTATTCTTCTGGTGCTTTGCTCCAGACCCTCTCCACTCTGCCGGCTCACCTCTGTTAACAGGTGCTACTCTGCGCAGTCCAGCTGCAGTCTTTGTAGAAGCAGACTGCAGAGAAAATACTCCTTTGCTGTTCCAAGGTGTAAATCCCCGGAGCACTTGACCCAACCCAAGACTTTCTTTTCGACTCTAACCAAAGTTATTTCAAGCTCGTGGTTGAATAAGCTGGTCTTGCAGGTCCCTAGGAATAATACGATGTGGGATAGTTTACCTGGGGGCAGGTAATGGAAAAGACCCTGTGTTGTCGTCTTCTGTTGATGGACATCTCCACCTTCTTCTGATTTGCTTTACTGGAGCCAGTCAAGCATTTCAACGGAAACAGATCAGTTTTAAAACATGAACACTATCGGGAGACCTAAAGCCTCACTAAGATGCAACTGCACCGTGTATATTTCCTAGAGTGTTTTTAATCCCGGGGCCTAGAGTTAGAAGATGAACCACAGGGAGGGAAAGTAGCTGGGAGAAGGCTATGAAAAGAAGAGTGGGAAAACAAAGATAAATAAAATTAACGTTGTGTTGTGTGTTTCACAGTTTGACTCAGGACCCGTCCTGCCCTCGGGGCTCCTTCAGGGACCATCCACGCCTCCCGTGAGCTGGTAGCTGTTCTCAGCATCTTATATGGGATACCGCTCGGCAGATGGCCAAGAACTAGTTGCTGGATAAGTAAAGGACTCACTTCAGGTAGGAATGATCCTTAATGATCCCCCAATTTGATCCCCTGGATTCCGTTACTCTTTCGATGAGTGGATTAACATGGGTTCTCTTTTCTAAGCTATGCTTTATGTTGTCATATGTCATCTCCATTTTTTCCTCTATAAATTCTTTAGTATTATTCTCCAAATCTATTTTTTAAACTAACGTTTCTCAATTTCACATGAAAATTTCACTAGCCTACCTAGTCCTATTTTCCATCATTCAAAAAAAAAAAAAAAGATGGATTAGGTGTTCAGAATTCTGCTTGCTTAATCTAATGTGAATAGGAAGATTACTAAAATGACACTATCTTCAAGACCAAATTTCATATCCCCTGAAATTCAGATCTTTGCCTTAAAAGCAGTAACTGCCTGCTGTCTTAATTACCGTGAAACGTGCAAGGGAAACGGAATTCTTACTGAGACAATAGAGCTTTGTAGATTACATCCAGCCCCCTCCGAGTTACCTTAAGCAAAATAGAAACCTTCTGTTAGAGGCCAGAGAATCCAGAATTCTTCATGACTAACTTTCCAAAGCAGACATTGCTACTGAAGGCACTTGTCGAAGTCTGTGGGTGAGATGCAGAGAAATTCTCAGAGGAACTTTCCTACCTGAGGCTGCAAAGGGGCAGACAGCTCTGGCGGCACCTACCAGACGAGCTGTGAACGACGCACACACTTCACAAGGCTTTGAAGGCAGAGATCTGTTTCTCTCTCCTAGTGTATTTATGCTGAAATACCAGATGCTGTGTCTGGGAAAGGGAACATTTTCCAGCAGGAATGGGTCCTTCTTCTTAAAGTGCTAAGACTCTTTACTGGCGCATAAAATATTTAGGAAAAGACTTCTGTCTTGGCTTCCAAGGTGACCAAAAGTTAAATCAGTTAAAAAATATTTAGTAACTTTTTGTATCATGAGCCAAATGCTGTATCAGACTCAGAAGGCATGAAACATAGTCCTGACCTGGAAGAAGCTTGTATCTTCCAACAGAAGCAGGCCTGCACCCAGATGACTGTGAGCAAACAAAACAATTGGTGGGAAGCATGTCAACGAAGGCTCAGGCTGGAAGAAGTCAGGGTTCAGATTTTAAACTGAACTTTATTTAAAATAGATAAACAGCAGGGGCCTACTGTAGAGCACAGGGAACCATATTTAACATCTTGTAATAACCTGTAATGGAAAACAATCCGAAAAAGAATATATATACACACATCTGTATAACTGAATCACTATGCTGTACACCACAAACTAACACAACATTGTCAATCAACTGTATCTCAATAAAATAATAGTAATTAAAAAAATGCCAAAGCCTACCAGCCGGCATCCTCAAACAAAAGATATTACAAGAGGTTCTGAGTGGTACTGTCAGCTTACAAGACATTTTCCCTGTATTCATGAAGTTCTATTTTAACCTCCAACTCCTTTATCTGCAGTGTAGCAATAATCTGGGTTGGATTATAATAATCGGGGAAACAAAGAGCCCCTACCTCGTCTGAGGAGATCTGAACTACGTCTCCTAGAGCGTGTGTCCTGCTTCTGTTGGAAGACACAAGCTTCTTCCAGGTCAGGGCTATGTTTCACGCCCTCTGAGTCTAACACAGCACTTGGCTGTCCTCTCTAAAAACTACCCTCCTTGTTGATCTTGGAGTTAGAGACAAGTTAATCCAACATCCAGCAAACGAAGAAAGAGGATAAGGAAGGAGCACAGATGGAAAGAAGAAAGAAGGGAGGAAGAGGAAGGAAGGAAGAAAAAAGAAAGAATGAAAGCAAATGTGAAGTATACGGCAGGTTATGTGAGAAGATGTGTGATCTGAAGATTACATGTATAGATTTATACTGCACCCACTCTTCTGCAGGTCCTTTTCCCTTGAGATTCATCCATGCTGGTGCTCACTGATGTAGACTGCTTCATGTGCTGTATGATACAACTTGGTGTGAACCCACTAGAATTCATTTATTCGTATATATCACAAGTGTTTACTGATCACCTGTCTACTAAGAGCCAGGCGTGGCTCTAGGTGCGGAGAATCCTCTCTGCCACGTGGATCTTAATGTCTCGTGCTTGTTTGCTGCCCTGGGGATGGGCTTTGAGGTTGTTTCCAGCTTTTCACTGCTACCAAACGCTGCGATGGACATCCACCGACCATCTTCATCTGTGACTCAGGTGCACGTGCGTGAGAGTTTCCCGGGGGGGACCCACGTGCAGAGTTTCGGGATTTGCTAGCTGTTGCCAGCTTGCTTTCCAAGTGGCTGTTCTGGTTGTCAGTGCTCACAACCCCCAACCAATGCTGGGTGTTAGGCTTTGGCCACTTGATGTGTATGAAGGAATATTTCATTATTTTTAGCTTCATTTCTCTGATTACGAGTGAGGCTGAATATCTTTTCAAATGCTTATTAGCCATTTAGAGTTCCTCTTCGTTAAACTAACCATTCAAATACTTTGCCAATTTCTACTAGGTTTGTCTTTTACCTACCGATTTGCTGAATGTTATATATAAATTTTGATACCAATTTGTGGCTGCTTATATGTGTATCAATTACCTTTTTAAAAAAATTAGAGTGTAATTGATTTTGTGTATTAATTACCTTTTACCTTTGCCTAAGTTTTTTTTATACTGAGGCTAAAGGTTAATATAATAAAATTTATAAATCTTTTTGCTGAATTGATAAGGTATTTGCTTTTTCCACCTTATTTAAGGAATATTTCCTATTCCAAGATTATAAAAATATTCTCTAGTATTTTCTTCTATTTTTCAATCTTTCACTTCTTACACTTAGATTTTTAAAATGCATTTGGAATTTATTTTTGGGTATGGAATAAAATAGATGTATTTTTCCCCAAGGGACTGCCAATTATCCCATTATATGCAATACAAATATTTGCACACAATAAAATTACATCTGAAATAGTATTAGGAAGAGATGAGGTTTTTAGCTTTTTATTGTTCCTTTAAAGCAGCTCAGATTTTTAATCAAAGATTGCTAGGACCTTAAGATTACCACAGAAAAAACTAAAGTCAAACTCCTTCTGGGTGGTAAAAGGGACACGATTGGTTAAATACTTTGTATTTTTCTCACTGATTCATAAAGCTAACTCTGTAGCATCACACATACATTAAATATATCTTTTAAAGTGTTCCTTGGTTTTCATTTTATTCCACAGATTTATTTAATCTTAGATTTGGGTATAGTACTTTTCAAGTTAAAGAAAGTCTCTTACATCCAGCAATCCCACTCCTGGGCATATATCTAGAGGGAACTTCAACTTGAAAAGACACCTGCACCCCCAATGTTCATGGCAGCACTATATACAATAGCCAAGACATGGAAACAACCTAAATGTCCATCAACAGATGGCTGGATAAAGAAGTTGTGGTATGTATATACAATGGAATACTACTCAGCCATAATAAAGAATAAAAGAATGTCATTTGCAGCAACATGGATGGACCTGGAGATTGTCATCCTAAGTGAAGTAAGCCAGAAAGAGAAAGAAAAATACCATGTGATATCATTTATATGTGGAATCTGAAAAAAGGCAAATGAACTTTTACATTCTGTTACAAAACAGAAAGAGACTCACAGACATAGAAAACAAACTTATGGTCACGGGGCAGGGAGAAAGCGGGTGGGAAGGGACAAATTGGGAGTTTGAGATTTGCAGATACTACTATGTATAAAATAGATGAACAACAAGTTTCTACTGTGTAGCTCAGGGAACTAAATTCAATATCTTGTTGTAACCTATAATGAAAAAGAATATGAAGACAAACGGATGTATGTATATGTATGACTGAAATACTATGCTGTACACCAGAAATTGACACAACATTGCAAACTGACTATACTTCAATAAAAAAGAAAGTCTCTTCCATTTCCTGTTTGTTAAATTTTTCAAAAATCATGCATTTGTGAGAAATTATATGTCAAAACTATGATACATCTTCTAACATAATCATAAGATCTTCCTCCTTTTATCTATTAATGAGATGAATCAAGTTACTAGATTTTTCTCAACTTTCTTGGGAATAAACCAACTTGGTCAATTACAAACTGATCTAAGTAAATTTGATTACACATAACTCTTAGCTCCTCTTTGGTTGAAAGCAGGAACCTCTGAAAAGTTTGAGGTGAGAGGTTAGCTGCTGCCCCACAAGCGCCCTACCAGGTATAATAAAAGCATATCTTAGACCAATTTCTGCACAGATACTAACATTTACTACACAAATACTGATTAAAAAAGTAGACATAAAGCTGGTTCTCTAACCTAGATCAAAGTCTAGCTCTCTGCACATGTGAGTGCTGTGACTACTGCTTTGCATAAAATGCACAAAAACATTTCATAGTTGGTGTCAGGCAAACATATTTTCCTAGAAATCGCTGGAGGCAAGATTGTTTAGAGATTGAGCCTTACAGCTTCACTAAGGGTTTACACTACAGGCTTACTGAATTCTTATGTCCTAAAAGGGTGAGGAATGTCTCTGAAATATGCTAGCCTCTCCCCATTTTCTGAATACCTTTAATTTCACCAGTGAGAGCCCGTGTTTCACGTACATGTTGATAAGTACTGATGCCTCATATGCTGACTGGTGTAATACCAGCCAAACATCCCTGGACGTAGACTCGTCATCGTGAACACTGACTGGGCCACATCAAAACCTGAATTTACTGGAACAAATACAGCATCATTCTCTCCTGGCTAGGGTACTTTAAACCGCAGGGAAAAAAATTGACTCACGAATGTAACAAATATTTATGGTATATTTGAGATAATGGAGATGTAGCTGGAAGGAAACAGACTAAATTCCCTGACTTTATAGAAGTTACATTCTAGTCGTGAAACTGAAAAAAAAAAAAAAGGAATGGGGAAAGAAGGTTATATAATTTGTGTGTTAAAAGCTTATAAACAACTTCTACACTCACTCACGTTGCAGTCATTGTCATGGACTTGCCCTCCTGCCACAGAGAACTAGAAAAGGAGACAAGAAATATAAAACAACTGCTCGAAGATGTCAGACCACTGAGAGAACAGGCTGTGAATCCGGAGGGAGGAGAAACCACAGTGTGAGCCCTGCTGTCTTCCAGGCTTCAGACCTGGAAGAACTTAATCACATAACTTCTAGAGTTGAAAAATACAACACCTGCAGAGAAAAAAACTCACTCAATGGGATTAACAGCAGGTGAAGCACAGCAGAAATAAAGAAATCAGCACTGTTATTTGGAGAATTCAACACTCCTCTCTGTAACAGACAAAACACATACACAGAATACCGGTGACACTGACGCACTATCAACCTACTGGGCCTAATTTAAATGTATAAAACACCACGCTGAACGCCTGCAAAGTATCCGTTGTTTCCAAATATATGTGGAACATTAACCTAAAGGGACCATGTTCTGGACCATAAAAGAAATCTCAATAAACTTAAAAAGGTGGAAATACTGCAGACTATTTTCTCTGATCAAGATGTAATTAAATTAGAAACCAATAATAAAAATATTACTAGAAAAATTCCTAAATATTTGGAAAGCAAACAATACACTACTGAATAAACAACCTATGGTACAAAGACGAAATCACAGTGGAAATTGGAAACTGTTTGAACTGATTGAGAGTGAAAACGCAGTATGTAAAAATCTGTCAGGTGCAGTTTAAGTAGGATTTAGAGGTAAGTATGTAGCTTTAAATGCTTATGTTAGCATTCTCTTTGACTTTTTTTTTTTTTAACAACTAATGGTTTTTTCTTTTGAGATTTATAAAATTTTTGAGTCAATCATAATTATTTTCTAGAATGGTTTGTGTTCTGTGTCATTTTCAAAGTTAATGGAGTACAGATGTTCGTAATATTATCTTGCTACTTTAAAACTTTTTACTGTGCCCTAAGTAGCTAAGTTCCAAAAATAAGACACTGTAGCACAACTATCTGGAATCCCACATAAAAGGACATAATCGTCAATGGCCTGAAATAACATGATTTCTCTGCAACATATTAATAAAAACACATCCTAGTAATTATTTAACTTAGAAATTATAAGATATTCTGTTCTAGAAAAATTACTAGAAAAGATCTTTTTACAAAAAGTGAAAGACAAAAGGACTGAGTATGTGTGTGTAGATAAAGGGGGACTGAATTAAATAATGCTGAGCCCCTCCAGCTCCTAAACTTACTCAGATTAAAACCCTCAACCTCGGTTTGAACGTGTTTGTACAAGTTCTTCCATAATTTTTCTCTCTTCTCTTCACTGGTTTAAAGCTGAGTCTATTACCGCCTTTGTTAGTGTCTAAAACACAACTGTGTAATTTGCCCCATCGAGTCAAAAAAGTTTCTTTTTCAGGAAAAAAGAACCCTTTTCATATTAAATGTAAGCAGTGCCTGTAAGATGTATCATGATTTCAGAAATGTTAAATTACCAAAAAAAAAAAAAAAAAAATCCTAACTAGAAAAATACGGTAATTTATTTTCCCTGCTCAAATAAATTAGCAACTTGGCAAGGATGAAATACTGGCAGTGGTTGGATTAAAGGGATTATTGACAACTCAGTGGGTATTTGATCATTAAAACAATTCTGGTTGCAAATAATACAATGTCCAACCAACAATGGCTTGAACAGTGAGGAAAATGTATCATCCCACACAACAAGTCATACAGAAACGGGGTGGTTCGATGGTTCGTTTAGCAGCTCATGGTGTTACTGAGCATCCAAACTCCCTCCATCTTCCTTCTGTGGCTTGACACGTTGGCTTCGCCCTTCAAAGTTGCAGAAGGACAGTCCAGTGCCACGTTGCACACCCAGACCAGACAATGTCCAGCCAAGGAGGGAGCTTTCTTCCCACACATCCGTTCATAGTGAGCAGACAACCCCCCAGTAATCCTCTCTCGTGTCGTTGACCAGAATGAGCAGCACCCTCCCCTAAACCACCACTGGCAAAGGTGATCGGGATTATCTGGCGTCCACAGGCCAATCGCGGGAAACCGCCTGGGTCTGGGGCACCTTTCCTGAGCATGTTGTGAAATACCCGAACAAACAGGGTCCCTTGGCAAGGAGGTGAGGCCGTGGGTATTGGGTGGGCTAGGAGCAGTACTTGCAAAGAGAATCTGCGCTATGAAAGTATGTGTTGGAGGGTCTCATGCGGCATAAGGTTATGACAGTGAGGTGGGAAGCCCCATAAAAAAGACCGGCAGGACCCCCAGGCAGGGTCACTACTCTCCTGCCAGCACCATCCGGTTCCCTAGCCCAGAGACTCTATCTCACTTTTTGCCTCTGAAACAGCTTACTTCTAGGAAAGTGGAACTTACCCCTAAAATACTATTGGTTTCCTGAGCTCACTCCTGATTTATTTCCTTCACTCCTGATTGGTCCATTTCCCTAACTTCTGATTGGTCCATTTGTAGTACTTTATTTGCACAGAGCTTACTCCTGATTGGTTATTTCTCTCCCTCCTGATTGGTCCATTTCTACAAAGCTTGTTCCTAATTAGTCAACTTTTGTTACACCTTATTTGCATATGATATTGCAAAGTGTAAACTGGCAGCCTATAAAAGCCTGTGTAAACCTACAGACAGGGTCCAGAGCTTGGAGTGATAAACTGCTGGTGTAATAAACCTGAGTTCTCCAACTCCCCGAGTGCTGCTTGGTCTCTCGCCCGGATCCAGGTTGCTGTCACAACTGAGCTGTAACACTGAGCTGTAACACGTTTTTCTCAGCAACAGGAAGTCGGTCTGTGTAGACCACCACAAATGAAGCTCCATGAGCTCTGGCAGGCTTCGTACTTGCTGGTGGACCTTGAAATGCACAGATATCTTGAAGCAGAGCCTTTAAAAACCAATGTGCCCAATTGACTTGCTAAATCTTTGATAGCAAATTAAACACCACTGCTTTTCCTCACCACCATTTCTATTTTAGAAGTTTCTCCAGGTAGAAATCTTCCTTAACTTGTACATTATGACCTCAACTTCTTCCAAGAAATTAGGAAAATCCATTTATTTCTCTAAAAGGTTGTATCTCTCCCTTTCTTCTCTCTCCCCTTCTGCCAGTTTCTCAAAGAATTAAGCACATTCTGTATGTGAGACTCTGTGGCAAATGAAGAGTGAAATCCTGACCTCAAGGAAATCACCGTCATATGGCTGGTGCACAAGGTCTGAACGGAGGAAGTGGGTCTGGAAGTGTCGGCGGGACCCACCGCGGGAATGCCACGTGTGCCTGCTGTCCCACTCTCCCTCAAATCTCACTGCTCTGCTTGTTTGTAACAAACATCATCTTAGCGACTTTTGGGAACCACAGAGAAGTTGTCAACGTATTACAAAGAATTCCCACAGACCTCTCACCCAGTTTCCCCGTCACTGACAGCTCGCATTGGTGCGGTGCCTTCGTCACAATTAACAACACTGAGGCACTGTTGCTGATTAAAGTCCATACTTTGTCCAGATTTCCTCAGTTTTTCCTGGAGGCCCTTTTTCTGTTCCAGGATCAAGAACACATCACATTTCGTCATATGGCCCCTCATTTGATTCTGGTCTTTGACAGTTTCTCAGATGATCCTTATTTTTGCTGTCCTGGACAGTCTGGGGAGAACTGATCAGGTCTTTTGTAGACTGTACCTCTGTTGGGGTTCATCTGATGTTTTTCTCACCATTAGACTCAGTTTTGGGGAGAAAGACCACAGAGGTAAAGTCCCTTTCCACCACATCATACAAAATCAAGAGCATGGGCTGTCAACATGATACGTGACTGTTTTTTTCAATTGAAGTGTAGTCGGTTTACAGTGTTGTGTTAGTTTCTGGTGCACAGCACAGTGATTCAGTTATACATACAACACATATTCCTTTGCATATTCTTTCCCATTATAGGTCACTACAAGATACTGACCACAGCTCCCTGTGCTGTACAGCAGGACCCTGTTGTTTTATCTATTTTATGTATCGTTGTTGGTACTGGACTGAGGTCACCTGGCTGAGGTCGTGTTTGTCAGGCTTCTTCTCTGCAGAGTCACTCTCCCCTCCCCTTTCTAGAATGTACCCTCTGGAAGGAAGCTCCCTGTTCTGTCAGTTGAACTGATCTGGGAAGCTGAGTGAGGACAGGAATCCTTGTTGGTGTCAGAGCCCCTCGTGACGGGCTTTCTTCATCAGAAGTCCTTCTAGGATGATGTCACCTCTTTGCTTTCTACACGGTGTCCAGGTTCTAAACGAGCCTTCCCAGCTCTGCTGTGTGAGCAAGGCCAGCACTTTGAGACGTGCCGGAGACCCCACCCCACCAAAAATATTGAATTAAATACTATGAGGTCATCACCTCCCCTCCTTATTTGTCCTAAAAATTCCCCTTAGGACAACACCTCGGGCAGGGTCACATAGGATAAAGTATGAATAGTGCCCTCTGTAGCTGCACCATGGGAGTGAACCACAAAGGAAACCATTAAAACATACCTGTGCTTTATGGCCTCAGGGCACCTGCCCTCTCTCACGGCATCACAGGCTCTGCGAGAGCAGACAGGGCTCACCCAGGGCACCGAGACCTGCACAAGACTCACGGAGGAAGGACGAGGGCCTGGGTGGGGGGGCGGGGCACAGAGCTGTGGGGAGTCCCCAGAGCAGGGTTCGGGCATGGGAGGAGCGGGATTGGGGGTGAGTCACACTGTGTTTGACTAAAAGCCGGGAGGGTATGGAAGCCAGGGCGTGGCAGACATAGACATCTTAAGAGAACTGAGGAGACAGGAGTGTACGAGACTCGAGGAAAGAGAAGCCTTACAAAGATTGGATGATCAAAACTGAACGCTTGTTGTGACGTGGCTGAAACTTGGTGGTTCTCAAACGTTTGCACACCTCAGAGCCACCTGGGTGGCTTCTGATGTAGTGGGTCTGAAAATCTGCATTTCAAATAGTCCCTGAACTTGAACCCAGGCCATCGGACCCTGTTTCTGGATTTTAAATGCTCCAACTGCACAGCGTCCCATACAATTAACCACACCAGAGAAATCTTATCCACCTAAGACAGCATCCTGGCCAACTGATCGCCATCTAATATAGTTTGAAAGATATTATCCCCAAGAGGCAGCAAATATTTGAGAGTTGGTGAAATAAGCTTTATACATTGACAAAAATCTTAGTTCAAAACAAAACAAGATCAGTCATTATACTGTCTTTCAAAGCAACTACATTAGATACTGCAAAAGGTAGAAGTTAACATAATGGGTGGGTAAACCTTATAAAACCTTCCAATCTTTCTGGAATTTCAAGGTTTAACCCTGAATATGGATTACTGTTTGCACTGAATTGAAAAGCTTTTGAAAATCTATTTACGGTTTTCTTTTCTGGCTTCCCGCTGGGGTGAGCTGGTCAAAACATGTTCTATAAACATGACAGAGAGCGTTTCCAGGTGGAATCTGGTTATTACGGAGTCTGCAGTTTAAGGCCGAGCAGGCGGATAGGACGCATGTCATCTAATGACGGTCGCGGTTGCTGACCTGAGTGGCATCTGATGGGCTCCAAACGGCTATAAAAAAAAGCCAGAGTAAAGGCAGCATTGATCCATCAGTGGTCAGCTCAGTTCAGAAAATGAGAAGAAAAAAAAATCTAGGTAATAATGTCTAAAATCACTTGGGTCTTCAGAAAACCCTCTGTGAGTCTACTTTCCCCATTCCCCACGACCTTGTCCCGAGGAACAGCATGGGTGTGGATGGAAGAGAGAGACTGACGCATGTGCAGCTGTGGAGCAAGGATGTCCCTGTGACCTTGGACTTACTTCACAGCATCAGCAGCTGGTCACAAGAGTGGGGACAGTCATCACCACGTGCCGATTTTCACTGTGTCACAAGATTGGGAACCCCCAGTCGTGGGGTTCCGAGACAGGTAAGAGGTGCTCAGGAAGTTGTCCATCTCACTCCACCACCTTCCTTTTTCGGAGACGAGGCTCTCCCTGCACTGTAGGACATTCAGCAACACCCCAGATCTCTACAAGAGAGTAGCTGCTTCTCCGGAGCCCCAGTCCCGATAATAAAAATATCTCCAGACATTGCAGGGGTCCCGTGGGGGGGCAAAAGCCCCCCTCCATTTGAGAACCACTGATTGCAACCATTCATTCATCATCTACCTTAAATCTTTGCCACCAAGGGTGAGGTCGGCTTTACAAACCTTGGAAAGAATGATGAAGTAACCCCTTTGATTTTTTTTCTCTAGATGAAACATCTTTCAATCACAAGAGGTATCTTCACCTGCCTGCGGGCCCCAGTCTTCAGAGCTGGAAAGAGTGTTCGAGATCTCACACTCTAAACACACTTTCCAGATGGGGCTTGTGCAATAATATATCTGGTCCAGTTCTGTAAGAGGAGGGATAGAAGACAATGGTTCAAAAGTGTTTGAAAAGAGAAATGCTGAATTACAGAGGAAAGGCTGCTGTGACCAGGACCCTGAGAAAGATGACACTGTGCTCAGTGACGGGAAAGGCAGGCGTGCACCAGCAGGAGCTCCGAGCACGTGGCTGGGCTTCCCCGCCCTGGGAGCCCCCTTGCCAGCTCTTGTCACCCTGTGAGTGAACACGGGCAGTTTGCCTCTCAAGAAGCAGCTTAGTAAACAGCATTGTGCAGTCACTGAACCGAGGCAGAGACGTTAGAGAAACAAAAGACAGTGATGAGCGATTTCAGGGACACGCCAGAGCTTCAGACGGGGCATGGAGCTCACTAGAGAGGATTTCCAACCAGCAGAGAAAAGCGCATTGGGAAGAAGAGGGAAGAGGTGCTAATCCGCGGGCACTTTGCTCACTCACAGGAAAGGCACATTTGTGTGCACGACGATGTGTCTGTTAGTCAACACTTTAAATGAATCCAGGGTTAATCAGTGTTTAGTAAGAGATAAATCACGTTTCAACAAGCAGTCAATAAATATGTACGGCACACTTGCTCTTGCCAGGGGCCCCGCAGGGGCTGGGGTGCCGTAGTTTGCAAAGAACTCAGCTGCTGTAGCCACAGAAAATCGCGGTGGCTTCCCTAACTCTGTCCCCACACTGGTGTTTTCAGGTCTATTTGCGGCAGCAAAATATTACAGCCAAGTTCTTATTGGTATCTTAGCTGTACAGAACGCTAGTAAAGGGTTCTATTCTATCTGGACTCCCAGCACAATGGATCCAGCTTCACGTGACTGTTTACGGGGTGAGAAACTTCACCTGCCCCCATGATAGGACTGCACGATAGGAATCATCACACAGAATTCTGATCAAAGGTCATGGTATGAAGTGGGAAAGAGCACGCTTCAGCGAGTCAGAAGATGGCAAGTCTGACGCCATTCTTCCCTGTGCTGAGTGGACCACACACACCAAGTGCGGACCACACGTACTGAGTGTGGGCTTCCCCGAGGCTCAGTGCCCGCACCTGAGTCGAGCATCGTGGTAATAACACTGCTTGTTACCTCTGCTCTCGGCTTGAACAAACTGAACTACAGGAAAGCGCTTTGCAGACAAGGAAGAACTATGCTAACTCTATCCCTACTAGTGACAGCACGATGACAATGTAGGGGCCAGTCTTATTTTAAAAGCACCTAAACACCAAGCACTGTTAAGTCATAGCCCAATTTGAATCATGAGAATCATGAAAAATCACAATTCTGAGAAACCCGAATGGGGATCCCTCTACTTTCAGCACTGCTTAACCAGTTCGGGTCGCTGTAACAGAACACCAGAGACCGGGCGGCTCACAAGCGGCGAGCTTCCATTTCTCGCAGGCCTGGAGCTGGGAGTCCAGGCTGAAGGCACCCAGGGCAGACTCAGCCTAGGAGGGCCGCCTCCTGGTCACAGACAGCTGTCTTGCAGCGGTAACATCACCCGGTGGAAGGGACGACGGAGCTGTCCGGGGTCCCTTTTAAAAGGGCACTAATCCCGTTCATGAGGGCTCCACCGTCAGGACCCACTCACCCCAAAGCCAACCCCTAATACTACCCCCTTGGGGTTAGGGTTTCAGCCCACGGATTTTAGGGGGAATACGTCGATCCACAGCAGGCATTTTAATGTGAAAGTGGTGTCATAAGAAGTGTGTTGAACCTCAAGGTCGTGGTCCAGGGGCAGATGTCACCAGCTTCTCCGTAGCCCCCTCAGCCAACGCCCCTCCCTGGAGCCGGTCGCTGGGGGAGGGGAGGCGTCCTTTGCTCAGAAAGGTGACCAAGTGGGGCCTGAGGGCAGAGCTGCTCTGAGGGCACGGGGCGGGGCTGCTTCCTTGCAAGCCTGGAAGCTGGGGAGACACCGTCCTCACAGCGGAAGCCCCAGCTGAGTGCTGTTGCTAGTGGCCCGCACGCAGCTCCCTGGCCGGGGCCAGTCACCCCAAGGAGGCCAGACTTCTCGGGCCACCAGCAGCGCCAGCTGCAGGAAAGAGGCCTTGTGTGCGCAGGCCTTGACGTGGCGGGAACCTGCACCCGCGTGCTCTCCAGCCACGCATTCGCCCCTGAGTGAGGGTGTCTCTACCCCGGCTCCACTGTGCTCTGAGGTACTTCTTGCCTGCGTGTGGTGTTGCCCCCATTCTTCTCCTCTGGCAGGACGGCCCTGGCGATTTCCCCTGACGGGTAGTTTTTAAAATCCCAAGGATGGCAGGACTGGGCACAGTGGTCCAATAATCATAGAGTGTCTTTAAACAAAATGATTACAAAATAAACAAACCCACACATCAAAGCAGTGGGAAGATGAAACATGACGTGGACCAAGTGTGCGTTAAGAGAGGACTTCAGAAGCCCTAAGTTGTGCTTAGCTTTCATGAAAATGAGAATTATCACCATTAGTTAAAGTAGGGTTCTAAGAAGTGCTCTGCACTGTTTTGGCAACATTATTTAGTTTGAACCCACAGCTACTAAATTACCCTTTGAATGAAGCCAAAGGGCCCTGTACCATCTTGAACAATTCTGAAGTAACTTTCCAGAAATGTGCAGTGAAATAAGATATGTTCACTGGAGCTGTCCAATAAGATGCGTCATAGCCTTTAAATAGCACTGTCTTTGAAACAAAACAATTATGAATGTCTCCAACGAGATGAGGAATGTGGCTGTAAACAGCTCACTGGATGTGTGTCTGTAATGCCCATCTGTTCTGTGATTTGGAGTTCATGGATTAAAAAAGAGAAAAAAACTCAAGTTTTAAATTCTTTCACTTGGTGGAAGCTCTTATTAAACACACATTTCTTAGGTATTCGATTTCGTGTTGCGCTGTGATAAACACAGGAAACCTCCTGGGCCAGAGTTTAGTCTTGCTACCACCACTTCCATTGTTGCAGCTAGGATAACCAAGTCCCAGAAGAGACACTCAGTGTGTCCTCAGTGGAGAACTAACAGCCCCGTGTCCTGACCGAGCAGAGGTCCTCGGAGAGGCGGGCCTCACCTCCCTGAACAAGACCCCCTCAGAGTCCCCTCCAGCAGCCGGCGGCAGCGCCCCAGCTTACAGGCGGGCGTACTCTCAGTCTCCTGGGCTCTCTCTTGGCCTCCCTGCTAGCCGCAGCCAAAACAAAATCGCTTTGAAAGAATCTGCCTGGACCACGGAGGACTTCAAAAGGCACCCCAGAGAGCAGTGCCTTAGTGGGTGCTAATGGGTGTGACCTTGACAGAGCAAATCTGGTCTGGGCTTTCGGGCCCCTGCAGGTCTGAGAGGAAGGCTTTCAGAGAGACAACAGCTTCCATTCTCTCTGTGCTGAGCTTTCTGAAAACGAGGAAGCCGACTCCCTGCGCTGCCTGAGCAAGTGAGTCCCCGAGGCCTTTGAGGCAGGCTGGTCAGGACGCCTGGAGACCCCAAGGAAGCGTGACTTTCCGTGGGCGGCGCCTCCCGGTCCCCGACACTCAACTCACGGCTTAGCCTTGTCAGGTGACTTCCGTCCTGTCTGGTTTGCACAACCACTCAACACCGCTTCGATGTCCATCCCGTCCCCCTGCCCCCCGTCGCTCTTGCCCCGACATTCGAAACTGGCTGTCTCCACGGCAGGTGGGACATCTGACCCACGCAGTGCTGGGTACCATCATTTATTTTCTAAGCTGGACTTGGTTGCTGAGGCTCGATATCCACCTGCAATCTGCATTCTGGCCTTCCTCAGAACCCAGAAGACTGGGGTCTGCTGAGCCAGCACTCTCTTGGAGGGCTGGCCCCTAGGAGGACGTCATGGTCCTACCCCTGCAGTACCTCGCAGCCAACTCCCGGCATCCCGGGGCCCTGAGAACCTGTCAGCTTCCACCCCTCTTCTGCGCCTCTCTCAGCACGGGACGCCGTGACCTCTCTGTGGAAGTCTGTCTGATGTGGCACTCCCCCTCTCCAGATACCCTCTCTTCTCCTCTGTGCCCTCTTTCCGTTGCTTTTCCTGTCTTCTCTTGAACCTGTACATGTAGGTAAAGATCTACCCTCTGTCCTCTTTCCTCTCTGTTCACTCTCCCTCGCAACTCCACGATTTAAATTGTCAATGCTCTGTAAAGACGATGTTTACATCCCTTTGTCAGTTCACCAAATATGGCTGCACGTGAGTGCAAAGACGAACACAGGGTGTGTTCCTTTCCTTAAGGAGCTCAGCAAGACACAGGTATAAACAAATACAGGGCAATGTGATGAACAAAGCAGCGTCCATGGCAGAAGCAGCCTTCGAGCCACATTTTGGGGACAGGGCAGAGATTCACTGTGGGAATGAATCATACTAGAGGGTAAATCTTACAGTTTTTGTTTCTCCTGTCTTTTAGGAAAGCGTTTGAAACTGCTTGCTCCAGACCTCTACTTGGATATGCCGCTGGTGACTAAATTAAACACACCCAAATCCAATCTCTTGTCAACCACATGCCACACACCACCTCTTCCTCCAGACGGGGGTGCTTTCTTGAACCGTTCTGATAATCTCACGTCAGCGACGCGACCCTTGGCTCTTCCCTGACACTCAGCGACGTCAGACTCTGAGATCCCCCCGTTAAATGTCTCCGGAAGCCACGCTCTCCCGGTCTAGGTGACACCGTGCCCTCTCACCCTAACGAGGACATTGGCAGCCCTGTGGGTGCCCCGCCTGCCTGGCCTCCCCTCTCTGCCCCTACTGCCCAGGCCGCCTGCAGCCCGGTTCTGAAGACAACCCTGCGTCCTTCAGAGCCGCACCTTCAGGGCCTGCGTCCAGTGCTTACACGTGATGGCTTGTTGAATCCTCACTGCAACCCAGGAGACCGACTGTTACCGACCCAGTAACTGGGCCCCCATCTGGGAAGTAACAGACTGGGCTTTGGCCAGTCTCCCGGGACCACCCAGCCTCACCACCTGAGCACATTCCTGCTGAAAACCTGTCACGAGTCCCCTTGGCCTCCCAGATACGGTCTCAGCTTCCTGGAGCCCTGGAGGCTCTCAAGAGCTGGAGTCTCAACCTGCTCTCTCACTCCCCTCTCTTTTCAACTTTCTTGGCGACTCTGTCCTGAGCACAAGGTGTTAACACAAGTGACATGCTTACAACAGCACCGAGGGCGCAGGCAGGGCACAGCGGAGTCCCACCGGCTCACCCGGTCACCTGTCAGTTCTGAGGATCAGCCCCACAATGTGTATTGGGTCCACACCCTCCTTTCTATTCAGGCTGTCGCTACTCCCCGCCCCTGCTCCCTCCCCAGCTGCAGGCTTCAGTAAGAGGTCCACTGGTCCTCTGTTCTTAGAGTTGGCCATGCAGCCCGACTGGATGCCCCTCTGCCATTATCCTCAGGTGCACAGACCGCCGTCCCCTTCCCCCTCTCCAGCCTGCCCTCTGCCAGAAAGATCTCCCCCTCATCTGTGCTCTCAACCCCTGTTTATGCCTTGGAGACAGTCCTGCCCCAATCTGCTTGTTAGCAGAAGTGGGTGTCCTGTCTTAGAGTTTTCCCTTTTCAAGATAATCAGCTCTTTGAGGGCTGAGAGCATTACTTTTTCTTTCTTCCTTCCTTCCTTCCTTCCTTCCTTCCTTCCTTCCTTTCTTTACTGGAGCTAAACTCAGTGACTTGTATTTGGTTTATATTTAGTATTTACTGAATAGTGTGATTGATAAATGACAGAAGGGCTCTGCTATCACCTGGTCACTCATTTGATAAACTTAATACAAGAATTGAGCACAAAAATTAGGCACAAGAAGAATCAGCAACAAAAAGAATCAAAGAGGTATCCAGCATTTACAGTCTTAAAGGCGATACCAGAACACAGTGGGATCAAAATGTGTCTTGAGGTCAGACATCTGCAAATGAGAGCCAGCGGGATGACGAGAATCAGTGCAGACTAGGCCAGCTGACACCAGTTCACAGGCGACGCAGAAAGCCTGTAGACCTCATTCCCGGAGCACATAAAGCCCTGCGTTTGGCTGGAATTAAGGGGAGAACCTGAGCAGCCCTACACCCTCGTGAAAGGTATGTGCGCGTAAACACGATCGTAACTAAATAAAGGGGGTTTGTCTGAGAACATGGGAGTTCTGGAGGCTGGTGGGAGAGACTGTTCTGGCCCCCAGAGAGGCTCCTAGGAAGTCCTGGTGCTGAGAGTGCAGGAAGGGGGGTGGCAGGTAGAGCCAGGTGCCAGGGGCCCGCCTGCTGGGAGCACTGGGGTGCAGACCAGATAAGGGACGAGAGCCACCAGGGGAACCGAGCCTCAGCTTTGGAGCCGAAGGGGTGGGTCTTGGAAGTGGTCCAGGTGCCAGTGAGATTGTGTGCGGCCTATCAGGTTACGCGAGGGTCCCCCTGACACCATGGGAGAGTGGGGAAAGGGGGTTCTGCCTGCTCTCCTTCTGGAGTCTGAGCGCCTCGTTCTCTGTTGAAAGGAAGCAGATCACGGGCTCTCAGGCAGCAGCTGTCTCTGTGACACGGGGCAAAACAGCCAGTCTCTCTAGCGTGTGTGTCTGGGAGAGGCACCCTCTCTGGTCAGCATCCCTGTGGCGTGTGTTCTCAGCAGCTAAGCAGGACCACAGTGTTGAGTGTCGCTTTCGCCTTGCTCGGATCTGAATGCATGAGCCTGTAGCTCAAGACTGAATTCGCATTTGTGGATTGGTATATGAAGAGAAACGCACTGGGAGACCCAGCTGGATTCTGCTTTGGGTCCTGGAGCAGTCCCCCAGTGGCCGTCACACGGGAGCCCGGGAAGCCTGCAGCACGGCGCAACTGCTGCGGTAAGTTTACTAAGAGAGTGATGCGGGCAGCAGCAGCACCCGCCTGGCACTGGTCATCTCAACCATGCTGTTCAGTGAATACTTACTAAACATTAAATTTAATTCTGGATAAGAATGAAATCTGGGTCTAGCTCATTCTTTTTCCTCTGGTGCTTACAGTTCATCAGACTTCCCCTGGGCCCCCTCTTGTCATGTGGCAAAAATAAGCAAAGAAAGAAACTGACTGGGGCACAGAAGAGTTAAGGAATCTGAAGGAGATCATATAGGAAATAATCAAGCAGATTTTAAACTATTCAACATTTCCACGGTTATTTTAATTTACAAAGTGTTTTACATTTTCAAACTGATTTTGTTTATTCTCCACAACACATCTCATGGTTGACTACTGTCACTAAATCATAACAGTAAATTGCTTTGGACCAGTCTTGCTTGTGCAGAATCTCATCTCTGATTGGAGGCAGAGAGTGAGGTGGAGAAATGGATACAGAACAGAGTCCACCAGATCTGGGGACCCCAATCTAATCCTGGGCCCCACCGGGTGAGGTGACAAGGGGTCACATCACAGATAACTTGCCTTCCTTAGGAAGAGCTAATGATCTCGTGCCGGTCTGCTGTCAGCCTCAAGGAGCTGGGTGAAGCAGAGGAGACGGGATGACAGCTGATAAGCACAAAATTGATCATAACGGCCAATGGGGACCAGCTCTACATCCAAATGTGTGGAGTTAGCGAGGTGGAAGGGGTGGGTGGGGGTGACATGTTACAGAAGTTAGCATTTGCTGGTGTTAAACAGGGAACTCCACCATCACTTCTTCCCAAAGTAAGGTCCACGTGTACCTAACTTCCAGTCTGAGACCATACAATATGGTTTTTGCACCACCTGCTGGCAAAGAACAGTGATCCCACCTCTCACTGAAGGAAGGCACGTTATTTACACTGCAGGTGAGCAAGGCGGGAAGACCAAATCGACTTTGTTTATTGGAAACACGCAGCTACCCCTGGTAAAGGCATCGATTCCTTGTCACTACCTTGTCAACAAGTTTTAAGTTGTGCCAGGTGATACACACAGGTGTTTTCTTTCTAAAAGTGTCATAATAATAGATTATTCCGGATGAAGTCAGCAGGAAAGGAGGCGTTGCTCTCAGTGATTAAGAGGGACAGGCTATCAAGTACACCTAACACAGAGACTCACCTTTTCTAGGGGAAGCACTTCCAGGCAACCCCTGTTTAAGGATGCTGAAGCAACATTGTTTACGTGTCTGTCTGTTGCCAAGGAGCCGTTTAGAGTTTTGTGATGGAGCAACACTTCTGGAACCATCCAGGAGTATCACGTCCCACCGTGAGCGTCTCAAGTGGCTTTCCTGGGCGAGACTCCGGAGAACGTATGAGGTGTTCACATTGTGCTCTCTTTGCCATTTTGGGAGGAATTTGGCTTTTCTTTCTTTCAGTTTTTCCCTTGGGGATGAGACGGCTAAGCTAAATCAGCGGAGGGTCAGGGAGACTGAAGACGTCACCCATAACTATGCAACCCCTCGCCATCCCTACCCTTTGCTGTTCTCCAGCTGGTGCCTGGTCTGGGGACCAAATGTGCACGGAGCCGCAGATGCGCCCAGAGTCAGAGCAGGGACATCCCCGCCCTCCCGTCTCTGCACGCAGACCCTATTTCATGTGAGGGAGAAGTGGCTTATAAGCACATGTGATGGAGCTCAGGTACTTTTTTGTAAAAGGGCAGGCACTCCGCTCTCTCTCAGTTGCACTGAATAACTGGAATGCATTTCTTTGTTCTCTGCATCCATTTTTGTGAACTTCTTTTGATTTTGAGCACATGCCTCGAACCCCCTTCCATTTCCAGTCCATGGTCTGTCCTTACCCATTCCATCCACTCTGTCCCATCCCATTCCTCTGCACCCCAACATTTACTGAAGCGTTACCAGCAAAGGCTCTGTGTTAGGAAGACACTAGGGGAGACATAAAGTGAAGTGAAGATGAGGTTCATTTCCTCAAAGAACCTCGCACTGACTTTGGGACAGAAGACGTGTAACCCAGTCTCCTTAGCTCAGTGGTAGCATTCCCCTCAGAGGAAGTTAAATGAAGTGAGGAAAGGCAGATTATTCTGGCTGAGTGAATTAGAGACAGACTTAGGAAAAAACACACAGAAATATTTAAAAGAAACTCTGTCGTGAATCTTCATTTTTTTTCTTTTAACTGACTTCTTTTTATCTCTATTTTTTTCCCTAATGAACGCATCTTTTCCAGACTCTAATTCTTATTTGTTCATGTCACTGGTTTCCTTCCCCTGAGGTCCAGGCGCAGGAGGGTGGGCCTTGGACAGACTCCTTTAAGCTCTCTTTTGACAGGTACAAAACACCTCGGCAGCCTCCCGAAAAGGACAGATTAATGTCTTTAATCAGCAGAAGCTGGAGCTGTTAATGATAAGCATTGTTCCAAACAGGGCCTCCACTGGGAAGTAAACCATAAAGCTGTTTGTTATTTCAAAGTGGCATCTGGAAAAATACTTTTGATCTAACACTGAAGGCATCTTCGGCGGCTTAAGCTGTTCCACATGGAGCCAAATGCACAGAGAGTCTTGGGAGGCGACTTCAAAGACTGAGGAATTGAATTCGCGTATGGTGGCAACATCAGTGTCTTCCAGGCCCTTAGAACCCTTTTGTTTTTCAAATAAATCCATGAAACAGATGTGACCAACGGACGCCAACGTGAAGCGAACCAGCCACGTTAAAACAAAAGCACAGGGGCTTCCTTCGGAAACAGGGCCTTGGTTTGCAGTTTTGGATCTTGTTTAGATCAGTTGCAATTCCGTCACAAGTACGAGGTCATACTCAGTGCCTTTTAAAACAAAGGAGCTAATCCAAAGGTGATGGTGTTTTGAAATAGCTTGTACAAATCTGAACAATGAGACCTGGTGAAAAAATCTCAGCAGTTTTCTGACATAGAAGTTAAATAATTGCAAGGAACACATTTTCTCTCAAAAATTTTATTTTATTTGTTCTTGCATTTATAAACAGTTTTTTTTGTTTTTTTATTTTATTTTTTATTTAAGTATGGTTGATTGACAATGTTGTGTGAATTTCAGGTGTACAGCACAGTGATTCAGTTATATACATATTCTTTTTCAGATTCTTTTTCATTATATACTATTAAAAAGTATTGAGTATAGTTTCCTATGCTGTACAGTAGGACCTAGTGGTTTATCTGTTTTATATATAGTAGTGTGTATCTGCAAACCCCGAACTCCCAATTTATCTGTCCACTCCCCTCTTTGCCCTCTGGTAACCATAAGTTTGTTTCCTGTGTCTGTGAGTCTGGAAATATACTTTATATTTGTAGTCAATTAGAAATGCTCTGATCAAATACAATCTTAAGTGATTTCAAATGAATGAAAAAGTTGTTTGAGGGGAGGAACAGATTTAAATTTTTTTCAAAATATTTACTTTCCAAATAACTCTTATCATTAAAAAATAAATATACAGTCAACTAATTGATAAAGGTTAAGTCAGTCTAAGAAACGGGACTGTGAAATCAGGGGATCTGCTATAAATGCTCAAAGAAAGCTGATCTTCTGGCCTAACTATATTCTGAGCTATAGGCTGGTTTAGTTCTGTAACATCCTTATCCATCTGGTTTCTTTTTCTGCCAAATGTGTTTCTTATCTGACAGTGATTGGCTGCTCTTCTCATCTGAGATGCAGGACTGGCATTCATCTTTCGTCTCGGGAAGGGCTGGGACTAGCTGGCTTCCAGAAACACACCCTGGCAGAGCTGGGCACACAAGAAGTCAGGAAGACTTGGCTCTGTTCCACTGCCAGAAAGCCATCAATCCGCACCGACTGATTTTCCTGTCACGCAGGACCTCCCACCCCCACCCTGACCCCCATGCTGCTCTTTCAAGGAAATCCTCCCCTCCCCCTGGGCTGGGCACAGTCACACCCGCTCAGAGGATGCCCTGGGGGCCCCCTCCTGCAGGAGCACACCCACCCTGACCTCCCTAGCTGCCGGGGCCCCTGGCCAGATACTCAGTCAAAAAGGTATGCACTCCCTGTTTGGCAGTCTAGGATTTCCAATACCAGAACTGAAGTTTTTAATTATAAACATTTGACTTCTGGTACTTTGTAATTTAAACTATTAAAAAAAATTGCTTCAGAAAAACTTGTAGCATGTGGCCCTTATAACAGAGTTACTGAATTTATAACTTTTTTTATTAGGAAAAAAGCAGTCATCTGCCATTATTTAAACTTGAGACTACTTGCTTCAAAACTTGAAACAGTATAATTTCTGTTTTGTACAGTCTTCAAGTGACCTCCGCGGGAAAGCCAATGTTCACCTCACTGCTGGGGGTGCTAACTCAGACAGACACGCTGTCTTGCCTCTTCCAGGCACACACAACACTGGTTAGAAACGGTAACTGCCAAGGACAAGTAAAGGCAGAAAATGCAGACAGTAAGAAAGCTCATTGTTAAGTAAAGGTGCTGTTATAATGGCCTCCATAGCTGGGAAAAAAATAAAATTTTTCCACACAGACTTTGTCGTGTATGTTCCTGAATCATAAAACTCGGTGAAAGCCTGAGTCTGTTAAGCGCCTGACCCAGACTCACCAAGCTCTGGTGACTTCAGAGAGCCAGTATCGAGGAGGCTTAAACTAAACTACCTGGATTGACTGTGTTGATCAAATGACCACATATGAATTGCTAAAATGATTCATCTCCACTTCTCTTTGTATTATGTAAACCTTACGCGTTGCTTTTCAAAGTCCTGTTGTGAGAATGTATGAGGTCTTGCCGAAATACAGCCCTGATGTGAAAAGTGGTAACTGTGTGGGAGGCGCTGGTTCCTGACTGAACCTCAGGGCGCTGGTTAGCCACGTGCTGCGGGCACAGGCCTCAGGTCATGGCTGGATTGGAATGTGAACCCTGGCAAGTGATCAGAGCCCCGGCCTGGCCAGGCACCTCCAACTCAAGCGCTGGACGTAAGGAAGGCAGGTGGGGATGAGAACTGCGGACCCACAGCCAAGGGTGTCAGCAAAACCGTCACAGACACACCCTCACGCTGCTCCAAACCATCCATCACCTTTGGTGATTCGGCCTCCACCTGGGTGTAAAAGCTGCAAAAGAACGACACCCCCATCCCGGAAATGGCAAAAAGCTGGCTAATCTACAAAATCATGACTTTTCTGGAGCTGGTCAGAGAGCTGAGGTTACAGGCCACCAAGCAGACGGAGTTTCAAACAGGGACCAGCCCCTCCAGAAGAGGCTGGGGCAGGACCGCTGTGCAGCACGAGGGAGGAGGCAAGTAAGGAGACATCAGGCAGAATGTTAGCAGATTTCCAAGGCCGCGAGCGGCGCAGCATGTCCCGTTGGAATAGCTGGAGGTCCAGACAGAGAGGGAGACCCCAGCCCCTCACAAAGGAGACTGGCGCCCCTTGGTGCCAGGGACAGACGTGAGCACCTGCCCCTGGGGACCGACCCAAAGCCCACCCACGTACCCTCACCTCCTGGAGGGGTAAAAGCAGAACCAGCTGCCCAGGGGGAGGAACAGAAAGCCCCCCTGCCCCAGCACACAAACAACGCCCCTTGGCTTCCCCGGGGGAGGAAGACACTTAGTGTCTTGCCCTGGAGGAAGAACGGGACACCTCGAAATTGTGGATCAGTGAACATAAACCGTGTCTCCACATTTGCACTTAACTATTTAATGATTACTATCCTCCCCAATTTGAGGTAGCTTAGGATAAAATATAATTAAACAGTAAGTTTCAAGAAACCAAAATCAGAAAACACTCTGCAAATATGTGTGTATACATGACTGGGACACTGTGCCGTACACCAGAAACTGACACATTGTAACTGACTATGTTTCAATTTTAATAAAAAGGAAACACTCTGACTATAATGGCTGGTCTCATTGCTGTCTTTGAACATGGATGCTATCTGGTCCTGATTTGGCAGCCAGAGAAAAAGCTAAGTTTAGTGGGTTAAATAATTCTAAGTCTAATATAGGATGCTTATAAATTCCTTAAAGGAGACAACATTCTCCTGGTGGCAAATCGGAGAGAATCACGTTAGATTTTACACAAAGGGACTTCGGGTGGTAAAACAGTATTGTTTATTCATTCGTTGGATAAACATTTATCACTCATCAGGTCAGGACTGCTGGATTCGGGGATAAAAAGACAATAGTTCCTGCTCCCTGGGGACTTTCAATCGAGTCACTAAGAGAATAGGATGTGTTACCAAAGGAGTAAATGGGCTCTTGTTATGAACGGTGAGACATCGGGCCAAGGCTCTTGCTGGAGCAGAATACCACACAATCCCAGCCCACGTGGGCAGTCAGGGCAGCTGCAGGCAGACGTGTGTTTCCCCTCAAAGTTAAGCTTTGAATTCGTCCAAATATTTCAGCAAGGATTCGTTTGAGACTGTGGAGCTCCTGCCGTGATACATGGCAAAGATCGTCTTCACCGAGAAACTTCTGCTTGTCCACGTCAGGGACACTTAGCACCCCTCAGGGCAATACCTGGTTCTGTTCCCCATCCGCTTGTCTGGGAGGCCAAATCAGCTGTGGACGTTTCCATGTAAGCTGTGCTCTCCAGGTGAGAGGAGGAGACAGCCCTTCGGAGTATCACACTTGTGGTCACAGGGTTCAGCAGTTCACAATGGAGAAAGATGTTTAAAAGACAGCGAGGTCAATACTTTGGTTAAGATAAATTTTACAACCTACATTTTGCTAAGAATGAAATAAGACTTAGCTGTCACCAGATGTCTTATTACAGAGACCAAAACATTTTGTTAACGGTGAATTAGTACTTTAAGAACATCAAGGTTGGCTCGGTCTCTGTCTTTGTCTGCTTGTCTGTCTGTCTGTCTGTCTCTGTCCTTCAGCACCTCTGAAGTCCTCGGATGGAGAAACAGCTGCTGTGATTGGAGCTTATCGGTCACTATGTGGGATTTGATGCCCAGGGAAGTAGAAGTGTCCTCTCTCCTCACAAACCATTTTCCAACCCATGAGGAACATTCAGGAAACACCCTGCTCTGCAGACGAAGCTGGCACTGCAGAGAATCCCTAGGATTTAGCATTCCAGGAAGAGAAAGGCTTATGGCCGAATATTCATTCCTGGATAAAGGCTCTTTAGCCAGAGCTGCTCTGAACCAGTTCATTGTCTCCAGAGGGAGGCGGCTGTTACCACTGCGTGTCAAGGACTTTGAGGTTCATCCAGAAAAAATGCAACATAACCATGTTTCAGCCTATGGTTACCAGTCACCAGCATAGGGACCTATTATTCATTTCAATACCTAATCTTTTCATAGTACCTCAAATTATCCAAGCAGTTGCTTCCTATTTGAACTTTTAAAGAGAATTTTTTGCATTAATCAAAATGTTTTTATCACTTTGGAGAGTGAAGTTTCTTCCGAGCCAGCTGTATGAAGTTTGCTGTGGGGGCAGATGATCATCTACAGAGCTTCTGGGGCGTCTCCTGGGGCGAATTTAAGAGCAATCTAGTCATCAACAACTCATTTTGCTTATTTTTAGTTCAAGGAAAATTTCAGAAATTTTACATGAGGTTTTATTCATGTAACTTTCAGCCAATGAACACATATGGCAGTTACTTCTTGCTTCCTGAAGGATGAGCTGGTTTTAATTCAGTAAAGGGAACAGATACAGCCAGATGGTCACTGAGCATAAAACGAAGCAGAAAGGTTTATGTTGTTTTTTGCAATATTCATTTTTCAAAAGTGCTTTGTGATTCAATTAAGGTAGAACTCAATAAATTGCGAGTTTGGGATTAGCAGATACAAACTACTATATATAAAATGGATATAAACAAGGTCCTACTGTGCAGGACAGGGAACTCTATTCAATACCTTGTGATAAACTGTAATGGAAAAGAATCTGAAAAAGCATACGTGTGTGTGTGTGCGTGTGTGTATAACTGAATCACTACGCTGCACACCTGAAACTAACACAACATAGTAAGTCAACTACACTTCAGTAAAAAAAATTAAACAAGACAGGACTCAAGCCCATGTCTTAAAAACTGCTTTAAACCCTACAGAAAGAATCAATTGTTTTAACAGATGATTGATCTTTTATTGAAAATAGGTAAAATTAATTTTAAATATTTAATTTTAAAATTCTTCAACTGTAACATTGCTACATTACAATTAATTAAACTCCAGACTTTATTAAACTATGAATTTAAACAGGTTTTCCCATTAATGTCCTTTCCCTGTTCCGTGGTCCCATCCTGAACACCCCACTGCTTTTCTCCTCATGTCCCCTTGGCTCCTCTGGTCTGTGACAATTCCTCCATCTTTCCTTATCTTCACAGCCTTCACAGCTTTAAGAGTATGGGGCAGGGATTTTGTAGGATGTCCCTTATTTGGGTGTATCTGATGTCCTCGTAATTGGACCCGGATGATGGGTTTCTGGACAGAATATCCTCAAGGAGACATGTCTTTATCATGTGTCGGGCTGGGGGCACATGTCTCTACGTGACATCGCTGGTGATGCTGAACTTCATTGCCTGGTTCAGGTATTGGTCAGATTTCTCCACTGTGAAGTCACTGTTTTTCTCTTCTTGTTGCTTTATTTTTGGGAGCAAGTCACTCAGCCCAGCCCACCCCCAAAGGAAGGCGATTAAACCCAGGCATATTGTTTGGAATTCCTGTGTATGAAAAAACCTGTCTCTTCCCCCTCATTTAGTCGTTCAGTATTTATTGATCGAATCGTGGACTTGTGCACATTTATTTCACTTTGGGCTGTAATCCAACACGCTTCTTCCTGTTGTTCTGGCTGTCGGGAACTCTTGCAGGTTGGATCCTGTGGCCCTTTAACAAGTTCCCGTTCTTTCGTTTCTTGAGCTCCGTCTCCCTTTCCGACCCTACAAGATGCTCCAGGTGCACTGGGGTGTGTGTCCTGCCCCAGCCTTAGAACCAGCTGTTTCTCCAAGGACCCCGGTGTCTTTCATTGCAGGATGCTGTTTACCAACCAAGATCTGGGCCCTGGGTGTGCTCGGTGCCACCTGATGTCATAGTCCTTAGACCCTCCCAGCAGGTAGTCACGATGCTCTCAGTGTGCAGAATTTTAAAGGGTTTTAAGTGGACCCTCCACAAGGCTTCCAATACAGTATCAGCCCCACGCACACATTTCTGACCCCTGTTCCTTACTAACCCTCACCCGTCTTCTCCCTGACTTTCCCCCCGCTGTTTCCTTCAGAGGCTGCCTTCCTCTCTCAAGCCCCTCTCTCAGCCTTCCCTCCCTCTCTGCACATCCTTCCACCTCTGCTGCTCTTTCTCTTTCTGCTTAGTGAGGGTCCCACCTCCTCGTCAGAAGGAAAACAATCTGCTTAAATGGGTTTTTCCTTAGAGGTGCAGGACTGACACTGTTGAAGCGACTGGTTCTCAGAACGTTGTGTGCGATGACTGGGACTGAGGTGCTGAAAACACAAACACAGGCCCCTGGTCCAGACTGAACGGGAAGCTGAGGGGCAGTGGGACGCTATGACGTCCATAACCTTATCACCTGAATGGTTTTGTGTCTGTGACTATATGCCCACTGAGACCACATTGGAGACACAGAGATGATTAGGGTGTGTGTGACCTACTTTACACATACAAGTATGCACATGTAAATATACGTACTTTTCAAGCTTTGGAAAAATCAGCTTCACGTGTTGTCACGTAAATCAACTGCTTTGGTTCAAATGCCGCATGTGCTGGTTTCTCCCCGTTTTCCCCTCCCCTTCCTCGTCCATCCCTCACCTTTGGATCTGGCCAGAAGACACAGAGCAGGAGGGAGGGAGCTTGGCGTCATCCTCCCCCACTGCACTCCCCGAGTCGGCCTCACCATTGAGGTGGTAATCGTCCCTCCTCGAGTGGACCCTGTCACACCCCTCCTCTCCTCGCCCCATCAAGCCCAGGTGGCCCTGGCTTTTGTCCTAATGCTGCTGACCTCCACCTTTGGTGGTTCCCTGGGGGTGGCCCACAGCTCTGTAAAAAGTCTCTGCGTCGAAACTGTGCACAGAGGGGTCCCAGAGTTGGGTGCTGCCTCCCACAGAGGCTCTGAGCTGTACACGGGGGTCAGGGCCTGCATGGCTGTGGGGCCAGAGGCAGAAGAGGGAGCCCCACTATCTCACCTCAGGAGTCTAGGCACCACGATTCATGAGCGACTGAGAAGCCCGCACTTCTCTGAAGGAGCCCGGCCCCTGCAGCTCCTGTTTCGCTCCTCACAGGCCGTGGTTAGGGTTCACCGTCCAGTTGCTCTGATCGCAGTTAACGTCGTATCAGCCCCAATCCAATCAGCTGTGGGTCCAGTCCATGCTTCTAGCACATCGTTTTAGGACAATCTGCTGTAGGGTTTGGGATTAGGAAGCTGGCCCAGAACATTATTTCCAAAGGCTTTTTGGGTTGAGATGCTTCTGGGGAAGAAAAAAAAGGGAGACACACTGTCTTGGGAAACTGGGGGAAATTTTACTGAAGAAGTCAACCCTGGCTCAGACATGCTGGCTTTGAAGTTTTACAGGCTACACCCCCACCATTTCCATGAATTGGTTTATTATGTTCCCTTTCTGATGATACTGCCTGCCTGAGATGGGACAGAATTATTTTTATGCATTTCCCCAACTTTGCTGGCAAAGAACAACTCAGTAAACCCAAACAGATGGTGCAGAATGCACTGCCAGTCACAGCGAGACAGCCTTTGTTTGTGTCATTTTTCTTGTTTCCACAGCCTCAGACAAGACTGTGCAGTTCTGGTCTTTCACGCTGAATTCCAGGGTCCTGGTGGCACCGACGTCTTCTTCCTAGCCGCCCGCCGAATGCATTTCCTATGACCCCTGCATGAGCCTTCTTTTTCCACGACACCCTCCGGGCTGTCTCCTCACCGAATCTTCTTCTTGAAAACTGACGTCAAGAATGGCTGGAAACTCCCAGAGCTTAGACAATCTCCATCCACTGATGAGAAGTCAACTGAGAATGATCACACAGAGCCGAGATCCCAACATCACCCCCACTTTTTTGTGTAGCTCTACTTCCTTAAATTGATTCACTGGATCAACAGGAATGAACATTTCCTTTTTTTTTTAATGGAGGTACTGGGGACTGAACGCAGGCTAAGTATGTGCTCTACCACTGAGTTACACCCCGCCACTCCCCAACATCACCCCTTCTCACGTGGGCAAAGATCGCTGTTTACCACGGATAAATGTAACCTACAGCATGGTTTGTCTTCCATGGAAGCACATGCTCAGACACTGAAGCTATAAACCTAAATTTACAACATGTATTTTCATAAAAGAATCTGAGCTCTTTAAAGCCAGCCTTCTGTTTCATAATGTGAGCCATTTTCACTTCTAATACATTTCTTATTTTGTACTAATCCTGAAGTTGTAATTCCATAAAATTCCACTAATTTCTAACTACAGTCACTGCAAGTGTATATGTCTAAAGTCTTTTTCTTTCTTAATTGAAGCCAGTTTGGATAATTATTTGGTCATTGGGAGCTCCGGGTTTCCAGTTTTATGGGATCAGAAGCAAATCCTCTCGGGGCCAACCCCTTTGTTAACTGGATTATTTCTGTATATATTTTTCTCAGCTTTAATATTTATCGGAGGTATAACATGCCCTTAGTTCAAGCCAACAAGCTGGTTGTGAAAAACAACAGACTCCCTCCCTTCCTCCCCCTACTTTCTCCTCCGAGACACCCACTTTTACGTCTTCTAGCTCATAACTGTTGCTCTGCCTCCATTTCTCTGCGTGGCACGCTTCTGCTTCTGCTTCTCAAATTTCCAGTTGCAGGTTATTGTTCCACTAGGGAAGGTGATTACGTAACATGTTCCTCCTCTTCTCCCAACTCCAAAAACAACTACGTGTAAAGCAGTGCCCACACTCAGTGTTCACACTGTCACGACCACACGAACGCCGCCTGCAGCTGAGTCACATAGCAGACCGCGACCACTCCCCCTTCTGTGCAGTCTTGTTTCTCTTGGCATTAGTAACAGTTTCCCCGACTGTGTCCTGCTTGTTCGACCTCGAGCTCTTCACAGATGGCCCACGTCTTCCCGCAGGCCTCTCGGATGCCATCAGGCCTCCCTCAGCTTCTTTCTGGAGCAGCCGCCTCTGCATCCACCCGAGTTCCTCCGGTCCAGGCTGCTGGTCCTCCTCGCCTGGGACCCCGCTGTCATCTTGGGGTCTCTCCTCACCATTTCTGTGCCCCTTCCTGTGCTGAATTCGTATCTTCTCTATTTCCTATCTTTCCCCTTTATTGGTGAAACTCATCTCCATGTAGCTTTTTGTGAGAAAAAGCTCACAAAAGCCTATAGCTTTTTTTGATAAGGGACAAAGTTTTTTTTTTTTTTTGAGAACATGTATATTTAAAAATACCATTCTTTGTATTATGCTCCTCACGCTTGATTCTCCCGTGGGCTTGGTCTGTAATTCTAGGATGAAGACGTTTTCTTTAGAATTTCAAAGGCGCTGCTCCACTGCTTCTGGCCTCCCTTCCCTGCTGCTGCGATGTCTGTGCTTATCTGGTGTTTTCTTTTTTTCATCTTTAGGGTCTTCTCTTTGTCCTGGAATTCTGAAAATCTCTGATAAGGTGCTCTGATGTGCCTGTGCTTCTTAACTGCTTGGCCCTTTCAGTACAGAAACCAGTGACTCTTAGTCCTGAGAAATCTTCTTGCATTATTTCCTCAGTGAGTCCCCACTCCCCACTTTGTTGACTTCTTATAGAACTCTGACTTTCAATTTTTAAAGGAAACAGGAGAGGAAAAATAGCCTTCTTTACTCTGGCTGTTTAGATATCCCAGGGAAAAAATGGTAGGCAAGTGACATATGTCCACTGGAGGTGAACATAAGAGAATAGGATCCAGGGAAACTCATGATAATTATTCTACATCTTTTTCCTTTTTTGAAGGATAAAATGATTGGGCTGGAATAAAGGTAAAGAGAGACCTGAGTGTCTTTCCGTGACTTTCTATTGGGGGTGGAGAGGAGTGAAGGTGACCAGTCTGCCACCTGCTTTTGGGTTGTTATAGCTGGGGAATGTGTGTCCCAGCAGGGACCTACGTACCCTGTAGGGAAGGACAACCCCTCTGGTAGCGCCTGTGGTGAGCCTGTAAAATCTCCCAACTCCCTCATCACCTTGACCTGGGGCTTCACATGTCAGCTGATAGGGTTGGAAAAAAGGGGATAAACTGAGTGTGCAGAGACTGATACTAATCATTTATTCTTATTCGTATTTTCCTAATTTGATGTTTAAGATGTTCAGTATCATCTTCACCCTCCTGGACACACACATGCACCTCTGCCTCCACCGGTGGGCTCACAGCCCCAACATCAAAGTGGATCTGAACAAAACACACACACACATGCACACACACACACGCACACACACACGCACAGACACATACATGTACACACGCATACACGCACACACACACACTCCACAGCCATTGTTTTACGCCCCTTAAGTGCTCTGCATCTCATCTGTAACTGCTGAGAAAGCTGAAGGACACTTTTAAACAGAAACAGGATTCTGAAAAACGAGCAGACTGTCACTGGGCAAGACTGAGAATCCGAGCTGAATACGGTGGAGCCGGCCCAGAGGCAGGCGTGTTTCCACTTCTTGTTCTCCCACGTTCGGAACGACTTGGAAGCCACCCGTCCGCTTGGCTGCACGCAGTCTCTCTGACGGGTTGATTGTTGTTAACAATGGCGCACTCCACTCTAAAGCGATGCCACATCTCAGGTTTCTGGTTAGCCAGCAACGCTCCTGAGAGACCCCACGCACTTTGTGGCAAGCTTGGTGCTGAGTATGCTGGCTACTAGGCCAACTGCAAGGCCGTCAGCTCGCTGCTCTGAGCCCTCAGGTCCCACCACATTACTTCACGTCTCAAAGACGCTTGATACTTGTTTTCCACAGTCAGCAATCTCTCATCAGCCACCGTCTCAGTTTCAGGCCAGGTTAAGAAGACTGCCTCGTGAGCCTTAAAACCCAAGCGTAGAGATGGTCACTCTGGCAGCGTTCTTACACAAACAGACAAAGGCAGCTGAGGCCATTAGTGACTTTGCGCGTCATCTCGTTTCCTAGGCACTTGCGTCCCTGAAAGGTATTTGTGTGCGATCTGTTAACCCATGGCAACCACGTAACACAGCTGCACCAAATGTTGTTCCCGGGCTGATCAGTTGCTCATTCTCCTTTGCGCCATTCTATTTTGGGAGTGGTGCACACTTCTGACTGTGCTCAGCTGAGATCTTGCTTCCACCGAGTTACCACTGGTGGCTTTTGTAAAAGAGCCTGCCACTTGGCTTTGGTCTTGAGAAGAACACAAATTCTGCTCATTTACCTAATGGCATTATTACTCATATTTAATTCTAAAAGACTAAAAATAGAAATTTATTTTCTGCATCAAGGAATCTAAATGCTCAAAATTTTTTTTTTATTTTTATGTGTTGATAAAAAATTAAAATAGTGTCGAAAAGCATAAACAACAAACAAAAACAGCCCCCATTTCACTTCCTCACCTCGTCCCATGGCTCCTAGATCATTAACATTCTTGGGTCTGAGTATGTATAGTTTAACAGTTGTATGAATTTGTAACTTTCTTAGATTTATATTCTACAAATCACCCAGCTCTCCAAGATTAAGAAGCCCTGAGAAGCAGGTTGGCTGCTGAGCTGAGGGCTGCCTGGCCCACCTGTGAAGGTCTGCATATAATACAGCCAGCCTGCTGTGTATGTAGTATAGGTAAATTTGTATAAAATTTTATAAGTTGTATTTATAAATTACAATGTACAAATAATTATCAGCAATATACTTGACCTTAATACATGCTTATTAAATGCGTGTGCTATGTATTATTCATACGTAAGTTTGTATTATAGATTTCGCTTTTTTGTATAAAGAAGCATACTGGTGTCCGTTTCTTTTAGGTCTGTTAAAATTTGCCTTGTGTGTGTAAGTGCTCCCATATTGAGTGCATAAATATTTACAAATAAATATGTATTTGTGTAATATATTTCTCTCATGTATGAATTATGCACTCAAATGACAGTTTATTATACTAAATTACTATAGAAGCTCTCACCTCTAGTTGACCTGGAGGCTCTATGCGAGCAGGAAGTGCAGGGAAGGCAGAGCTGTGAGCTGCCTGGCTGAGTGTTAGAGGCATGACCCACGTGTACACAGAGGCCTCGGGAAAAAAACTCAGAGGCTTATTGCTCTCAGAGGTTTGAAGAAGTCTCTGTCCAAGCTGGTTCAACATAAACAATCCATCAATGTAACATACCACACTACTAAAGTGGAAAAGCCCATGTGATCAACTCAACTGACTTACAAAAAGCATCTGACAAAATTAAACCCTTTTATGATGAAAACCCCTCAACAAACTAGGTATTGAAGGAACTTCCTCAGCCTGATGACGGGTATCTATGAAAAATCCACAGCTGACATACGACTTAGTGATGAACAACTGAAAGTCTTCCCTCGCAAGTTCAGGAACAAGACGCATTACTGGAAGTTACAGCCAGGGCAATAAGGCAAGAAAATGAAATAAAAGGTGTCCAGGTTGGAAAGAGAGAAGTGAAACATGCTCTATTCACAGATGACAGACCTTATACACAGAAAGCCCTAAGGGTTCCACACGTAAAAAGTCTATTAGAGCTAATAAATGAGTTCAGCAAATATGCAGAATACAAGACCAACAAACAAAAATCAGCTGCATCACACAGCAACAATGAACAGCCCAAAACTGAAATTAAGAAAACAATCCCATTTAAAATAGAATATGAAAACAAACATATGTATGTCCATGCATAACTGAAGCATTGTGCTGTACACCAGAAATTGACACAACATTGTAAACTAACTGTACTTCAATAAAAGTATATATTAAAATTTTTAAAAAATAAAATAGAATAAAATACTTAGGAATAAAGTTAACAACGGAAGTACAAGATATACATGAAAACTACAAAACACTGTCATTAAGCTAGGAATGCTACCTAAACTGATCTACAGTTTTAATGCAATTACCATCAAAATTTTTGCTGCTGTTTTTCCCTGCAGAAATTGACAAGCTGAGCCTAAGATTCATACAGAAATGCCAGGGACATAGAATAACCAAAACAATTTTGAGAAAGAACAAAGTTGGTGTATCCACATTTCCCAACTTCAAAACGTACTACAAAGCTACTCAGTAATCAAGACAGGGGACACTGAGAAAAGGCTAGACACATAGAACAGTGGAACGGAACTAAGAGTCCAGAAATAAAGCCATGCATTTATGGTCAATTGGTTTTTTGACAAAGGGCACCAAGACTATTCAATGGAGAAAAGAATACTCATTCTAACAAATGATGTCAGGTCGACTGACTGGCCAATCAAAATGCACAAGAACGAATCTGGACCCCTGCCCCACAGCATGTTCAAACACCAGCTCAGAATGGACAAAGCACCTGCACTTCAGGGCGAAAGCTACAGTAACACGTACATAAGTCTTCGTGACCTTGAGTTAGGCAACAGTTTCTTAAAGATGACCTCCAGAACACAAGTAAGCAAAGACAAAATTAGACAAATTGAACTCCATCAATAATGGAAACTTTTGGGCATCAAAGGAAACTATAAAGAAAGTGAAAAACAATCCAAAGAATGGGAGCAAATATTACAAATCATGTATCTGACAAGGGTCTAGTATCCAGAATACATAAAAATTTCTTACAACTCGATAATGAGAAGACAAATAGCTCAGTTTAAACATGGGCGGATGATTTGAGTAGACATTTCTTCAAGAAGAAACATAAACGGCCAATAAGCACATGAGAAGACGCTCAACATCGTTAGACATTAGGGACATGCAGGTCAAACCCACAGAGTTATTATTTCACACACACTAAAAACAACAGCCACATTCTGCTATTATTTTTAAAAGGAAAGAACGGGTGTTGGCAAGGATGTGGAGAAATTGAAAACTTCATATACTGCTGGTGGGAATGTAAAATGTGCAACCATTGTGGAAAATAGTAGTTTTCGGAAAAGTCAGACACCAAGTTACTATCTAACCCAGCAATTCCATTCTTAGGGACATACCCAAGAGGACTGGAAACATGTTTTGACACAAAAGCATGTACGTCAGTGTTAATAGCAGCATTGTTCATGATAGCCAAAAAGTGGAAGCAACTCAACTGCACATTAACAGATGAAAAGATAAACAAACTGTGATCTCTCCATACGATGGAATACTATTCAGCCGTAAGACGGAACAAGATACTGACACCTGTTACAACATGGATGACCCTTGAAAACATTATGCTCAGTGAAAGAAGCCAGACAAAAAAGACCACTTATTGTATTAACCCATTTGTATGAAATGTCCAGAGTAGGCAAATCCATAAAGATAGAAAGTAGGTTAGTAGTTGCCAGGTCCTGGGGGGAGGGACACTGGGGCATGATCGCTAACAAGTATGAAGTTTCCATTTGGGGATGAAAATGTTCTGAAACTGGATAGCACTTGTGGTTGCACGGTTCTGTGAATGTACTAAAAACCACTGAATTGTACACTTTAAAATGGTAAACATTCTTGTATAAATTTTATTTAAAAAAATAAAGAAAAAGTGCATGGAAACAGTTTAGATAAGTATTATTTTCTGTGAATAGCTCTGCTGATGATCCAATATGGATTAAATACATTAAAAAGCAAGAATTGGGCTCATTTTTTACAATAAAAACTTTCAATATTTTTATATGTGATGTCCATCCAAAGCTTACAGGTTTTAACTATCTCTTTCATAACCTCTAGTTACAGCTGCAGAATGCCCAAAACTTATTAATATAAGATAATCCTCTATTTTAATTGCCTTTATGCTCGCTTTCAATAAATATTACCATTTTTTATCATTCTTTTCTTTTTCCCCTATTTTGTTTGTTTTGATTACATTCATTAAAATGTAATCTTTGGATCTAATAATAAAACATTTGGGCTTGCATTTGGTCTGTCTTTGCCTTTAGAGTTTTGTTTTTCTAGTAATTCACAAGGAAGATTAATTTATAACTTAATATCTTTGGTGAGTTTTTTTCAGTTTTCATTTTTTGTAATTAGGATTGTTCTTGTTTCATGAAATAAACTCAACAGCGTCCTTTGTTTTTTCTGTAAGTTTTAGTACATTTTTATAGCATGTGAATTATGTATTACTGGAGAATTTAAAGAAACCTATCTGTAAAGCCACATAAGACTAGAACAATGGTTTCCAAACCTAACTGCACAGTCAACTTACAAGGAGTTTTTAAAAATACCAATACCGGGATATACCCCTGATGAACGAAATCACAGTCTCTGGGTTGGGACCCAGATATGAGCATTTTTAAATGCAAAATAAAATGAAAGGCCTAATGGTTTATAAAGTTTGTGCTGGATATTATATTTTTGTTATTTTGTCCACCCAACTGTAAACACTGGTCATCTGTAATCTGCTTGGTACCAGCGAATGAACAGAGTCCAACAGGCACATTGGTAACAGCAGGGCTGCAAGCTCGCTTCTCTGCCTCCATCTGCCTCTACTCTTACACCAAACTCAGCAAGGTGGGCGGATAATGTAACCACTATCTTAAAAGCAGATGAAATGAGACTGTGGAAGGGTAAGTGGCACGGCCTCCTAGCTCCAGCCATTCTGTTACTTCAGTCAGTAATAGAGTCTGAAGACCAAACAGCAAAACAACGGATGACATGCAAGAAGAGACACACGACCCCATGAACTAATCAGCAGGTCTCATTTCCAAAGAGTAAATCTGATTACATCGCAGCCTGTTTAAAACTCTTCAACGGCTTCCTTATGCCTAAAGGGAAAAAAAATCCGAATTTCTTCGTGTGGCATAAGAGGTCCTTTGTGTGACACAAGATCTGGGCCCTCATTACCTCTCCAGCCGTGTTTCTCAAAGGCCCTCTCCTGCTCCTTATTCTCAGTCATGCAGAATGTTCTGAAATTCTCCAGATGCTCTGGCTCTTTTGTGCCCATGTCTTTGCTCAAGTTAAATGCTTTTTTTGAAAAGTACATCTTCCAAAACCATCATTTTTCTCCAACTCTACTGACCAATTTATTTTTAAAGACCGATTTAGTTCAAAGGCCACCCCCTCTGAAACCTTCCTTCCTTCCTGCTTCCAGAGTTCCCCTATAAAACAGGGACCGCCCAAAGGGCGGCACCATTGACTATCCTCTCCACACTGCCCAGAACAAGGCCATGGTCGGTGTTCAGTAAAGTGTTGCTGAGCGAATGAGGGCTGGCTGTTGTTCGTCTTGACCTCCATATTTGAAATATGTGAAATGTACAAGTGAAATGCATTATAATTCGGATAGGGTGATGTCAGGGACTGCAGCAGACCTGTCAGCTAAACCCAAGGTCCTCCCTATTAAGCCGCACCACCCGCTGCCCAGGCTCTGTCCCCTGGCTCGTGGGGTCATCTCAGTGGACTGGGAGGCTGATGCACCCTGCTGCCAACATGCTGTTTTGCTAATTTCAAAACTCACTCCTTTCCTCAACACTGGTCATAAAAATTAGAAAAAAAAAAAAAACACTAGGAAAAAAGAAGTAGGGGTTTCTTCTTTCGTCAGCTGTTACATTTTTGATGAAGCAAAAGTTCACAGACCATGATTACAAAGACGACAATACGGTTGTATCTGTGACCGGCCAGTGTCCAGCTAGGTGGGAAGCCTGGGCTGGGATCCCCGTGGCAGCTTCACGTCCTGGGGGCTCATCTACATACCTGGCTGAGAACAGGATTAATGCTGGTGAGAAACCTGCCTGGTTCTCTGCACAAAAGATGTCAGGGTGGAAGGTCGCCAAGGGAGGATTAAGAGCAGGAATGCAGGTCTATGTTCAGGAATCTGAGAGTGAGTGAGACGATGAGCTTGGGAGCCGCCTTGGTTCTGACTCACGGGCGAGACTTTCTTGCTCTTGTTTGGCCTTCAACATTTTAAGCAAAGATTTGAAGAAAAAAAAATCTAACAGGAAACAAGGAACCACAGTGAAACTTGGGGAGAGATCTGGATCTGGAGAAATATTTGTTCAATTGGAGAGGGCAGAGAACAGTAAGACCCTCAGATATTTCTCATTCTCTTGTGCGTGAGGAGTGATTGTGACGGGTCAAGACCCTGAATTCCTCCCTGACCACTCCTTCCCACGACGGCCCCTCCTGCTTTGAACTTGCACTTGGGGATCTGACACATATTAGTACTTACTAGTTCTCTAACTACACCATGTGTTTTAGTTCCTCCTCTCCAACAAGATTGTTATACTCCTGACAACAGAAGAAACGTTTTTTTAAATAGCCCAGTGCAGCCCTGGGCACGTTAAAAACTGATATGCAGGTGTTAACTGATTAATGCATCACAAATGCTTACACAATTAAGTAAATGGCTATCATTTTTATTTTTTGGTTTACTTTAAAAAGTAAACCAAACTGAAAACTCTCTTTCAGTTAGTGGAGACTTCCCACACATTTTTTTTTTTTGAAGGAGTGGGGAGGCAGTGGGCGTGCTGAGTTTTCAATTAGATATTTTGCTGCCAAGAAGAGAAACTTAGAGTATAGGAAAAAACAAAATCTGAAGCCAAACAAAGCTGATATTTTTCAAGAGCTCACTTAATTTCAAAACCACAGCATTTTTCATTGCTTTTTACCTTAAAAAAAAAGAGAGAGAGAGAGAGCAAAGCACATCTGCTCAAAATTCAACCCAGAGATGAAATAAAGCTGTGTCACACACACACAGTTAAGATGTCCACTGTCGGTGCCCAGCGCTGCCAGGGGACTCGCTTGGACAGCCCAGGGTCTGTGCCTGGGTGCCTGCCAAGTGGCCACACAGCCCATGAAAACCATTTGTAATTTCAGATCGGAGATGCTGGATTCTTGCAGGATCCGGTTTTGAACAGTTCCATCTGAGTTTACATGGGAACAAGCTATCTCCAGTCTTCAACGCCAGGCTCCAGGCACAAGGCTGTAGAAGGAACAGGTACCTAAATTCTGTGCCTCCACTTGCAGGAATTCTAAGTTTTTCTTCAGAAGTTTGCTCAGGCTGGCCGCCCCCTTCATGGGATTAACTTTACTCGGTTGTGCTGGAATATTTATTCTTACTCCCTCCAATTTGTACAAAAACTCTTACAAAGGACATTGTCCACCATTCCTTCACTTAAAGCCATCATAGAAATCCTCACACACAGCAATTCTTTATAGATTTGGTTTCCAAGGAAATAATTTTTTAAAAAATTTACGCTCTTCTGTTTGCTGATATTACTTTTTTCTCTTCTTTCCACTTTTGCCTTGGCCTCCAGGAAGCTCAGAGCCATGCTTTACACTCAATCACAGAAACTATGTTGCACGTTGTCATCGTTGTATTTACTGAATTTTTTCCTCTTGATCCTTAGTTCCCATCTCATTCTTCTTTTATTAGACCTGTTGTATGCTTTTTTGATAAACTTTATCAAAATCATTTTAGGGAAGGGTAGGGTTTCTATAAATGATAAAGCATAACTGTCTTTTATTGTCCAGTTAAATTCTCTTTGTTTTGGATTATTTGCCTCTAGAAGAAACAGAATGCATCTCTTTTAAGAAATGAGAGGCTGGTCTCTTTCTTTGTCCTTTTTATTTATTGCATTACTCTGGAAAGGTAAACAAGGTTATATGTAAGAAAAGATACTTAATAAAGTTACAAAGACACCAGCAATTAAGTTAGAATGATTGTGACTAAATACAGTAAAATTGTAAGTAAAATAAATTTTTTAAGTGGCAATGTGTCTAAATGTTAGACACTCAGGGCTCAGAGAGCACTGACTCCATCTGTTGGTGGGTTCACTTCAAAGCCCCCTGCGTTAGTGGCCGACGGTGTGCAGGGCCTTGGCAGGCAGTACTGCCCTGCATGGCCTGTCCTGACAGCCGTTCACACTGGATCCTTCACCAGACTCTCAAGAACAGAGCCTCAGCTCGTCAACTCTGAGTGGAAGTGAACCCGGCAGCCACGCAACTCCACTCCATGACCCTGGGGGTGATTGCTGGCCCTGCACGTGCAGCCGAGGCTGGTTAAGCCCTTTGGGATTCCACGTGTGTCCACCGTCCTCCTTGCTGTGCTGTGTCCTCCTTGATTTCCCCTCACATCACCAGTTCCTTGAGTCTGGAAATGATGCCGGCGTTTCCTGGGCAATCCTCCGCTGCACACAGTGGGGCTCCTGCCCCGAGTCCTCCTGTGTCCTCTGAGCTGTGCGTGGCCCTCGCCCGGCCCTGGGCCCTGGGCCCTGGCCAGGGCACAGCGGGTCCCCTGGAGAAGCCGGGAGCATAGCTGGGCCACCAGCCACCTGCGTACCTTGGGAGGCGGAGGTCCTGCAGGTTTCTGGCCTTGGTTTTCTCATCTGCAAACTGAGGGCATTAGAACAGGCTCTGTTTTGAACAATCCCGTTTGAGTTTGTACTAGAACAATTTATTACAAAGACAAAAAAAAATCCCCCAAAACCTCCAGCATGGGTCTTTCCCCCAAACCCCGTGGTCAGCAGCAGCTTCGAGGGTGGAAATTTTTTAATGATGCCACTGCGCCCCCCTGTGGTTGGAAGTAGCATCATCAAGGCTGGTGGTGCCACTGGCTGTGGGGAAATGCAGGCCTGGGTGGGCCATGTGGCCCAGCCCCAAAGATCAGTACAAGTCCACCCACGAGCCCGGAAAGCACTGCACTGCACACAGACTGGCCGCCAAGTGTAGCAGAGAGGCCCTGGTGTCACCAGCCTGGGAGAACCAGCCCCCAGACTGAGCTCCACTTTTGCTTGGACAACAGAAGTGAAGTGTTTTCAGTTCCTTCCAATAAAGTCCCAGCGTGCTGAAGCCCCCAAGAATCATCTCCCTCTGCCACTGGAGCCAGCACCAGAAGGGCCCCCAAGCCACACCTAGCAGCTGCAGGAGGGCCCTTCTGTCCAGGACCCACCCACCAAGTCAGGAGGGTCAGCCGCGTCACAGCAAAACCCACTATCACCTCCTGGGGAATGGAGATCAAATCCAGGTCATGAAATCATGTCTAACCTTTCTTTGTGCTGAGTCTAGTTTCACTCGCTCCCAGGGGGCCACGTGCAGGACTTCGGACCAGAGCTCTTGGTGTGAAATACCTGGGCCATACCTTGGTAGGCGCTGCAGAGACGCTGCACCCAGCACTGGATCTGGAGTGTGAGCAGCATTGCCGCGCCCACCCCATGAGGACCGCGGCCCCCTCCCCGCTCCTGGGAACCCCGTAAAGCAGCCCTGCCCATGGCCTGTCGGGGACCCCAGGCTCTGGCCAGCAAGCTCACACCTCTCCAGATTCGGATCAAAGGAAAAAGATTTCCTTTGCTTCTGAGCTGAACTCGGTCTCGTTCTGTTGGCTGGAAGGACACCAGGCAGGAGGAATCCTGTCCGACTCAAAAGGGTTGGTAAAAAATTTTAGCAACCATGAAGGGACGCATCGTGGCCTTTTCACCTGCACCCACCCACCAGGCTCTGGGCTCCCCCAGCTCAGTGGGAGGTCGGCGAAGGCTTTGGGAGGTCTGTGTGGGGATGACTGACTGGTCTCTGAGGACACTATGACGAGGTAAAACATGGCAGCCTTTAGCTGACTTCAGAACAACTCTGCCGAGCAGCCCAGCAGTCCCTGTGAGGCGGGCACATGTTGTGGCCCCCACAGTCATCTGGATGGCACCCCCTTGAGGGATCACATTGCAGTACCACTGGAGGCTGGAGACTGAAGCTCATGCCTGCCTGCCTGCCTGCTGCCTTTGGCCGGCCTTCCCGCAGACCTGCTGCCTGGGGACCGTGGGGACCTGTGGACCAGAGGGAGCCACGCAATCTTGCCTACTGTCTCCCCATCAGTGCTGTCCTCCTGACCCCAGTACAAGGTGCAGTGGCTGCAACAGGGCTCTCTGCCCTCCTCACTGACCTCCGGGACAACAGCAGCATTCTTCATGGTCACTCTCAGTTTGGTAAAGGAGTGGCCAGCCCCCTGAGCCAAGAGGCAAGACTGGGAAAAGGCGCAGGTGATGGGATACCTGACAAAACGGAACGAGGATGCTCGATCCCAGCTTTGGAAACGATGGCCAAGTACAAGAGGGCCCCTGGGTAGGTACCTGATGGCTTGACCACTTCCGGTCAGCGCTAGTTCCTCTAAAGTGGGCTGGGGAGCCCTGTGAGCCTCTTACAAGACCAGGAACTCTGCTATTGGGATGTCCTACAAGCTGCACCTCTCCTCCTCCCTCTGCCTGTGAGGCGAAACTTGGGTGACTCTTCATCGACCAAGGTTCCGTAGGCCCCCCTCCTGGGATCGGCAGAGAATACTGGCTGCCCCAATTGTCAGGTGACTACCTTGTGGGAATCCCTCTCGGTTTTATCTCCTAGCCAACGGGAAGTCTGAAAACTCCGCATCTTTGGCTGAAAGGAGGGAAGAGAAGAACCCCCTCAGCTGTGCCACTCCCAAGGAACCACGCTGGTCAGGACCTAACGTGGCTATGCTGCTCTGGCCTGAAGCAGCCCCATCCAACCTCCTGGGGGACATTCTGACTGAGGAGAGACTGACTGTCTCAAGCACGGACTGTTACAAATTCAAGGGGGACCCCCTGTCTTATCAGAGTCCACATCATTTGGACACCTCCCACTTTGGTCTTCTGAGGAATCCATGAACTGGTTTCTGCTGGTTCTGAATTTCTCAAATAAGATTTCTGGTCTTATTTGGGTCAAATCTTACGTCATTTGTGTGCCAACAAGTCACTCTAACTGCCCCCTCAGTACCTGGAAACAAATCTAAAACAGAACATCTAAGGTGAGGGAACCAGACATCCACCACCCTCAAAGGCTAGCCTGTTAGGTGCATCCTGCAGACATGGAAAATTTTCAGTATCACCCCCTGACCCGACCCTGAAATACTTAATCTTCCCATATAGTACAGCCTGGCCCCAGCACCGCTGGGAGATGGGGAAAGGTGGCCTGTCAGCGAGTCTCTAAATGACACCACCATTTTACAAGAGGACCTGCTATGCCCGAGACAAAAGAAATGGGATGAAATGCGCTCTGTCCAGGTTTCTTATGGCCTTACAGCAGAACAAAGGCGTTCAGAAGGGATGTGCGTTCTCCCCAACCGACCCACCAGGGTGATACCCAGACTTCACCCTCCCCCGAGGGCCTTCTTGGTCTCCTCCCTCACCCTCCTCTACCACTCCCTCCCTGATCCCTTCCTCATTTGTCCTGATTTGGGCCACAGGCCCGAGGGGCCCCCCTCCACACCAGCCCCTTCCCCAGAACCCAGTCCAGCAAGCACACGAAACAGGACTAATTAGCAGCCAGGGTCCAACGACCCCCAGTAGAAGTGCTCCCTCTGAGGCAGGTCCCTGATGGAGAAGGAGGTCTCACCCAGGTCCACGTCCCATCTACCACTTCTGGTCAGCGTTACTGGAAAATCCACGGTAAGGGGCTGAGGGGAGATCCAGGGGGGTTCCTGAATCTGATTAGGGGAAACTTTCAGACCTGTGACCCCACCTGGCTGACATCCAGAGCCTCCTCCACGTGCTCCCAACAGGGGAAGGAACGGCCAGGGTCTTCTCAAAAGCCCAAAAGGACACAAAGAGAACAGAAATGACGCAGGTCATGCTGCTTCCAGACAGGGACTCAGGTGGCCCCAGGTGACCAACCCGGCTGGGACCACAGAGACAACGGGGAAGGGGAGGAAGACAGAGGCTGACCCTCCATAAAAATATGGTCCTCAAGGGAATCCAGGCAGAGGGAAGAAACCCGTCAACTGGAATAAGGTAAGAGAGATCCATCAGGAGCCAACAGAAAGCCCTTGGCGTTCCTACCTCCTGACGTCTGAGCCCAGGAATGGGTGGGACGAGCTTCAGAGGCCAGTCCACGAGAGTCCATCTAAAATCTGGACATTCGTGGCCCAATAGAAAACAGCTCCCTCTCCCATCGGGAGGCCTTGCTGGCACTGCCCTGTTATACGGGGCCAAACTGACCAAGGCCCCCTTCGGCCAGGCCAGTCAGCCTGTAATACCGCCATTTTCTCCATAAAGAAACCCAGTGGGGAATACTTGGTGGTACAGGACCTCAGGGCAGGAATGAAGCCACCAAGGATACACATCCAGTGGTCCCTGATCCCTGCACCCTGCTGGCCACTCTGCCGTCACCAGGGCCTGGTGTCTGTATTAGATTTAAAAGATGCCTTCTTCTGTATTCCATTAGCCCCAGAGTCAGAAGAAATTTTTCCTTTTGAGTGGCAGGACCTAAACACGCAACAAAAACAGCAACACTGCTGGACAGTCCGGCCCCAAGGGTTCAAAAATCCCCATCTCTGGGGAAACTTTAGCTAAAGACCTAAGAGACCTGCATCTGGAGGAGGGGACCCTCCCTCAGCGTGTAGATGGCATTCTGACCGCGAGCCCCAGAAATGCCGCCTCTGAACCACCCTGCCGATAAATGGTATAAGGTGTCCAAGAAAAAAGCTCAAACATCACAAACTGGGCTTCGTTCTCACAGAAGATCAGAGAAGCCCACCCCAGGAAAGGGAAGAAGCCATTTGCAGCCCCGCCCCTCCTAGAACTGGAAGACAGCTTAGGGGTTCCTGGGGGTGGTGGGGTTTTGCACATCTGAATCCCTAACTGTGGTCTAATGGCTCGGTCTCTATATGAAACGTTAGAAGGGAAGGGTGATGATCCTTTTGAATGGAATTCAGAATGCAAAGGGGCCTTTCAAGAGCTAAAAAAGCAGTTACTTCAGGCCCCAGCCTAGGGCTCCCCTCCCCAGAGTTTGGCTAAACTCTTTGACCTTTACATTCACGAGAGAAGGGGAATCACCCTCGGAGTATTAGCTCAAAAACTGGGACCCCTTACTCGAGTGGTTGCTTCTTTCTCTAAACAAGTAGATCAAACTGCTAAGGGATGGCCTTCTTGTCTATGGAGGCTGCGAAAGGCAGCTGAAAAGCTGACATCTGGTCAGTCTGTCACTATGTGGACTCCATACAGGGGTCAGGCTTTAGTAAGTCCTAAAGGAATAGAATGGTTATCCCGAAATGATGGTTCAAGTTCAGGTTATGCTCTTAGACAACCCAGTGGCCACCGTAAAAATCTGCCACATGCTGAGTAACTCCTGCCACCCTGCCAACCACAGAAATGGGGCCCCCGGAACATGGCTGAACGGAAAACACAGGCACAGTCCAGTCCAGTCGCCCTGACCCAGGATGTGAGCCTCTCCCACACCCCAAAGAGCAACGGCTCAGACAGGAGACGTTCTACGAGACGGGGACAAAGGCTGGCGGGACATGCACTGACCTCCCAGACTCGAGTCACAGAAGCAAGAAGCTAGCCTCCAGGGACTTCAGCCCAAAGGGCGAAGCCAAGAGCCCTCACAGGAGCCTTAGCGCGCAGGACGGGGAAGACCTGGGACGTTTCACAGGCTCCTGGCACGCACGTGCCATCCCACGCGGGCAGGCGGGGGCCGTTCGGAAGGAAAGAGGTACACTTACTGCGGAGAACAGACGGGAGACTGTGGCTCGGGCCCTGGGGCTCTTAGGTGCAGTACAGCTCCCCAGGAAGGTGGGAGTGATTCATCGCAGGGGCCACCAAAAGGGGGCAGAGGGGTCGTAAAGGGAAACAGTGAGGCGGACAACCGCCTGCAGGGCGGCCCTGGGACCCAAAACTCAGGCCAGACCCGTCCAGCGACTCCTAGTCCACACCAAGGGGGAACTGGACAAAGCCCGAAGTGGGGCTTCAGCCAAGATCGAGGAGGCCTTGGGGGCAGGCAACGAACACGGCAAAACTTCTTTCCCCAAAGTGGGGCAGACCCCACTCGGAGCCCCTCATCATCCGCTCTGTCCCCAAGCCGCAGGGATCACTCCATGGGGTCATCACAGTCAAGGGAAGAGGCCCTGAGCCCCAACCGCGGAGACGACCAGGGGCAGTGGACCCCTCGAGTCCTGCTGGGAACCTCGCTCTGACCCGAGCTTCTCGTCCGGAAAGCACCCAAAGCGAGTGCGGGGAGACCCGGCTCGGCGCCGAGCCTGCACCCCAGACCCGCGCCTCCAGGAACCGCGACCCGTGACCACGACTCCCTGACGTCTCGGCCCCGTGTCCTCGGCCGACTGGGGTCCTTGGTCCCCAAGAACTCAGGCACGTGGGGGCCACTCAGGGAGACGGACCGTCAGGGCCGAGGTCCGGGCGCAACCAGACCGACCCAGAGGCGGCGGGAGGAGGCGGCCCCTCCACCGGGTCGCTGCACCGCCGCCCACGCGGCAGGGCGCAGTCCCGGGCCGGGCCGCGCCCCTCGGCGCCTCCACAGCTGGCAGAGGGGCAGGCGGCAGAGGCCGGTCTGTCACCGGCAGAGCCCGCCCCCGTTCCCGGGAAACAAGGATCGAATCTAGGCGGTAAGGTGAAGTCTAACCTTTTCCGTCCTTTTCCTCGTGCTGAGTCTAGTTTCCCTGGCTCGCAGGGGGCCGCGTGCGGAAGCCTCGCACCTGGTACCTCAGACCATTTTCCTGGAGCCAAACGGCTGCGTCCGCCCCCCAGCTCAGTGCGCTGCGACCACGCGCCCCAAGATGGCGGCAGGCCGTGTGCAGAGCCGCCCGCCGGGCCCTGGACCCAGCGTGCGCAGCACCACTGCGCCTGCGCCCGCCCGCGAGGACCCCGCCCCCCCGCCCCCCGCTCCCCCGCCCCCCTCCAGCCCTAAGGGCAGCCCTGCCCCCGCCTGTCTACTGAGAGCTGGCTCCTCCCCATTCTCTGGTCCAAGAATCAAGCTGTCCTTTGCTTCCAAACTGAACTTGGTCCCCTCTTGGCATGAGTGGCCCCAGGACCCTCGTTGGAGCCCGACTGGACTGAGCAGGAGCTGCGCCACCGCGCCCCGGACCTGTGGCAGGTGGGGAAGGCGTGTACCCCGGCTCTGCGGCGGCGGGAGCCTTACCTGGTCTGCGCGAGCTCCTGCTTGCCCGGCTGTGAGCCTGGTTTGATCGTGAGGTTTGCTGTGAGGATGGAAGAAAGTGACAGGTGCAGAGTCCCGGAAACGTCCCCAGCTGAGGTGTGCAGACACACTTCTGGGTTCCTCTCTAGGAACGTAGACTCTCCGGTTAGTAACACAAACTGAGGGGTTTAAGGTGTCTAGTCAGAGTCCAGACCGCCTCTGCAGGACGTGATGCTGCAGCCGCGGTGCTGGGTGGTGGGACGAGTGGCCCCTCTGCGGGAGCCCACGGTGCCCCGGGACTGCACAGTGACAGCCTGGGTCAAGGACCCTTTGTTCCTTATCGTCATCATAAATGAGCATTTGCTGAGCACTTTCCAGCGGTAGAGCACTGAGGTAGATGAATAAGAAGAGGAAGTAGGGAAAACCCTGGTCCTGGTTTTCCCGGCAGCTGCAAGTTCAACGCTCACACATAGGGTGCCCGTAAGCCCACCAGCCCTGCTCAGATTCGGCGTCCTGGCCTTCGGCTCTGAAGGATGCTAGAGATTTAAGATGTAAGATGGTGCTCAAGCCAGTTTTTGAAGGCATGCTGGATTTCTCCACAGTCAATTCCGGTGTGTGTGTGTGACCACTCTGGTGGGCAGAAGGAGTCTTGAATGTAGCTCTTCCTGCATCATTGGGGCAACCACACACAGGTCTTAGATTTCTCAGTACTCAGGGATCCATTTTAATAGCGGTAACAGTAATCAACTTTGTCGTATTTAGATTTCCTATACAATGTGTCTATACTACGAAATATTATTTAGCCATTAAAAACTATGTATTTAAAGCACAGATGGTAACTTGGGGAAATGTTTTATAATGGTCAAGAAAAAATGTCAATTCAAATTTCCTTTGTTTGAGTGATGTCTCCTTTGGCCACCAGTCACGTCGAACTAGCTCAGATAAGCGGGGCTTTAAGGAAGTTCCAGAAGTCTCATGAGAATCAAAGCAGAGGAATCCAAGACAGAGAGGTCTCCTGGAAGTTGGGTCTGGAACATCACTGAGGTTGGGCTCCCCCCTTGGGCTCCTGGGTTTCCCCACATCTGCTCCCTGTTCTCTCTCCCCACCCCACACCTCCTCCCCTGAGGCACAGCCTGTGTGGCCACCCTGCCGGGCTCAACTTCCCTTACATCTCACATCTATTCATCTTGGCTTCATCACTCCCCACCTTCATCTCTCCACCTCCAAGTTCAAAATCCCCAAGCTGATGGGCTCAGCACGTCTTTTTGAGTCGGACCACAGCTCTTAGGTCGTGAGTCAGTCTCAGAAGGATCCAGCACAAGAACTTTGGGGGGACATGGTCCACAGTGGGGACCAAAACAAAGCTGGCTAATGGAGTGAGGTGTGCGGAGGAGGCTGAGCTGGAAGGATGCCCTGGGCATGGTGGGGGACCGGGCCGGTCCCGCATGTGGCTTCTCCTGGGCTCCCTGGATGCTGTAGCTGTGTTCGTATGTCACCCGGAGGGCCGCGTGTCCACAGGGCACCCCTCCCATGTTCCACACACTCGTTCCCGGTAAGGCTGTTCTGACACCTGCCCGGCGTCGTAGCGGGGGACTCACTGAGCCATGTCACCTATGACCTGAGGCAGCTGCTCTGGGCAGACACATGACCCCATTCCCCCTCTGTGGAGCAACAGCTGCTCTCGGGTGACATCCCCTGTCCTGTCTCCAGCACCCTCGGGCCTGAGCTATTTCCTTTTATGAACCAACGATTTGTTCTGGCTGAGCAGTTGGCTCTCAGGATAAAAGAAAACCCAGCAGCCTGAGTGGCTGTGCTTTTGTCTCCCTGTGATCCCGACTCAAGGCACCGTGCCTGGCCCTGAAACACGTGTGGTTAAAAATTTGCGTCAGAGACAAGCGAGGATGATGGTGGTGGGGGTTCCTTAGGGAAGGGGTTGAATTCTGTAAGAACGCTTTTGTGGGAAGTGGTGGAGACAGTGGGGACAGACAGTGGTTTTGTCTGCGTCCAAGTGCCCCTCTTCCTTGGGGCAGCCCTTCATTTCAGATTCGAGTAAGGGCGAGCACCTTCCCCAAAGCCTGTGCCCCGGCTGCGGTGTGCACAGGGCCACCCGGGCTCATCCAAGAGCCGGGTGTGTGGTCTGGTGTTTGACACCGCCAGTGAGGAGAGCGAAACCGGCCAGAGAGAAACAGAAAACAAAGGGAGTCCCTGTGCCATTTCAAACCCTGGTTTTAGGACTTTCCAAGGCCAAATTCCCCCCTTTTAGCTTCAACTAGTTTAATTAATTTCCTCCGAACCAAGCCTCCTCACTGTCAAGCAGTGGCGTGCCGGCTGTTTTCTAACCCGGAAGAGTGTCGTTGGCCCATGCATTTACCCAGACCCAGTGCCTCTTTGCCTGGCTGGCGTACTGTCTTCCTTCAGTTTCCTGAAACTCGTTTTATGATCTGCAGTTTGTGGATTGAACTGTGAGGTTCGCTGCTACCAACATCTCATGTGTTGCTGCTAAAACAGGTATGGGTTACAGTCCCTGTTTCTGCAGCTGGTCCCGAGGCTCTGCCTTGCACTAAAGAGTTTTCTTCTTCATGGCTCATTCCGGATTCCCCTTGTGTGTGGCCAGCGCCTCAGCAGTTGGGGTTCTGTACTCTCATGAGTTACTGAAGCCCTCAGTTTCTAGGGACCTGAGCCTGCGTGTATAGGATGTGAGTCTTGCATTAACCTTATGGTTTTGCAATAAGATGGGGGGAGGTGCCCTCAGATATCATTATGTCCCTCCACCAAGCTCCCTGCCTGCCCTTGTCCCTGCATGGCGGGGACACGATTTTCCTGCAAAAATGGAGGAAAAGAGATCCCACTTAACCATGTCTGACAGCAGGCAGCCTGCAGCTTCAGCTCCTCTCTTAGCGCTGGTACATCAAGAGACACTTAGTCACGGAGGAGCTGAAGGACATCATGGGTGAGGTTGATGTGATAGTTATAAACTGACCTTCACACTGTTATAATAGAGAATTCAGTCTTTTACTTGGACCCAAGACACACGGAATATTATTAAGTTTACAAAGACATTCACAATAAATTAACAGAATTTAAATAACATAATGCATAATGTCTGACTACACATTTTTAATATAAATAGAATGAAAATGAAGGTTAACTACTTGGAAATGACAAAATTCTTTCTTAAATCACAACATGTGGTTCAAACGAAAAAATTAAACCAAAATTGTTGAATACCTACGTAATAGTGAGGATAGGACCATGATGCATCAGAGGAGAACTGGTTAAACTGCGTCCAGAGGAACACATATACCCTCTAACACAGATATTTATTTAAAAATAAATAAAGATAAACTAAAGGATTCAACTTAAAAAGTTAGGAAAACCAAAATAAGTCAAACTAAAATAGAAGGAAAAAAATACGATTGCAGAAATAAATTAGAGCACAAAAAAGAATAGACATATCTAATAACTAGTTTTTTGAAAAACAATTAATATAGATAAATTGCTAGTTAGTATTTAAGGACATGGTTGACAGGGAGAGTGTTTAACATAATTAGAAATAAGGCAAGGAAATAGACAATGATACAGAAAAAATTTTTTTAAGTTATGAAACTATTTTGCAAAACTCTGCACAATTACATTTGAAAACTTTTATGGCTAGAAACTATGGCTCAGCTTAAACAACAACAGAAACATCTGTACATTTCAGGTCACTGTGCAAAACAGGGGTCAGGATGAGTACAGAGTATTGTCTGTTTTACCACATGATGGAGGGCTTCCTGGAGGAATCAAAGAAACATGTCCTGGACTGGGAATCACGAGGTCTGGGTTCTGATCAGAGCTCTGTGGGTACTTGTCACTTGACATGTTGACCGAATTACCCATAGGAAGTCACTTGGCCTCTCTGGGCCTCATTTTTACACCCATAGAACTAGGAGATCTGTGATTCTATGATTCTACATTCATGAGCCTGATGAAGCCTACAGTGAGATTCACAAAGCTTTTCTTTTCTTATATGTAAGAGACAGTCATGCTATTTCTGCTTTAGTAGTTTCTTACCCAAAGGTAGAGCACCAGAGTCACATGACTTTAGACCTAAGGATCAAGTGGAAAGGATTTATTATGTGAAATTGCCTGCCATGAATGGCCAACCAGTTTACCGGGAGGGACCCCCAGTGCGGTCAGAGAGGATGGTGGAGAGAGGCCTGGAGGGGTCCGTGGCCCAGCCCGCCGGTCAGGGGGCAGTGACTCAGCTCGGTCAGCTAGGCACACATCTGCGGGGGGTGGGCACAGGCTGAAGAGAACTCTGCTGTCTCACTTTTCCCACAACAGGGAAAGAGCCTGGAATGTTCCACAGACAGTCCCCAGAGCAGAACATGAGGTCGTGCTCTGAGGAATGAGCTAGCGTCCAAAATCCAGCGGACAGAGAAGGTTCTGGTTCTGACGGGAGGGACTGCACAAACAGATCAGAGCCCTAGCCCTGCAAGTCCTCCAGCGACCTTGGCAAGCTCGCTAATCCTCTGCTGAACTGGGCACTGAGTGCACGGCCAGCTGTTGGGAAGCCCTGCGCTGGGGCCCCGCAGCTGGTGGTGCCGGGTCACCTTGTGCCATGTCCCGTGGTTAAAAATGAAATCGCCTGCAAAGTCCAAATGAGGCCCGGCTGTGCGGCTGGGGCAGTCGCTGTGTTCACAGCCTCTTCTGGTTGCACGAGAGGCAGCAGGGAGGAGCAGGCATCTGTGGATGCCGCAGGGGGCGCTGGGCTGGTCCAGGACCCCAGCCCTTCACCCTGATGCGTGGCTTGACGGGGAGCCCCTGGCTGCCGGCCCTGACACACCCACCCTGGAGAGCACATGGCCCACAGCTTCCTGCCCTGTTCCATCCGGTTCCACAGCCCTCTCGAGAGACATCTGTTTGTTTTCCTCATGGCCCTTCTCCTTCTCGGAGAATGTTCTAGGTAAGAGGCTCCCAGGGGCCGGCTCCAGGCCTGTTCACATCCTGTGCGATGCTCTAATTGTTGGCTTTGTGCAGCTGCAGACACTGAAAGGGCGAGTGCCCCACGGTGCATCTAGGGAAGGCGGGACACAGGTGGCCCGGGCACAGGACTGCCCGGGATACTGAGAGCATCACCGGACAGCACAGGCCAGGAGGGTCAGCTCCAGGACCGAGACAGAGTCTTAACGTACTGAGTTTGTATCTTACACTAACCACTCTGTTGATTTCATAGTTTGTGTCTCACCGTTCTCAGCCAATAATGGTGTCTTATTGGAGCTGAGTGAAGAGAGCCCTTCAGGTGGCATTTCAGAGAGTTACCTGGACCAGGGGGGTTCCCAATGACCAAGACAGCCCGGGACAGCCATGCCCACCAACCCGATGAGGAGGCCCCTTCCCGGGACCAGCAGCCACGCTGACATACCACGAGTAAGGGTGGAGGGGACCTGTCAGAAGAGACACTCAGGTCTACAAAGACTGTGCGCCTCATCTCTGGTCTTTCTACAGACATGGATTCCTATCCTATCTGCTTTATTTTAACACTTTACCCTCCAAATTATATCATGAAAGTTTTATGGGAGGTTTTGCTAAAACTCCGTCATATTATCACCTGAACAGCTACTTTGACTTTTTGAAGTTAATTCCCAGACTTTTGCATGTGCATACACATTCTATGTAATTATAATCACATCTATCACTTCCTGTGTTCCATTTGCCAATGAACATATTGTAAACATTTTCTGTGTTTCCAACAGGGCCAGTTTCAGGAAGTCCCACCAATCCCCTCTTCAGAAGGGCCCAGTGTTGTCACCACCTTGAAGTTCTTAACAATTTTGAACAAGTTGCCCAGCTTTTCCATTTGGCACTGGGACCTGCCAATTATGTAGCTGGTCTTGGTTTCTCTTCTTATTTTGTTTTGGTGATGATACTTTTTTTTTTATAATTTACTCTATGCTCACTTAAGCTGGATTTAATACAGATAATGCTGGGAAAATAACTTTATGTCTGTGGAGTTTTGTAATGTTAAATTATTCAGGATAAATTCTGGACACGGGTTCTATGTGCGTATGTTTTTATGTCCCATGTTACTGTATTGTGACGTGATATCTGCCTTTCTCCACTGACAGTGAAATGGAAAATGTATTAGAATGAGAAAGAAACCAAGTTACCGAATCCACAGGCCAATGGTATCAGTACCATTATAATCGAACATTACATTTCACTCTGAACTTCCCAAGAACAAGGCAAAAGGGCAAACACACATGCAGGGGTAACTGCCGTGCCCACCAGAGGAAGGGCTTCCTCGTAAATAAATAGGCAGACGGGCTTCCTAATAAACCCTCGGATAAACCCGTCACGCGGGTGAGGGTGCGTCCATGGGCGCAGAACGATCTTCCCTCTTCCCGCTGGGTTCTTTGGCTGCTCTAATAATTGAACTGACACAAGACAGATTAAGAGAGAAAAACAAATTTAGTTCTGTATGTACATGCTCCCCATGAAAATACGAAATTCAAAGAAATGACCGAAGCAGGCAACTTCTTATACCTGCTAGACAAAGAAACAGTACATTTGTGAAGAACTGACAAGACAGAGGAGTTTGGTCTTGCAGTAGCAAACAGGTGAAGAACGAACTAGGCTTGGTTATCCAGGCTTTCCAGCCCTGAGCCCCCTGTCTCTGGTGATCAGGAATCCTGCTTTCCTGGTACAGGGAGGGCACACATCACATGAGAGATTTATTTCTTGATTTCAGGGGGACAAAGGAAGGTCAGAGTGTCCTTCTTACACCGGCTGCTTCTCAAGTAACTTTTTTTTCTATTTAATTTTTTTAGGGGGGGAGGTAATTAAGTTTTTTAATGTATTTTTTTAATTAACATTTTTTTTTTTGGCAGAGGTGCTGGGGATTGAACCCAGGACCTTGTGCGTGCTAAGCACACAGCCTACCACTGAGCTATAGCCTCCCCATCTCAAGCAACTTTAATTCAAAATAATCAATATGCCAAAGAGGTGTGTTGGGTTGACAGATTCTGTCCACCCTCCCTGTCTCTGTGTCCGGTTCATAAACAGTCCTCTGTAAGATGCTGAATAAATGAATGTTGGCGCTTAACGCTGCTCATTCCATAGACAACAGAGAGGATGTAATAAAGGCTTGCGAATATCTGTGGGAGAGCAGGACCAGGTGTCGTGCACACAGCTGCACGTGTGCAGGCTTGTTTATTCCACACACACACCCAGTGGGGTATTAGCACCCCGTTTTACATTCGAGGATGCTGATCTGTAAGGACAAGTTGTGTTTCCAGGTCCCCCAAGGCAGGTGTGAAGCCAGGTGTTGGACATAGCTGGCATATCCTCACCTGGCCTGCCACATTGCCCCACATCTCTGTGGGGCCCTTCCATGGTGGGGTGGGGTCGGCGACTTCACAAAGTCCTTCATGACTTCCTCATACCTTGGAAATCCTGGGCAGCACCTGCAGTGCTCATCTGAAACCAGACATGGTCATTCTCACCCCTGCTGGTGGGAATGTCAACTGGGGACGTCTTTCAGGAAGGCAATTTTGCAGCTGGTATAAGATGCTTTAAATGTGTCCATCCTCTTCGGTCCACTGTTAACTTCAAAGAATATAGCATAAGGAAACCATTCTAAATGCACACAAAGACTCACAGCTGCAATTGGATGTATCTGAAACATTCAGCAGTAGAGAAATTGATAAAAGCCGTTATAATACACCTAATGCAATGTAATGAGCCTCTGTTAAAAACTGTCTTTTTAAAAAAAACATTTTATATATTTTTTTGTGCATGTGGATCTTCTTTTGGTTTTTGTTTTTGTTTTCCCCTTTGGGTGGAAGTAATTAGCTTTATTTAGTTAGTTATTTTGATGGAGGTGCTGGGGATTGAGCCTAGGATCTCATGCAAACGGGGCATGTAATCTACCGCTGAGCTATACCCTGCCCCCCCCAAACTGTCTCTTAAAAGGACACTTGAATACATAGGAAAATGTTCACAGAATTTAGTTATATGGGAGGAAATGCAGTCTTAAACAATAAATACATTGTAGCTCTAATTTTGCAAAGGATGTACTTCTGGTGGAATTTTAAACCAATACAAGAACTTTAAATGGATAGAGTCATTGGACAGTCTGTATCAAAACTTAAATCCTACACCAATTCCACACCATAGTTACCTGCCTTAGGAAAACAGTCACATGAACATAAAGAGGCAGGTACTGTCTCGGTTTTTAATGTTGTAATTGGACATCATCTTAATACCTGTCAAGAAGGGAAGAGTTAAATGCATTGATGGGTTGTAACTGCAGAGTAGCAGGCAAGACTTAGAAAGATTGGGGTACTGGCATGAAATTTAAGAATAGTTTCTGACAGATTGTTAGGTGAAAAAATACAAGTTGCAGAAAGGAAAATCTAATTTATATTCTTTGAAGACTCAGTACAACCTGTTACTATGTTTGTGGTCACACACGTATCAGAGGGTCGAGAGGGTCTAGGTTCCCTCCAGAAGGAGACGCGCTGTATGGTTAGGGTTACTTACTCTGAGATGAGAAATGGGCGTTGTGCTGGTTATAAAGGAAGGTTTATTTTAGCTGGAGTGTTTGAATCATTTACAAGGAGAATGCAATTGTATGTGGCTTGTGGAGTTAAAAATAAACGTAACATTTTGAGTGTTAAAGAAAAACATAATGAAACAAATACACGAAAGCATTGAGTGACTGTATTTGGTATTTTCTTTGATTATTGTTGGCTTTAATCTTGTCAAATTAAGAATTGTAACTCTGATTCTAAACACGAAACTCCTGTATCTCTTAAGGCTGGTATATGGTAAGTGTCCAGTAAATAATTTTTCGTTAAACCCCTTCTCTCCCCAAGCTCTTCACTATCTTCCCTCACGGCCTAATTTCTTCCTAACGTTTATTTACCACTTGGCACATGTGTTTATTGAAATACATTCGGTCTCTCCCACTGGAACGCAAGCTCCGCGTGTTTTCTGCTGTTTGTGGCACGTGGAGCGGGGCCTCATGCGGTGGGGGCAGGGTGGGGGAAGCTTAGCGCAGAAATCAACAGTCGCTGATGACACACAGATGCCCAGGAAGTTCCTGGGAGGATTTATACCTACTCAAAGGCCAGCAGTGTTTTCTGAGTGGTGGGATTGTGGTTGATCTTTGTATATTTAAAATGAGCTATTTTCAAGTTAAAAAGAAAAAAAACCCCCACAGTTGATGGGAGGCTGATCTGAGAGAACCTCCAGTTGAACAGACTCTGCTTTGCAGCCTCACGGAGGAGGTTTGGGTTGTTGACAACAGTGTTCCTTTCCTAGTGAGTCAATGATCCTGTACATTGTGTATTTTTTTTTTTAGGTGACTAGGATGGCTTCAAGCATCACTCGAAAAGTCGATCATAGTTTTGCCTCCACAGCATCGTGTGGCAGACTCGGGGACGCCGCGATTAAGATGCACAAAGTTTGCATTTCTTCTCTGTGATTCTGCTCTGTCTTGAAGCCCGGGAAAGCAGAGCACGCCTTTGGCCCCATACAGAGAGCTATGCACCAGGAAGGGGGGCGATGGCCCTGTTTCTGATGGGGTGAAGGGCCCCGGAAGGCCTGGTCCTTCTGGAACATCGCAGGACGAGACGGCTGCGGGCACCATGAGATCAGAGCTGAGCTCCAGGGACTGACGGCCCAGAGAACAGCTGACAAGTGACTGTGGCTGGAGGGGAGCAGAAAGCCGTCCCCTACCCTCCTTGGGCCTGCCCGGACTCTGGAATGACACTGACCAAGGACAAAGTCACAGGAGTAAAGCACGTGGGCCTTTTCGTAATGCCAGCGCCGCGTGCACACCCCGGAGACTCACTGATGAGCCAGAAAGGGGTGGTGAGAACGTGCAGCCCTTGCGGGACCTTAGCCAAGGACATGGACGTGCAGAGGTGTGCACCACAGAGGAGGAGGGGTTTGGTGTCGGGGCCTGGCAGCCTGTGGGGCGGAGAGTGCAGGGGGCAGCCAGCAGGAGGCGGGGCTTTGGCGAGGGAGGTCCTGCTGATCCCTCTCTGGTGACTAAGAGGAGGATGTCGCACTTTTCTGGGTCTGCTGTTTCTCCGTTGTCTTCAGGTCAAAACAATCCTTAGGCAAAAGTGGCCTATTCTGGTGCCCCACAGAGAGGCACGGGAACAGACTCGGCCTGGGGAGGAAGGGCGCTCTGCCCTGAGCTCCTCTGTGCAGCTAAGACTGACCTTATGCCATGTCACCCGCCAGGGCCAGAGCCGTGGGGATGGCGTGGCCGGTGCCTGGCCTCTGCTGGCCCCGTTGCACGAGGGGCCGTGTGCTCACGGGGTCCTGGCTGTGGTTGTGGTTTCCGATGCCCCTCACGTTCCCACGGTTCAGGGGCCACACGTCCTTCCTAGGAAATGCCATGGGATCATTTTCCTGTGGGTGTGGCAAATATAACGGGATTTTCTGAACACTGAGCTAAGCCTACACAGGTAGTGTTTAGGGCAAGTGTCTCGCCCCCACCTCTACAGTTATTCTCGAATGCGGGAAGCATCTTGAAGCAGGAACTGTAACGCACTAACGAATAACCTCTTTGGTTTGAACACCTAGAAATTATTGATCACATGCCGAGCACTGTGCACTCCCCCAGCGGAAGGTAGTGTTCCCATTTCACAAATGAAGAGACTGAGGGTCAGGAGCACAGGGGACTTGGCCAGACACCGACTGGCTCACAGGGCGCAAACCCACGTCTGCCTGTGGAACTGTCCACAGCAGCTGCTGGGACTGGGAGAGGGCTGGCTCTGAGCACCGGCCAGCTGACAGGGTCTGGGGCGGGGGTCCAGAAGCTGAGACTCCAGGCTTACGAGGAGGTGCTGAGATGCGCTGATGTCTCTCAGCGTGAACGGCGACCGTGTCTGAGTTGATAGGGATCTGACACTCAGACCACTCTGTGCAGGAGGCCCGCGCGGGCCACGCGGGCAGAGAGGGTAGCTCCATGATGTGGCTGGAGAGGAAGTGTGGGCCGTGGCGAGAGCCACAGCTGGGAGTCTTCCAGGAGGATAAGCCAGAGGACTGCTGGTGCCAGTTCTTTAAAAGTCCTGGACAAGAGGCAAAGTCGTCCCCTACGGAGTGCCTGGCACAGGTGATGTGAGCTTCATTCGTCTGGTGACCACCCAGACGGCGCTGTTAGAACTGAGGTAGCTTCTGGAGGGGCAGGCTCACCTCCACAGGTGCCTGCCACCGAGGGCCGGAGTGCTGGTGGCCCATGCAGTTCTATGGTGAGAAACAGGGACACCTCCAGGCACCCTTTCTCCCCAGCAGAAACGGGCTGTCACCTAGTGATTCTGTTAGCATGAGACACTTCTCTGCTGTCTCCTAGGACATTATATACATGTGACTCTTTGAGTCTAAGATGCCAAGGAAATGCCAGCAAATTTGGTGTCTTAAGTGGCAGCCCTGTGCAGGGTCGGTCTGCAGAGAGGCAGGCGGCTCTGGTCTGGAGTGAACCTGACAGTTGGGGGTCTGCTTTGATCTCCCCAGGGAAGCGCTCCAGATTTTGCTGAGCTAAGTTAGGTATTTTCCTCCGAGGTAAAGCAACCCAGAGCTTCAAGGTTCCAGCAGTTCTGGATAAGCCCTACTGATGGAGCAGTCTTGTCTGCTAGGAAGCTGTATTGAGGAGGATGGTTCGCCCAAGGTGGGTGGAGGTGGGAGGCGGGGGTGAGGAGGGGTAGGGGGTGAGGATGGGGAGGGGGTGAGGATAGGGGTTGGGGGGTGAGGATGCAGGTGGGGGGTGAGGGTAGGAATGGGGGTGGGGAGGGAATAAGGGTAGGGATAGGGATGGGGGTGGGTGTGGGAGGTGGGGATGGGGTAGGGGTGAGGGTAAGGATGGGGGTGGTGGGTGGGGATGGGGTGGGGAGATGAGGGGGTGGGGGGCTGTCCATAAAAATCTGCCTTTCTTGGTATTTCCCAAGGTTTCCAAAACATTTTGAGCAACTGCTTTTTTTTTCACCCTTTGGAACCGCACACCCCAATCCAAATAAAATGCAGAAAGCACCTTGTGAGCCATAACCTGCAGGGCAAACGCAGGGTGTGGTACTGTTTCATCAGCAAGCCAGCCTGTAGCTGTTTTTCTAGTTAATTCTAGTAAATTACAGGATTTGCAGACTGGACGTTGCTGGGTCACACTCTTCATTTTCCACGAGGGGGGAATGCTACCAGAGGCGCCTTGTCTGTGTCACAGGGCCTTGGGGCTGCGTGTGTCCAGTAGAGCCCAGGGCTGGTCGTACCCTCCTCCCGAATGAGTCTTTGCAACTTGAAGAGAACAGGCAACGTGCTTACTGCCAGCAGCATCCCCAGCTTGAGCGACCATGCGCATTTTGCAGCATGATTGAAACCTAAGGTTGACAATGGTCCTATCTCTTTAAAAAGAAAAAAAAAGGCGTCTGGGCGGGGAGGGGGTGCTGCTGACTGCGGCAGGGCACCCAGTGGCCTGGACCAGTGGCTGCGGCGGCAGTCACGCTGGAAACTGCTGATGTGACAGAAGGACAACAAAGGCCTGGGACGCGACACTGGCCGGGATCAGGGACTGCGCGAGGACCCGGCTAGATGTCACAGGAGAGGCCGGGAGCCCACAGGAGGCGGGCGCGGCTGATGGGGCCCCGTCCATCTGCTGAGAGCCAGGCTAGGACCCGGGCGCCCAGGCTCTGAGGTCGTTTTCCAGGACTGCTGGTCGTTGCCCAGGGATACTGCCTTCTGAGAGGACAGAGATGCTTCTTTACCGCCTTGTGCCCTGTAAGTAAGGGGTTCCTTTAAAAATTCCCAGTTCGGCTTCAACCGGCTGGCTTGTGGGTGAGCCACCAGCTGCAGCGTTTCTGGAGAGGTGCTCAGACCTCTGGCTTTGTCATTATAATTTCCATTGAGGGTGGAAGGTTTGCTCACAAAGGGTCTATTGCTCTAATATGGATCGTGGGGCCAAGACTCCCAGAATGGCTTCCAGTTTAGTTTACAGTAATTGTCCTCATTTAAATAACATGCCCTTAAATCATTCCATATGTGACCGTTATCTTACGTAGAAATATCTGAAAATCCTGCTTTTAGTTAAAAACATTTTACTTAGTTATTATGTTTTATTTTAATAAGCGATTGTTGAATTCTTAGAAAGAGCATCCCGGTTTTAAGCACCACCATGACAAAAATCTCTTGCTCTTTATCTTTTGCTTACAACAAGGTTGATACCGCAGTGGAGAGTGCTGGGCTTGTTCCTCACGTGTTCCTCTGGGGGCTTTAATATTTTCCCTCCCTATGCAAGGAAAGCCTGTTTGTTTAGTAGAAGGCGGAATGCGGGTCAGCTCATATGCTGCCCTGAAGTTACATGGAGGGGACCTCTCATTGCTCCTCCAATGCGGATGAAAGCAACGGGCAAACTCCTATTTTATCTGTTACTTAAAAAGCAAATCTCCCACATCGTTTTCTTAAGCTGTTCACTGATAGCCAAGCATGTACTAGGTGGATGCATGGTTATCACGTCCCAGTGGTTTTATTTGTGACTAACCAGTTTTCCTTCCCTAATCTTGCCGCAAAGTCTTACTTCATGTCGGGGACAAATGACACCCAGTGTCCTCCTTCCGTGGCCGTCCCTTCATCCTTTCTATACCTCCCCCGGCTTTTTGGCCCATTTTCCCTTCTTTACTGTCGAGGTCAAAGCTCCTTCAGTCTCCCTATCAAACGAATCAAGCCAGATCGTCTGTCTTCCCATATTTTCCTTGTTCCTTGCTTGGTCTGTAAGATCTTTTCCATGACTAACATGGTGTTTTCTATTCTTCACATAATTAGGAAAAGAAGTCTAGTTACAGCCTTGTTTTAAGACCAAGGTTGGCAGCATCTCGTGTATTGCTGCTGTATACTGGATTTGCTCTCAGCAGCTGTGGGTTCAGATCTCAGCTCTGCAGCCCCTGAAAATTCAGTCAGCTCCCGCAGGCTTCCCCGTTCCTTCCCATGTCAGAGATGTTGTTCACATAGTTTTGCAGGGTCGAAATGAGCCAGTGCACCTGAAGGCACCTAGCACAGTCCCTGGCACCATACGGCTGTTTAGCGGGTGTTCTGTCCACCCATCCCCGGGCTGCAGGCTTGAGTGGTTTCTCGTGCCTTTTCCCTAAAGGAATGAATGTTGAAATGGTCTTTTGACCGAGTGCTTCTTAAGCAGCACCGAGTACAAAAAATGTGTTCAATACTTGCTAGGGACTCCTCTCTTAAAGTAGGACTGCTGATTTTCACGTGGCCGCAGGAGTGCGCTGCTGGAGGGGAAGGCCACCCCTCTCCGTCTGCCTCCTATTAAACCCTGCGTGACGGCAGACTGGAGGACGATATTGACTGTCCTGCCCTGAGTCCAAGGGAGTGAGGACCACTAATGGGCCCCGTGCAGAGAGTGCCAAGCTGGAAATGGGAACGGTTCCCGTGGCCGTTCTGATCTTGGACGACCTGGGTGGTAATTTGCTTTCTGTATTGCCAGTCCTGTTACTATTTTAGTTTGTGTTATATGTCCCTTTCTCCTTGTCGACTTTGCGTCCCTTAAGTGCTGCGCGTAGCACATGGTGTCAGATTTAGGTTGAGGATGGAGCCGCCATGCCAGTGCCTAAGGGAGCCCGAGGAAGTGGGAGAAACAGGGGACCCCTGGACGGGGACCAGGGGCGTGGCTCCACCTGGGCCTCGGCTCCTCTTCGTGCTGATTGGAAAGTCGTGTAACTTCATCTTTAAGAGAGGGGCTACAGCGCAGGGCATCTTTAAATTTCCTGCAAGGCCTGGTGCACTCAGTTTATGGCAGTTATTCGATCAAATACCGCATTTCACGTATGTTGTCTCTCCATTCTCACAACAGCCTGATGAAACAGGCAGCCCTGTTTTGCAGATTATAAAATGTCACATTAAGAGAGAGCAGAGCCCCAACCGTTTCTTATTTGTGGAAGGAGGGGTCTACTGGATGGCGCCTAAGTTTGCCTTTCTTACTGCACATCAGTGAGCGCTCCAGCTGCCGACCCTGAGCGGTGGTCCCTGCACCAGTGTCCCTCTCGGGGGTCTCAGGGCACAGTCCATGGTGACGTGAAGCCCAGGACAGCTTCTCAGTTTGTAAGGGGGATCAGTGGTCCACTCGCAGCATCATTCCATCCAGACGAGCGTTCCTTTTCAGTATCTGCTCTGGATTCAGCCAAGAGTCTATCACCCAGTAAAGAAATTGTGGCCTCTGCAGTTCACAGGTCCTGTTCATGTGTTCTGAGATGACAACATTTAAAAATGATTCAAAGCCACCTGAATATTTTTATGGGTGATCATTTGAACTTCACAGATCTTACTTCATTAAAGTATTCAGTGCCGGAGAAGAGTTTGAATTTGGGCGTATCTGGACTTTGTGCGCTATTTTAACGTAGTATTAGAGGTTTAGTCCTTCTCTTTGTTTTCAATGCAGTGATGAATTTAACCATTAAAAAAAAGTTCTAACAGGGTTACCAGATAAATTACAGAAACTACTGCAGAAGATAAACAAATGCTAAGAAATTATTTGTTATTTACTTGAAATTCAAAGTTAACTAGGCATAATTTTGTGAAATCTGGCAACCTTACATAAACAGAACCTTAAATAATAGTTACTTTGAGTGTAAAGATCTTAACTTGTTAGGTTTTTAAATGTAAAACATAAATTACATCTAGAGTTTATTTATTTAATGGAGGGACTGAGGATGGAACCCGGGACCTTGTGAACGCTAAGCACACTCTCTGCCCCTGAGCTACACCCTCCCCCTAAAACATAAATTACACCTAATCCTTATCAGTGTCCGATAATACGTGAAACATCTCACGGGCTTTATGTACCGATGCTTTGGTCTATTACACGCTGACGCGCAGTGACTGTCCTAAGGAAGTGCTGATCCTGAGGAAAGGCTGCTGTCCCACTCACCTTCATACTCCCCTGGGGCCCTGCTAATGCGTGAAAAAAATTACCTGGGATTTTAAATTTATTTCCTTGGAGTTAGGTAGACGTGGTTTTGAAAACTGGCTCTGTATCATGGAGCTCTGTTACTTCGTCTCTTGGAAGCTCGGTTTCCTCCTCCTTAAGCAGGACCGGGAATAGCTCAGCGGTTCCCACCGCTGGGGTCAAATGGCAGGTGTGCAAAGCCCCCACCAGGCTCCCGAAGAAACTGTGATTTTCAAGCGAATGAGTGTCTATCAAAAAGCCAGATAATAATAATACTAGATAATATCAAAAGAGATGAATTTCAATCATAGAATCTGTTTTTAATATAGTATCATTTTTTAATTGAAGGACAGTTGATTTATAATGTGTTGGTTTCTGGGGTACAGCACAGTGATTCAGTCATATATATATTCTTATTATTTTTCACATTCTTTTTCATTCTGGGTTATTACAAGATATTGATGATAGCCTCCTGTTTTTAATATATTATTTTTAAAAGCTTTATTGAGATATAATTCACATACTATACGATTCACCCATATAGTATATTACTTTTATGTAAAATTTCATTTTTGAAGATAAGTGAGCTTTCAAAGGTAAACCTAAAAGTCTGAGGAGTTTGTTCCGGTGCCAGTCCCTCCAGACCCCTGCCTCCAGCAGTTAACAGTCCTCGTTGACCGACCAAACGCTGAGGTTTAGATCAGCTTTGTTCAAGATGCTCTGTAAAAGCATACGTGTCTTTTATTACTTGGAAATTGGCCATAGTGAGTAAATTATTCATTCTTTATTGAGTACCTTCTGTATCCATGGTCCTGCCTCTGACCAAGAAGGGGCAGCAAGGAGAAATAACACATTCCTGAGGAACTTTCAGCAACACAGACACGGAAGAGTTATACAACGCAGAAGGGATTTGGAGCGCGGAGGGAATAATTCACACTTATTAAATCTCGGATACAATATCTTTTCTGCTGTACGTTTTACTTTACACACACACACGCATCACTCACCTTCATTTTGGGGCTCTGTAAAGTGCATTTATGTAAATCTTCAGCTTGGTCTATTGATTTACAGGGTGAATTAATCTGACTTCTCCATTTTGCAAAGATGCCATCTTAAAGTCTTTGCTGACTCATGCTTTGTTCTGACATTAAGGAGAGCAAGACCGTTTTTCTGAGGGTAATGCCAGAGGAGGTTTTCTGGGGCCCGAGGTCTGTCTGTTTTGGCTCCTTGTTCCTGTAGTGTGAGGGACTTTCATGGGTACATTTTCAGCACATCACGGAGGATTTAGCTGCCTCTAAATTTGTTTGATCAAACGTGATGAAAGGTAATGTTGAGTTTTAATTCCCATCTTTAGGGGAACATGTACCCCATTTGCAGGAGATCACTAAAGCCGATTCTGGCTCTATTGTTTGCTATAAAATGCATGAAAAGACTGTTTCTAGGGAAACTGCATCTGCTGCAGAGGGTGGCCCTGTGAACCAGGGGCACAGAGAACAGCGAAGGAGGAGGGGGCACCCGAGGCGTCCCTGTTTCGTCCGGACACGGCCCTGGTCACACAGTGGTCATGGTTTAAGCCTGGGGTGTCCAGGCTTAACGTTCACCTTGGTGAGTGGATGGAGCTGGCGTGTTTCTCTCCTGCTCTGTAAATGACGTCATGTATGTGCCAAGTCTGCCTGCTCCGGGGGAAGCCCAGGTTGCCAAGATAGGGCGTCTCTGCTGGGAAGGTCAAGAAGTCTTGGATGGATGGACACACTGTGCTCGTATGAGCCGCGGGCAGTGGCTTCAGGCGTCAAAGCCAAATGCGTGGACTCCGCAGCTGGACAGCCAATCCCGTTCCCCAATAGCGATGATGGTTTGGCTCCTGAAGTGTGAGAGAAAGTCGAGAATCAGTGGGCAGAGAATGCTGTGAACATCCCATGGCCCTTTATGATGTGCAGGAGAATATTCCACGAGCAAAGAATGGCTGCTCTTATGGCAACACTTGCCTGCAGGTGATTAATAGAGCTTTTAGACAGAGTGGAGGCTGGTCCACTCTGGATGAAGTGGTCAGCGGATGGGACAAGTCAGCCCCGGGTTGCAGATGGGGAGGGCTGGGCACAGAGAGGGGATGTGGCCCTCTCCCCCAAAGTGATGCAGTGGGAGCAGCTTCCTTCCCGATGGGGGAGAGTATGGGCATAGAAGGAAATAATGTTTGAGTGCCTGCATTGTGTCTGGCACTCACTAGTAACACTAAGGTAAGAGATGGGGGTGAAGGACCTCACTTTAAGTCCCAGCGTGAGATGGTGCTTAACTTTGTAGGACACCAATTTCCTTATCTGTGCAACGGAATGAGCAGTTTCCTACCAAATCACTAAGCTGTTATGAGACTGAAATAAGATAATATCTATGAAATCACTTTAACAGGTTAAAAATACTGCACGTCCACAGTCTTGCTGAACTGAGTTACAACTTTACAATCAATAGCATTTCAACGATACACAAAATTTAGAATGTGCTGATTTTCTTGGGCATGTTAATGAACTCTGTAAACATAAAATTATCATGAATGCAATAAGAACAGATTTATCATATAATGATTGATTGGATTGTCTTGTTGAGGAGTTGTCAAATTTATTAGCATGGATAGTTTGAAAGTTCACATTTCTTATTTTTAAAATTGCATCAGACTGCTGTTCAATCATATTAGATGCCATAAAAAGGTTACTAGCTTTTATCTTCCAGGCAATGTCAGTGTTAAGGATTTATAAAAGTAAATGTGTGATGTATTGAAGCTCTCAAAAATGGGTGCATTATCAGGCAAAGATTTATACATGAGATGCATAAACCATATAAGAATAAAAATCCTGTATGGTGTTAATCATATAATCAGTAAGGAACAAAAACAAAAAAGAAGTTTAAAACTATAAAAATGAAATAGAATTAAACATATACTTAATTTTAAGCAGAGATGTGCTCATATAGCTACATATTTAGAATGTTTACCCATAGCACACCAAGAAATAGGTATTTGCTGAACTGAATAAAGGTGTGTGATACTATATATAAAATAGATAAACAACAAAGTCCTACTGTAGACCACAGGAAACTATATTCAATATCTTATAATAACCTATAATGGAAAAAAATCTGAAAAAGAACATACATATATATACACACACACATACTTATATGTATAACTGAATCACTATGCTGAACTCCTGAAACTAACACAACATTGTAAATTAACTATACTTCAATTAAAATAAAAGGCATGACCCCTCATGTAACACCAAGCAATTAAAAAAAAAGGTTTGTGGGTGTGTGTGTGCATGTGTGTGTGCGCGTGCAAGAGAGAAATCATGTACTGGGGATTAAAAAAAAGACATAATATTTCTTTTGTCTGTGTATTTTGACCTTGAATCAGTACAAAGCAATCATGAGAGTAAGTAGAACATACGTAATGGAGGCTGTGTAAATGTTGATGTAGTCTACACACTTCAGCGTCATTACATGAAAGCAGCCTGGTTTATTGTTGAGGTCCCTGACCCGGGTGCTAGAGGTCTGCTGGGGCTGTGTCATGTCCTCATTGTGGCCCTGTGGTGGCTCTGTGACGGTGTGCACACCCTCACACTTGGACTGCAGAGCTCACGCCTGTAAACTGACATGGACAGGTCCCGAGGACTTCTGTCCTCTTGCCCCTTTCTCTGTGCCCTTACGGTGGGGGCACATCCTCCAACCTCTTTAGGCTTTAGACTCTTACCTGCAAAATGAGGAAGCCATCTGGTCTACCTCCTTCAAAAAGTCATCTTGAGGATCACATGAAACAGTATGTGATTGTAAAGGATTGCACACGTGTATGGTACTGTCGAGGAGGAAGAAATTTTCCTCAACCCTCTGAAGTTCTGCTGGCTGGTCTGAGGATTAAATGGACATGAGACAGAATAAGATGAGAAATACAAATCTGCACGTGATAGAATTGCATAGAACTTTAGACGCATACAAGTGCATATAAAACTGGCAAGATCTGAGTAAGATTTGTGGATTGTACCGATGTCAATTTCTTGGTTTTGTGATAGTTATTAGGTTTTCATTGGGGGAAACTGGGTGAACAGTACATGGAATCTCTTTGTACTTCAACTTACTGTGAAGCTATAATTATTTCAAAATAAAACAATAGTAAAAAAAAAGAAAAAGAAGAGAAAAATCAAACAAAATGTTACCAACATGTGTATATGGAGAGTCAGGAACTGAGTAACTCACTGAAATGGCCAAAGCCATCCCCTTAAATATCATCTTTGGCTAAAGGCAAGAGGGGATATTGAGAGTAATGGTTTGGGACTTCAAAGGGGAGGAAGGCAATTTACAAGAGGCTGGAAAAGTGAAGGTTTGGTGAACAACTGTTGGCTGGACCAGGCAGGGACAATGGGACACGGAAAGGAATTGTAGCAGACTTTGTAGGCCCCCCATCCACACGACCAGTTCACGCTACAGTGATCTAAGCTGATGGCATCCTCCCTGAACAGGGCTTCTGCATACTTTTAGGCAGCTAGCAGGAAGGTCAAAGGTTCGTCCTGAGTCTTTGGGGCCTTAAAAATAATCAGCCTAACTTAATTCTCATGTCAAAGAGACACCGTTTGGGATGGCAGATTTTGCTCCCCTGTAGCACTATTATTTAAGTACCACACACAGAACTTTATGCTTGTGGGGAGGGATTTACGGATCTTTGGAGCCCTGGCGAATACTTTGGAAAGCTTGGGGAGTAAGCTCTCAGGGGGTGTTTTGTAGGGAGCTGGACACTTGCCCTGGGGGCAGAGAGGGCACGATTGGTGTTTAAGGAAGGAGTGGGTGCTATTCAAGGAGGCACCAAAAAGGTGAGGCCGTGCCGTGAGGGGGTGGCCTTTTTTGCAAATCCCTTCTCTCCTGCCTCCCTCTCCATTTCTCTTCCTTCTTTCCTCCTTTTAAAAACCTTATTACATAGACTCTATTATTCCATCTGTACCTCACTCTTAATTGACAGCCAGTATGATCACAGATGAAAGATGTTAAACATACCACTTCAAGCAGATGGCATCATAGACTCTTCAGCATGTTGCAGACATATTTGCAACATTATCCCATGTAGGGGACGTGATTTATAACACACATTTAATGTTTAGCATTTCAAATGGAAGTACATTATGCCTACAAAAGCATATCTGCAAGTTAGTCTTTTGCCCACTTTTCTTTGAGGCTATTTCCTTTTTTATCTTCAAAAGCACGTCAGTGATTATATTTGTGACAAATGTATTCTCCTGATTTACGTAGCTTGCTTTAGGTGAATGGAAGTTCTTTATTTTAATGTGATTTGAATGTAACCATCTTTTCTTCTATGGTTAGTACTTTCTCTTTGTTGTTTAAGGAGTTCTCTCTACCCTGAGGTTGTAAAGATATTGGGTTATATTTCTTTCTAAAAACTTTAAAGTTTGATTTTCTTACTTATGCCCTTAATCATCTGGAATTGACACTTGTGTGTGGCGTGAGGTGTAGAAACATTTATGTTTCTAGGTGGTTAAGCACTCGTCCCAGTAAGGTTTTGAATGGCCCAGCTTTCCCCAATGAGCGCTGCAGACACCTCTGTCACGTGTCACGTCTGCGTTCACGCGTGGATCCGTCCCTGAGCTTTTTGCTGTTTGGGTGTTCCTGTGGGGATTCCATGCTGACTAAGTTATGACAGTTTTATGTTACAGTTTGCGGTTTAGTAAACAAGTCTTCCCCTCATTCTTCTGAAGGAGTATCTTTCTTTATTCCTGTCCCTTTGTTCTTCCATAAAACTTTTAGAATCTCAGGTTTTGTTTTGAAAGGGAATGCCTTTGAATTACAGACCAGTTTGAAGAAAGCTGACGTCTCGGTGGTGCCGACCCTCCCTGCCTGCTATGAACATATTTTTAGAAGGGCGTCTTTTGTTCAAGTGTATAGATTTTCTATCTAAAATTTTTATACACCTTCTTTTGTTATAATTATTCCAACTATTATCAATGATTTTCTTTAAAAATACCTTTTTAAGAAAAAAGTTTGCACAGAAGCAGACTCGCAGACATAGTAAACAATCTATGGTTACTGGGGAAAGGGGGTGGGAAGGGATAAATTTGGGAGTTTGAGCTTTGCAAATGCTAGCCACTATATATGAAAATAGATTAAAAAACCAGATTTCTTCCGTATAGCACAGGGAACCATGTTCAATATCTTGTAACACCCTTTAGTGAAAAAGAATATGAAAACGAATGTATGTGTGTATATGCATGACTGAGACATCTTGCTGGACACCAGAAATTGACATGTCATAACTGACTGTACTTCAGCATAAACAACAGAACAGAAAACCCACGCTGGTATGTAGAAGTGCAGTTGAACTTCCGTCAGCAACTTTGGTAAACCCTATCATTAATTCTGCTCATTTGTCTGAAACACTTTTCGAATGTTCCATCTGTGAATGGGGACAGCTTTGTCCTCTCTCCCCCCGCCCCTCCTGCCTTTCCTCCTTTTTTGTCTTGTCCTGGTAGCACCTCCAGGGAGATGTTTACTAGAAACGGACACAGTCCAGTATGAAGTTTGCCCATTACAGACATTCCCACTCACTTCCTATTTACTAATAGTTTTAGTTTTTTTTTTCCATTTTTTTTTAGGTGGTGGGTCCTTAACAGATATTTAATTTTATCCTTTGATAAATCCAATCAATTTGGCCATAAAGTAGTATCTTTATTATACTGTAGATGCTACGTTCAACTTGCTAATATGACCTTTGAATTTTCGCATCTTTATTTGTTCATGAGTGAGATTGGCCAGTGGTTTTCTTTCTCATATGGTCCCAAGCTGGTTGAGATCATTAGATTTGGGAATATTATCAGACTGATGAAATTATTTGGGCATATTGTCTGTTTCTATTCTCTGGTAGAATCTGTAGGTTTTAGATTTACCTGTTTATTGAGCATTTGGAACAATTCAACAGCAAAATTGTCTAGCCTAATGTTTTCCCAGTGGGGAGATTTAAAAATATCAGTGATTGAATCTACTTAATAGAATTGACTTATTTCTTGAATTGGCTTGGTACTTTACATTTTTTCCAAGAATTTATCCATTTTCAAAATTTGAAAATTCATTACCTTGAAATTTTAAAATAATATTCTCTGATCTTTTTAATGTCTAATGCATCCCATTTTTCATCCCAATATTTTTTTGAACTTGTTTTTATCTTGATCAGTCTTGCGACAACTTGGCCAATTTTATTAGTCTTTTTAGAGAACTACTTTTGTTTTTGTTGATATTTTCCATTGTATCTTTGTTTCCCCATTTCATTAATTCCACTAATATCTACTCTCAACCTTATTTTCTTTGGGTTTATCCCCATTATCTTTTTCCTGAGTTCTTGAAATGGTTACTTAATTTTCAGCCTTTCTTCTTTCTGAATGGAATTATTGAAGGCAATAAATGCCCCATGAATTTACTAATCCCCATTTATAATGAAGAAAGAGCAAGTCAAAGACTTAGTGCTTTTCATGGACACTTGTTTTCAACCAGAATTTTATAAGATTCCTTTTGTATTCCTTTTATGTATTTTTAGAGTTACCTTCTATTTGTGGAGCATGGTACTGGGTTTCCATTTATACTGTGGATGGAAAGTTTCCTTTTATAATACATTTATTTAAGTAGAGAGTCAGTTTAAGAAAAAACATTAGGTAAATAATCAAGCAGGTGGCACACAAATAGGCCAAAGATCCCCGAAGTGATATGTTGCATCTCAGACATGAGGCAGGTTAGATGACCACTGTTTGGAACTTTAACTTGGGAAACTGCTGTTCCAGGTAACACGCTGCCTTCTTTTATCCATGTGTGTGGTCATTGGCATATATGGTTGTTCAACCACAGGGAGTGGTTTCTGAGCAATCAGAGGATAAGACAGGTCCTGGGGACATGCATACGTACAAAGAATCCAGTGTCCAGAAAAGTACAATAGTTTATGGAATTCTAGATTGTGGGTTAAATGTTCGTAGTAGAAGTGATATTAAAATTAAAGATCGGATTACTAGTGAGAGTGGGTGAGCTGTTAGGACACGGGGACCTAGAGTGGGTCCTTCAAGAGCACAGCCTCGATGCCTTTCCCCCTTTGAAAGGTTGATAGGCTGGCAGCTCAGCGGAGGTCAGGAGAAAGACCGTATCTTGGCTTTAACAATACGCTGGGTGAAGTCATCGCATCCTGCTAGAAACGATGGAAATGCATGCGTTTGATGTGCAATCATGAGAGCTTGGAGTGATTGAGGAAGAACTACTCAAAGACTGTTCTTTGTAACCAATGTCTTCTTGTCCATCTGGAGGAAACTTACAAAAATTAGCCACAGGGCGCGCTGCTGTTTAGCAGTTTGTCGAACATACCAGGTAATATTAAATTAATTAATATCCCAGATGACAGAATACACATTTTGAAAGATGTCAGCAAACTGGAATTTGAGATGGAAACTCATTCAGTGAGGTCGGTAAGCATGAACGCGCAGTGTTCTTAGATCAATACTCCTGTTTACCTTTAAGGTTCCCACAGAGGCCGAGCATCCTGAGCAGATAATCTGTAGTCTGCTGGCAAAGCCTTCAAGATCTTGCTTCAAGTACAACCCCTTCCAGGTTTCCCTTGAAGGCTCAGGTTTTACCGTAAACATTCATATAGAGCCTGCATCTGTTCAACAATACATTCATGTTTTATGGCTATCTTTAAAAATGACATTTTCATTATCAAGTTTTTTTTCATTTAAAACACATATTTAGATTAATTCCAATGCTCAGAATTGATGATGAGTTAAAAACATACATACTTGTCTAGAATCACAGAATTTTCAGGGTGCTGATAGCTTAGAACACTTACTCCAATTCTCCTGTTTTACGGATAATGAAATCAGCCCTAATCCTCCACTTTGTTATATATAACCTCTCTTAATCTAAACATTTCAAATCAAAGAATCCAGTTTTTAAAATTCATTATCATACGAAAGGCTTCTATTCTCTTGCTATTATAATTCCTTAATTGAATTTGACTTCTTAAATTTTAATTTTAAATCTAGAATTCTTCTAATCCTGGACACGTGGCAATCAAAGTTTTTGATCTATGATTTCATATAAAAGAATAATAAGAATTTAAATTGGTTCGGGTCCATTCATCTCACTCATGGTGCCTAGGAATAATTTTATTACAGCAAGTCACTAAGGAAGTGCCTAGGGGGATGAATTTACAGTGAGTTTTGAGTTTCTTCCCTGGGTCTCAAAGAATCCAAGCATCTATAGTGTCTTAAGTGTAGCTTAGACTGGTATCTCTGTGTTACTTTTGTCCACAAGGACGCACTGTTGGGGAGCAAAGACAGAATAAGAAGCCAGGAGCTGATTTTCCCGTGTCCAGTCCCTCGCATCTAGCCCAATGAGCTGAAGCGTGACTTCTCACCTTCCTGCTCTCATACCCGGCAGTTCAGCCTCTCTCATTCTGTCTGCTCCAAAGAACTCTTAAATGCCATGATGTCTAAGACAGCAACTTGGAAGTTATAAAGTACTTATAACCGTGGTATTTGTAGGCGTGGGTAGAAAATTCAGTCTCATGCATCTCTCTGGATAATCATTGTGAACCTTTGTCATCTTTTTCTTCTAGTTTGTTTCTTAAAGCGTCGGACTGTTGCAGGCACTGGTGGTTATTAAGAGTATTACTAGTTAAATAAAAAGTTCCTGATGGATACATTTTCTCTTCTTCTTTTTTGTTTAACATTGATGTTTCATTTTCAAATACCAGTTATAATGTGTAAAGTCCTAGGATCTGGGGATATTGTTCCTGAAAAAAGAACACATTGTGTGAAGCACATATTCCACTGGGAAGAAGCCAGGGAAATAGAGGAATGAGAAGAAATGTGTGGGGAGTGAGAACATGAAACCAAATTAAGTAGACGTGTTTTTATTTACAGAGAGTGCCATGTCGCGTTGCCATGCGTGTCTGCTGGCGGTGCGGGGAGGGCTGGTGCCAGGCTGTGGTGCAGCCATCAGTTTATAATTAGAAAGTCCCTAGAGCTCAGAACCACGCTGTCTCCCCCCAGGAAGTGCACTTTCAGTGTATCTTGCTTTGAGTACTCTCCCCTACTCCTTCCTTACCCTTCCGTGATTTTTCTTTCAGGATCCCAGAAGTGATGCCAAGATATAGGTGTTCCCAGAGCAAGAAGAAAGACCCTGGCCGAGGAGTATTTCACATCTGCTGAGATGAGGGGGGGACCACACGGAGCCCGAGAACTTCTACAGCATCTCCCCGCCATGCTCAAGAAGAAACACCAAAGCTCCTCAGATGAAAAGAGCTCACCTTTGCTTCGGGGAAAAGCCAAAAACCACTAGTTAATCAAAACCATTTTACCTTAAGAACGTCTGTGGGTTGTTGGAGCAGAAGGATCAGAGCCCAAGGAGGCAACTCTTTCAGACTGGAGGATCATACTGTAAGGACCCGAAACACAGAGCACAGCAATGCTTTTGGACATCAGGTGATGAAAGGACACTGAGGGGAAAACAGCCTTTTCACTGGCCTGGCGGAGCTGAGCCTGGAGCACACGTTTAAGGCAAACACAGAGGAAAGACTCAGAAGAAAGAAAACACATTTTCATGGTTTTCACAGACAGATGTTCCAGGACAAGTGATGACGGAGACCAAGGATAATAGGTAAATGTGTTAATGTTTTCGATGACGACAAGTTGCATGGAGGTTTTAAGGCTTATTGGGTTTTCCCAAATGAAACAGATGCAGTCAAAAACAAACGAAAGCTCTCTAGAGGTGAGGTGAGCCGACCCTGGATCCCTGGGTCTAACGGGGATCGTGCAGGTAACACTTCACGCCATGGGCTGACAGCCACCCCTAGTATTTGTCCAGATGCTTTTGGGTTTTGCTTCCTGGTGTGGCTCTTGTGAAGGACACTTGGCTAGATGTGTCCTGTTTTCTCCTTCGTAACGTGTAGATTGGTGCCTCTCACCGGCCATAGGGTCACTAGGAAAATATTAAATAACTGTGAAGAACTTGGCATTACATCAAATAAGCTGGGAGGAGAGAGCTCTACTTTTCCTTTAAACAATGATGATAAAAGATGACATTTGCTCCTTTCCTCAATTTAGCTGCTAGTTTACAAGGACATGTTTTATCAGCTTGAGGATTTTTGTGAAAATATAATATTAAGGTGTATGTACAACTGCACCTTCAGTTTCTCTGTGCTCTTTTTTTCTTAAGCATATAACAAAATACTCTTTCACTGAATCTGACTGCTGTGTTCCAGTAGTGCATCAAGAATTGAAAATTTAGGGCCGCAGAGACCAGGTAAGGCGTCACGTCTTGTAACCCAGTGACAGCAGCAGACAGGAAGACTTTCTAAATCCAGCTTTCCAAATTTGAAACGTTGAAAAAACCCAATGTTTGTTTTTCTCTTTACCTTTTGAAATTTTTTATTCATTAGGAAGTAAGTGTAACTGTTTCAGTAGAACTTGCTCCTTAACAAATCAGGATTAATTCTGAGACTGATTGTTATTCAAATATGTGAGTCACACAGGTATTGAGACGACTTAATGGGTCTGATTTTTGTTGACGAATTGGAATATTTGATTTTTTTTTTTTTTTTTTTTTTTGTATTTCCAGTGGTATAGGAAGTCATCTGAGATGACTTTTTTCACTATCACCAAAGCTAGGGAGAGAAGGATGCTCATGGAACGTCATACTGTTGGCGTCACAGTATTTCTGTGGCTTTTTTCTTTTTCACCTTCTAAACTGTTTCCACATAGTGCTCTTTCCCCTTGTTTTGAAAGTAGATGTTTTTCAAAATTAAAAGGGAACTCATTTCCGTTCAACTTACAGATTGGCTGCCTTGTTGGAAGTAATTTCATTTATGAACTTATTTTAAAGAGCAGTGATAACACAGAACCCCTGCTGCTGACACTAAGTGTACATTTTCGACCATCAGGATTGATTGGAAGCATCCAACTGATGTTGAAAAACCAGATTAGGTCGTCTTTGTGGTCTCTGGTAATAAAGTCTATTTATAGCTAGAGCAAAGTATGACTTAACTTTGAGAAGATCTTTGCAGAGATTTCCATCTTAGGGGCTTTGGGTGCTTTAGAATTTCCTCAGAACTTACAATTTACTTAAAGCTAAAATGCCAGTGACTCGATACAGCAGTGTTTATGATTACAGAGAGCAGAGTATGTGGGTTGAGAATCAAAGCTTCGATTTAAGATTATTTTATAAACATGCTTTTATTAAGACATTTAAGACCTGTGTTATTAAGACTGTAACTACATAAAACTTGATTGCTTGGTCTTTTTGTCCCTGGGGCAAGGTGATAATTTTTAAAACTAAAAAAGACTTAGGGGGGTTTCTTGATCTCTGGGGTGCTGTATTCTGAGTTCTCGGGGCGCTTTTGAGCCATGGGGCTTGCACAGAGCCACTGCATTCCCAGGGCACTGGCTTTATGGAAGTATCCAGGGAAAAGAAGTTAGATTACCTGTGTGATCAGCCATATAAAGTGTTGTGCTAAAATGAAAGCAGGTGTAGTATTGAATTTACTATCTGAATATTTAAGCTAAAAGTTCAGACAGTCTCACTTATTGCAGGCTTCTTTGGGGCTGGTTCCCTTCCATTGCCTTCAGGAAGACTCTGGAATGTCAGTACGTGATGTGCAAAGAGCAAGTTCCAGGATACTGAGGGCTGGACCAGATTTGGGGAAACTGCCCCCTAGGACACCAAGGAATCAGCTCTAGGTAGAGGGGCTTGGCGTATGTGGGACTGATGCAGGCTGGCGGCGATGTGTAAGACGACCTCTCTTCGTGTCTGAGCTGATAGATGAGAAAACCAAAGTCACGTGACTTGCTCAGACTCACAGGGCTGGTTAAAGGAAGTGTTATCCTGATGCTTGGTAACATGGGAAGGAGGACTTAACTTAGGGGCGGAGCTTCCACTCCCTCCCCAGTGTACCCCACTCCCAGCACCGCCGTGGGTCCACCAACCTGGAGGATCCCTTAGCCTGGCCGTTGTTTCAGAGTTCTCATCCAGGTTTCACTGGGCAGGTGCGATTCATTAAATCATTGGCCACTGGTGGCTGAAGGGGCTGAAAGTTCCAACCCTCTAGGGACCAACTCCCCTCCATCCTGAGGCTGTCTGGGGGCCCTGCCACGGGTTACCTCATTGGTGTACAAAAGACAGTCTTAACACTCAGGAGATTTCGGGAGTTTGGGGAGCTTTGTGCCAGGCCCTAGAGGCAAAGACTAAATGTTTGTTTATTTATTTATCTGTTTTGTTGTACCATAATAGGAGTAACAGAGATTCAAGTGAGAGAGCAGAGTCCAGGCTTCAGGAGAGCAGGCAGATAAGCTGAGTCCAAGCGTATGAAAACTAAGCCTGGACACGGAGGAGCAGGTGGGCAGCAGGCAGCCAAGGAAGCCAGCCAGCCTGCCTTCTGATGAGGGATACAAGTGGACTCAGGCTTGGAGCCACGGATCTAATGGCAACAACCCAGGGACAGAGCCAGGGGGCGGGGGCCGAGAGAAGGAACAAGTGGACTAGCAGTTATCCCACACCTTCTGGGCTTCAGCGGTTCGTGAGTGTAAGCAAGGCCAAGTAACATTTACACCCGTGTCTCCGTGACCCGGTGAGACCTTGACCCCATGCGCTTCCAGTCTGCTTAAATTCTTCCCCGGCTACTTCTGGGCATCCTCAGGGTGGTGACATCTCCTAGGGGCTACTTCTGGGCGTCCTCGGGGTAGTGACCTCTCCTAGGGGCTCAGGAACGAGTTTGCTCAGATTCTTCCTGCTTGAGTCTCTCGGTCAAGGGGACTTGTCCAGACCTCTGCGGCCGATGCCTCTGTAAGAATTCATCCCCTGCGCCCAGCGGACCCCGTGGGACCACCTGTGGAAGGGGCCGTCAGGGGAGAGGAACGGCCTCTTCTCAAGCCCGTGCTGATTTTGTTTCCTAGGAGTGAGGCAGGGCTGCGTGCACATACTCCCATCCAGTATTTCGTGAACACTGGTCCTTCACCTTCTGTCCTCATGGGCTCCAAACTGGTCCCTCCTGTACGGCCAGAGCGGGGAGGATGCGTCCCATCCTGTCCCCTCCGTGTCTTCCGCACCTCTCTTCCTTGGATACCTCTGCATCCAAACAAAACATAACAAACTCAGCACACACCCTCTCGGCTCTTGTAAGAGAAAACAAATTGTGTAATGGAAAGAGTAGCAACTTTTGAGCCAGACATACTTGGTTTGAATCCCATTTACTAGTCATGCAGCCTTGAATAAGTTACTTTTTTTCATATTATGGGGGAAACAGTGCCTACAATCATGTTGGGGTCAGAGACTATGAGCGTAAGACACTTGGCACAGCACCTGACACGAGTGCTCAGGGAAAGGTAACCACTGTTCTCCCCACTCTGTTCTCCAGAAACGAGCGCAGAGCCCAGCCTCCTCTGACGGCTCTCCCACAGCCCAAAGCACTGCTCATCGTGCAAGTGTTCCAGGAACAGTGCTGCCACCACCATCCCAGCCTAATGAGCAGTTGCAAAGTGGTCTGTCTTGTCCCTCTTGGTTGGTAGCAGGGACTTCCCCTCCAGCCACTGTCATCCCCTCACTGGGTCCACATGTGCCGTGATCTGTTTTGGGGAGGGGTTTGTTGAGTGCCATGGGCCATCAGGTGCAGGAAATACGAGATACAAGGAGAGGAACTGGGGAGAAACCTGGAGAACACTGCTCGGGCCCCACTGATGCAGTCCACACGAGCCTGCCTGGGGCGCAGCAGACCTCAGGGCTCCCTGGGGGACCGCCCTGCCGTTTAAGAAGTGCCCCACACAGATGCGAGCCCAGGGCCCTGCCACGAGGGCCGGGGAAAGACAGGACGTCTAGGGCTCACATAACACACTGACGCAGAGAGAACGAGGGTGGGAGAAGGAGGGCTCGGGGCCGCAGCCAGGGGGAGTCCTGCGCAGGCACCGGAAGCACCGGAGCGCGGAGAGCGCCGGCGCCAGCAGTGGAGACACACCTGGCATATAACAGTCGCGCGCATCAGAGTCGTTGCCCTTCAGACTCTGCTTAGGAGGGTCTCCTTCACTGAAAAAATCAACAGGCAGCTTTTCCTTGAGAATAATATCAAACTAATGTCAAATCAGCCAGCATGAAATAGGATTTTAAATGATTTCATTTACGGACTCTCCATGGGGAGCCGTGGGATGGGGGAGGGAGTATCACACAGAAACGATAATTGACTCAAGATTTTTTAAAATTACGCAGTAGGAATAATAATTTATATGTGAAACTTTAATATTAATTGCCCTCATTTCTGTTATGATTGAAAGCAGTAGCATAGAAAAACTGCATAGAAACAAAACACCGATTCTTTTCAGAGCCAAATGCTATCTGAAACCTACAGCTCCTCCTAGGCCGAGTGAATGAATAGGTTCTGCAGAAAAAGCCTTTGGAGAGTGAATAGGAAAAAAGTCCCTTGAACAATCATAGAAAATATAAAAAGCAGAAGTCGTGTAAAAGTGACAGCATATTATGGTGACGCCTGGCACCAGTGGGCGCAGCCTCGCGACTTGACATTTGGACCTAGAATTCCGTTGCTACCTCCTCCCCACTGCCCTCAAAAAAGGAAAAAAACCAGAAGACAGGAACTGGCCTTTCTCATGTTGCCAGAAAGTGGTGGCTGAATCCCGAGTCCCAGAAGAACAGATTTCAGACACTGTTTAATTTGTTCCTTTAACCTGTGTGCAGAAGAGTGGAGCCAAAACGTGCCCTTCCAAGAGGCTGATGTACCAGAGACCCGGCGAACATGTTTACTGGCCTTTTTGTTTTTCTGACTCAGGAAGGTTCAGCTTCAAGCTTTGGCTGAGTCCCGGAAGGAGAGGACAGAGGGCTGCAAGGAGAACAGGTGCCTTGTAGGTGTTGTATGAAGTGCAGAGGCACCTGGCGGCTTCTCTGCCCGCTGACCACAGCCACTGACACAGGCAGACACTCGCAGAGTCATCCTTCTGTTTGCACTTCACGGGTTCCTAGGACCTCAGTATCACCGTCCGTGGGTCCGCAGGTCGTGCTATAATCAGAGCTTATTAAAAACTGCTGCTTCCTGCACTGGAGCAGGGAGCTGTCACTCTGCATTTTTAAAGTAAATACCATGAATGTTACCCAGTTAACTTACAATTATTTAATGAAGGCTGCTCAAAGGGTGAGGTTAGGTTTAGCGCATTCCTTCAGTTCATAGTGTAGATGCTCCCTGGATTAAGTTGTCTTAACCTCTGCGCCCAGTCAGTTGACTGGTTAAGCCATGCTCAGTTATTAGGGCTTTATTTTCACTTAAACATCTTTAAAACAGAATGTCCAGTTACACACACATGCACGCACACACACACACACACTCTCTCTCTTACTAGAGCCTAACACAACATTGTAAATCCACTATGCTTCAATTAAAAAATAAATAAATAACCCCCCCCCCCAAAAAAGAGTATCAAGAGAAATGTGCACAAAAAAGTACAAAGACACGAACCTGGCTTCAGGCCCCTGGGAGGACACCAAGGAGGGAGGGTCGGGGACAGGGTGGGAGAGGTGAGCCTGCCTTTGAAGCCTTTGGACTTGAACTTGAGTACAGAGTGTTGTTATGCTGGAGAGAGGCTCAGTCACACGCCATTATAAATTAACTTCGTGACTGTAGGAAGGATTAATTGGAGGGGAAAGAATCTGGGGCCACAAGAATGGCAGAGACCCTGACCTCGTGATCTGAGAAAGAGAGGGCAAGGACCTGAACCAGCAGGAACAGGCGGACGGAATGGATTCAAAAAGTGTTTAGCAGGGCTGAGCACTTCCACTGACTGGATGTGCACGGAGAGGGTTTGCTGAGAGTGCCCAGCATTCCTCTCCTGGAGTATTTGTTTTGTAGCAATAATATCTTTAGTTTTTTTAACCAAAAATGGAAAATATTTAGAAAACAGGAGAGCGACTAAAGGCTTAAAAGACAGATGCATGTATGACTTTAATTGCTAATGACATTAAATATATGTTTTCTGAACTACATTCAACTGCCCTAAGTAGTTTTTCAAATTGATGAACTTTTAATATAAATTACTTAGCCATTATATTTATAAAGATTATAGAAATAATTGACAATCATATGGTTTGTTTAGATTTAGATTTGGGTGAATTCTGAAAAAAAATGCTTGTGTTTTTGAATATTATTATATGCTTTCTCTATTTAAAAATTCTGTCCCTGGTGCTTCAGAAATATTTCTTTTTATCAGCAGTCAGTAAACAGACATCTTATTTTTCCATTTTATAACTACCTGATTTGTCCTATCAAATCCTATCAAGAAAAAATTTGAAATGGTTTGGGAAATGAGCAAAATGTTGGATTTTAACAGATGAAGCATCTCTTCAATTGTAGTAATCATGTAAAATTCAGTCTTTTTTTTTTTTTATGGATTCATTCCCAATTTTCCTTATAAAGCTCTCTTGACCTATTTCTAGCCAGCATTTCCTTTGTGTCCTCTCCAGCAGTGGCTGCCTGCCAACTGCTAAAATTGTTCTCCAAACGGCACATGCGTGACGCCATCCATAAGCCTCCTGTGTGAGGAAGACGGTAGCATGCTCCCCCTTTCATGTAAAGCAAAGAAAAAAACCGAACATTATTTTTCACAAGCTCACAGATCTGTAATTTTGTGGACATGGTTTCTATGATTCCTATTTTCAAGTTATTTTGGCATTGGCTTTGCACAAAAATAAAACAGTGATCATCTGGTGAACTGGTCACTGACAATATCACTCCAAGCCCAGATATTTAGACATGGGATAAATAAGAACTTTTTTTAATTTAAAAAAATCTTTAATGACTGTAAACAAGAAATATTAAAAATAAAATATGACAAAAGAAGAAAGATTCCTTTTATTTTTTATAAATAGGATCATTTCTCAAATACTTCTGACCGGAGGATGGGAGTTTAATCCAATTAGGGTCTAAAGATTCCATCTGAGACATCCCTCCACAGCTAAACAGAGGAGAGTGAATTTTTAAGCAAGTAACACAATTGGCTACAGCAGAAGCAGTAAACTGTAAAATCTCACCCTCTTTGCTGAATGTCTACATCTCTATTCTGTAATTCATGCTTATATATTTATCATATTCATTCAAAAGCTTTTTCCAGCATGTGATGCCTGCTTCCAGCCAAACCATAAAATTGCCACGTGCTTGAAAATACAAGATCATGATTAGCTCTTAGGAGAGAATTTAGGGCACAGTTGGCCCTGAGGCATGCTGACTGTGTGAGATTTTTAGAATCTCAAGCGAAGTGTTTCCCCTATACTTCAATTCCGGGGAGCAGCACCGAATAAGGAAATTGTATGGAACCTGGGTTTCAATGTTAACTCTTGGCATTTGCAGGGAAACCTTAGACATATTCCTTACCCTCTCGGGGTCCTGAATCCTGGGTTATAATTACAGATGATAATGTCTCCTTTGTTGATTTACCTGGGAATTAAATATGCTAGTGGATGTGAAAGATTCAGCATGTAGTTGGTGACAAAAGAATAAAAATGAGTATTAACACTCCACCAAAACTGAATCAAGAAGAAACACAATTTGAACAGACCAATCATTAAAGGTGAAATAGAAATGGTAATAAAAAGCCTCCCTGCAAACAAAAGTCCAGGACTGGATGGCTTCCCTGGGGAATTCTACCAAACATATGAAGAAGAGCTTATCTCAGTTCTCAAACTCTCCCAAAAGATTGAAGAGGAGGGAACACTCCCAAACTTATTCTGTGAAGCCAGCATCACTCTGATACCAACACCAGAAAAGGACACTACCCAAAAGGGAAATTACAGGCCAGTATCTTTGATGATTACAGATGCAAAAAAAAAAAAAAAGTATTCTAATTGTTGGAATATTTTTCCTTACAGTGAACTCCAACTCTGTCTGTCTTTGGAGCCAGAAAATTCTTTTACATGAAAACCATTCTCCTATTTGAATAGTATTATGTGTACCTTGCGGTCGTGTTTCCCCAGGATAAACATCTCTATTTGCACCAAAAACAACCCCATAAAGGGATGTGGGCTGGCAGGCTAGGGGTTTGCAGGGAGTGGGGTTAGATCCTGGTCCTATGTGTGGCCTTGGGAAGTTGTGACCTTTCTGAGTCTCTTTTTCAACTGTAAAATAGGAATAAAAATGCCTCGTAGGGTTTAGTGAAGATTAAGTTAGAAGTGTTCGGTGCCCAGTAAGTGTTTAATTAATGGCAGGTATTATTATTGTGTATGGTTTTGAACTTGTCACCATTCCAATTACTGCTTAGAGTGAACACTGGTCTTTGTGGTATGATTTCAGAGGCAGTTGGGTGACTAACCTCCCCAGACTATGAACCCAGTGCTCACACAGCAGTGGCGATACAAATACAAATATCCTTAAGACAGAGAGAAGGGCTTCACTGCCTCCTGTGGGGAGGAGCCGGCAGGGACCAGAGGACAGCGCCGCGGCATGGAGGGGTATATGATGGTAACAGTTACCCCATGTGCCAGTGTGTCTGGCCTTCTCCAAACAAATCCTGAAGACTTGGAAAGAAAAGTGAATTCTATTTCTAAACACACACAGGCACATGGAAATGCACAAGAAGGGACTCCCAGGGCCACTTTGCAGTAGGACTCTCCGTGTGCGGGAGAGTGGAGGGGCTGGGGTGTGCCCAGCGGGGAAGTGGACCCACAAAATGTGATGGATGGAGCTGATGTGAGCTGACCCTGCAGTGTGCTTGGAAATAAAGATCATGAGGGAGGAAAATTAAAAAACCCAGATCTCATTCCAGACATAAAACCAACCAGGAGGGCAGTCTCTTTCCTGACGGGGACACGAGGCTGTGATGCGCATCCAGGAAAGCCTGTTAGAGGAAGCCAATCTCGTGACATTCAGCAGCAACTCAGATCTTAGGCAGCTTTCCTTCATTTCAGTGCTTTCCTTTTCATATTGAAGTTCTGTGTGTGCATCATTCCATTCATTGAGTGCCTGATGGGCAGTGGTTGTTACTAATACCATTATCAATCTTTGACTTCTGAGCACGTGGCAGTCTGCCTGCATTTAGGATGTGCACAGGGAAGTCCTGAACTCAGCAGATCTGGGGATGCAGTGAGAAAAGGGCAGAGCCCCGCAGAAGAAGGAGCTGAAGATGAGGTCCAGAGGTTAGAGGGTGCCCAAAACACCACTGGCTTGCTTCACATTTTTTCTGGCATTGACCTTGACTGTTCAGATGCCATAGCAAGGTGGGGGGGGGATTAGGGTGAGAAAAAGAGTGCAGAGATCACTTTCTCGTGATTGCTGCCTGGTTGCCGTTCCCATGAGCTGATGCCCCCAAGACAGAGGCAGAAACTGGGCTCCTTTATCAGGATGCCAGTGCCCAGGGCCCAGTGCATTATGGTTGGTGCCCATTTTTAACATATGAATAAGTGTGGCTCTCCCAGGTTTGAGACAGCCCTGCTTCACCTCCCAACAACCTCCCAACAACCCCGAGGACGGATTGTACAGGTGAGGAAGTGAGCTCGGAGCGGTGACAGCCCTCCCAGCTGGAAGGGGTGAGAGCTGGTGGGGGGGGGGGGAGGGTCTTACCATCAATTCACCACCCCATAAAGGGCGGACAATGCAGACAGGTGGAAAGTGGAGAAAAACAACTTGTGTAAATAGGACAAAACAGAAGGAAAATTATTATTTTCCCAAAAGAAAAGCAAAGAAAAATGTCAATAGCTGAAAGAAACAGACAAAGGGAAGATGTGTATTATAGTGTATCACGGTACTCGTTGCTCATACCATTTCCTTTCTTAGGTTCAATTTAATCAGTTCTATGACAGAATGTTTTATAGGTTTCTGTTTCCTACTATTGTGTCCAGGGCTGAGACTCCATTAAAGCACTGTTAGCATGCAGTACATTTATTTTAACGTACATACTATTATAGTTAGCTCATCCTATCTCAGTATTATGTATAGAATGCTCCAAGAGAGTATATTTAATCAAAGGGCATCATAAATGCTAGAGGAATTCAGAAACCACTTGTGGTTTTATTGTTCCCTGAAATGGCTAATACAGCTCAAGATAGGTCACTTGTAGGACATCCGAGGGCTTGGGTCACTTTTCTCCTTTCTAATGCAAAGTGCCTTCGGTCACTACGGCGCTGCATGTAAGCATGATGACATCTGGGCCCTTACTGGTGAGTTTTGCTTTGGCAGAGCTGTGTTCGAATAAGCCAGGATGTCTGGCAACCAAACCACTGCCTCCCATGAACATTAACAATAAATTCACAAGCATCCTGTAAAGGCTGCCCAACCCTCTTTTCTCAAGACTGTTACAGCACTTCAGGGAATTCATATGACCTCTTTGGAAGGAGGAAAGGCAGGAATGTTAACTCAGAAACATGACATCATTTCCCAAAGCATGTTCAACGTAACTAAAAGTAAAAGGCCACTGTGTCTACATGAGCACAAAGAGAAGTTTTGCCACCTGTCTGGCTTATTGGTTATCGAACAGGGCCTGTTGGATAACCTCTGCCTGGGCCCCCAGCATTTCTGGTTAAAGATCAGATCCTCCCTTGCAAGGACCACTCTGCATTAGGCCTTGATGTTGGAGCTTTGGATCCAGAGCTTAGGGAGGAGGCAGAGAGGGGAAAGCCACCCACGAGGCAGATACCAGGCTCACAGCCGCAGTGCCCTGTGAAGCATCAGGCCTCCCGGCGAAGGACACTTGGGGTGACTGTGAAGGAGGAGCGGACAGGAAGGAGAAGGGAGGAAGGAGACCACAGGCCAAGGCCGAGGGAGAGAGCTGGAGAGGTACTTTGATGAGGTTAGAGCAGAGCCCACGAGGGTAGGTGGGAGGCAGTGAGGGATGAGGGTGCAAAGTCGAACTGGAACGTTCTCCTAAGAAGTGTGTAGTTCATCTTTTCCTTGTGTATTTGAGAGCGAAGATGCCAGTTCTCACCATTCTGGAAAAAGACCGAGAGCATCTTAAGAAGATAGTTAGACCAACCACTGGACTCACTGGAAAAACCCAGGCAGCCCATTAAAATGTGTTTGTGCCCAGAGGGATTCTACACAGGGTGCTACAGGGAATCCTTTGCCTTCACATCTACTACAGTATTACTATTATTGTTGTTATTATTGTTATTATTATATGTAATTCACATATCATAAAATTCACCATTTTAAAGGGTCCAATTCAGCATTTTTAGGATCTCCACCAGGATATCACAATCTGGAACATTTTCTTCATCTCCAAAAGAAATCTATTAGCGGTCACTCCCCTTCCTGGTCCCCCTCCCCATGCACCTGGGCAGCCACTTACCTCCTTTCTGTCCTGAATGTGCACACTCTGCAGGCTTCATAAAGCGGAAGCACGTTTGTGTGCTCTTTAGTGCCCGGCTTATTTGGCGTAGCTTCAGGATTCATCCATGTTGTAGCAGGAATCAATGCCCCATGAAACTCTAGGCTGGGTTTGGTGGGGAGGTGGTGGGGGATGGCAAGTGATGGTGCAGGGTCACATGTGACACGGTCTGAGGTTGTGCTGTAGGATGAAGGTTTCCTCATTCAACTTGTGCAGAATCTCTTGGGGGCACAGACAGCCGAAATCCTGCCTTCCATGCGCCCAGGCAGACACCTTCACAGCTGGGCTCACACCTCCGCACACACCCGCCGTCCTCTGGGAACCTCCACCAGAATGAAGTGCTCCCCCTTAAAGTACCTTAAAGCAATGGTCCTCGCAGAGGGAATTAAAAGCCCAAACCAAAGTGAAACACAAAGGTTCATCAGTGTGAAGAAAGGCTGACTTTAGGAGAGACACTCCTTTCAGAGATTTGTTGTGGGCAGAAAAGGCAGGATTCTGCTGTGAGTACCACCATCTTCCTTTTAAATACTTTAAGTAGAATTCTGGTGAAAAGGTGAAGTGAGTTAAGGAGAATCAATTAGAATGGCTATTTTCTTTTTGATGGAGAAGAAATCATGTGGGTAAGGGGTGGGTTTCGCCTCTTAGGAGCTGGGTGTCGCTTTCACTGCTGCAACCCTGGCGAACCGTAGTGCTGGGATGGAAGGAGTGAGCGAGTGTATTATACACCTGTCTCACACATTTTTGATTTACATGCTGTTTATAGTCTCTCCTCTTGGGCCCTATGACACTTGTTCTGCTGGCTAATGCATACCTAAGGTGAAAAATGCTAATGTAAAGTGCCTCCTACCTCAGTTTGGACGGAGGCATCACATTGCAAAGTGTTCGGGGGACAGACCCTCCCTCTGGCGCAGTTACAAAGGGCCTCAGAGCAGGCCCGGGGCCGAGGCCCCTTTAGCCGGGGAAGGTGGGAAGGGCGGCTTGGTAGAGATTCTTTGGAGAGGGATGCTGCCAAGGGTGGGAGGGTTCGCCTCCTCACACGCCTGCCCTAAGCCGGAGAGGCTGGGGCTGAGGGGTTTCTCTTCAGTAGGGTCTGCCTGAAGGGAGGTGCCTATGCATCAAGGGGCTGGGTGGTGACTCGGGATCAGAAAAGTGTAGACAGAAGGGTGACTCTCGGAGTGTTTGCCTGTTTCAGTGACTGTGGTCAGTAGCAAAAATATTAGGGAAAAAAATTACAGAAAGTTCCCAAAAGCAATACTTGAGTTTGCCAGGGCTGGCAACTATTCACAGCATTTACACTGCAGTAGGTATTATAAGTGATCTAGAGATGACTTAAAGTACAGGGAAGGTGCGTGAAGGTTATGGCAAATACTCTGCCCCTTTATATAAGGAGTTGAGGGTCCAGGGATGCTAGTGTTCACCCAGGCTACCAGCAATACAAGATAACATTGCCCAAGTATGTTACATACGTTTTGAAGTGTCACAGGATATGTTCGTGTGCGTTCTCACCCACCACTTTCCTGCTGGCACTCCTTACTCCAGAAAACTGAATCACGGATCCTACTTTTGTGCCTTAAAAACAAGCAGGAAACGAAAACACCTGCGTTCTGCAGCTGCCACGTTCTCCTCTGGTGACTAAGAGGTCCCCGGAAATCTTTGGAGATGCTTCCAGAGACTCAGCCACTAGGGCTGAAGGAGTGGTAGGCCCTACAGTCGTCCAGTTCTGCCTTTCAGGGCACTTCTGAACGCCGCCGGGGAAATACGGTGCTCTGCAAACGTGCTCGAAACGTGCGGTCAGCGGCATTAAGTGTTTGAGCCTGTGCCCCGCGCGGCCGCAGAAGCGGAGAGGGAGGGGCGGGGCGGGGCCTGAGGGAGGGCGGGGCCCGGCGGCAGGGGCGGGGCCCGAGGAGCTGCCGGCCCGAAGGCGGGCGAGTCCTGACGCGGGGAGAGTCTCCTCAGCTAACAGCCCGGCAGGCGGGTCCTGACGGGCGGGCGGGGCGTCCCCTCAGCTAACGGTCCGGGCGGGCGCGTGTCCGCGGGCGGCGCCTCCGGGGCCCTGGCGGCCGGGAGCGCGCGCCGCCGCCTCAGCCGGCCCCTCCCCGGCCTCGCTTCCTCCGGCGCTCCTGGTCGGCGAGGCGGCTCCCGGGGCGGCGGCGGGGCCGGGCGGGGCGGCGCCGGCCTGAGGCGGGAGCATGGCGTGGGCGCGGCGGCGCGGGCGGTGAGGACGCGCCATGGGCGACAGGTGAGCGCCGGCGCAGCGGGGGGCCGCAGGCCCGCCCGCGGGGCGCCCACTGAGGCCTTTGCCTTCGCACAGGTGGCTCCGGGTGACCGTGCTGCCCGGCTGCGTGGGCTGCAGGACGGTGGCGGTCCCCGCGTCCTGGACGGTGCGCGACGTGAAGCGGCGCCTCGCGGCCGAGACGGGCTTCCCCGCGGCGGAGCAGCGGCTGTGGCTGGGCGGCCGGCAGGTAGGGCGGCCCGGGCCCGCGGCGGGAGGCCAGGGACGAGGAGGAGGTCTGGGGACGCGGGCGGGGGACGGGGACGCGGGCGGGGGATGGGGACGGGGTCTGGGGACGGGGACGGGGTCTGGGGACGGGGACGGGGTCTGGGGACGCGGGCGGGGGTGGGGACGGGGTCTGGGGACGCGGGCGGGGGTGGGGACGGGGTCTGGGGACGCGGGCGGGGGTGGGGACGGGGTCTGGGCGCGAGGAGGAGGTCTGGGCCCGGGGCTGCCTGCCGAGCTCCTGCCCCATGGGAATGATGCCTTTCGAATGCCGATCGGGTGACGCGGCTGCGTGCCTGTCACTGCTGTGATTTCTGTGGATGTGCCGCTTCAGCAGTGTACCCCCCGCCCCCACCCCCGTTTTGTCTGAAGCTTCACTTCCTGAAACTACGGTACTCTTGATGGGCTTTATGGCCGGAGGTGTTTTTTTGTTTTTTGGTTCACTTCTTAGGAGCCATCATCATTGAAGTGACTTAATCATTACTCATATTTTTCTGATTGTGTTATGCGTTTAACTGGAATGCAGCTCAGTACTTTGACCTCTTATGTCTTCCGTTCCCCCCATCTCTGGATCTCGAAAATTTAGGACTGAAAGGATCTTCATGGAACCCGTTATTTTGAGGAGTAAATTTATATTAAATCTCCTGAGGTGCAAGTGAATGACTTAGCAGATAAGAACTTTGGAAAATAGGAGTATTTCATATTATATATATCCTTTAAGATTGGTGGAAATACTAGTTTTCTTAAAGGAGGAGTTAAATGGAAGCATTTTAATGAAAATCAACTTAATCTTTTAACCTAAAAGTAAATATCTTCACTTTTTATATAGTACAAGAGGCAAAAAAGAGTTGAACCAGATGTACAAGGATGCTTGAGCCACACGAGGTGGCATTTCAAGTATTGGATTTCCTTACTACCCAGTACAGATTCTGGTGAAATGCTTGGTGCCGGTGACTTTCAGTCCCTCGGTGTAATCTTGGCCTTCTGCGTGCCTGGTTGCACCCTCTGGTCGCTTGCCCTCTTAAGACACAGGTTTTAGGTTAACCTGTTCTTGAGTTCCTCCAGGGATCAGTCCTCCTTACTGGTTGGTTCCCCAGGGTGTTCAGTGGGAGACAGTCTTGATTGAGGATTTTGGGCAGAATTGAGGAAGGAAGCTTGTCATTCTTGCCTGTTTTTCTGCCCCTGCCACATGTCTTGACCTTACTGTGTGTCCTCTCCTACTTATTTGGTTACTCCTCTGGTTCTGCTTTGTCATCTTATCCCTTAGACATGGTCATACCCAAAGACTCAGCTGTGCCTCAGTCTTGCCATTAGCAGTGTTTTTGGAGGTGTCTCTGCAGAGCATCAGCGTGGGCCGGCGTGATGGCGGATGTGAAGTGTTTCAGATCGAGCGGGCGGGCAGTGGGAGTCTGGTTAGGAAGCTTGTGCTAGTATGAGGTAGTGAGGTTCCAGACTTTGACAATAGAGCTGAAACTGAAAGGAAAGGATATGCAGGGGACTTTGGAAAGGACAGAACTATGGTAGTTTGGTACCAAGTGGATGTATGTATTTGTGTGATCAGAGGAAGGGGTAGTGGGGTGGTGGGTATTGGTTGTAGAAGCGAGAAGACCTTGTCAAGGATGTTTGCAAGTCTTGAATCAGACCAGAAAAATAATGGTCCAGTGAGCAGATATGAACAGGTTAAGAGAGGGGTGTAGGTTTGGGGGACAGTGGTAATCAGTTTGCTTTTACACGTGGTTGAGCTGTGGCAGGGCATACCAGTGTAACAGGCCAAATTAGGTAACACGTTAGAATCTTTTCTCCTGTTTCTGGTAGGAATGGGATAAAATGAATTCTAACCAATTCTAAGGTCTCTGTTATGTAAGAGTGTAGGGCATGGTAGTCAACGGGCAGCTATAGGTCTGCAATTAATATTGTACTATTTGCTTAACAATATGGAGAGAGTTTATTATTTCATAGTAAATGAAAATGAACATCTCTAAGGTTTTTAAGAGACATTGAGACTGGCCTGGATAGAGACCCTGATGTTCAAATTATTTTATAATCATTCTGTTTTAAAAACAAAATATAAAGATTTCATTGCCTCTGGAGATGAATATGACCAAAGTCACTTTGCTTGGTGGAGTGATTTACGGTTCAGAGAGAGAGACCCAAGCAGAATCCCCAAATCCTGGCAAGCTCACGAGGAGAAAGCAGGTAGCGCTGCTGACCTAAGGTTATCTCTGCTGCTTGATTTCTCTGCGAGAATCACTTCCCTGTAGACAGGCCACTGATTACAATCTATCAAAAGCATTCTTCGTCAGACTCACTTAGCCAGTTCCATCTGTTTTCACTAACAAGTTTCCACTCCGTGTATTCTTTCTTTTCAAGTCTTCTTTAAGACCTGGAAACATCTCCCTGCATTGTAGATTTCCTTCCTTCCTCCCTTCCTGCCTTTCTTCTTTGAATGTTCCTTAGCTAACAGAATTGGACTACTAACCCTTGACTTATACATAGCTCTCTTTAAGTAATTAATTAGTTAATTAATAGAAGGAACAACTGTGATGACATCATCCAGCTGGAGAACGAGAATGCTGCTAATGGCTTCTCTTCGCCTCGGTGCTTCTGCTCCCCAGCCTGTATGCCTGTCTCTTTCCTCTGACCCCTTTGTGTGTTTTGTCCTGTTGCCTTTTTTGTAGTTGTTTTGATAATTGTATCCTATGTGTATGTGTATAACCTAAGTAATACACTGTTTACTGTTAGTTGTTTATGAACTTTATAAGAAGCTTATGCTATGTAGCAACTGGGAATTAGCTTTTTTACTCACTATTATGTTATGAAAGTTCACCCAAATTTATGTAGTTTAGTTAAGTCATTTTCATTGCTGTGTAATATTCCACTGTATGAATATGTCATAGAATTTGGGTTGTTTCTAAATTTTTGTTGTTAACAATACTAGTGTTATGATTATTCTTATCCATACTTCCTGTGCATGGAATTTTTTACAGGCTTGCTTTAAGATTCTGTGAGAATATGTATGTGAAAGTGCTTTATAAACTGGGAACTATAACAGCTGTTAGCACTGTATTCAGATTTGTATTCTAGAAATGGGGACTAGAATGAAGATGTTGTATAGAAAGTAAGGAGACCAGATGGGAGAGCGTTATAAACATCCAAGAGATGCTGAGAGCCTGAGCAATTGGAAATGGGAAGAGCAAATTAAGTATGACAGGAATGGGGATGGACATGCTGGGACCTGGGGATTAACTGAACTTGGGGGAGAGAGCTTCTCCCTGCGCTTTCCCATTGAAGCCACCAGGTAGAAGGTGCCACTGTTAACTGACTTGCAGAGAAGATGGGAGGTGAACGCTGGAGGAAAAATAGTGAAGCTGCCTTTTGGCAGTGGGAGCTTTGGGAACCCTGGGGGTATTGGTATGAGATGTGTGGCGGACAGTCAGAAATAGAGATGCTTTGGTGTGGTGAGCGAGGCCTTTCACCTCTGTCAAGAGTAAGTTACAGAGGTGGTTCTTGAGGTGAGCATTTGAGTAATGTTTTGCAGACTGTTGACCTGTAAGTCACCCTACAGTAACAGTTAAGAGTGGCCTGTGGGGGAGAAGTGGGTCTGGCTTTGGATTATTTACCTCATTTTTCAAAAAAGGCTCTCTGTTACCTTGCTCCTGTGGGTCGTGATCACACGCATTGTACCCTGCCTTCGTGAGAGACAGAACAGTCACCAGAGAATGAGTATCAAGGCCTCTTTCAGGACAGCCAGCTGGGGACATTACAGCCCAGAGCAGCCTCAGAGGTTGGGGTCCTCACTTGTCTTTCCCTTTCACATCACACCTCTTTTATTGCAACAACTATAAGCGGTTTTCCAGTGTATTTCTAGGAACAATAACTTATAAGATGCTCTTTGAAAATAAATGAAAAAAAATTACTGCTAAAATTTGTGAAATACCATGTAGTCTAATCCTTTCTAAGAAAGTTACCACAATACTGGTATGTTAAATGCGCTAAAAACGAAATTATTTCAACTAATTTAAAACTTTTTTTTTGGTTCTCTAAGATCTGTTGAATCCCATGGTGCTCTGTTGTAAGTAATACACTTTGGAAATGCTGATCAAAAGAGTGACTTTGTTTACGTTGATAATCCTGATTCATTATAAAAATTTAAAGTATTTTAAAGCAGAAATGTGTGTATCTTTACCTATTTGTAATTATTTAAGGAAAAATCATTTTAATTTTTAAATAAAATTTTTGACTAAATTTTTGTTTTTTAGAATATTCGCTTCTTCAGAACAGCTTATTTCCTGATAAGAATACTTAACAAACATTATTTCTTAAGTGAAAAAAATGAGGTAAATTTTTGACTTTCCAGAATTAGGAACTATATTGCTTTTCATACATTTTCTTTTCTTTTTTTCAGTTATCCGACTGGATCAAGATTGGAGATCTGACTTCCAAAAATGGTCATCTTTTTGTAAACCTCCAATCAAAAGGCTTAAAAGGAGGAGGTATAATATTGACTTTACCAGGAATAAATGCCATTTTTAGTTACATAAAGATCATGATTTAAAAGTGAAATGAAAGAACATACCATTGGGATGCGATGAGGGGATGTCGGGGCCAGAGGAAGAGGAGGGTGGGCGGAGTGGAGCCTGTGAATTGGAAGCGTGGCTGGGGTGGAGCAGTCTGTGGGCAGAGCCCCATGGCCTTGGTCCTGTGGATGCTTGGTCTTGGTGATTAGTTGTACCAAAGTGATGCAGATAAATGTATAGTGGTGATTTTGTTGTAAGCACAGATTTCTTTTTTACTTTTAAACATGTTTTTTTATTCCATGCATCTGAGAAATTACTTCCCTCCTTTTCCCTCCACTTTCGTGTCACCTGTTTGAAGGTGACCTGGTTGGTTAGTTCTGAGAATCTCCAGTTTGGGGAAGACTTAGGGTATTTGAACTGGATAGCCATTGAGACAGTGACTGTGCTGAATTTCAAAACAACCAGAACACTGGTTGAGTTTGAGAATTTTAAGAATGCCCTAACAGGTGCCACCATCTGTGGCATGTTATTTAGTGGCTAAGCACCCACAAGACGGTGCCATTTATTTCATTTGCTTTGGCAAATAGAATACCACCATGCTCTTTATTTTTGAATTAATAATCTTATGTGACATATAGTATATTTTGAACATTTTAATAAAACCTAATTTGTAGTTTGGTTAAAAATCTTGAGATTTGATAAGTGGAATCTGCTTTACGTCCTGCTGGACCTGTTTAGTCAGGTGGGTTTTCATGCTGGAGTGCTGCAGTGAGACGTGTGAAGTCAGAACTTGTGTAATTTCCCTGTCTTAGAACCAGGTAACACATTGGTAGCAGGCCAGGGGAGTTTTTTTCTAAATCACTCTAAATGTGTTCTGTATTTTAGGTCGATTTGGTCAAACAACTCCACCACTTGTTGATTTTCTCAAGGATATTTTAAGAAGATATCCTGAAGGAGGACAGATTCTTAAGGTAGGTAGTTGTATGCGTGTGTGCATTCATACTAGTGAAAACGAGATGGGGTAAAATCACTGGGAGGTTCTATTTGTGTTTACATGACAAAGATTCTGTCTGGATTTGAATGGCTGTATCTGTGTCCTTCTGCGCCTGCGGTGCGCATGCTGGATGGGCTGGGCTGAGATGCAGTCAGTGTATATACAACCACGTGAGGGTTCAGGGCGGAGGAGCCCCCGGCTACTGTCTGCTATAATCTAGCAGTGTTGCTCTAGGAACACTTTTGTAATTTTTTGTAGTTACATAATGTAATTTTATGAATTTCATGTACCACCAACCAGCTGACCAAATAAAATAATACAAAGCCCACACCCAGGGGCTGTGAGCCCGTGCCTGCTTGAATGCCCTGGACTTAGAAGTTTGCTTTTTGACAGAGTTTATTTAAAAGGATAATTATTTTGGTTAAGTACTTCTATTTACAATATATTCTTTCAGTTTGAGTACACTCATTAAAAAAACAAACTGAACAGCCATAAAAGAAAGTAATAATGGAAGATATTGCAAAAATTATATTTTGTTTTTAAGCTTAATAAGAAACCTCCTTAATTAATTGTAAAAGTAGATCAGTTATTAAGCATTTTTTCTCATTACTTTGTGTTTAAAATCTTCCATATCTTAGCCTTTATTATATTTTCGAGTTTAGGTGGTAAAATTTTAGAGAATAAGCACTTTATTCTCTTTAACTTACCTTCAGTATGAAATGGCCATGCTCAGATGCTGCTTGAGGACTGCTGCATCTTGAGGGACTTTAATAATGACAACGTAGTGGAGCAGTTTAAGTCCATCTTTCAGAATAGGCATCAGTGGTTCATGGAGGGCTAATCTGAAAACTTTTTATATTGAGATATCAGGAAAGTGGAGATGGGAGGAGTGTTGTTACTGGGTTGTTACGGCGGTAGAGAGAGGCAAGCAGAATAAATTTAAAGTAGGATTTAGTGGGGTCTCATCAGTTCAGAAGTGCGTGAGTGAGACCCCACTGGGGGACGAGGCAGTGGTCACGAGCAGGGGCTTAGAACGTTTCAGAGTTGGCAAGAGCTGGTGCGTGGGCCTTCCACTCTGCTCATTGTGTGCCAGCCAACACAGTGTAAGTTTTGTTCCTTGGATATTTTAGTGAATTCGACTGTTTTAGATTTAATAGGAGTCTTAGAATCACCTAGCCTTAGACCACAACCTTTTGTGATGTTTGCTGAAATAGGTCCAGAGATATTTTAGCGACTAGCCCAGGGTCTTATGCAAATTGGCACATTGATTGCCTCTTCTTCTCAGAATCAGTTTGAAAGATATCCCCTGAGAAGAGTCACCCCATCCAATTTTTTGTCCAATTTGAGACTGATAATTGGAACCTGGGACTTGGGATTTTATCTCTAGTTTTCTCCACCTCTGCTCCCTAAAATGCACAGAAGTCACAAATAGCTATCCAGATGCAAGCAAGATCAGCCTCTGAAGTGCTGCCATTTGTAAGTTAAACTGGTATTTTGCTCCCTATTTAACTTTTATTTCTACCTTTAATATTAGTTTATGTTATATCCTAATGTAAATAAGATGGCTAAATTTTAGGGATTCTGTTAGACTAAATGAAGTGGGAATGGGTCTTAAAATCCTGTGAGAAGTAGGCAGTTGTGTAAACAGGAAGACTGGGTAGCTGATGAGGAGGTAGGTAGAGGTGTGGTCATGTTTGTGTTGGGGTTGAACAGCAGGTGGAATTGGGCACCCCCTACCTGGCCTTTTGTTGTTGGGTGTGTTGGGTGAGCTGACCACAGACCTGACCTCAAAACCAGCTCCTCGGCTCTGCACAGCTCCCTCACTCAGGCTGCGCCTTCCAGTGCAGGGGCTTTGCTGCTGCTGTAGAGAGGTATCAGTATGCGTCCTCTGTGCTCTTGCCGATCCCTGCCCCGTGTTTAGTGACTCCAGAGTGCTGGGAAGAAGAAATGGTGCTCCTCAAAGTTAGAGGTCCATGCGTGTTCTAGTACAGGGTGGATTATTATGTCTAAAGACCCATCCGTTTAACCACTTGATTTGGTTTGGTCCAAGTCACAGCTCATCCAGGAAATTGTCACCTGTTTCTTACTTCAGACTAAGCTAGGGATAGTATCTCTGGAGTTCATTTCGAGTTTGATGATTATGGTCTTGACTCTAGGAGTTGGACTCTTATTTCAGAGTCTGGAGCTCCCCCCTGATGGCCCAGAGCCCAGCATGCTTTTGGTGGGTGCACCAAAGTGACTGGTGGTGTTGAAAGGGGGACTTTGTAAGGCTAGTGAGGGGTGTGAGTCTTGTAGTCAGCCCTTTCCTTTCTACGTTACAGAGCCTGACTCCCCGTCCACCCACCCACTCACCCCCCATCCACCAAAGTGGGAATTTACTGCGTTCTTTATGAAAATGATGAGTCAGTTTCTGACCCTGAAGGAACTTTTCTCTTAGTACAGGAGAGAGACATGCTCCTCTGTCAGATTTTCAGGATGCAGCATACTAGTTAGCATCCTAAAGCACATGCAGACTGACGCATTGTTTTCTAAGGGAAGGGAAGTCTGGGAAGCGAGTAATAAATAAAGGTCTGTTTTGGAAACTGCTGGAGAATGAAGAGCATCCTGTGCAGCTTTTGGAGATAGGGTGATTTCTTTTGAAAGGAGGCTTTGTAAATTGTTGACTGTAAATAAGAGACAGAGTTGTAAATAGTTTCAGGATTTGTGTTTAGAAGCTAAGAGATAGCAAGTTAGAAAACCACATTTTTGGTGTGTATAATTGGAGAAGATTCGTGGTCCTCTCAGCTGTGCTGCCGTGTGTCTGTAGCAGTTCCTCTTACGTCTTGATGATGATGCAGATAGCGGGTTTCCTTTCCTTACGTGTGATTACTTTTTAAATATTATAGGTATATACAGAGATGGGTAGTGGATTACTGTATTATTAAATATTATTATTTTTGGTGTATTTCTTGACTAGGAATTGATTCAGAATGCAGAAGATGCTGGGGCCACAGAAGTTAAATTTTTGTACGATGAAACTCAGTATGGAACAGAGACCCTTTGGTCAGAAGACATGGCTCAGTATCAGGGTAAGAACCAATCATCAGTCAGGGACTAGTCTGATTTCTAGTAGCTTACAGTCCAGTGCTTAATGAACAGTCTAGCTACTGCTGGTCCTTTACTTCTTGGCATATTTAACTCCACTCCTTCAGGCTTTCTCTGCTTTTCGTGGGCAGGTATCTCTGCTAGTTGGAATTTTTACAGACCAAAGAATGAAAATCTTGAAACTCGAAGTATCAAGCAATGTAAATACATAAGCCTCTTATTCTGTTTAAGTGTTTTATATCGTTAGCAAGACAAAAGGACACCATTTCCAAATAGAACAGTTCTATGCATTTGGAGAGAAGTGAGGCTGTGGTTTTGTGCATTACTTTCTGCTCTTAGAGTACCCTTGCAGTATTCTGAAGTGGGGTGGAAAGACAGATTGAAAGAGAGAAGTGGATGAAGAAAATGAAAGAAGACAGTAAGAGAACCACAACTAATGCAAGGGCTCCGGAAGTCCTGCACTCTGAAGTGCTGTGTTGAAAAGAATAGTCATAACTTTCAGTGCAGCATAAAGCCAGCAGGATGGTTGTGAATGACTGTACGTGGGAGAAGTTATTGAGGAAAGGGAGGATCAGCTCAGACTTGCCTGGACATGTTTTTAAAGAGATGTGAGTTACTTATTTTTTAAAAGAGGTTTTGTGATTTAGGAGGATAACAACATTATTGTTAAATATTTAAATATTTACCATTTATTATAGCTAATATGTTTATTCTTAGGTCACATTTGTGATATGAAAGTTGCACTTTAAAGTTTCACGCAGAGATGCAATGAGACGTAATACGTCAGGAGGTTTTCGTTCTAGTCCTGCCTCCTGCCACCTTCCTGCCTTGGGCGGGTCATCTCACCTCCATGGTTCATCTTTGTAATGAGAGGATTAAACCAGTCAGGTTTCCTGGCTCTAAGATGCTATGATTTAATGTAATCATTGGTGAAAGATATCAAGTGTGGGTACAAGGGACTTCCATTACCCTGTTACACATCTCCACGGGGCACTGGTGTGTCGAGGGGCAGCTCTGACCCTCATGTTTACTCACTGTGACTAAGCAGAGTGCTGGGCCTCGCTTACCTGCAGTCTGCGCACCTACTGAATGGTAACAAGAGCACAGTCTTCCTCCCAGGTTCTCGGAGGATTGCGTCAGGTCACGTACGTAACGACGTTTTATGTCTGGTGTCATACGGATATTGTGAGTGTGCTATCAGACCATAAAGGTGAGAGTGTGAGGAGGTCCTGGGCGTATCTCACTTCCAAAATCTATCTCATATGTAGAAAGTTTTGCTTCTAGCCCTCATTAAAAAAAAGCTTGAAATAAGATTGTTTACCTGAGTTTGTATGTAAGCATACTTAGAGAGAGGCTTTTTAAAGTGATGTCAGATCAACTGCTTTTAAAAAATGTGGACGTACAAAAGGAGGTGGACGTGATCTTTGGGCTCTTTGATTGACAGGCGTTTGAGGGCCCTCTGCGCTGCTGGTGTTTGAGGGCGTCTTTCTCTTGCGATCGGGTGCGAGCAGTGTCTTGGCTGATACCATCTTCTTGGGTTGCAGCTTTTCCCTTTACTGACAGTGTTGTAGATGAGAACTCTTGAATTCAACTTACTTTAGTTCCTTTTTATATGATGAGATGACAGAAAGCTCAGAATGTCTAATCTGATGAAGAAAAATGATAGATCTTATCCAGTTTCACACTTTACTAAGGATGTCAAGAGTATAGTTAATTAAGAGACACAAGTGAAGGAGGCATGAAGTCGGGGACCCCCAGAGCTCCCCCCGGGGAGGACACATCTCGGCTGAGGGTTGGCAGAAGTGGCCTCTGAGTGCTTGTCCTGCCGACAAAAGCCTTGGCTATTCTCGTATCCCTGCTTTGACTACTTTGCAAATAGCAGTCACACCATTTTTGTAAAACAGACTGTAGCCAACACTGTCGTATCTGTGCTTGAATTCAGAGGCATGTGAGAAGGATTATTTTTCTCCTCATGAAATAATATGTTAACAAGGTTTCTTTGGATAGCAACTCTTCTCAGTACATTTACAAGTAATTCCATTTACATAAGCAAGCAAGCAAGCAAGCTATTTAGGAACAAATTTTACAAAGTAGTATACTGTGATTGATTTTCTTGGTTGCCCTGTTCTGAGTGTCTTAAGTACCATAATTTTTCCTTTTTGGATTTTTGGTCAACAATATCATATTTCTTCTGCCTGTAAGTTTTTTCCATTAATTCGTATTTCTGTTTTTATTTTGAAAACAACCAAACTGTAATGCTGAATTCAGTCACTCCATTCAGTTTTTCCGTCTTCCCGTCAAATAAGCAATGTTATACAGATAAAGTTCTTGACCGAGAGCTGAACACTGTGGCTCACTTCTTTGTCCACCCCTGCATGTGCGTCGTACTGTCCAGGGCCAGCTCTCTACGTGTACAACAATGCGGTTTTCACCCCGGAGGACTGGCATGGCATTCAGGAAATAGCAAGGAGCAGGAAAAAGGACGACCCTTTGAAGGTTGGAAGATTTGGAATTGGGTTTAATTCTGTCTATCATATAACAGGTATAGTATTTGGCTTTTCAGTTTTGATACTGAAAGTTATTTTAGCCTATATTTTGTAGTTTATTTGGTTAACATCAGAGGTGATACTGCTTTAAAAGCTATCTTTCCCAAGTTCTCTGTCAGTGGCAAGAAATATCAATGAAATATCAGCGTGTCTTGAGTTTTCTCAAATTACAATGGTAACTATACTGAATCTTTATCATGTGATGCTAAAAGTTAATGTCATCATTTCTGGTGGAATCAGTGTAATATATTAAGTCGTTTTATGTAAGGTTTGAAATGTAGGTGTTGAAGGCCACACAAAATTACTACTCTAAAAAATGTTTACGCTGCAAATCTTTGAGTCAGGCAAGCCGATTTTTACAGATTTTCTTGCACACGTGTTTACATAACAGGAAGAGGGAAGTATAATAGCCCAGTGGTATTGACTGACAGCAATCTTTACAGTGATTCTGGTTTCTCGTTTTCCTCATAAAAATCTTGCTGTCTTTAAACTTGCAAGTATTTTAACGGTGACTTTAAAATCATGTTTGGAATCTAGAAAGAATATGAGGTTTCTGATTCATTGTTATAATAGAAAATACTTGAGACTCTTTAGGTAGACACGTATCTCTGAGTATATGGCTTTTCTTCTAGAATCAAAGCTCTTAGTATTTACTATAGTTTTGTGGTAAAATTTTTTTTTATGAAATTGACACTTGTTACATGGTTTAACTGCAAACCATTTTTGCATTTTGAATTTGCAGGAGAGGGGGAGGGATTGTGCTGGCAGAGCTATAGCTGTAGCTAGTGTGACCACGTAGTTTATCACCCAAACTGGCCACTCCTGAGAGTGAAAGAGGTGCTGTTATTCTCAGACAGTGGCCTGAGTTGGAACTGCCCTGGGCAAGTGGGACGTAGGGTCACCCTCACTGTGGCCCACTTTTAGTAAGCCTATTTTTAAAATTGCATTTACATTATTATAATGTACACTAATGTATTAAGTAATATTAATTACATATTATATAATAAAACTTGTTAAATCAGCACAGTATTATATAACTGTTACACGTGACTATTCATATATGTGAGTCACCCCTCAGGTCCGTGACATGTGCTAGTTCTCAGATTCTGTGGGGGCACAGTCACGCGGGGGCCGCTGTACCAGAGCGAGCTGTTTAGACAGTCCAGCCGACTGCCAGTGTCTGTGTCGCGCTGTGGGTTTGTTTGCTACTTGAGAATGAGCACATTTATGTGGGGCAGTATTAACTGGGGTGCTGTTTTCTAGTCTGAGGATTTGTGAAGGTCCTGAGTCACGCTTTACAGCCATCAAGAGTCTCCCTGACATAACTTCAATCATGGGAGGGGAAAAGGGAGTGTGGACAAAGGACCACATTGTTGACTGACATGGTGGCTGGCTTGGTGGATGTAACATTTCCTACTTAAAACACCTGAGAGCTTAGGAGTTGGTTGTGACAACTGGGCCTGCAGTTGATGACCATAAATGTTACAGGTGTACATCCCTGGACCTGCATGTCGCATGAAAGTCAGGTGCCCATTTCAGACGCAGTCCAGGGTGCACGCGCTCTGACACACACGGTGGGTGGAGTCGCCTGTGCTGTTCTTTCCCTCCCCTCTTTTTCAGAGAATCTGTGGTTGAAGCTTTTATTTTGAGCATAGGATGCAACTCTGTTCTGTTTAGTTAGGTTCACATGGCTGGGGGAGCAGTGTAATTATCTGGATACTTTACATATTTTAGTTGTTTAATATGTATTTTAAGATATGTCCTAGGTTTTCACAACCAGGTAAAGTCTCTCAATGCCTGGTACTTTTTGAATCAAAAAAGAAATCATTATTTTTTGTGTTCAAAGAATTATATTCCCAAAGCTAAATTTAATTTCTTTTTAGATCAATCTGTTTAGAATCATTTTGTGGCCCATCCTTTTTCATGTGTAACATTTTGCGAGTAACGATACATGGTGGTTAGAATTATAATTGTCCATTAGATTTCAGAGTTGATGATGACTGTTGAATTTTCCTTTTCAGATGTTCCTTGTATCTTCAGTGGTGACCAGATTGGGATGTTAGATCCTCATCAAACTCTTTTTGGTCCACATGAATCAGGTCAATGTTGGAATCTCAAAGATGATAGCAAAGAAATTAGCAAGCTTTCAGACCAGTTTGCACCATTTATTGGGATTTTTGGAAGCACCAAGGAAACATTTATAAATGGCAGTTTTCCAGGAACATTTTTCCGTTTCCCTCTTCGCCTTCAACCCTCCCAGCTTAGTAGCAACCTCTACGATAAGCAGAAGGTTCTTGAGTTGTTTGAGTCTTTCAGGGCAGATGCAGACACGGTGCTGCTCTTTCTGAAAAGTGTGCAGGATGTCTCCTTATATGTCCGCGAGGCGAGTGGAACAGAGAAGCTGGTGTTCAGAGTGAGCGCTCGTGAGGGCGGGGCCCTGGGACGTGAGCGGCCGGATTCTGTGAAGATCCTGGGAGGCGCCATAAGTGACTACTGTGAGAAGATCCCCAGCGGCAGCGTAACCGTTGTGACGTACCCTGTAGACATAGCTGTAGAAGATGGGAGTGCCACGGGCGTGCAGGAGGCGTCTTGGCTGGTGTGCAACAGTGTGGGCGGGCGAGGGATTAGCAGTAAACTCGATTTGCTAGCTGATGAGCTGAAATTCGTCCCCGTCATTGGCATCGCCATGCCTTTATCAAGCAGAGAGGATGGAGAGGAAGGAGCAGTGTCCGGGTTCTCAGGGAAAGCCTTCTGTTTCCTTCCTTTACCGCCTGGGGAGGAGAGTAAGACGGGCCTCCCGGTTCACGTCAGTGGGTTCTTCGGCCTGACCGACAACCGCAGGAGCATCAAGTGGAGGGAGCTGGACCAGTGGAGGGACCCGGCCGCCCTGTGGAACGAGCTGCTTGTCGTGAGCGTGGTCCCGGGGGCCTATGCTGCCCTGGTCCTGGATGCCATCAGACGCCTGCAGGCGGCGAGTCCCCCCGGCCTGCCGCTGTCGGTGGCCAGCGTCTACGGGCTCTGGCCCGACGCGGACCAGGTCAGGGCGCACTGGCGGCCTGTGCTGGGGCCCCTGTTCAGCGAGCTCTTCCAGCACGCGGTCCTTCACTCCGCCAGCGGCCACTGGGTCAGGCTGGAGCAGGCGTGCTTCTCCGAGCTGGACGAAAGCCTGGAGTACACACAGTCCGTGCTCAGCTACCTCCAGAGCTCCGGGAAGCAGGTGGTCAAAGTGCCGGCCCACGTGGCCGCGGCCGTGGGGCTGGCAGCGCCCAGCACCAGGCCGGTGCAGAAAGTGACGCCCGCCTGGACGCGGCAGGTGCTGCGGAAGGCCGCGCACGCGGGCGGCGCCGCGGAGAAGCTGCACCTCCTGGAGTTCGTGCTTGCCGACCGCGCCTACAGCGAGCTGCTCGGGCTGGAGCTGCTGCCTCTGCAGAACGGCAGCTTTGTTCCCTTCTCCTCCTCTGTGTCTGATCAAGACATCGTTTACATTACCTCAGAAGACTACCCACGGTGAGCGCCCAGCGCAAGTGCGCGCTCAGCCTTAGGGACGCCCCTCTCGCCCGCACACAGGCACCTGCTGAGATGTGGCAGGTCCCAGCCGACTTCACAGTCGGGGAGGTTCTGCAGGGCTGCTTTGATAAAAGGTGGTTGGATACACACTTACATTCCAAAGTGAAAAAGCATTCAGATGTTTATCAGTTGAAAGCCAAGCAGTTGTTTTTCTTGGAAATTCCAGTAACAGAACACTGAAAACAATGGTTATAAAGAGCTGATAATAACTAAAATTAGTCAAAATGAATTATTTTGAGGAAATTAACTAAAATACTATATTAAATAATTCTTTATAACTGAGGATGTGTGTTGACATTTCAGAAAGTAAAATTAGTTTCATGCTAAGATGTTTAGGCTGTTTCTGGGTTTGAATATGGTACATGACCCCTCATGTTTTAAAGCAGAGCCTGGATAATACTTGCTCAAAAAGTACTTTTGAAGTGTGTGATTTGATGGGTACATTATAATTTATGTAAAATAGTGAGTACATTTAACTGGCTTGAAATTACGTGATTGCATTTCTTTATCTTGGAAGATTAAAATTGTTGTGTTTCTTTCACTTTTTAGGTCCCTTTTCCCAGGTCTTGAAGGAAGATTTATTTTGGATAACTTGAAGCCTCACCTTTTAGCTGCTTTAAAGGAAGCTGCCCAAACCCGAGGTATTATAGTTGTTTAGTTTTTTTTTATTATTTAATAAATGTGTTTATAAAAATGTAAACAGTTTCTGTAAGTTTCCTATTAAGTTGAACCAATATGAAATCGCCAATGATTATCCGTTTTAGACCTGTAACTCAGCAGTTTCATATGGTTCAGCCTCATATCATTGTTGTATTTTAAGGTATCTCAGTACTGGATTCTGAGACCTAAAAGAATCCAAAGGTGATTATTAAAAATCTGTCCTGTCTCATGGTATGGTAGTGTGCATTTATCAGAACAATTTATCACACCTGCACAGTGCTTTACAGTTTTTCAGTGCTTTCCCATTTCTTTCTTGTTTGAGCCCCCATCCTCATCCCTTGTAGCCTGTGTAGTAGTGAGGACAGCTGGTGTCAGTTTGGTTGCACAGATGAGGAGACAAGGTTGTCAGCCTTGTTCTGCTGCCCACATCACCTGCCCCCACCGTTCTGTGCTGGGGCAGCTTCAGGGAAGTCTAGCCTGATGAAGTTACCTCTGCAGCAAGGTCAGGAAAGGGGACTTCTGGGGTCATAGCAAAGGATGGGTGTCCTACACTGGGAATTCTTTTTAGGAAAAGACAGAATAGTTGGGGGAAAAAAATAACTGTGGTTCTAAGTTTAATATCTTTCAACTTTTGTGAGCATCCTTTCCCTTCTAAGACTGTTGCCTGAACTTTTTTTAAGTTAGACATGGGGCTGAAAAATTCTGGATTGTTCTACTGGTTAAAGTTGTGAAGCATATTCTTTATGATACATCTTTTATAGTCTGTGCTGTTTTCAAAGATAATGGCCAAAGGAATGGTTGCTGATGATTGTGCATCTTCATTCATTTAAATATGGACCAAAGGAGTTGGAATGGGAGAGGCAAGTTCAGGATGAGCCAGAGTGAGGCTCGAGGGAATGAGAGTGTGAACATTGTTGCATGAGGACTCTAACCGGGAGGCATCGCTGTGACGCTGGTGTTCCCTCCCTTAATTAGGAATTGTCATCTTCCAAGTGTCCTTTTTGGGAGCCTAACTATGGATTCCTATAATCTTAACATTCTTTGCTGCAAACTTTTAGATATCCTTATCTTCCAAATTCTCTTACTATATTCCTGTAGGAAAACTTCACACTGAAGTATAATGTACCTGCAAGAAAGCGTAAGTATCTTAAATGTAGGCCTAATGAAGTTTTACAGACTGAACATGCCAGATCAAAACCAGAAGACTCCAACACCAGGGACCTGCTTTTCCATGAGGGGCACATCCTCTCAAGGGCAACCATGACCCTGACTCTTAATGGTGTGGATGGATTGAGTGAGTTACATACATACTTCTGGGGAGAGGGGCCTTGTGGACTGTGCTCCTTTGCTTGTGAGACCTTGTGTTTTATCTCTGGTTCTTGGTTAATCTTTTTGGACTGTTACACTAGATGGGCCGTCTTCACTGTGTGTTTGTCTCCCGTCACGTGTGGCTCAGTTGTCCCACAGGTTGTCTTCATGGTCACTTTTCTTTGTCCTGCTTTGAGGAACAGCCTGCCATTCTTGTGATTGTTCATTACCCTGCCCCCAGCCTTTCTAGCACTTTACTGGCTGTATGGGTGACGGGTGACTGCCTCCTGTGCATCCTCCCCATTATTTTTATACCATTAATTCCAGACAAAAATTAGATTTGATATTTGTTTATTGCCATTAGCAGTTCTGATGTTTTGGGGACATTATAATATAGGGGCTGATGGGGACCCAATAAATGACACATTTGCTCTCCTTTCCTGAGACCTGAGTCAGTGAAGAGAGGTGCAGAGGGGACCCCAGCAGATAGATGTCCGAGATCACCCATGTGTTACTGACAGCTCTGGTATCGAGATTGTGGCGTGAGGCCCGCAGTGGACCGTGGAACTCCAGAGTCACAGGGGTAGCTCGCCAGCCCTGCACAGCGGGGTGGGGGGAGCCATCCTGGGAGGCTTCCTGGGCACGGGCAGAGTCTCCCTCTAAACTGACCGGTCGATAAGTCATCCCACTTTCTGGTGGCATGGGGAGATGGGGGATTGGTAAGGGGAGAGGCCAGGAGTGTTGGTTTCTGGAGCACCCTTCATGCGGTAGGAAACATCACAAGTACATGACATTTCATCTTTTTGCTCTAAATGATGATTATGCAGTTGTTTTGCTAACTCAAAGCCCTGCAGACTTCTGTTTACCAATTTTCAGTAAAAACTGATTGGTCAGCTTTGAACGTACTGTTGTGTATAGTTCAAATGTGAAGGTTTTCTCTGCAGTGGGTATTTCTCTAATTCTGTAACCCAGGCAGAATCTGTCTAATTACACGGTAGTTGTACCTTTTACTTGTCTCATGTTTAAAATCCTGAGCTAACTGTTAAACCGCTGTTTGTACTTGGCTGTTTACCTCTGTTGCCCCTTCCCCTTCGCGATTACATGCTGCGGTCTTTCCCGGGGGGGGAGACAAAACAGGCCTTGCCTTTGACTCGATGTCTGCATTCTCCACGGTCCAGCTTCTAGAAGGAGCAGTGTGTGCTTACGGTCTGCACTTCCTCATTGTCCGCTGTCACCGCAGACGAGCTTTTGCTTCTACTCTCATTCCAATAACCTTGTCAGACTGAGGTCAGCAGTTAGTGATTTTTTTTATTATGAAATCCAGTGGAATTTTTTCCCATAAGAGCACATCTGAGGCCCTCAAGACTCAGTGACATCGAATATGCAAGATTGCCTTATTACCAGACGAAATGAGAAGAAGGCTGAGGGGAGGGTGGTGGACAGTCACAGCTCACCGCTCAGTGTTCCCTGGTTTGGCATCATGGCAGGAGGACTAGTTACTGAAAACCTCTGTGGAAGCGGCTTACTCCTGGTTGGCACTTCTCTGAGGATCAGGTGACATGCACATACTAGGTACAGTGACACAGTACCCACGCTTAATAAATGCTGAGAAGGGGCAGCTGTTGTCATTTTGCCCTTGGAGTTCCTTAAGTATTTCCAAATCCCCATTTGCACAACTTGAGTCTTCATCCTCTGTCTAAGTGCCCAGAGAGACAGGCACCCGTCGTCCACGTGCTCTCATTCTCCAGGGTCCCGTGACTCAACCTGCTGCGTCTGTCCCTCCCTCTTACCGCACTGCCACTGCTGGGTGCAGGCCCCCCATCCCTGACGCATCACTGCAACTTCTCAGGACTCCTGCCTCCAGTGCTCACCCTTCCGCCCACCCACCCCTGCCCTGCTGAAGCCCTGCCTGTGGACACTGATCGGGTGGGGCTCGTCTTGGGAGAGTGGGCTCCCTCGCGTTTCTCCGCTGTGCTCATTGCCTGGCACGTGCGGACTGACAGACTCGGAGCGGAGCCCAAGGGGTCTGTACCAGCGTGCAGCCCAGGGCCTACAAGGTGGTTGCTTGGTAAATTTTTTTTTACTCAAATTATGGTTTTCCCATTTATGGACATTGTGTTCCATTTGCTTAGAGCACTCTTCCCATCCTTCACTCTGCCTTGCTAACTTTTACTCATCTTGTGACATTCAGCCCACACGTCTCCTGCGAGAGGCTTTCTGTCACCTCTCCCCACGCCCTGCCCTCCTGTGCAGATCTAGGAGATGCCTCTGTGTCACTCATATGGCCTGTCCTCCTGGCCTGATGACAGCCATGGTTGTCCTGTGCTGGACTTTGAAATCCCGAGTGCAGGGGCGACCTCTTACTTTCTTTTGTGTTCCCAGCACCTGGGGGGCGAGCTGATGCTCGTGCCTCCATTCCTGGGCCGGGCGGGATGCACTGGGGGCAGGGAGGGCAGGGTGCGAGGTGAGCAGGCAGGGCTCCATGTTGGAGTCAGTGTTTCTTTTTCAAATGTGTATCTTCAGTATCTTACTTGTTCTCCACGGTCGTGAGGTGATACAACCTGCGTCGTTGTCCTCCTCTGAGGGATGGAGACACTGAAGCTGAAAGAATGTGAAGGATTTAAATGGCTCGCCTGAGTTGCAGAGTTGGAATGACGATTCTGCTTTGTTTTGTTTTTTCTATTTACAGGTCTAGATCATTTCTGTATTAAGTTACTTGAGTAAATGGGTGAATGGGTGACCATCAGAAGTTAGAAGAGCAGGGAAATTGGTTTTGGAGGAAAACAGAAAAAAAGCAAAGTCAGACAAATGGTAGGAATGCCTAACAGGTTGGCACCAAAATCCTATTTATATTTAAATTTTGTACATCAATTGATTACATATGGCCTCAGGCCTTGTTCCATGTCACAACCGAAGTCTCTGCAGTGAACACTTGCTGGCGTTTCCTCTGCGTGCCAGGCATGGTGCCAGGTGGAGAGGATGTACAGGTGAACGGGACTGAAGGGATGCACAGGGTAACCAGTGCTGGTGGCTAGCGGTGGGGCCTTGGTCAGATACTGAGAACAGAGTCGGCGCTCGGAGGGCTGGCAGGTCAGGGGACCTCAGAGGAGCTGGGCGTTCAGGGCAAAGCCTGCAGACTGCACGTCTGGAGGGGTGGTGTGTTCACACTGTCCGCTCCCGCACGACTGTGCGATCACTGAAGTGTTCATCACAGAGAGACCGACCGCACACGTATGCGGGCAGAGAGCTGCAGAAAAAAAGTGTCAGTTTTGGGTGTCAGCCCCCGGTGTGTGAATCAGAAGTTTCCTAAAGATTCTAGTGCAAGATTTGTGCCATGGGGGTGTTGTGGGCTCCTCCTTCCGCAGCGACTTCGGACAAAAGGACTGTGTTTTAGGAAGCCCACCCTCACGCTTTTTGAGGTGTTGTTTCTCACCTCAAGTGTGGAAATAACCTCGGAAATCTCCCCACGTTGATTCTTGCCTCTCTAGTTAATTCCACACAGTACTGCTAGGATTATCTTTTTGAAATAAAAATCCCCCCCTTCTTATCTGAAAATCTTTCAGTGGCTTCATCCCCTTTGTCTCTGGAACAAAGGCCAAAATCCTCACCACATGAGGCTCTCTGTGACCTGGCTCCATTTTCTGTGTTGCATGATGCCAGTACCTGGAAAGGGTCTGCCGGCACCTGCTGCTACTGTGATTGTTGACAGTCCCCACTTACCTCCCCTGATCGCTCGTGTCCGGAAGGCAGCATGTTCTTTCCCCTCCGGGGTGCGGTGCACAGGGCTTCCTTTGCCCTCCTCGCCGTCTGGCTCCCTCGTGCTCCGCTTTTACGCGGCCCATGTGTACTGACACAGCTCTAAGCCCCTAGGAGCACTTGTACACTTGTCCCTGCTGGATCATTAAATCGTGTGTCTACCCACTGCCTCCCCCAGGAGACTGCAAGGCAAGGCCTAGAACCATGTCTGTTCTGTTTATTTCTGTATCCCTAGTGCTCAGTCAATACTGACTGACTGAAAAAATGCTCTAAAGTAACTGGAAGGATGCTATGACCAGCAGGGCTTAAATCCCTTTGCTTAGACCAGTGGTCTCTGTGTCAGCTGCCCAGAGGAGCACATGCCTAGACCTCTCACCGAGTGGGAGAGATGTGCCTGCTGTAGGCAGAGGAGGTTCAGATGTCCGTGGAGCAGTTCCCTGAAGTCTGTAACTGTTGGTGGTCACCGCAGGCAAGCAGTGGAATATGTGATAAAGCTCCCTTTCTTTGTCATAAGGGCAGAATTAATTGTGCTGTACTGAGATTGTACAGAGATATTCCAGAAATTTTCAAAAATCTGATGTCTTACTTTAATTATCTAGGCTACCTGAATATCACGTGGTGGTCACCTGTACAGAAAGGCCACCCAGAGCTTATCACCTGACTGTCTTTATGTTGCTGAGAAGTAATTTATGCATAGAAAGTACATAATCTTTCTTCTTTAATTTCTTTCTGTACCGAGATTCTCCACCCTTAACGTAGTGTGGATTTAGTTTGCAGTGAAATACATCTTTAAATCTTAAATGTACATTCTCCTATGTTTGGAGGTTTGTTTATGGCTTTTCTTTTACATAATGATGTGTAAAGATTCTGCAAATAGTGTTATCTTAAGACACAGAATAATTTCTATAGCTGTCATGTGAAAATTGTGACAATGCTGGCTTTTTCTAAGAACAGATTTAATTATGTTCTAGCACAACAGCTTCTCTGGGGATATTCAGGTATGGTGACTGACTAAACGTTGTGTTCATTTATAGCCTGATGTTTTTGTTCATTTGATTCTTTGAATCCTGTTTTTTCATTTACCTAAGTAGCTAGAAATTACGTCAACCTTTTTTTTTTCTGATGGTAATAACTACTAAAGGAGAGAGGAAACTATACTAACAGAGGAATTTAGATGACTGTTAACACACACCACAAGAAAATCGTATTTAAATGACTTGGAAACATGATTTCATAGACCATTTAGTCTCAAATGAGAGAACGATGCTGAAATTTGTATTTTAAGCTGTGGTATTTTATGGGAAAGTGTGAGAGCACACACACCTGTGAAATGGTGCACATAAATACTGAGACTAACAGGATGAAGGCGAATCCACCCTGGGACCTGTGACGATGAGGCGAGAAGCCCTCATGCAGACGGGCCGCCAGGAGCGCGGGCGGCCGACGGCTTGCAGTCAGAACAGTCGGCCGGTAGTTCTTGCAAGGCCGAGTGGCATTTACTGTCTTTTTTTTAAAACAAGTTTTGACTCAATTTGTATTATTTCCCCCCAGTTCATGTTTCACTTGGAAAATTAGAGGATGTAGGATTTGCTTTATAAGAAATTGTTTTTATAGTAGACATTATATTTGGAGTCAGTCTATTCCCTGAAGCAGGCAATACCTATATTACAATTAATTTAGAAACCAAGTCACTGAGAATTCATATAAATATTAATTTTGGTTTCTAGCTTGTGCTAAAAGTGGCTTCTCAGTCACAGCTGCCGTGACTCCGCGCTCTCACGTCTCCTGGTGTGACCCACGGGAAGGCAGGCTGGGTGTGCGCTGCCGCCCGCCGCCTCCTGCCCGGGCACGCCGGCATCTCCCCGCCGCGGGCCCCGCCCCGGCTCACGGAGGTGGCGGCAGCAGCATCGTGCTGACTTCTGGAGAAGTGTGGTCACAAGGGCTCTTGTGAACCACCTCGGTGCCTTCCCCCTTAGCCGGTAGGTTTCCACTGGCCGCTTGGTGCGCCCTGTGCTGGTGCCGGGCTTGCAGGGCGCCCGGCGGAGGGCGGAGGGTTGAGCAGCGGGCAGGCTGCCCTCCCCTTCCTCTGTGCGCTCCATTTCTTTCCCTTTTTTAATTTTTGATTCTCTGGGGATTTGACTGATATACAGCATACCATTTAAGGGGACCCTCACCTTATTCTGAAGTAGACTAATATCCTATTTCCAACCATGTTGAAAATCTTTCTCGAAGTTAGTACTGAACATAAATGCAGAAATAAACAAAAAACGGAGCGCAGTCTTTGAACAGTGATTCACGTTGGTGTTACTGCTTTGCACTGATCTACAGTAAAGCACAGATTACTCTTTGAAGAGTCATTGCTAAATCATCATATTTGGTAAGAGTTCAGATAAAAACTTTCTATCTCCGGGAGCACCTGCAGTGCTAGACAGTTAACCTCGTTTGGCAGTGCTGATAATTGTAAAGGCCAGGCCACGAAACACAAGCCATTTATTAAAATGCTGTGAAATTACTTTGCTGATACCTTTAGAGGTGTTTCACAATTTCAGTGCCTTTCTAACCCAGGGCATGTAGACTTTTTCGTTTATACTTTAGGGTTAAAAGCTAAAGGCATAAATACAAAATAAATAGAAGTCAGGACTTCAGACTGAATCGACTTACGTATTTAGAATTGGCTCTTACTCCATTTTCTCTCTCCTTTATTTTCTAAGATGCTTTTTCATTTGAGCATGACTGGTGTTAATCGCATGTTACATGTGGTATGTGTGCTTTTTGGCATTTATTTATACATTGATATTAGGTAATTTTCCTGAAGGTAGGTATGTGTTTTATAAATTGCCAAATTTCATGCAAGGATATTGCATAGGATTTTGTACAAAATGCATGTCATGTGGTGATTATTAATACAGAACACAGTGTGGTGCATATTTGACTTTTTTTTTTTGTTTTTTGAGTGTTCTGAATTTTAATTTCTAACTCTTTTTTCTTGTCTTTGGCATTATATCCTTGCCTTATGACTTAGATATTCTATTATAGTTAATTCAATTCAGTAAGCATTTTAAAAACATTCAAAAATTAATTTAACAATTATATTTTAATGGGATTCATAGACCAAGGAGGTTATACTAGTCAGACTGCTGCAAGATTTTGACTTCTTAAATACTACTACTTGATTTAGTCTAAGTCTACATACAATGTAGAAACTGTAAATAATCAGAATGTAGGTAAGAATGTGCCCTTGCTTAAACTTTTGTGGCAGTAATTTTAAGTGTCATATTGTAACATGAAAGATAACTTTCTTGGTAGAAGGTAAGGTCATCTTCCTGATGTGTGAGTCTGTGAAACACGGGTGTCCTTCCTGGGTTAACAAATAATGATACACAGACATTCCAAGGGGCTTGAGGTGTGCCCTCTTTTATAGCTTTTCCCAAAATTAGTCTTTTAAGAAACTGTATGTACATAGGGGGAAAATGGAGTATTAGTTTTCCATAAGATTGAATTTGAGATGCTTTTTATTCCACTATATGGGTAAATATATACCTATAGGTATAGAGTGTTATTTTAAAATTTTGTTACTACTGGTATTATAAATACTCTGAAACACAAAATGCACTTAGAAATAAAAAGTTATTTTCTAGACTACTGGGCAAAAATCTTTTTCCTCCAGACAGAATCTTACCAGTCTCCTAGTTTACAAAACACCCAGAAGTGGAGCTGCTTGGTGGGGGGAACCCCTGCCTTCACAGTCGTGCCCTACTTGCTCCCGTTGCTTGTCCCTGAAGCATTTCTGCAGAGGCCCAGAGCCCAGAGGAGCGCACTTTAGTCAGTGATCGGTCCCAAGGAGGGTTGTGAATGTGCTCCCACCCTGGACACGTGCACAGAGCAGTCTTAGCACTAGGACCTCATCCCCATCCTTTCTCCAGATGATAAATCGAGTCCCAGAAAGCTTACATGACACCTAGTTCACCCATCCAACTAATGGTGCAGAGGAAACTCCACGTCTCCTTGTGGCCTCAGCTTCTGAAGGCGTTGATCAGCTGGGACAGAGATGCCAGCCAGCCCCTGTGCCCTCACCTTGGGCCCACTCTTTATTCTGTGCAGCCATGTGGCTCCTGGAAACATGAAAAACAGAAATTCTTATTGGGTTTACTTATAAATTACCCTTAAATAAAATGGTTCTTTAAAAAAAATTATCCCATTTTCTTTGATGCTTTTATTTGTGGACAAATAACCACTAAAAATTGTTTTCCATGTTGATTCTATTTGTAGGACATTATAGGATAATTTAAAAAACACATGTAAATGCATTTTACATATATTTAAAATAAGCAATTTCCAGAGAGAATTATTGCTCCCATAGGCAATTATAAATATGGATTAATGTGTGATTCTCTATCAGCTCCGTTACACTGAATTTTTGCATTTTTACAGTATACTTAAAACTCTTCAAAAGACTTTCTAGTGCTATCTAATCTGTAAGAACAGAAAGTTAAATAAGTTACAACAGAATTTTATGTATTCATAATATTTCTTTATGTAATTTACAGGAAGACCATGTACTCAGCTGCAGCTTCTAAATCCAGATCGTTTTGCACGTCTTATCAAAGAAGTAGTGAATACGTTCTGGCCTGGCAGAGAGTTGATCGTCCAGTGGTATCCATTTGATGAAGACAAAAATCACCCGCCTGTTTCATGGCTTAAAATGGTTTGGAAGAATCTCTATATACATTTTTCAGAGGATCTGACTTTATTTGATGAGATGCCACTTATCCCTAGAGCTGCACTAGAAGAAGGTCAGACGTGCGTGGACCTCGTTAGACTCAGGATTCCATCCCTAGTCATCTTAGAGGATGAATCTGAAGCACAGCTTCCCGAATTCCTAGCAGACATTGTACAGAAACTTGGAGGGATTGTTCTCAAAAAATTAGATGCCTCCATACAACATCCACTTATTAAAAAATACATTCATTCGCCATCACCGAGTGCTGTTCTGCAGATAATGGAGAAGATGCCTTTGCAAAAACTGTGTAACCAGATAGCTTCGCTCCTTCCAACGCACAAGGACGCCCTGAGGGAGTTCTTGGCCAGCTTAACTGACAGCAGTGAAAAGGAGAAAAGAATCATTCAGGAACTGACAATATTCAAGCGAATTAATCACTCATCCAGTCAGGGAGTTTCCTCTTACACAAAACTGAAAGGCTGCAGGGTCTTGCACCACATGGCAAAGCTGCCGGCGGACCTGCGGCTCTCGGTCTCTGTCATCGACAGCAGCGACGAGGCGACCATCCGCTTGGCAAACCTGCTGAAAGTAGAGAAGTTAAAGACTACCAGTTGCTTAAAGCTTATTTTAAAAGACCTTGAAAATGCATTTTATTCACATGAAGAGATGGCACATCTCATGTTATGGGTCCTTGAGAATCTGTCCTCCTTGAAAAATGAGAATCCAAATGTGCTTGATTGGTTGATACCATTAAAATTCATTCAGGTCTCACAGGAACGGATGGTCTCAGCCGGTGAGCTCTTTGATCCGGATATACAGGTATTAAAGGATCTCTTTTACAACGAAGAGGAAACATGTTTTCCACCACCGGCTTTTACCTCACCAGATGTTCTCCACTCTTTAAGACAGATTGGTTTAAAAAATGAAGCCAGTCTCAAAGAGAAAGATGTTGTGCAAGTGGCCAAAAAAATTGAAGCCTTACAGGTCAGTTCTTGTCCAAATCAGGACATTCTTCTGAAGAAAGCCAAAACCCTCTTACAGGTTTTAAATAAGAACCACGCCTTGTTGCAGTCGACTGAAGGAAAGATGACACTGAAGAAAATAAAGTGGGTTCCAGCTTGCAAGGAAAGGCCTCCAAATTACCCAGGCTCTCTAGTCTGGAGAGGAGATCTCTGTGACCTTTGTGCACCACCGGATATGTGTGACGCGGCCCACGCGATTCTGGTGGGCTCGTCACTTCCTCTTGTCGAGAGCGTCCACGTAAACTTGGAAAAATCGTTAGGGATCTTCACAGAACCTAGCATCAGTGCTGTCTTAAAGCACTTTAAAATGGTTGTTGACTGGTACACCTCGAAAACCTTTAGTGATGAAGACTACTACCAGTTCCAGCATATTTTGCTTGAAATTTATGGATTCATGCATGATCATTTAAATGAAGGGAAAGATGCTTTCAGAGCCTTAAAATTTCCATGGGTTTGGACTGGCAAAAAGTTTTGTCCCCTTGCCCAAGCTGTGATAAAACCGTTCCATGATCTTGACCTTCAGCCTTATTTGCATAGTGTGCCTAAAACCATGGCAAAATTCCACCAGCTGTTTAAGGTCTGTGGTTCAATAGAAGAGTTGACATCAGATCATATTTCCATGGTCATTCAGAAGATATATCTCAAAAGTGGCCAAGATCTCAGTGATCAAGAAAGCAAGCAGCATCTTCATCTTATGCTGAGCATCATCAGATGGCTGTACAGCAATCAGATCCCAGCAAGCCCCAACACACCAGTTCCTGTACATCACAGCAAGGACCCTTCTAAACTTATCATGAAGCCAATTCACGAGTGCTGCTACTGTGACATCAAAGTTGACGACCTTAATGACCTACTGGAAGATTCAGTGGAACCAATCATTCTGGTGCATGAGGACATCCCCATGAAAACTGCAGAGTGGCTGAAAGTCCCATGCCTCAGCACGAGACTGATCAATCCCGAGAACATGGGATTCGAGCAGTCAGGACAAAGAGAACCACTTACTGTAAGAATTAAAAATATTCTGGAAGAATACCCATCAGTGTCAGATATTTTTAAAGAGCTACTTCAAAATGCAGATGATGCCAACGCAACGGAGTGCAGCTTCATGATTGACATGCGAAGAAACATGGACATTAGAGAGAACCTCCTAGACCCGGGAATGGCAGCTTGTCACGGGCCGGCGCTCTGGTCATTCAATAATTCTGAGTTCTCCGACTCAGACTTTGTGAACATAACTAGGTTAGGAGAATCCTTAAAAAGGGCAGAAGTTGACAAAGTTGGAAAATTTGGTCTGGGATTTAATTCCGTGTACCACATCACTGACATCCCCATCATCATGAGTCGAGAATTCATGATAATGTTTGATCCAAACATAAACCATATCAGTAAGCACATTAAAGACAAGTCTAATCCTGGGATCAAAATTAATTGGAGTAAGCAACAGAAAAGACTTAGGAAATTTCCTAATCAGTTCAAACCATTTATAGACGTGTTTGGCTGTCAGTTACCGTTGACTGTAGAAGCACCTTACAGCTACAGTGGGACTCTTTTCCGACTGTCCTTTAGAACTCAACAGGAGGCAAAAGTGAGCGAAGTCAGCAGTACCTGCTACAACACAGCAGATATCTACTCTCTTGTGGATGAATTCAGTCTCTGCGGACACAGGCTTATCATTTTCACTCAGAGTGTAAACTCAATGTATTTAAAGTACTTGAAAATTGAGGAAACCAATCCCAGCTTAGCACAAGATACAATAATAATTAAAAAGAAGTCGTGCTCTTCTAAAGCACTGACTGCACCGGTCTTAAGTGTTTTAAAAGAAGCTGCTAAGCTCATGAAGACTTGCGGCAGCAGTAACAAAAAGCTTCCCACTGATGCACCCAAGTCATCTTGCATCCTTCAGATCACAGTGGAAGAATTTCACCATGTGTTCAGAAGGATTGCTGACTTACAGTCCCCGCTTTTTAGGGGTCCGGATGACGACCCAGCGACTCTCTTCGAAATGGCTAAGTCTGGCCAATCCAAAAAGCCATCGGATGAGTTGCCACAAAAAACAGTGGAATGTACCACGTGGCTTATATGTACCTGTATGGATACAGGAGAGGCTCTCAGGTTCTCCCTGAGTGAGAGTGGGAGGCGGCTGGGGCTGGTTCCTTGTGGGGCCGTAGCAGTTTTTCTGGCTGAGATCCAGGACCAGAAGTGGGCTGTGAGACCACAGGCTGGAGAGGTGTTTTGCTATTTACCCCTACGAATAAAAACAGGATTGCCAGTTCACATCAACGGGTGCTTTGCTGTTACTTCAAATAGAAAAGAGGTCTGGAAGACAGACACAAAAGGCCGCTGGAATGCCACCTTCATGAGACACGTCGTCGTGAAGGCTTACTTGGAGGCACTCGGCGTCCTCCGGGACCTGGCCGCCAGCGGGGAGCTAGTGGGTTATACTTACTATGCAGTGTGGCCTGATCCTGACTCAGTTCACGACGATTTTTCTGTCATTTGTCAAGGGTTTTATGAAGATATAGCTCACGGAAAAGGGAAGGAATTGACAAGAGTCTTCTCTGACGGATCCACATGGGTTTCCATGAAGAATGTGAGATTTCTAGATGATTCTATACTTAACAGGAGAGATGTGGGTCCAGCGGCCTTCAAAATATTTCTGAAATACCTCAAGAAGACTGGGTCAAAAAACCTTTGTGCTGTTGAACTTCCTTCTTCAGTAAAATTAGGATTTGAAGAAGCTGGCTGCAAACAGATACTGCTTGAAAATACGTTTTCAGAGAAACAGTTTTTTTCAGAAGTGTTTTTTCCAAATATTCAAGAAATTGAAGCAGAACTCAGAGATCCTTTAATGAATTTTGTTCTAAATGAAAAAATCGATGAGTTCTCGGGAATTCTTCGTGTCACGCCATGTATTCCTTGCTCTTTGGAGGGGCATCCTTTGGTTTTACCATCAAGATTAATCCACCCTGAAGGACGAGTTGCTAAGTTATTTGATATTAAAGATGGACGATTTCCTTATGGCTCTACTCAGGATTATCTAAATCCTATTATTTTGATTAAATTAGTTCAGTTAGGTATGGCGAAAGATGACATTTTATGGGATGACATGCTAGAACGGGCAGAGTCAGTAGCCGAAATTAATAAAAGTGATCATGGCGCTGCTTGTCTAAGAAGTAGCATCCTTCTAAGTCTTATTGATGAAAAACTAAAAATAAGGGACCCCAGAGCAAAGGACTTTGCTCCAAAATATCAAACAATCCCCTTTCTTCCATTTCTGACAAAACCAGCAGGTTTTTCTTTGGACTGGAGAGGTAACAGTTTTAAGCCTGAAACCATGTTTGCAGCAACGGACCTTTATACAGCTGAGCATCAAGATATAATTTGTCTTCTACAACCAATTCTAAATGAAAATTCACATTCCTTCAGAGGTTGTGGTTCAGTGCCTTTGGCTGTGAAAGAGTTTTTGGGATTACTAAGGAAGCCAACAGTGGACCTGGTTGTAAACCAGTTGAAAAAAGTTGCAAAATCAGTTGATGATGGAATTACATTGTACCAGGAGACCATCACCAACGCTTGCTACAAATACCTTCATGAAGCAATGATGCAAAGTGACATTGCTAAGGCATCAATTATTGAAAAGCTAAAAACCTTTAGCTTCATTCTAGTTGAGAATGCGTATGTTGACTCAGAAAAAGTTTCTTTTCATTTAAATTTTGAAGCAGCCCCATACCTTTACCAGTTGCCTAATAAATATAAAAATAATTTCCGTGAACTTTTTGAAAGTGTGGGTGTGAGGCAGTCTTTTACTGTTGAAGATTTTGCCCTTGTTTTGGAATCTATTGACCAAGAAAGAGAAACAAAGCAAATAACAGAAGAGAATTTTCAGCTTTGCCGGCGAATAATTAGTGAAGGAATATGGAGTCTCATTAGAGAAAAGAAACAAGAATTTTGTGAGAAAAATTATGGCAAAATATTATTGCCAGATACTAATCTTAAGCTTCTCCCTGCAAAATCTTTATGCTACAATGATTGTCCTTGGATAAAAGTAAAGGATACCACTGTGAAATACTGTCACGCCGATATACCTAGGGAAGTAGCTGTAAAACTAGGAGCAGTTCCAAAGCGACACAAAGCCTTGGAGAGGTATGCGTCCAACATCTGTTTCACAACCCTTGGCACTGAATTTGGACAGAAAGAAAAACTGACCAGCAGAATTAAGAGTATCCTTAATGCCTATCCTTCAGAAAAGGAAATGTTGAAAGAACTTCTTCAAAATGCTGATGATGCAAAGGCCACAGAAATCTGTTTTGTGTTTGACCCTAGGCAGCATCCAGTTGATAGAATATTTGATGATAAGTGGGCCCCTTTGCAGGGGCCAGCGCTGTGTGTGTATAACAACCAACCTTTTACAGAAGATGATGTCAGAGGAATCCAGAATCTCGGAAAAGGCACCAAAGAAGGAAACCCTTGTAAAACTGGACAGTATGGGATAGGCTTCAATTCTGTCTATCATATTACAGACTGCCCATCTTTTATCTCTGGCAACGACATCCTGTGTATTTTTGATCCTCATGCCAGATACGCACCAGGAGCCACATCCGTTAGTCCTGGACGCATGTTCAGAGATTTGGATGCAGATTTTCGGACACAGTTCTCAGATGTTCTGGATCTTTATTTGGGAACCCACTTTAAACTGGATAATTGCACAATGTTTAGATTTCCTCTTCGTAATGCAGAAATGGCAAAAGTTTCAGAAATTTCTTCAGTCCCATCATCAGACAGAATGGTCCAGAATCTTTTGGACAAATTGCGGTCTGATGGGGCAGAGCTTTTAATGTTTCTTAATCACATGGAAAAAATTTCTATTTGTGAAATAGATAAAGCTACTGGAGCTCTAAACGTGTTGTATTCTGTAAAGGGTAAAATCACTGATGGAGACAGACTGAAAAGGAAACAGTTTCATGCATCTGTAATTGACAGTGTTACTAAAAAGAGGCAGCTCAAAGACATACCAGTTCAACAGATAACCTACACTATGGATACTGAAGACTCGGAAGGAAACCTTACTACTTGGCTCATTTGTAACAGGTCAGGTTTTTCAGCCATGGAAAAAGTATCCAAGAGCGTTGTGTCAGCTCACAAGAACCAAGACATTACTCTCTTCCCACGGGGTGGGGTGGCTGCCTGCATTACTCACAACTACAAGAAACCCCACAGGGCCTTCTGTTTTCTGCCCCTCTCTTTAGAGACGGGGTTGCCCTTTCACGTGAACGGCCACTTTGCTCTCGATTCGGCTCGGAGGAATCTGTGGCGGGATGATAATGGGGTCGGTGTTCGGAGCGACTGGAACAGCAGCTTGATGACGGCCCTGATCGCTCCCGCCTATGTAGAATTACTAATCCAGCTGAAGAAACGGTATTTCCCTGGTTCCGACCCAACCTTATCAGTTTTACAGAACACGCCTATTCATGTTGTAAAGGACACTTTAAAAAAGTTTTTATCATTTTTCCCAGTGAACAGGCTTGATCTGCAGCCAGATCTGTATTGTCTAGTGAAAGCGCTTTACAGTTGCATTCACGAGGACATGAAACGTCTCCTGCCTGTCGTTCGGGCTCCAAATATTGATGGCTCTGATTTGCACTCTGCAGTTATAATCACTTGGATTAATATGTCTACTTCCAATAAAATGAGACCCTTTTTTGACAATTTACTACAGGATGAATTACAGCACCTTAAGAATGCAGATTATAATATCACAACGCGCAAAACAGTGGCAGAGAATGTCTACAGACTGAAACACCTGCTTTTAGAAATTGGCTTCAACCTGGTTTATAACTGTGATGAAACTGCTAATCTGTATCACTGTCTTATAGACGCTGACATTCCTGTTAGTTATGTCACTCCTGCTGATGTTAGATCTTTTTTAATGACGTTTTCCTCTCCTGATACCAACTGCCATATTGGCAAGCTGCCTTGTCGCCTCCAGCAGACTAACCTGAAACTTTTTCACAGTCTGAAACTTCTAGTGGATTATTGTTTTAAGGATGCAGAAGAAAATGCGATTGAAGTGGAGGGGCTGCCCCTTCTCATTACACTGGACAGCGTTTTGCAAACGTTTGATGCAAAACGACCCAAGTTTCTAACAACATACCATGAATTGATTCCATCCCGCAAAGACTTGTTCATGAATACATTGTATCTGAAATACAGTAATATTTTATTAAACTGTAAAGTTGCAAAAGTGTTTGACATTTCCAGCTTTGCGGACCTGTTATCCTCTGTATTGCCTCGTGAATATAAGACCAAAAATTGTACAAAGTGGAAAGACAATTTTGCAAGTGAGTCTTGGCTTAAGAATGCATGGCATTTTATCAGTGAATCTGTAAATGTGAAAGAAGACCAAGAAGAGACACAGCCAACCTTTGACCTTGTGGTTGACACCCTAAAAGACTGGGCCTTGCTCCCTGGGACAAAGTTTACTGTTTCAGCCAATCAGCTCGTAGTTCCTGAAGGTGATGTTCTGCTTCCTCTGAGCCTCATGCACATCGCGGTTTTCCCAAATGCCCAGAGTGACAAGGTTTTTCATGCTCTCATGAAGGCTGGCTGTATTCAGCTTGCTTTGAACAAAATCTGCTCCAAAGACAGTGCCTTTGCTCCTCTGTTGTCATGTCACACGGCAAACATAGAGAGCCCCACAAGCATTTTGAAGGCTCTGCATTATATGGTCCAAACTTCAACATTTAGAACAGAAAAATTAGTAGAAAATGACTTTGAAGCACTTCTGATGTATTTCAACTGCAATTTGAATCACTTGATGTCCCAAGATGACATAAAAATTTTAAAGTCCCTTCCATGTTACAAATCCATTAGTGGTCGCTATATGAGCATCGCAAAATTTGGAACATGCTATGTGCTTACAAAAAGTATTCCGTCAACTGAAGTGGAAAAGTGGACACAGTCATCCTCTTCTGCATTTCTAGAAGAAAAAATGCACTTAAAAGAACTGTATGAAGTGCTTGGTTGTGTACCTGTAGACGATCTGGAGGTGTATCTGAAACACCTCTTACCAAAAATTGAAAATCTCTCTTATGATGCAAAATTAGAGCATTTGATCTATCTTAAGAATAGATTATCAAGTGCTGAGGAATTGTCAGAGATCAAGGAACAACTTTTTGAAAAACTGGAAAGTTTATTGATAATCTATGATGCTAACAGTCGACTAAAGCAAGCCAAACATTTCTATGATAGAACTGTGAGAGTTTTTGAAGTTATGCTTCCTGAAAAATTGTTTATTCCTAAGGACTTCTTTAAAAAATTGGAACAACTTATAAAACCCAAAAATCAAGTTGCATTCATGACATCCTGGGTAGAATTCTTAAGAAATATTGGACTCAAACATGTACTTTCTCAGCAGCAGTTGTTACAGTTTGCTAAGGAAGTCAGTGTGAGAGCTAATACTGAAAACTGGTCCAAAGAAACATTGCAAAATACAGTCGATATCCTCCTGCATCATATATTCCAAGAACGGATGGACTTGTTATCTGGAAATTTTCTGAAAGAACTGTCTTTAATACCATTCTTATGTCCTGAGCGGGCCCCTGCTGAATTCATTCGATTTCATCCTCAGTATCAAGAGGTAAATGGAACACTTCCTCTTATAAAGTTCAATGGAGCACAGGTAAATCCCAAATTCAAGCAGTGTGATGTGCTACAGCTGTTATGGACATCCTGCCCTATTCTTCCAGAGAAAGCCACACCCTTGAGTATCAGAGAACAGGAGGGGAGTGAGCTTGGCCCACAAGAACAACTGGAACAGGTTCTAAGTCTGCTTAACGTCAACCTGGACCCGCCCCTTGATAAGGTCATTAATAACTGCAGAAACATATGCAACATCACAACTTTGGATGAAGAAATGGTAAAAACTAGAGCAAAGGTCTTAAGGAGCATTTACGAATTTCTCAGTGCAGACAAAAGGGAGTTCCGTTTTCAGCTGCGGGGGGTTGCTTTCGTGATGGTGGAAGATGGCTGGAAACTTCTGAAGCCGGAGGAGGTGGTGATAAATCTGGAGTACGAGTCCGATTTTAAACCTTACCTGTACAAGCTACCTCTGGAACTCGGCACCTTCCACCAGTTGTTCAAGCTCCTGGGCACTGAAGACATCATTTCAACTAAGCAGTACGTTGAAGTGCTGAGCCGCATATTCAAAAACTCCGAAGGAAAACAGTTAGATCCTAACGAGATGCGTACTGTGAAGAGAGTAGTCTCTGGCTTGTTCAGGAGTCTGCAGAATGACTCCGTCAAGGTGCGGGGTGATCTGGAGGGCGTCCGGGACCTGGCTCTCTACCTGCCGAGCCAGGACGGCAGGCTGGTGAAGTCCAGCATCCTGGTGTTTGATGACGCGCCGCACTACAAGAGCAGGGTCCAGGGGAACATCGGCGTGCAGATGCTGGTGGATCTCAGCCAGTGCTACCTGGGGAAGGACCACGGCTTCCACACCAAGCTCATCATGCTCTTCCCCCAGAAGCTCAGGCCGCGTCTGCTGAGCAGCATCCTTGAAGAGCAGCTGGATGAGGAGACCCCCAAAGTCTGCCAGTTTGGAGCCCTGTGCTCTCTGCAGGGAAGGCTGCAGTTGCTCTTGTCCTCTGAACAGTTCATCACCGGCCTGATCAGAATCATGAAGCACGAGAACGATAATGCTTTCCTGGCCAATGAGGAAAAAGCCATACGACTTTGCAAAGCCCTAAGGGAAGGACTGAAAGTGTCCTGTTTCGAGAAGCTTCAAACAACGTTAAGAGTTAAGGGTTTTAATCCTATTCCCCACAGCAGGAGTGAAACGTTTGCTTTTCTGAAGAGGTTTGGGAACGCAGTCATCCTGCTCTACATACAGCACTCAGACAGCAAAGACATTAACTTCCTCTTGGCCTTGGCCATGACGCTTAAGTCGGCCACTGACAACTTGATTTCTGACACTTCATATTTAATTGCTATGCTAGGGTGCAACGATATTTACAGGATCAGTGAGAAGCTTGACAGTTTAGGAGTGAAATATGATTCTTCAGAACCCTCAAAACTTGAACTTCCAATGCCCGGCACCCCAATACCTGCTGAGATTCATTACACTCTGCTGATGGATCCGATGAATGTCTTCTACCCGGGAGAGTACGTCGGGTACCTCGTGGATGCTGAAGGTGGCGACATCTATGGGTCGTACCAGCCAACGTACACGTATGCCATTATTGTGCAGGAAGTTGAAAGAGAAGATGCTGACAACTCTAGTTTTCTGGGAAAGATATATCAGATTGACATCGGTTATAGCGAGTATAAAATAGTCAGCTCTCTCGATCTGTACAAGTTCTCGAGGCCCGAGGAAAGCTCTCAGAGCAGGGACAGCGCCCCTTCTACGCCGACCAGCCCCACGGAGTTCCCGGCCCCTGGTCTGCGAAGCATCCCCCCCCTCTTCTCTGGGAAGGAGGGCCACAAGACCTCCTCTTCCAAGCAGCACTCCCCCAGAAAGCTCAAGGTGAATTCTTTACCAGAAGTTTTGAAAGAAGTGACTTCAGTGGTGGAGCAAGCGTGGAAGCTCCCGGAGTCTGAAAGGAAGAAGATTATTAGGCGGTTGTATTTGAAGTGGCACCCTGACAAAAACCCAGAGAATCACGACATTGCTAATGAAGTGTTCAAACACTTACAGAATGAAATCAACAGATTAGAGAAACAGGCTTTTCTCGACCAAAATGCTGACAGAGCCTCGAGGCGAACATTTTCAACCCCAGCATCCCGCTTTCAGTCAGAAAAGTGCTCGTTCCAGAGATTTTATACCTCGTGGAATCAAGAAGCAACAAGCCATAAATCTGAGAGGCAACAGCAGAACAAGGAGCAGGGCCCCCCTCCCGCCGGGCAGACCTACTCCCAGAGGTTCTTTGTCCCTCCCACCTTCAAGTCCGTTGGGAATCCCGTGGAAGCGCGGAGGTGGTTACGCCAAGCCAGGGCAAATTTCTCAGCCGCCAGGAACGACCTTCACAAAAATGCCAACGAATGGGTGTGCTTTAAATGCTACCTTTCCACCAAGCTGGCCCTGATCGCTGCCGACTACGCTGTGAGGGGCAAGTCTGACAAGGACGTGAAGCCAACGGCACTTGCCCAGAAAATTGAGGAGTACAGTCAGCAGCTGGAGGGGCTGACGAATGATGTCCACACCTTGGAGGCTTACGGGGTAGACAGCTTGAAAACAAGGTACCCCGACCTGCTTCCCTTCCCACAGATCCCAAATGACAGGTTCACTTCTGAGGTCGCCATGCGGGTGATGGAGTGCACCGCCTGCATCATCATCAAACTGGAGAATTTTATACAACAGAAGGCGTGAAGGTGCTTAGAGAAGAAACAGCAGGGCTGGCTGTTGAGCGGGTTGTAGCACAAACACGGACAGCGTCCTTCCTCGGGCCCCGCCGCCAGCTCTGCAGGGGTGGCGAAGCGCGCTGTGGACGGCGTGGGGGCGCTGTGCAGTTGTCTGGACGTGACTGTCGACGGAAGGCGGAGTCAGAGTTGTTTTGAGGACGGTGGTGACTGCAGAATCTCTGGCTGTGCTGGGCTGGCTGGGATGGCACGTTTTGAACAGCACTTTATATAACCAAAGCTTAGCCGTTTGTTAGAGAAGAGTGTGTGTCTCTGGTTAGGAGGAAGTTAATTTTATGTTTTTAACATGGTATTTTTGAAGGCGCTCATGAAACACTGGACATACCACTGGTTTAAACGAAGAAGGGGAATTAAGTCTTTGGAGTTTATCACTTCTTTAAGTGGACCCTCTTGGATGTATTATTTTCTTATCAGCTGGATCTGATTGTGAATTTGTTGCACTTTTACATATTAAGCCCTCAGTACGTGTAACAAACGGTACAGTATTTTAATCCTGAATATTACTTGATTGCGAATCTGCAGATCGTACTTGCTGGATGCACTTTACGTCCTTACCTTCCATGTGTTTCCACCCTATGTTTACAGGCCTCCGAGTTCATGGAGATCACACGGGGGGAACCCCTTGCTGGCAGTTCTAGTCCGGAGATGTTAACGCCGCTCCCAGGAGCTGCTTGCCAGAGCAGCGTTTGTCACCTGTTAGGACATCTGCTTTGTTTGTACATATTCCCCACAAACGTCAGCATTTAGGTGGTGTGGTTGAACACGACGCAATCTTCTGTCGTCTACAGGTGCTGCAGTGAACCCCTGTTGCCCCTCAACGTGGCACTTAGTGCAGGTTTTGGATTTTACTTTGAAGACGTGGAGCAACTGTAAAATCACCGTGACGATACCTAGCAGGCTATAAAGAGGAGTTATCAGCTTGTGTTTCCCCTAGGAGTGACTCAGAACTGGCATTCAGTTTTTATCATGTTTGAGTGTCCTGCGGACATATTTCTTTTGCAGAGTGTAAGAGAAAGGCGATGATAATTAGTTCATGTAAGTGTGCTGGCTGTAAATGATGCTAAATGTAATATTTTATGCAATGAAGGGCTTATGGAACATACTGAAACTTTTTTACTTTTCTTGGTCATAAGGAATGTTTGCGCCTCCACTATTGTATTGCTTCTGGATGTGAAGCCATGTGATTATTTCTGCTATTAAGTGCCACAATTTTAATAAAGCAAATGTACATATGAAATCATTGCAACTGGTATTTCCTGAGTAGTTCCTTGAAAATCAAACTTAGTATCTTACTATATTAAATTTCCTCGTGTGTGTGTATGTGTTTATTGGAGATATTAGGATAGAATTTTCCCATGTATTATACTGGAATTTTAATGGTTTCTTTTTTGTGATAGAATAATAAATGCTTGATATACACTAGGTTTAGTAGGTGCTCACTAATTTTGTTAAGAGTTGATTCACCTTTTTAGGGAGTAAGATTAGCTGACATAGAGGGTATACAAAGGTATTTGGAAACAGATTCATTAAATACGGTCCTTCTGTAGGTAAAGGCTGGATGGGTGCTTCCCTTGCTCAGGAGAGGGCTGCGTGCCTGGGGCTAGTTCCCCCTGGAGCCCTGGCAGCAGGGGTGTCCATCTTTATCCTGGAGGCACAGGTCTTCAAAATCAGGCAGACTGGGCTGAGAGCTCTCCGCTCTGGGCTGCCCAGCCTCTGGGTCTCCGGTTGTCTGGGACTTGAAGTTCTTGCTACTTGAAAGCTCACATTCAGCACTTGGAATATATTTTATTGCTTTTGGGTATTAAAATGTACACAGAGAACCTTGTCTGGCCGTTATGGTAGCTGGTCTAGTTGGAGTTTTGTGTTTTTTCCTAGACTTTGTTTTTTTTAAAAAAAAATACAGGTTCATGGTCCCTTATATGAAGCCCTTGCATCCAGATGTATTTCGGAATTGGATTTTAGGAAGTTAATGCAAGTGCACGTAAGCTGTGTTTCATGAAGCACGTCCGTCAGCGCTGGGCAGCCCCCTTTAATCAGACGCGCCAGTCCCTCTGCAGTGAAACCCAAGGACGCCCCCCGTGCTGCACGGACCGCAGAACAGCCTCACCGAAGTTTAGGTCACGTTTTGCCACCAATAGTTTGGCAGATGTATTTGGAAAGTATTCATTTTTTGAAGCTTTTTAGACTTTGCAATTCAGGGTAAGGAACTTTGGACCTGAGCTAATTTAAAAAGTTTTATTATTTTATGCTTTTCCCCATTTTCCCTATTTTGCTTTCCTTATGAAAAGGAAAGTGGAAAGTGTCAGCTGGTGTGGGAGTGGCTGCCCCTGAGGGAGGGGTTCGGGCGGCCTCCTGCACTTGGGCCGGGTTCTGGGCCGCTGGGCCCGCAGCCTCCGACACGACGAGAACCCTGGGGTGCCACTGGTAAAATGGTAACTAGTGTTTAATGGACGGAAGTTGTTGACTGGTCTGACCTGAGGACGGGTGGGCTCTTCTTGCATCGCTGCCAGCTGATGTTTTGTGCTGTTCCACACAGTGCGGTTGTCTGAGATTTTAATTAGTCACGTCTTTACTACTCAGGCTTCGACCAGAGAAGCAGAACCAGCAGGAGACACACCGATGCAGGGGAGTGAAGAGATCTTCCAGGAGCTGACTCGGGGCGGAGCGTGGGGGCCGGCGAGTCCGCGGCCCACGGGGCCCGCCTACACCACAGGCACGAGCTGAAGCCTGCAGGTGGCATTTCCTAGAGCTGGCTTCTGAAGCTGCATTTCCACGTACCTTGTTTTGACAAATTTGGCTTAAAGTGGCATCATTCACTCACTAGCTGGTCTGGAAGCCCCCCGAGTGTTCCGGGGTTGTCACGTCAGGTGTGGGAGAGGCGGGGGCGCACCCTGCAGCTGCTGCAGCCTGGGGAGACTGCGACAGGAATGCTGGCGGGAGTTGTGGCTTTACTTAAAGATAAGAGTTACGTGTTTACAATTTGTGCGTCCTTCTCTTACAGCTGGTAAGCGGCCCGGCAGGTGCCCTCGTTTGCTCTGGACACGAAGCCCGGGTCTCTGAGAGGAAGACGCTGATGGCGCACTGTCCGTCTGGCTGAAAACCACCTTTTACTCGGTGCCCTTAGGTCCTCCTCTGGCACCTGCTTGTTTACACTTGATACAAAGTTTATTTGGTTTTTAAACCACAGCAAATTTGAAGTGGGATTTAAGAATATGGAGAAAACTGCTAAAGCCAGGTGAGAAGTGATGTTTTGAATCAGCGAAGGGGGACGGAACGCTACCTGCAGCCGACCCAGCCCAGCCGACTTTGTCGGGGCGAGGATGCTCTGACCTTTCAGAAGAGTAGCTCCCACCCTGATCTGCATCCCCAGAGGGCTGGAGACTGACCTGGGGGAGCCTGGTAGGGGGACCTGAACACGGGCAGGAGCTGCAGAGTTGGAGCTTAAGGTCTGCAGGGACGGGGAGGGTCACGTTGTTCCGCTGAAAGGCCTTAGATTCTAGTCCATTTTGCTGCGAATTAAACTTTACTATTAACACTGGTATTTTGATTTTCATCTTTCTGACTTGTGTCTGCTTCTCAGTTGGCTAGGAAATTGGAAAAGAAATATGGACGATTTTTTGGTCACAAATATCGTCACCCAGCAGTTAATAACCACGTGCTGTGTGGCGCTGTCAGTGTGTGTGCCTCCTTAGCCGTGTCCACAGTCATGACCCTGCACCATCAGTGAAAATTCAGGCTACTCTGTGTAATGTATTTAAGAAGACAGGTCTGTGTAATACATTTTAGAATACAGCCTATCTAAAAGTTTTATTCGAACCAAGGATAAATTCCTTACCACTCTGGAGAACACAGCTATAAAACGTCTTTCATGATGATTCCATCCAGCAAAGAAGCAAAAAAATCTGATATATATCTTTTGTTTAAAAGGTTCTATTCCCCATAGTTTCTCCTTGATTCTTTTTCTCGACCTCAGTTTATCATCTACAGCGTTGTTTTGGGCCACAGACTAGGAGGACCAGACTAGCTTAGAAAGGTCCGTGGTGGTCCCGCATTGCATCTGCATCAAGTGGGCGTGAAACACGGTACGAGGAGTAGATGTGACAGAAGAGAAAGGCAACACTGTTCACCCTCACACCAGGGATGTCACAGCAAGAAAGCAGCATGAAGTTTAAAGATCAGGACCTAACTGAACGGAAAGGGCAAATACCAACTACCGGCCTACAGTCTAAATCCCCCACCCCCAGCATGCCCCTACTAGGAGCGCTGCACTCAGAGCTGGGTTCACGCTTAACGGAGGGAACACCGCGTTTTTGCTTTGTAATTTCAAGTGTTTATGACTCTGGTAAGTCAGAGACCGAGGAGTCGGTGTAAGTGTGCTGCACTGTTAACACCTTGTTAAAACAGCGTTCCTTCAGTTAGAAAGTCGAGGTGCTGCTGGCCCCACCACGTCTTGTGCTGTTTGGGGATCCTAATTAGAGCAATGGGTAAAACACACACCCAAACCAACACCCACCACTCTTTACGAGGAAGGCATTTCACAGGTGAGCGAGTGGCCTGCACAAAACCAACCTGTGCATGGGTTCAGGGTGCCCACTGGACTTACATACAAATGACCCAACCAGTGATGGGGACTGAGAGGCTGACCTCGAGAGGCTTTACTGGGGCCCTCCCCGTCCACGCGGGCTGGGCAGCTGCCAGCCCCCGCCTACGGGTGGTGTGATTGTGGTGGGTGACAAACTCCTCTCAGCTTTGTTTCTTCACTCGCCAAACAAGCCCGTCTACACAGGTGCCCCGTGGACTGGTGACGGGGACCGAACGAGACACATCAGAGTCTTCTGGAGTGAAAACTGATGTTGCAAAGTAGGGTCACAGTTTAGCTTTAATAGACACTGTGTGACCCGGGGAGTTGTCCCCTCTGAACCTGTTTTACCATGAGTACCTGGGGGAACAGTAACGCCCACCTCGAAGAGCTGCGGGGAGTCAGGGAAGGAAGACAAGCTGTGGGGCCTGTGAGAAATGGCGGCTGACTTTTACTGCTCACTGACTGAGTATAAAGAAAGTGCGATCAGTTTTGTATCATTTATTCCTCTGATTATGTATTAAAAATCAGATCAACCTCCAGGTCCCTTTAACACGGGAAGATTTTCTTGTGAAACCCAACACTGCACGGAAGTGGAGGGGGCACTCACAGCCCTGGGGCGCTGTGGTAGGGACCCACACTGCCTCCGGGGGGGGGGCCACAGCTGGACACCACAGCTGGACACCACGGCTGACGCCACACAGCAGTTCAGTGTTTCACTGCAGGTCCCACGTATGCAAAAGGGAAAGCCACAGTGATTCTGACGGAAGTTAGTCTAGTGGAATAAACACTGCTTTGTTATTTCCTTGTTGTGTCTCACATCCATCTGCCACTCTGAGATCGTGGGGTTCCCAGGAACACGCTCCCTGGTACAGTTTTCTTTCTGAGCACCTTTGGAGAGCGGGTGCTACACCCTGCATGCCGTCTCAGCTTTACAGAATGTCCAGCTGCTCCAAGCGCGGTGGCTGGAGGTCGGCCCTCTAAAGCTCCTGGAAACGAGGCAGGTGCTCTGTGGCGGGTGCAGGTGGTTCAGAGACAGACGTGGCTGCTCTCGTGGCACGTGGTACCCACGCCAGCCACAGACAGGTAGAGTTTCCCATCTGGACACACGCAGATTTCATAGAGTCCCTGTGAGCTGCCAGCGGGGCCCGGGGTGCCCTGAGCCAGCGTGGGCAGACGCACGGTTTCCGCATCAAGCACGAGCTGCTTGGGAAAGAAGGAGGGATGAAGCGGGGGAGGGGGTGGAGGAGGGATGAAGCGGGGGAGGGGGTGGAGGAGGGATGAAGCAGGGGAGGGGGAGGAAGGAGGGATGAAGCGGGGAGGGGGAGGAAGGAGGTGAGCCCCACTCATCTCAGAATGCTCTGGACAAACTCGCTTCCTCTCTGCACAGAACATGACAGGCACCCGGCTTCACTAGAGTCATTACGATGATCTGATTCTCTAAAAGCTTATCTCTAGTTCACATTCAGGCAGGGACTTAATAAATTCCTTCTCCAAGTTTGAGGGAAGTCATGCTTTCCTTTTACTCATTGTGCTGGTTGAGCTAAGAGAGGTTATGATGTGGCACTCCTACAAAGACCCTTTGGAATTATTTGACAAGAAATAATGACCCTTTTGCTGAGTCCCATTTACCCTGTGATCCTCTCTGATGCCAAGCGCCTCCTCCCTGTCAGGATGTAGTTCAAGCCACAGAACTAGATTCATCTTAATCATTTTAACCTGTGAATGTTGGCACTTCTGATTTTATTCTCCTGTGAGAGGCAACTAAATTCCTGTAGAGCTGGCAACCATTTCCTCCAACTTTTAAAAATATTATTTGAAACTCTGCGGCCTTGTGTTAGCTGTGGGAAGGCAGCAGACATGCAGGTAAAGCCCACTGAGATAAGGTGAGAGCCACCAGATTTTTTTGTTCCTATAAAGGTTCAGTTGAACTGAAATGCAAACAAACGGCCACTGGTTGAGATTTGGAAATCTTCCTGACAACTGAAATGAGTATCGTTGCAGTGCGTAGCCAAGCCTGACCCCTCGCAGGGCGCTTGCGGGGAGGCCCGGAGGGCTGCCCTGCCCACGGGCCCGGGCTCCTCCCTCACTGCCAGGCGGCTCTGTGGCCCGGGGCACTGTCACGGCCGGAGACCGAGGGGTGGGGTGTTTTTTAAAAGCAGAACCTAGTTAGGTTTTTGTCCAGTGCTTTGGGTTCTGCCCAGTTCTTTGCTTTCCCCTGACCTGTTGGCTTCCCTCTCTCCGGTTAACTGGTTCATTTTTTTCTAGTTATTTTTCTCCTTTTCTTCCAGGAAACCCCAGTCCCTGGCGATCCACAGACTGCTTCCTCGTTCATCTTTCTTTGCCTTTTCGGGAGAAATATTTTGTGGGAGGCCAGACACCCCTTCACTTTGAACTAGCTCCCAGGAATATCAGCTTTACTTACAGATCAGGCTGGAATGCTACTCATAAAAATGACACCTAATTCATGAAAATAAGTAATATTATTTCAAAATTAAAACCAGTGTAGATTTTCCCAAGGTAATACATTTTCAGTAAGCAGTGACATTATGATTTAGTAGGAAGATTCCCAAATTCTTGATTCCCGCTTTTGCCTTTATCTGCTCCTGGTGTCCCAACTTTCTCAGTTACAACCTGCAGGGGCTTCAGCGATGACTTACGCGTCCCGCCAGCAGGACGGGGCTGGTGCACACGCAGGGGCTGCCCCGACCACATGCCTTCCTCTTAGTATTAAATCAGTATAACTGCAAAGTCATTTTACTGCGCGGGGGTCTCAGCCTGCCGTGCAGTGAGGTGTCATTTCCCCCATTTGACGAGTGAGAAGACAGACCAGAGAGGCCTGTTAACGGCCCTGAATTCAAACAGGAGATCAGCGAGCTGACCTCACACTAGAACCAGTCTGTGCTCCACGGCCCCCTCAGGACTGCAGCTCGGAGCAGTGATGCTTTATTTCTGGACCTGAAGTTCCAGACCTTTCCTTACGGTAGCTCTTATTTTTCATACTTAATTTTCACGTAGGCAGCACTGGTGTTAGCAATCAGCGCTCTGGGCAGTGACAGGTGGTGGCTGTCATTTACAGGTAATGCCCGGTGATGGCCACCCTAGGGGGAGCCCAGGTCACCAGGAAATGGCAGAACTGACATTCTCTGTGAGCCCTGAAGCTCGAGTGTTTTTTCAAAGCGTGATGGCACAAATACCAGTCAAAGAGAGCTGTCTGGACCCAACACAGAATTATTTTAACCTTTCTCGGCCTTTCTTTCAAGTAAACTGTCTTTTCCTTCCTACATTTTCTGCTCTACGCCTCTCACGATGTTTCTTTACAAACTACCATAAATTTAATGCACTGATGCCTTCATGGATGTGTCACTGTGACTTACTGGACGCGAGGACCATACGACAGGGCGCCCTCGACTGAACTCACCGCTCCGTCACTGCTGCACAGGACGATGTCCATCTGGGAAACGGCCTCCATTTCTCCTGCTTGAGCTTTAATGTGAATGCCCTTCGGGGCGTCCATGCTTAGACTCCGTGTTGGGGATTCTAGTCTGAAATGAGGGAAAGAAACTGAGAAAAAACAGCATAAAAAACAGCCCCCCCCAGGAATCCCCCAGCCCATGGCCTAGCACAGAAAACAGAACCAGTAGGGGATCTAGTGTCTTCACTCATTCTCGAGCACCGGTATCTGGTACGTTGCTCGTTGATGAATCCAGAAATACTGTGCCGTAAAGAAGTGAACTTCCCATCAGTGAGAGTCTATGGGATTCGCATCCCAGATGAAGACACTCGACAGTCCCAACCCTATGCAGTAGCTTCAGGCAGTGGGTTAAGCCTCCACCGGCATACCCACCAGGAGAAGACGCTATTTGTCAACCCCTTTGTGACACTATTCTTTAGCCAAAACACAAAAGTGTTTAAGAAAAAGGCAAATTTAAGGGCGACACGTTCATTTGTTACACGTTCATAAAACAGGATGTAAGCCTGGCCTTTGGGGGTGGTTTGCATTTTATTTTTAAATATAGGAAGATTACAGGGCAGATGCAAAGGCTTCTTTTGGAAAAATACAGGATGGATGGAGTTGATAGAGTGGAATTGGCCTCAGCTGGCTTTGTGTTTGTAAAATTTATCAGAATCTCCTTGTGATTTAGTCAAATGTAGAAACAGAACCATGAATATATGGACCAGAAAAACTCCTATTTGCCTCCGCCTGGGAAAGCCTGAACTTCCACCAGATGGCACAGAGACCGCTTGGAAGGTTTTCAGCTGCTCCCACCCCACCCCTCCCCCACCCCTCCCCCACCCCTCCCCACCCAAAAGCTGCAAGGCTGATTTCATTGAATTGTTTACAGACCAATGAGGAGGACAGGACAGAATCCCTCCAGGGCGCAGGGTGAGAGCAGAGTGGAGGTGGGAAGGAGGGGGAAAGCTGAAAGGCTGGTTTAAGAGAAGTGCCTGATAATGCATCTGCGTCTGAACTGACCGTTTGATAGACTAAATCAGAGCAGTTGCTAATTTCTTGTCTACCAGTATTTGCACGTAAAACAAAGCTTCATTTTCTTACGTACATCTCTACGTAGAATTGGATCTGTTACACACCTTGAAATCTTGGAGTGTTTTGAGGAAACGCTTAGAGAAGTGTATGGAATTTATTGGGGAAACACTCTGGGAAGTGTGGGCGAGCATCTTCTGTAACAGCCTGTTTACAGTTCAACAAAATCCTTACCTGAGGTCCTGCAGTGGGTCAGGTCTTACGAGGGGCGTCTCCACCGAATGTTCAAAAAGAGCCCCTTCAGGCCCTAAACGCAAACCAAAGACGCAGCGGTTTACACGAGGGAAGTGAACGACAGCCCACAGCGGAGCGTCCGCGCTGCCTGCTACGGGCGTCTGAGTTCCGGCAAAAACAGCCACAACCGCTTGCCGACTTTCCAAGGACGCCGCGACTTCTCTCGGCTCCTAGACGCAGAATCGGCTTTCTAAAGCAATTACAAATGCCCAGCTCACTTCAAAACTGTACAGCAGTGTAGCCCTCAGGTGGGAAGAGGAATTTCTGCTGAAAACTGCGTAAGTCCATACATTTTAGGTGATAGTAATTTGGTTCATTCTCTCGATTTCATGTGTAAAAACTGTACCTTGTGTCCTTTGTTTTCTTAAGGCACATCAGGAAATTTATATAAAAATCAAAACTTTAAATATTTAAAACTGGCTTTCTGGTTACTGGGCATCAGTGTGTTCCAGCTGTCTCATCAGTCTGAGAACCTGGTCTCACGCGGGACGGGCGCCGCGGGGGTGCGCGGGCGCCGAGGAGACGGTGCGCGCCCTCCCGGTGGTGCAGCGCGCAGGGCCCCGCGAGGCAGGTGCGACTGGTTTCCTGTTTTGGGGAGGAGGAGACCGAGGAACAGAGAGGCGAATTAACTGAGTGGCAGGGCTGTGATTCGAGGTCGGAGCCCCACCTGCAGACTCCCGCGGTGAGCCCCTTCGCGCCCTTGGCGTCCAAGCTGGGGTCTTCCACTCCCTACAGCCGAAGGGCGCTTAACGCCGGGGCAGGTCACTCCCGCGCGGAGCGGCGGTGGACGCGCTGGCTTCGAGCTCCGGGGGCGTGGAGACCCCCAGCGCCTTCGGAGACCTGTCTTCGCGTCTTTAAGGGGCCTGGACCGCCCCCCACGTCCGCCTTCGCTTCCGCAGTGGCTGGGAGCCGCCCTCCGGGCCCTCCGCTGCCGGCGGCTTCGCGGGTGACTCAGCAGCCCCACGCCGTCGCTCGTGACGCCGTGCTGCCCGCGGCCGCTGGGGGGCGCTGGGGACGGCGCTGCCCGCCTCCCGAGGGCCGGGGCCGGGCTTCCCTCCCAGACACGGGCGAGCGGCCTGCGCGGCAGCTCGTCGCCGGGGAACACCTGGGGCAGCCGGCCAACGGCATGCCGTGCCTTGTCGCGAAGAGGGCGTTTTGATGCTATTTCAAGACGTTCCAAAACAGGGGTTAGTGAGAGAGACATGCTGACTCTGGTCACTTGGTAACAATTCTATTTTTAGGGGGAAATAATGAGACTACTTAAAGGCCGAGGTCACTTTCAAACTGGTGGAATTTTTTCATCTCCTTCAATCTGATTTAAAAATGGTTCTTCAGTTTCCTAGCTGACCGAAGGGTGCATGGAAGCGGCTTAAGAATGATGAGAGGTTTCATCTTACTTTTTGGGAACTGAAGACAAAGGCAGCGGCAAGAAAACACGACTTGATCAGAGTCAAGCGGAGCAGTCGGTGCAAGTCAGGATGGGGGGGGGCAGCTCCCTGAAGGCAGGGCCCCTCCGCCGCTCCCCGCACGCCCCAAGCCCGGCGCACGTGACCCACCAGCGCGGGAGGCGAAGCTGAGCCCGGCTCTCTGTCCCCGCCGCCCAGAGGGCCCCAGAGGGGCTGGCTGGTCTCCCTGCGCCCTCCTCGGCTGCCACCTGCTGCTGCTTTTGCTGATCCGAGAAACTCCAACGGCCACCTGGAGCCAATCCATTTAAAATAGGCCAACTTTTTACAGTAAGTGGCGGAGGAAAGCTTTAGTGGGAATTTATTTGAAAAAATTAATGTTTATAGAGATATTCTTACTGTGTCTCATATTTAACAAAACTTAACCATCGCTGCAACAACTCTGGAATCACATGAAACAAAGGAGAAATCAAGTTTTGGTTTCTGGTGCAGTTTTCCCTAAACAGCTGAACCTGTGTGACGGCTGCCGGAGTTTTCTACGTCTGTTACAAATTATGACAAATGCAGCTGCTTAAAACAATACCCACTGGTTAGCTCACAGCTCTGCTGGTCAGAAGTCCTACCTGGTGGGCTTGGCTGGGTTTTACGCCTGGGGGTCTGACCAGGCCAAAGTCCAGGTGTAAATGCCTCAAATGGTAATGGAGCAGCAAATACTGTTTCTTGGTGTTTTCCCTGCAGACCTGATTGCCCGCAGTGCAACAGTGCTCTCCCGAGACCCCTGCTGTCCTCGGCCCGTGTCAGTCCACTTCCTCCAGCAACACTAACACAGCTGCCATCATCAATTCACTTTTAAAGGTGAGGGAACAGCCAACAGAGGTTGAATAATTTGACTAAGGTCATCCAGCTAGTCATTGTTGAGGTCGGAATAAAATCTCAATCTACAAAGCTCACCTTTTCTGTACATCGTAACAGTGGATGTCTGATGCCCAAGGCCCTTGGGTAACCCGGCCATTTCTTTATTAGGCAATGATCAGTTTCCTTTAATTAGATTTCGTAGTGCCCTTTATTTTAGTAAGAAAACCTGGGCACCTGCTGTCTGAGAGTGTGCTGCCACATAGATGATTTCCACAGCTTGTTTTGTTAGCAATTACGTATTACACAAAACTCTGTATTGGGGTTGCGTCCACTTGTTAGGTCAGGAACATTATTTCGTTTTCACTTATGAGTATTGGCAGTAACGTGAGAGAATAAAGTTTCTTCTGGTTTTCCCACAGCACCCAAAAGTCCTGGAATCCATTTAACTAGCGTCTGCCTTTTTACATCTTCTAGTCTTTACAGGAGGTCGGCAAATAAATTTAGAACAAGTTCTGAATATATTTAAAAATAAAATTTCTTTCCAGCCCTAAACATGAATTCTATCAGAACCTCATCCAACCTTTATTACAAAAAGGGAATTTTTTTTTTTTTTGGTAAAAATATAGGGAATCCAAGTACCTACCACAATGGGAGTTAAAAAATACTTGGAAGAAGGCTTTTCTGCAAAAGCCACGTGGAAAACAGACACGTGAATACCTTACAGATGACGGGGGAATTTATGACAAGCCTTTGGGTTATGCCACTTGGAAAGAGATAAAAGGAAACAATGTTGTGGAAGAAAAAAGTGGGTAAAATTTTTGAGGAGGTGTTCATTCTTCTAAGAGAGTATCAAAGAATTTCAAAAGAAATGCCACGAAGAAAACGTCCACACATCCCAACTGCTTTTCCCTATCTGCCTGACGGACCCGGAGCAAACTTGCCGGAAGTGCGGCTTGCTCTGCAGAAGGGCCTTCCACGGGCCCCTCCGTGGGTTACTGTTTTCCTTTAGAGTTGCTGCAGACAACTGGATAAAGAAGCTGTGGTATGCACACAATGGAATACGACTCAGCCATAAAGAGAAGGAAATCTTGCCATTTGCAACAACGTGCATGGACCGTGAAGGAACTGTGCTCAGTGAAATGTCAGACGGGGAAAGACAAATTCTGTACGATGCCACTTACATGTGGAAGCTCAGAAACAAAGCAAAACAAAACCCGAACTCAGACTCAGAGAGCAGACTGGTGGTTGCAAGAGATGGGTGTTGGGAGGTGGGCAAATGGGTGAAGGTGGGCAAAAGGTACAGACTTCCAGTTACAAAATAAAGCAGCCCCGGGGACGTCACGTACAGCGTGGTGACTGTAGTCAGCAATACTGTGTTGTGTATTTGAGAGCTGCTAAGACAGAAGTCTTGAAAGTTCTCACTGCAAGAAAAGAATGGTAAGTATGTGTGGTGATGGACGTTAGCTAGACTTCCTGCGGGGATTATTTCAAAGTATATACAAATACCGAGTCATTAAGCTGTACACCTGGAACGAACGCTGTATGTCAGTTATTCCTCCATGAAAAAGAAAGAGCTACGACTTACCAGTTACTCGAAGCTTATCTGTACCGACCACAACGTCCTTTTCGTCAGCAGTAAACAGTGGCCTGCCGTCCTTGGAGTTGATCTGAAACTGTGGACTCTGGACCTCCACCATTCTGGGACCTGAAGAATTAAATAAGACAGTTTGTTATCAAGTGCTTACTCTCAGCACTGTTGAAGGCTCTGTTTTCACACACACCATCTTGCCCAGCAGAACTAAATCACTAAACATTTAGGATTTGTTACTGTTTTTTTGATTCTATGATTAAATCTTAAGTCCTAAGCCTAAATCTATTACATTTTAAAAATTAATTTAAGTCTCACAGGTGTTAATCTATATCAAATATTTGTACGAATAAATTACTTAAAAGTTATTTTTTTCAGGTTTTAAAACCTTGCCAAAAATAATACAGTTCTTCCACTCAGATGAATTAAACTGGTATTCTTTTGACATTAACCAGCTAAGGATTCTGTATTGTGAAACGTGAGCCTTGAGAAAGACTGTCTCGTGGATGACTCCAGTTCTCGCCTCTGCCCTGCACCTCACCTCCTAACCAGGAGAAAGCAGGCATCGCAGCTCTCTGCCCTTCCCTCCATCTGAGGGACGCGCATCTGTCGACGCCACCCCGACTTTCTATTTCAGTGAAGGGGCATCTCCTTCTCCAAGCTTTAGACCCACTGCCTTCCAAACCCTGGCTGTATTCAGCAGGTGTTTAATGGGTGCCACTCTGGGCCGGGGCTGGGGACACTGTTCCTCCAGCGTGTGAGATCTCGTTCAGTTTCTCACGGGCACATCTGCGTATCCATCAACTTGTGTTTCCTAATTTCTCCTCATGCCTCCAGGCTTTCAATCCTGGCAGCATAACGGCTTAGTCTCTCTAGAACACAGCTCTCAGCACGCGCTTAAGGAGCTGCATGTGTTTCTCAATTCTCTGGTTAGCACATATTCTTTTCTAGAAAAATAAGTTCAGAGTAAATGGATACTTATAGATTTTGTGTCTGAGTCCCTGAGACCCTCACAAGACTCATTCAAGGTGCTGGTCCTTGCTAGAAATTAAACAGAAGCTTTTCAATGAGTACACTGGCCAGTTTTGGATATGGTCACCAACATATTCTTATGTTATTTCACTAATTTGTACCTCAAAACCCTCCAATGACTCTTCATTTAAATGTGTGCATGTCTGCTACAAAGTAAAACTTGTTTTTTCCTCTACGTTTTATCTTCTTTCTCTTAAGGAACCAGGGAGTCCTATAGAATTAGAACTGACGTAACCATGATACGTGGAAATCTGGGCACAGATACACTGGGAAGGAGGCGAACACGGTGGGGGGAGAGAGAGAGAGAGAAAGGATGAAAGCTTTGGCTCTCAGCCCCTGGCTCTGTCTTCTTGAGGGCAGCTCCTTTCCTGGTCTCTGTGAGGTGCTCTGTGTCCTGCAATAACCACTGTGTTCCTTGTGCGACCTTAAGGGTCCTCTGCTTCAGTTAAAATAATTCAGACTGCCCCCCTCCCCGCCCGCCTGCCACACTACTCTCTGTGGTCTGCACAGCGTGGTATTTAGAAGATTCATACTTTGATTGCTCATAAGTAACTTTGAATTCTCCAGGAGAAAAAAATAAATTTATCCATTCGGCACAACTGTTCACGGACCGCACACGTGCAGAGCTCTGTGACGAAGCTGGACTCACCCACTTTCAACCTGCCGGTGACCTCTCCGTCCGCGTCACGCGCGCTCACGGTCACGTTCTGGGTGGACTGCAGGAGCAGAGATGAGTCCTAAACAGGGGTTGGTTCACAACGTTACCCAAGTATGTACTTTTAAAATGACCTTATCTTTGTATTTGTATATAAATTTAGGATTTGTACAAAACTACCTCTCCATTGTCACGGATACTGTGATCCTATACATTTTTGGCTAAGATTATTTTTAACACTTGAATTATATTATGTTAAGGGGGTCAATGCATTAACTTTTTTTCACAAAATATAATAATCTCATAGGTTTATAGTGCTGTGTGCACTGGCCACAATGGGCCAGGTCTACTCTCAGGTCGAAAACAATCAAGTTTTAATCAGTGTTTTTTTCTTTTCCAAGGAAGTAAAATTTCATTTCTTATCATTTTACGTCCAGGACACGATCTAATTTTAAAAGATAAATCAGAGAATGGTTAGCTCTTCTATAATAAATACCTTGTTACTTATGTTCAAAGCGCAAAGGCTTCTCACCATTTCAAAAGAGCTTTTAACATTTCTTAGGTGCCTCTGTTTTTAGAGCTTTTCGTCAGAAGGTAAAGTGACGTTAGGAGCAGGTGATGTTTTCTGAGGGGCCGCAGTCTGAATGGGGCTTCGTTTTACAGAAGACGGCTGGCTCTTACATAAACAGTCGTCTTCAAAAGGAACGCAGTGACTCGGCTGTTGGATTCAGGTGGGCTGTGTCCCTCAGAGGGAACCAAACGCCTTGCAGAGCTGCGGGGGAACGACGTGATTTTCAGAAGGGAAGGCGTCTGGGGGCGCTCTGGAACTCAGCGGGTCCGAAATCCTCCAGCCTGCTCCGCGGAAGCGGGTGGATTTATCAGCCTCTGACCTTTCACCCGGCGGTGTGACCCTGCTCCTCGTGCTGGCGCCGCTATAAAACACCTGGTGTGATGGGAGCTAGCGCGTCACCAGCGGCTTGGGCGTCAGCCTCTCGTTCCGCCCTCCGCGTTCCGAGGGAGGCAGTGTTACTCCTCGCACACGGACGAGGAAACGGGGTTCCCAGGGGGTAAATCACAGCTCACGCAAAGCCGCAGTTGGCAGGTGGCACTCCAGGACGGAACCCGGTCTTCAGGTGCCCACCCCCAGGCTCTGTGCCACCATTCTCCCTGCAGGGAGGGCAGCGCCCAGGCCGGAGCTGTGAGGCCCGCTCCCGCGTCTGGACGGAGCACGCTGTCCGGGGGCCACTCTGGCCGTCGGGCTCCCTCAAGCCCTTCCTCGTTCTGCCTTCCCCGCGGGGCGAAAGGGCGATGGCATTCTCAGCCTGTCGTGCGGGGAGGGGGACCCAAGTGACACAGTTCTGGTCATCGCTGCTGGGGTGGGGCTGGGGTTTCTAGGCAAGGTTGTGCCTTCCTGGTGAAGGGGGTGCGCCCATCGGCGCTGCCCTGGCAGACGTCTGGTGAGCATGGCGGGGTGGGTGGGTGGGCGGATGGCAGACACCGGCCTCTCTTTTTAGTAATTAGGCTGATTAGAGATTGATCACTTTTTACTGATCTTCCACAAGAATCGGCTTTTGGTTTCACTGATTTTCTCTCTTGTTTTTGTTTTCTGTTTTGTTGATTTCTGCTTTTCAGTCTTTCATTTCTTCTCTTCCCTCTGGTTTAATTTGTTCTGATGTCTCAAGAACGGTGCTCTTTCCATTCATTTCCAGGCTGACTGTCTTCACTTGGTGGGAGGTTAATTCTCTTTTGTTTAGAGCTGACTTGGGACCTTTTCTGAGGTGAAGTTTTCTGTACGTGGTTTGACGTTTCGGTGCCAAGCTCCCCAGGTGGATGTGACTGCATTTCCGTGCTTGCCCAGCCGTCGCAAGGCTTTACTGCCGTTCCCTTCAGGCCGCAGGGTCTCTCATCTTGTGACAGTGGCTCAGGCTTCTGTCCTCAGGGGTACCTGGGTCCCCTCCCCCGGGCACGCGGCCGGGCTCCCCGCCCGTCCTTGCTGCCTCGGGGGCCTGGCGGGGCTCCGGCCGCGCAGACGCCCTGTGGCCTCCGGCCTCCGTGGGCTTGGACTCTGAGCTGCTCCTTCTTCTCAGGGCTGTGAGCGTCCGAGCGGCTTCCCGTCAAGAGCACCTTCACCGCTCGGTGTGTTTCTGCTTCGTCTCATTTTTGACCACATCTGTATGTTTTTAAATACAATCTTTTTGTCTCACCAGATATAATTTCTATGTGTTTTGGATAACGGGCAGGGTGGGTGGGTTTACATCATGAAGCACAATCTTGACAGGACCTCACGGACTAGTGCTGAAGGGTTACCGCGTAATCGCACGTTAGAGGCCGGAGTACCGTGCTGAATTATATTCATAATGAAGAACTTCTCTCAGCCTAGCAATATTGATAGATGAATTACGTGGCAAATTTTGTAAATTCACAAGGTAATTTCTATAACTTTATGGGAAATTACTTCCCAGCCTCATCTTTGAAAAGGCGATGTAACCAATACGTCAGTGTGTACAGAAATTGGAGGGCATAATTTTGCTCAGTTAATCCTATCATTAGAATGCCATGTTAGTTACAAAATACAGCTGTTATCACACAATGTTATTCCAAACGTTTCTGTAATTTCATGCGCTGATCACACTGAGACCTTAATATGTGATTATCCAAAATAATGTACATAACTTTGCTCCTCTTTTTTTAAAGCCTACTGGAGATGGAAAAGCCCGCTAAGACATAGCAGAAGGGTCACCAGTTCTAGAACATTTCATTTGCTGTGCTCTGACCACCCGGTCGCGGGCTGCTCTCCCACGCTTACCCTCCAAAACGTGACAGGAGCTCGGCCAACGTAACTCTGGGGAAAAAGGCTGAGTTCTAGTATTTGAAGTCTTTGCCCCATCTGCCTTCCCTTTTTGCAAAAGCCTGTGTGAATTCCCCAAGTTCCGCACGCCGGGCTACTCAGTGCGCTGAGACGGCGCCGTGCTGGGTGTGCTGGCCGAGCAGGGTCGCGGCATCAGCCTCACCGTGTGTCCGCAGTGACACCCCAGGCCATCTGCCTGTCCCGGCTGCCTCGCAGGCGCCACCAGAGGGAACGAACCGGGGGTGCTGACCACGGAGTGCTCTGTGCTCCGGGACCTCTGCGTTGCAGCCGGTGTGGATGTGATGTTTCAGGCCCGACACCGCAGTCGGAGGTAGAGCCTGGGGCTGTCCCGGTCTGGCTGCGGGCGAGCTCTCTCTCCCACGAGACCGAGCGTCTCAGTCCTTGGCTTTTGGTTGCTGTCTAACTGCCCTGGAATAGCTGATGCAGCCTCTGATGTAGGAGACGTTGCCCAGGAAAGTGGGGGGAGAACAGGCCATGCTCTTCACCAACCGGAGAGTTACAGCTGGATGGAGTTTTAATCTTTTTTTGAGATAAAAGCACCTTATCAATAACCTAGCAAAGTGTTTATTTCTACAACAAAGCCTACAGCATCACATAAGGAAAAATAGAACATGTAACAAAAATCGTTTGACTCTTATTTTATGCTTGTTTCTCCTTGTTAAAAATTTCATGGAGGTAAATGAAGATAATATTTAAGGCAGATTTACTATTAAAGTCACATGATTATTTAATGGTGATGTTTAACCTGTTTATGGAGAATCCTACAGGACTCTCATCTCTAATTTGTATAATTAGTACAGGACATTCCACTAGGAGACCAATTTCTTTCTCAGCTTCTCATTTAAAATTTCTTGAAATAAGTGTATTTAAATTACTTGGAAAGAAGTGTAGATTGCTTTTGATACAGGTTTTAATAACTAAATCTTTACTTTATTATGGTCTAAATTACTCAGGCTGCCAAATTCGGATCCGACGCATGCGGAAGTGGAGTCTTTTCAGAACGTGACGCCAGAAACAAGCCGCACAGCCTCGCAGACAGGCTTGTTGTAAGGGCTGCGCCAGGAATGTGCGTCCTTGCGTACAGTCTAAGGACTCTCCTCTGAAATACATTCAATTTCTGTGCTTAACCACGATTTATTTTTCATAAAACACAAATTATGTAAATGAGCCATCATTTTCTTACCACTCTGGAGCGGATCTCTTTGGCGTACAGTGGGAATAAAAACTCCGACTCCCCTTCCAGGCGAAGTCCATCGCTTGTGACGTGCAAGTGCCCCATCCCTGCCTGCAAAAGGGACGGGACAACAGTCACTGCTCTCTCCTTCATTGTTTTCAGTATCAACTTACATTACGTGTGCTTTTTCATGGCTCTCCTATCGCGTCTTCCTCTATTTCTCTTCATTAAAATTGTAGTTGTTGTTATTCAGGATTCAGTGTTTTGTCATCTTGCATGAATGCAAAGGACTGTTTAGGAAATGCATGTAAGAGCGGAACAATCACTTTATAATAAACCCCAAGAGCCCCACCAGCACGTAGGGAAAAGAATCTTACCGTTTCTATCTAATTTTTTTAAATTAAGAGGCAATGACGTGGACTCCAGAGGCTCACAGTGCTACGAGTTTTAACACATGCGTAGGTCCTGGTAGCCACCTGCACAATCTGGATACAAAACAGTCCTATCACCAGGCCCCCAAACACCTGAAACAGCTTTTTAAGTCAGGCTTCAAGTGCGTCATGTGAGTTCACAGCGTAACACTATTTGTGGGGCCCGTCCTAGGTGACAAGCACCACGGAGGATGTGGAGCTGTGTCCCAGGTGCCTGCTCGCAGGGCGTTTCCTCATGAAGTTTCCAGAAGGGACAGACTTCACTCTGGAGATCGCCAGTGACCGGCACGCTATTAAACCTTGGGACCCTTTAAAATGTCCTTCCCTCTGTGTTCTCAGCAGAGTTCAACACCGGACCTCTTTCTCCTGGAAACACCATCGTTCTCTGTCTTCTCTGACACTGTGCTCTCCAGGCCTGCCTCCTGCTTCAGGGGACGGGCGGTCTCTCCTCCCTGGCCCCCCCCCCCGCCCCCCAGGCCTCTCAGGGTCTTCCCCCTGGCGAGGGGCGGTCTCCCGGCCATCTGCACAGCCGAGGGGCTTCCTTCAGGACGCCCCCTGACAGACCCCACAGTTTAGAATCTGAGGAGTTCAACCTTGATTCAATCTCCAAAAAATGTCCACTGCAGCATCTTTTCTCTCTGTGACTATCTTCCAAGACTAAGACGTTCTACGTTAAGTAAAGGTTGTTCAGGAAGTACACTAAGTATTACAAGAGCATCTACAATCACTCAGCTGTCTTGAGAAAAGAATCTGAATTCCTTAGGACTGTGGATCTTTTATTCACTAAGTTTGTTGTCAACCGTTGAAGTGTGGACGTGAATCGATTGGATTTCAGGATGGAGCTTTTTAAAAAATGAGAAAACAGTGTCTGAATGTTAAATATTTATAATTAATGAGATTAGGAAAATATGATTCATAAAATGTTACCAATTAATGAGTTAAATAATCTTAAGCAATCATGATGCAATCAACCCAAACTCAAGATCATGACATTTTTGCCTCGTGTAAAGATGATGACTAATGGAAAACTGCAAGGAAAACAAGCCAAAAAAGCAACGCGCTCTAGTTCACAGTGAAATTATAAAAAAAGGTTAAAAAGGAAATTAAATGTTACACGTATTTTTTTTTGCCACTGAAAACTCTGACCCAGACAGGAAACAGATGTTAACTACGTGAAAGGAAGCTTCCACGACATCAGGTGGACGGAGTGACAGCACAGACAAGACGAGGGCAGGCCGGGCAGGGGGAAGAAATGCTTACGGGGGAGAACCACATCACTCGGAGAATCCACACCGCCAGAGCCAAGTTCACGAGGAGGAGGACGAGCAAGAGGAGGACGAGCAAGTAGAGGCAGCGCTTCCTCCAGCCGTAAACGCCGATCTTGTAGACACTCTGGTTCTCTGGCCTCTCCACGGGGGCGCCGCCGGTGGCGGTGGTGTACTGTTCCCGCACCATCTGCCCCGGGAGCGGGGAGGGAGGGCGGGGACGCGGGCAGAAAGAGAGAGCATCTGTTTGTCAGTATTGATTGGCCATTAGTCCAACAAAATATTTTTACCCCAATAATGAATCTCCAAAATTAGTGATTTTTCAAAAGAGCAGTAACGATTACTTTGAAACATGTCACTGTATTTCAGCCACAGTGACAACCTGTCGTGGGAAGTACTTAGATGTGCCAAATCCATGTGAAACCCAGTAACCGTATCTTCAGATTTTAATCAATCAATTCAACATACATACAGCTGTCACAATTCTGCAGGGTTTAACTTGGAATTGAAGCATCAACTAACAACAGTCAAGCCATTAAGTCCTTAAAAGATCCAGTGGGAGGAGTAATTAAGCTGGTACCTGTAAGTCCTCTTAAAAAGGCCCGATCACTCAATTTTCTGCCGTTGATTAAATTCCATCTTCCTTCAGCTACTAAATTACTCAGAATTAAAAAGGCTCTTGACAAGATGCCTCCCACATCAGCTCTCGCCTGTAATGAAGGCCTGCGTATTGACCTGCTTCAAGACCAAAGTGTGTGCGTGTACAGATGTCTACAAACACTCACTGTTTTATGTGAATTAGAGTAAGAGCTTTAAGAACAGTTTCAACTCCATGAAGAGATTTTTAAAAATTGTTGATTTTCCCCTTTACACAAGAGAAAAAAGGACATGGTTTTAATTTTTTAAATTAAGATTAGAAATTATGATGACTTTTCTGTTTGTAAATGTTGCACAATGATGACTCAGAACAGAAAATCTTCTCCCCTGAGATTTTTTAATGCGTTTATTTTTAGGAATGGTCTGGAGGTGTCCTTATTTAAAAGCTCATGGTCTGAAAGAGTTCTTTAAGTTTCTTTCCAACTTACCAGTAGGCATTCTCCCGTGTTCTAACTGACTATCTCCAATTGTGCTGTTCATCACTCAGTGTTTTTCAAATGCTCAGCACTGATCCGCATTATTCAAAACCTCAGTGGTTAAGGATTTCAGAGGGGCACCCTTTATTTATGCGGCTTTGAGGACCTCCAGTCTTTTATGTTAGAAAGTCCACTGCCACTCACGCAGACGCTCCCAAGTCTCAGAAGTCACTCTTGCTTCTCCTGCTTCCCTTCAAGCCCCCCACCAGCAGGTCTGACCTCCTCTGTCTTCATCCTACGTCCCAAATCTGTCTCCATTTCCACTGCTACCGCTCTAGCACCAGTCGCCACCAACTCTCGTCTGCAGCCCTGCAAAGCCTGCGTTCCCCCGTCCCCTCGGAAACCCCTCTCTACCCAGCAGCAAACGTAGAAGATGTAAGTCAGCTCCTGTCCCTCTGCTGTTTCAACCCCCCCCCCCCATGGCTTCTCCCCGGTGAGAACACCCAGGCTCCCGGACCCTGCGGGAAGGACTCTGCTCACCTCTGACTTCGCCTGCTGCCGCTGGGCTTGGGCTCACAGCGCCCCATCGCCTGCTGAACAGCCAGGCTCGCCCTCAGGTCAGGACCACTCCGGCACTCCCCCCCCCCCCACCTGCCACCCTCTGCGGGCTCCTACCTCTCTGTCAGTACCCGCCTACCTGTCCCCTCCTCAGAGAGGCCTTCCCTGGACACACACCGGTCCCATCGCTTCACTCTCTTGTGTCTATTTCCAAGCACCTGGCATCTAAACAACGGTGGCAAATCCAGACTTTCTGTGAAAGATGGGCTAAGAGTCCGCAACTTGATTGGGAAGGGTGGCCAGAAAACTGCACTGAGAGCAAGCACTTCATTTTACCGTATTTCTGCAGATCAATAAAAAGAGCAGTTTTCCCAGAACGTCTGGTTCCCCCCCCCCACGGTTTCCAGCTGCTGCGTAGTTCTCTCCCTGCATTTACCAGTTTCCTGCTGCTGGTGGAACATGTGTCCACACCCTCAGTGGCTCGACCCAACACAGTCTTGTTCACGTCCAGGTGTGGGGTCACCAGTCGATTATGAGTCTTCTGCAGCGGCAGACGAGCGTGTGGGCAGGGCTGCGCTCCTCCCGGGGCCCCGGGGGCTCCGCTCCTTCCGCTTTCCAGCTTCTCCAGGCCACCCACCCTCCCTGGCTCCAGCCCCTCCTCCTGCTCTCAGTCTCCGCTCGGACTGTGACACATGAGGACGCCCGTGATGGCGTGGGGCCCACCTGGGTAACCCGGGACCCTCTCCGCACCTCAGGGCCTGACAGTCGTGCCCGCGCAGTCGCAGCCCCACTCGCCCCGAGAGGCTCCGGGGCGCAGGGCGTGGACGTCTCCAGGGGCATCTCCCCACCATGGGGAGCTCTTGTTCCCACGTAAAATCGAGAAAGCTTCAGCACCACTGATGCCAGGTTTGCCGTGGTTTCCAGGAGGGCTGGTGGCCGTTCCGTTACGAGCGTGGCCCTCAAACCCCCGTGCAGCCCTGGCCCCCGTTCTGTGTGTCTGAGCGATCCCCTGCCTGCTGGCGGCCTCTCTTTAGCACGTAAACCCCACAGGACTCTTGTTCATTGCTGTGTCCCCAAAATAGTGCCACCGGCAGATAGCAGGTACAGGAGACAAGCCTGCAGGGGGTGCACGGAGGAGGGAAGGAACCAACAGACGGAAGCCCTGGTGGACCCGACAGGGGTGACCTGAGCTGCCTGCTGGGAATGACACCAGAGAATGGGGCTGGGTGAATGGGGCAGGTCCCTGGGGACACAGCACATGAAATGTTCTGTGGTTTACGAACACACTCAATCCACTAAGAGAAGATTCAGTACTCCTGGTGCAGGTCCAACACTCTTAAACGACTGTAGACCATGAGCTCATCCCAAACGGCCAAGAGGAGAAAAACAGAACATGCTTTCTATGCTAAAGCATTTTCACAAACAGCACGTTGGGAAGAGGGTTGTCATATATAAATATGAAGTCTTCAGGATTTTAAGTTCTGAAAGAAAACTAATGAGGATAAAGCAGAAGACAAAAAAACAGCCTTTTTTAAAAGGGGGCGAGCCACAGCCTGAGGCCCCAGAGGACAGTGGCAGGGCTTCTGTCACCGTCTGCCCTGGTGAACAACAGGCCTGGACACCTGTAGCCTGGCGTCAGCTCTCCATCCTCTCTGGAGCAAAACTCCTGAGGGAGTTGACACCTACGGGCCATAATTTCAGGTCTTCCATTCTCTTCCGAACTCAATCCCAAACAGGCTTCACAGCCAGCACCCTGCTGAACCCGCCCGTGCCCACTCACCGGTCACCTCGCTGCTACACAGCCGTGCGCGCACACGACCGACCTCGAGTCGGCACGTGCCCAAGAGCCAGTTGCTGCCTCCTCCCTGAAACCTCTGCCCATTTGGTTTCCAGAACTCCCCCCAGCCTCTTCTCACTGCCAGGGCTGCGACTCCTCGTTCTCCTTTGCTTGGCCTCCTCTGCCCTCCGCCCTCCCCTCACTTCTCTTCTTCATATGCATTATCTTTAAGCAGAGGCCTCCCCAGTGTCTGTTCACCCAAGACTCCTTCACCCAAATGGGAATCTCAAACTTCACTCATGTTCCAAACAAAACTCAAAACCTCATCTCCCCAGCCTGCTCCTCAAAAAACTCTCCCCACCTCAATAAAAGGCAACTTTTATCCTTCAAGGTGCTCAAGTCCAAAACCTGGAGTCTTTCTTGATCCCTTTCCTCCGCCACACCTGATCTGATCTGACGCCAAGTCAGCAAATCAGAACGCCACCTTTAGTCCAGGACCGTGTTCCTCTCCACCGTCCTGCACCAGGGTGACTGCACAGCCACCCACTGTTCCCTCCCACAGCCCGCGATCTCCCAGGGCCAGTTTCCAACACGGGGGTGGGGGGAGGCCTCCTTTTAAAACACCAATCGGATCGTGTCCCCCCTCCATAAAATCCTCTGATGACTATTTCCTCCAGAGTGAAAACCAAACTCCTTACCCTGACAGGTGCCGCCCACCCTGTCTCCATCCCGTCACCCTGCCCCTCACTGCAGCTCTGGCCTCACTGGCCCTGCTCATCCACGTCCACGCCAAGCCCCGTCCCACCCCAGGGCCCTGCAGCCGTGACCCCGCCTAGCTGTGTGTCTCTCTGCACCGTCTCCGCTTCACCTTTCAAAACAGTGCTTAACACTACGTGACGTATGATGCATTTTACCGCTTCCACATACAAGTCCCAAGAGGGCAGAATTTGCAACAGTTCCGTTACTTTGCTGCACCCCCGGCACCCAGCAGACTACCCGCCTGGCACGTGACATGTGCTCAGGAGACGCCCGCTGAGCGGACGCCCGTGGGGACCTGAGCGTGAGCTCTGCCTTCACTTCCCCTGCCCTCGTTTGCCTCGGTGGCGAGCCTGTACATTTCAGTGCGTTCTTTAGGTATTAATTGTTTAAAACCTTGCTGAATAAATGAAATGTGAACGTGAGAGGGCAAATACCGGGGTGCTTTTATTTACATTTAAACGTACAACAGGCACTAAAACAAGCTGAGAGTTACTTCAGTTTCCCCAACAGTCTAAGCAGGACGTGGAGACCCGTGCACCGGGGGGCTCGGCTCGGGGACCAGGAGCGGCTTCTGAGCAGGCGGCGGCAGGCAGGCGCCACCACAGCCCTCTGAGGGCCCGGGAAGCGAGCCAGGGGCAAGCACGGTTTGCTCTGAGTCACCCAACCCGTCCAGCCTGAGTAAGAGCGGGACCCGCCTCCTGAGCGGAACACTGGCCGCAGGCTGGCTCCTGGAGCCTGGGACCTACTTTCTGGCCCTTCCATGGCTGAGCTGTATTTACCCAAACCATTTCTATCTGTTCCCAAATCTGGTTTTTTTTTTCCAGTTGTATTTCTTATTATGTCACATTCTATGATGACCCACTTCAACTCTCCTGGTTTCACTCATTGTTTTCAGTGTTAAATGTGTTGCATTAAACAAGGATTTTACTCCAGATATGCATGGTTTGTTTTTTAATTTTTTATTTATTTATTAAATTGACATCGACCCAGTTTACAATGCTGTGTCCATTTCTGGTGTACAGCAATAATGCTTCAATCTTATACATATTAATTTTTAAATTCTTTTTCATTACAGGCTACTACAAGATTTGGAATATAGTTGTAGATAGGCATGGTTTAAAATGACTAGGCAGCTAGCACAGGGAATTACATCCAATAGCTTGTAAAAACCTATAATGAAAAAGAACATGAAAAAGGAATATATATATATATATATACACACACATATATGTATAACTGAAACACTATGCTGTACACCCGAAATTAACACAGCATTGTAATGTAACTATACCTCAATTAAAAACATTTTAAAAAGAAAAAGAAAATGATGAGGCCAAACACTCAACTTATTTAATAAATTATGAGCTTATGTTGTTCACAGCTCATGGTGGCTTTCATTTTTATCTGACACTATGTCTTCAGTTTTCGCCAGAAAAGACTTTCAGAGGCTCTCTGGTTCAGCTGGCTCCTTTCAGGTATTTGCTGTAATCAGCTCTGGGAAGGATGCCAGTTCTTTGTCACTTTGAGGTCAGACAGCTGTAAAGCAGTGTTCATGCTGGTGAGAAACTGAACTGAAACGATGCACAGCACCTTGCAATCTACTTACTAAAAGCTTTACAAAAAATACTTTATATTAAAACTTAAAAATATATTCCAAGATGAATAATCATGAGTTTAACTTCATCTTGAGCAAAAATTATTTTCATAGGCTCCTCTTTTTCCTTTAGAAAACAGTTTGTTATCATAACAAAAAAATCACAGCCCTTTCCCTGTTACCATCTTTAAAGGATGCTGAAGGTATACTTAATTTTGGTCGGCTTTAAATGCTTCTCTCAAATATAGTTATTAACATTTTCATGGATAAGGCTCCAGGCATAAAATTTTGTTTTGCAAAAATATCAGTTTTTATATGCTTTTGAATTCACGGTTCTCTATTTATTATTTAAAATGAAACCATCTCAAGGATAGAAATTCTGCCTTCTAGATTCTTCAGTTCTTGTCCTAGTACATAATACAGCATCTGAACACAGTTCAGTCTACTAAAGATATGTTGTGAGGTGACACTGTTAATTTCAACTACCATTTCCCGACATGCCTCGTCTGGAGAGGCTGTTGCCAGGAGTTTGAGACACAGAGATGATAAATACATGGATGATGTTCAAAAGGAACAAACATAAAATGATTTTGAAAGGGCGAGTTTGACAAAGAACTGAACAGAGCCCTTAGAAATGAGAAGTTCAGTGACATTTTAAATTCCAGAGCAGGAGTTGTATAGCTTAAAGTTATGACATATAAAGACAGTTTCCCTGTATTTAACAGGCCATTAGAGCTGAAAAGAGAATCGACGTGAACGGGAGGACAGATCTTAGAAGCCACATGGACTGAGAAGCCACGGGGAGGAGGGGTGGGCGAAAGGCCGTGGCTGGGGAGGGCGCCGTCTGGGTACAGCTCACTGAGGCACCAGTGGGACTGACTGGAGAAGACACAGGGAAGACAACGATCCAGGAGGTGAATGGCAAGAGTTTTCTATCATTGAAGATGTGCTGGATTGGAAACAGATAACGACTCCTGAGCAGGACAGATTAATTCAAGGTATTAAATGAAATCACGCTGAGTCGGGAGAACACCAAAAGCAAAGGGACCTCCTGATGAGCATGGGTCCCAGACAGTGCGCTTCCTCAGAGAAGTTTCACGTGTAAAACCCACCAAGAATGCTTAGAACAGGCTTAACACAGTCACAGAGGTTTTAGGTGCTGTCTCCACGGCAACAGCTTCTTCCTGCTGGTTCTCCCTTGAGGTCCGATTTCCAGACCTCAGCTGAGCACATCTCTCAACTTTTCACAGCTTCTCTACCCACTCCCACCACGCCCCCTTATCCTGTCTCCATGGCAACCAGTGACCTTCCCGAACACGAAATCTGTCCTACGGCCTTAGGAGGAAACACAGGTCCCTGGGCACACGCGACCCTTGGGAACCCCACCTCCTGCTTCACCAGCGTGCACAGCAGGGCACACCAGCAGAACCCAAGTCAAGGGACTGGGATGCTGCCGGGGACTCCGAGAGAAGTCCTGAGACTCGGGCAAAAACCCACGGATCACTGTTCTCTCCTGCATCTACTGTCCCATAAAATTTCCTAAGACATAATAACATAAGATAAAAAATGAGGCTGGAGTCTGCAATGGTGAGTAGAGTCGGGGAGGAATTCTGCAAAGCTCATGAGAACACCAGAGAGAGATCTGGCCCTGAGGTAGGGCCTGAGAAGAACAAAGCTGGACGCTGCTGAGGCTGAGAGGAAACGGAGGTGGGAGGGAAAGAAGCAGAAGGCAAGTCCTGCAGGTCCCCACACCCCTCGCAGGAAACCACAGCCCAGGGCTGGGCGTGGCTGAGAAGCAGCCGGGGGCTGTGATGAATCAAGTAGAACAGGGAGCTGGGGGGACCTGAGGTCCTGCAAAATGTGCAAAATTAAACAAAATGGGCACCCATTCCAAATTTACCACTGACATTTGATTTTCATATTCAATATAACAGCAATCTAGTTTAATGACTAGAGAGTATATATTTTTAAAGGACAATGTGGAACAATTTTATTTTCAGCATTTTAACTGCAAGCTTAGCCAGCATTTTGGGGAAACAGATTTGTTAGTCTTTGGAATTTGATATTTAAATATCTTGAAATACTGCTTTTCATTTGGCTTTGGAAGAAACCTGAGATAGATTCCGAACCTCTAAGACTAACACCAACTTGGACCACCGGTTTTGAAACTTGTGTGTCTTTTTGTATCCGCCTCTACAAAATGTTTCCAAGAAAATAAGCAAAAATAAACATCGTACTGGTGAGTTATTCCATCCTGCTGGCCAGTCTTCTGCCAGCTGAGCTATATTTTCCCCATTATCTGCCTTGACGCCTTTGCTCGTGAACTTGTCTTCCAAATGCCTGGCGTTGACTTGAGATCCACCAGAGGGAACAGACATTGTAACAGGACGGAGCACAGCATGTTTACCTTGTACCCCATTCCCTTCACTTTTTGATACATATTTTGAACAACACCTTACTTTCCCCAGACTTTGGAGGAGAAACATCCTTCCCTTCCTTATCCAAGGAGAGTGGGGAGCTGAAGCTGGCACTTCCCTCTTATTTTGCTCACTCTCGATTTCTCAGATTACCTGGAATTCCGTTCTCATGAATTTTACTGTGGTTTTAAACTGTAACAAAGCTTTGGACAAACTAAAGCAAATGTAATTCTACCACAAAAGCTTCAGAGTAGAATTAGAAGTAGATGATTATAAAGATTACATTTTGTCTAGATTAACTACAGAGTAACAAATGAATGCCTGATAATCCAGAAATGCTCTCACAGTAGTCTACAAACTAAAACCACCAGAAGGATGTGATTATGCTAAAACTATGTAGCATGTTAGCAGGTCGGAGTAACTTGAAAGACGGCTGAAATGAGAATCTAACTCAATTTCGCTGAGACAGTTATAATCATTCTGAGGTCAATTTATTCAACATTTTAAACATAATTTAGTTTCTATTATGTCACCTATGAAGGGAAAAAAAGACAAGAAGCTTTATACCTCTTTGGTTTTTAAATTGAACATTGTAATCATGTAAAATCCAAGTGAAAACCAATTACTCACCTTGGATGTTGGAAAAAGTGTGCCGTGAATCAGCTACCCCCGCTCGGGCTCCGGGGACAGTGTTTCAAGCTGTCCCATGACTCGCCGAGGGGGAGAGCGGAGGGTCTGGGCTCAGATCCCCAGCTGGCCTGGGAGGAAGGAGCCCTGGTCGGGCCTGGGCTCCAATTTCACCCCCTCCTATTAGCAACAGGCGCGGCTAATTTTACTCGGTGACACAAACAGCTCATACCACACTTAAAATTGTTTGGGCACCAATTCCAGGACGAAGCTCAAGTGTGCCAAGAAGAAAAAATTCTTATAAAACCAGCAGTTAAACCCTGACTCATGATAATCTTATGTAATTGCAACTTTCTATCGTGAACTTTGCCTTATATGAACAGCAGAAACTTCTAAGATGAGTTCCCAGCAGAACCCAATGTTGACAAGATCTCAAAAAAAAATCCACCGCAGATTAACACACCACATCCAGAACTTGCGTCTTTACTAGCATTAAATGTATGCTGATCTCATCCAAGTAAGCTGCAAATTCTCATGTAAGTCACTCTTCAAAAAGCATTTTCCTAATCAGCTACACTTCAATAAAAAATCAAATTAAAAAAATCACTTTCCTTAGGTCTCTTTTTAAGTAAAAAAAACTTTAACATTTGAGAAAATCTTAAATAACAACCATCATAAAAAGAACGTAAGCTCTCCACGTTAAAATTGCTGAGTTATTTTCCAAGTGAACTAAATTTATATTTTGTTTAACAAGCTATGTGAATGTAACAAGGTGATCTTATGTTGTCTCATCTCTCCTGAAGAAGAGCAATTAGATCATTCAGTTTTTATAAGGTGTGAAGGAAATAGAATACATATTAAACTTTTGAACAATCTTAAATTTTTATTTTGCATAATTTTTACAGAACCTGGTTTGCAGCATGAATTAAAACCGACTAAATTATATACTTGAAATTCATATTTTGGCCCTAAGCCTTGACGGCCGGAAGCAGTGTAATACTCATCCATACGCTTAATTTTGACTTTATTTTCTTCTTGAGAGACTTTCTCTCTTATTCTATTTATTCATGCTCTAACTTCTTTTGAAATTTGATGCTTCTTACACCAACAGCTGCAGGCCTTAAAGGAAAAGCTGACACGGCTTCAACTGCTCGTACATTTTATTTATAAGGCATTTAAAAATCTTTCACGAATTCTCCACACGTTACTATCGTTCCTCTCCTGGCAATTCAGTTACACGTAAAATTCCAGTTCTCAACAAAAGTATCTACTATGTTTAACAGTGATGATATGAGATGTATTTTTGTATCATTGTGTGTCTGGAAAGTCAAAATTTGGAACTTCTAACTCAATAGTCTTTGAACTGTCACACTTAAAGGTCACTTACTGAGGGACCTTTCATCAACCCGTAAACTGGCTTTATAGCGATGAACTTTCCAGTGTTGGGGGCTGTTGAGTTCCAGCCACATTCACCGATGATTTAACCTCTGCTTTTAGTCCTGCTGGAGGATGACTTCGAGAAAAAAAGTCTTCCGATTTTATAGGATGGTTGAGATTATCGGAACAAGATCCTCAAAGTTCCCAATGTGGCTCTAATTCAGTAACTCATGCACACATCTCATCTGTTTTCAGCAGAATCATAACATTTTAAAGCTGTAGGAGCCTTAGGAAAAGCTAGTGTAACCCTCCATGAGATGTAAAGCAGTCCGCTCAAGGCTGGAGCTGCTGAGGGCAAGGACGGAAGAGACTCTGAGACGGGATCATTCAAGGTTTGGAAAGAACAGGGAAGTCTGAAGGAGCTGCCTTGAAGAGCGAGGGGGTAAATGTCCCAGTGAAATGAATAAGGCCGCACCCAGGGCCCAGCTGGAGTTGGTGGATAAACTGCAGTCCCGCTTTCAGCAGCTCCTGGGGCTCCACACGCCACCTGCAGCCGTGAGCGCCCGGGACAGCATCTGCCCAAACCAGCGGGCACTCCCCCGCCTCCCCGGACCTGCTCTTTCGTCCGGCCTTCCTTCCTTGGAATGTGACTCCATCCTCCACAAAGTCAGGGAAGACAGATGTGGGAACAGACCCCTGCCCTCCGGTCCCTCAGCCCCCAGTGCCCCCGGCACTGTCTCCCTCTCCCTCCCCTCCATCGGGCCTGGCTTGTCGCTGCAGCCAGTGGTACCACCCTTACTCCCAGCTTCCAGGTCCAGCTGTGCCCTACCTTCCACTCCCAGAGGGCCAGAGAAATGCCCAGAACAGGGGCTTCTGTCCCTCCCACTGCCCTGCCTCAAGCCCTTCGGCGGGCCGTCAGGACGCGCGGTCCCCGGGTCTGGACACGCGCACAGCTGTACGGCCTGGCCCTGCCCGTCCCGCCTGTCCCTTTCCTGTGGGTTCCATGAGAAGCCGCAGGGGTCACAGCGCTGCTGGGTGCCCGGCTGCACCTCTGACTAGAGCCCCTTCCCATCTTCTGCTGGAGAACTACCACTTAACTTCTAAAAGCCTGTGCACATGTCCCCATCCGCTTTCCATATGAATTTTTTTGCAATTTTATTTTTTATTGAAGTGTGGTTGATTTACAACGTTAGTCAGGTGTATAGCGAAGTGGCTCAGTTATAAATACACAGCCATGTACACATGTATTTTCCGACTCTATGTGCATTTTTAAGCTTATTCTAGTGACTTGTGTTTACGTCGCCTCCATCGGTTTATGCACCTCTTCTCTCTACTGGACCACGACTTTCCTGCTCAGCACCTGCGAACAGCGAGCCCTCAGCTAATTAGACTATGAACAGTGATGCCGCACTCTGCTTTATGTGACACAATTCCACAGTGCACAGTGACATTAAAAAAAAAACAGAGCTCATACACACAAGCAGGATGGCATTGCGAGAATCACCCAGAAGAGGTCAGTGTCACAGCAGTGAGAGGCCGGCTCTCAGGGCAAATGAAGCCTAAACGATCCACAGATTACACAGTCAGCATAAACAGACAGGAATGATCTTTATTATACAGCTGTTTAATGCTACTTAACACATTACTTAACAGTATTGCTCGTTGTAAAATTCCAGAAGTATGGTTAAAATTTAGTTTATTTAAATTTAGATAATGAATGTCATGAAATTCCTTTGTAAATCTTGCCAGAATATAAAGTGTGACTTAATTTTTTTCTTTATTTCACAATAAAGAAAATTGTCTATTGTCTTTAAAATAGTTACATGGAAACTGTTCTCCACAAACAATGAACTACATCACACGGAGAGTGGACTTCCAGTGTAACGGGCTGAGAAGACATGAGAGCACCATTTCCACCGCAAAAGCACTGAAATGCTGCATAAGACGGAATACTCTACAAATATGTAGTCAAACTTGTAGGGAAGAGTGGAAAACTCTCAAGGGCGAGAAACAAGGATGGAAGTCAGAGCCAGAGAAGTTTCACAGGGACCCACTCACGGGCCCAGAGGCCCAGCCTGAATCTCGGGGCCCAACCAGGACAGCTGGCCTCTGGCCAGAGCACAGCCAAAGCGTCCACCGTGGAAGGAAATACGGAGGCCCCCGCCTCCCCAGGCTGTGGACGGAAGGACAGCCAGGTCAGAGCCTGCGCCCACTGCGAGCCTGCACCAGGGTGGATGTGAGTTTGCCCAAATTTACAACAAACATGTGCTCTGTAACCACACCCCTCACCCCTACGAAATTCACAGAAAAACTGGTCTCAGACCCATTCAGAAAGGACGGGAAAGGAAAAAAGGAAGAAAGGCAAAAATGGGGAGTAAAACATGATGCTGTGGGAGGTGAGAGATTTGTCCTTTGGTTAGGACACGAGTTAATCCAACTGAAATCTTTCATGAAAAGGCAGCACCGTGGGCTAAATCACCTCTATGCTTAACCCGTCTCGAGACTTGCTAACAGAACACAGTGTTAATGAGGTATGATTTCAGCAGTCTCCTGTATTTACCTGATTTACTAAAAGGTCAAAGAAAAATATCTAATTCGAGGAGGAAGACACAGAAGGAGGAGTCTACGGGTTTCCAAAGATAGATTCACTGCAGTTTTCAGGGCAGAAAGGTTAGCGGTGCTTATTTTTCATACTGACTTAACTTCAACCTTCAGTGCTGGCCTCCTTTCCCTCGATTCAAGGACCTGCTGGCCCTAGTCTACAGACTGGTCCTTTGAGCTGTTTGGGGTCCACAAGCAGCGTGAGATGCGGGCTCACTGGGGAAGCTTCCGGGCTCTGGGCTGTGGCGGGAGGCGTGGCTTGGCGTCAGGCCAGGGTTACCGCTCAGCTCTGCCCGGCAGCCACCCTGGCCGACGACAGCCTCTCTGGGCCAGGCTCCTCCTGTGTAAAGCGGGGCCCCAGTCACAGGGCGCCTGTGAAGTGGGGTGGGATGGAGTCCCTGCAGGGCCCGGCTTACAGAGGGATGCTCAGTCAATGCGATGAGCACAGCGCTGTTCAGGGCAAGTGCTGGAAGACAGAGGGAGGGTTTAGGTGCACGTCCGAGAAGGAGAATAACTGACTGGATATTTACCCAAAGTCGGTGTGGATTAAGGGGGATTATAAACACACAGACTGGGTCAAGAATCTTGCAGGAGAAGGATGCAGAGGAGGAAACCGCGGCCACCAAGAGGGGCCACTGGTCAGGAGAGCCTGGCCTGGCAGGAGAGGGTGGGACAGAAACGCAGCCAGTCCTTCACCCGCAGGGGCGCCTGCAACTCAAACATCTGTCTGTGCCTAGCTCGCCTTCGGAGCGAAGATCACCTCAGTCATGGCACAACCCACAGAAAGCGTTCAGATCGACGCTCCTCCTGAGAACCTGACTTGCACACAACCTGACTTGCACACAGCCCTGCTCTCTCACGTCTGTTTGTTCCCTCGGCCTTTGTCTCAATGCAATAGGATCTTAATGAACTTTTTCAGCTTTAAAAATTCTTCCTTTTCTCATTCAGATATCTTTTTCTGAAAACAGAGTTTAGCAACAAATATTAACGTCTACCAGACAAAAATAATAAGCACATTTTTATAAATTAGTACCTGGCTCGTGTTACTTTTCCTATTAAGTCTTCATTGTTTTATTCCTAATGTCATTATTAATCTCATTAAATTTTGCTATAATGGAATGAGCCAAGGTTTTGTATATGAAGCACCCAAGCCCACGGACATGCTGAGGGTCTAACACCGGTGGTCTTGGTCGGGGTCCAAGACTGGGCTTAGAGGGCTCTCATCTCTTGAAATTGAGTCCAAAGCAGGTACAGGCCGTTTCTCTGGACGGCACACCTGTAACATCCTCGGACTTTCAGAGGGTCCATGAGCTTAACATAGTTAGGAAGCATCTATTTACAAAATCCCTCCTTCTCCCGCTGGCTGCCTCCTAATTCCAGTACAGATCCCTCTCTCACGTGCAACAGGATGACATGCTAAAAACACAAGCTGTTACATGCAGTTAGTTTCCTGGTTTAGGAGATGTCTTGTTCAGAAATTTATATGCAAATATACTTCACCCGACGGCTGTCTATACAGGTGACAGTGTGCTAGTACCACCGATGGCACACAACCAGCTGAGTTTGCTTCACACGGACTTAACTAAGAAGACGGTGAAATTGGCGTTGATTTAAAAATCACAGAGCACCATCTCGTAAGCCTAGGAAGGTAAATGTCTGGGTTGTTATGCTACAATGAGCATTTCCACATAAGTCCCTTTCTAAGAATACAATTCTAGAGAAAGAAAGAAAAATACCTTTTTTTGCTTAACTATAACTATATCCGTGGATAGCTGCGTGTGTCACCCACAGTACGAGAGCTCTTCCAGGGCGCAGTCTTAGCAACTAACCACTACACAAGGGGCTGACACAGTAAAACAGTCATAACCAAGATAATGAAATGATGCTGACTAAAACCTAATAGTACATATATATATATATATAGTTATATTTTAAATATGATCTAGCCACGGAAAAGAAATGCCTCTTTAAAAATGAAATGAGTTTTATTATCCCCATTCTCTCTGGGAGAGGCGTCTTCATAGTTTAGAAAAAGCAAACAAATTATTGGCTAAATGTGAAAGTTCGCTTATTTCTTTTATAGCCTGCTATGTAGTTCTAATGAATTTAATTCATTGAATGGATTTTTTTCATTTTTTTAAATTGTAGTATAATCGGTTTACAATGTTGTGTTAATTTCTGATGTACAGCATGGTCATTCAGTGATACATACATATGTATATATATATGTTCAACACTACATTTTTCCTGAGATTAAAGAAACACCACCTCCTCGATTGCAAGTGTCGTACGAACACCTTCTCACACTTGTAATCCTGCGAGTGTAAGTGTATTACCTGTGTTAACGATCTATGTGTAGTACCTTCTGCATCTTGTGTTTAATGTCTGATTCAGCACTAGCAAACATAGCAAACATTGAAAATGAAAACACAGGATTCAGAGAAAGTAACATACTTGAAAACACGACTATTCCACAGCCTTCAAAGTTCCCTGCAGGACGTTTTATACACGTGGAGGGGATGCCACTTCACAATCCCTTGATCTGGAAACACATTTTCACCACGAAGTTTTAGTACCAGACACACTGAACCTTCCAGTAAAATATTCCATCACCAAAAACTAAGAGATCAACATAAGCATATTTTTGAATACTATTGTAAAATTTATTTTTCATAGTTTTAAAATAGTCTGCTTATTAAAAAAGGAAAAGTACAAGAAAAGTTTATTATATTGTTATTTTAATACATATTATTTATAGATTAACATGTTATATTAAAATTATTAAAGCTTGCTTTTAAAAAAAACTACGATTCCATTGTTTTGTACACATTTACCTGCTTTAAGGGACACCCCACATCATGAACACAAAGGACCGGGTGTGCACAGAGTGCGATCGCTGGACCGTCTACTCGGACACAGCAGGTCTCACCTGCGGAGCAGCTGTTTCACAGGAAAACTGTGAGTGGCTGTCCCCACACTCATGAACATCAACCTTCCAGGAATGGCTATTATCAACTTCCTAATTAATCCCGATTTAACCAAGCGACAACTTGCAGATCTGTACACACCAACCATGGGTGCTTCGGGGAGTGTGGGTGTGACCGGCGAGGAAGAGGTCGCGGCCCGGGTGAAGAGGGTGTGAGACCCTGTAACCTCGGGGCTCTGCTCCCCTCGAGGAGGCCCAGGTTAGCCCCCGACGGCGCTCTCGCCCAACCACAGAGGACGGACCAGGACCGCAACACCATTTCAAGGACACAACTCACTCCCCTAAAGTTAAGTCCGGGCACAGACAGGCGGACCGTCTACACCGCCCTCCGCGGCTTCCCTGAGCGCCTTGGACGCACACGCGGGAGGAGCGGGAGCGGGGCGCGCGGGGCCGGGGGCCCTGGCGGGGTCGAGGGGCCGGGGGCCCGGTGCAGGGGCGGGGAGAGCAGGAGGGCCCGGCTGTCTGCGGAGCCGAGGGCGCAGCCACCTTACCTGCCCGGCCTGCTGGGGTCAGGGGGCGCCGCCAGGCCCCGCGTCTCCCTCCATCCCGGGCGGAAGGCGACCTCCGGCTTCTCCCCGGACCGCGCGGGGTGCGGCTCCGCCCTCCCTTCTCGGCGACCGCGGCGGCTCCTCTGCTCCCGGGCGGGGGCACGGCACCCCCGGCCGCGGGCACCCACATCCTCGCGCGGGCTCGGGGCGCCCGGGACGCGGCGCCGGCGCAGACGGGGGTCGCTGACCTCGGCCGAGCGCCCAGGGCCGCCGCCGGGTCCCGCCCCCACCGCCCGACGCGCGCGTTCGCGCGCCCGCCCCGCCCGCGCGCCCTGCAGACCCCCGCGCCCCTGCGCGTCGCCGTGCCGGGCACGTCGGGCGGGCCCCGGCTCCCGCCCGGCTCCCCTGCCGCCCGCGGGGGTGCCTTCCATCCGGCCCCGGTCCCGCGCGTCTGCCCGGCGCTCCGGTGGGGCGTTCCCGGAGTTCCCGCCGCGGCCCCCGTCCGGCAAGGTAGGAGCGCCTGCCCGCCCCTCCGCGCGCCGCCGGCCGTCCCCGCTGGGGACCCGGCCCTCCGCGGGCCCCGCGCTGTCCCCTGGCCGGGCCCCCAGCCTCTGCGGCTGCGCTCGGACGCCGCGCGGCGGGGCCCCCGGCAGCGCCGTCCGCGGCTTTCAGGAGGCCGCTGCGCTCTGACTTCGTTGCTCTTTCGCAGCCTGGGAGGCTCGCTCATCTCGGCCGCAGAGCTTCCAGCCTTCCCGTCGGCGCTTCCGTGTGTCAGCGCTGGGTCTGCTCGCCACCCGCGCTCGCGCCCCGTCAGCCACGCCGGTTTCCGCAATTCTGGGTCCGGGGAGCCGTGTGTCTCCAGGGATGTCGGATGAACGCCCTGAGGAGGTAAAGTGCCACGTTCCTGAAAGGCTGATTCTGGTGTGTTGTGCGCATTTTTAAATGAAGAGATGCTAAATATTTGGAACTAAATGGAAACAAGGATGCTGGGGTATTTAAAAATGTTTTTTCAGGTAACAAAGTGGGTAGTTGCCAAGCAGGTATGTTTCCAACTCTTAGATTACATTTTTTGAAAGCAGAATTTTTCAAAGGTGGAAATCAAAAGCCAATTTCCCAGAAAAGTCCGATGAAAATGTTCATTAATTGTTCTCTGCCTCATAGGTGATTGTGACTACTATTTAAAAAAAATTTAGTCTCACAAGGATAAATAAGATGTAGGTTGGGACATATTAAGGATGTATTCATTTTTTACATATTTCATAGGCAGCATAGTGAAAAGAATTGTGAATTGTTGCTCTAAAAATGTCCGTGCTAGCCAGTAAAGGTGGCTGTTTTTATGTTTGTGTCTACTAATTTTAACGTCATTAATGTATTCTATTTGCCAAAACTAACATGATCCCAGAGCCAGCACTCCTCTTTCGCTGGCTTAGAAGGAAAGAACTGACGGTAGTTTCCTGCAGGGATGGTGGAAGCGTCAAGGACCCAGAGCACTTGCCATGATTTCCTTGATAGAAAAGCTAAATGTATCCAAAGTGAAATATGGCAAAAACCAGGGCTGTGTGAAGTTCTGAACTCTGCAAATGGTTTTGGTTGAGCGCCTTATCAGCAAGGAATATTTTGAGCAACACAGTACATGTATTTTTATCTGCACCTTATATGTATTTATGAGTATCTTATATGCAGAAATTTAATGTATTACTTACATTGTAAAACACAAATAGAAATCTTAAAATGAAAGATAAAAGTACATATAAGGAGGAAAAGTGTTGGCATGGTGATGTGAGGACCTTTGCAGGCCCTCTCCCCAATGAAACAATCAAAAGTGGTGAAAATTATTTTAAAAACTGCCATTTAAAGTCTCTGGAAATTGTCCTAAGGACATACAGCAAATGGAGAAACATTAATTCATGAAAATCTACCAAATCTTAGTAAGAATCTTGGTGAGCGACAATCTGGATATTTGGGCCACGACATAAATTCTCTGCCGTCCCAGCTCAGTGTGGGCATGGCCAGGAAGACGGCCTGCCTCTCCTCCAGTTCCCAGGCCACGGCATCCATTTCTCCCTGGGAGAGGCTGGCCCCCAGCATTCTCAACCCGACCCCCCCGAGCTGCACACACAAGCTTTATTCCAGATAAGTGTGGCCAATAGATCTGGAACTCTGCATACACCCAGCTACCACTAGAAGGTGGAAGCTCTACCCCAGGTGTGGCCGGCTTGGCAGGTTATTCTGTTTTTCTTTCTAATTTAACTAAACAGATCAATCAGTTTCACGATTCCAACGTCACATGTAAAACAACGTTTGTTTAGAGAGGTCTCGCCTGTCCCGTTCACTGTCTGCCTTCCTTCAGGAAGCAGCTACAACGGGGTGTTTCAACTATGTCTATATTCAGTCCGTACATTAGCAGAATGGTTGTTAGAAATGGGTTTCTATTGGGGAAAATTGTGGCTTATTAATAAGCAAAATGGGTTTTAGAGCTGGTGTTTACTGGTGAAATTTTTTGTGTCTAAGATATACGGACTGGCTATAAAAATTTTCAAGATAAATATGTCACTGTATGAATGCACCTAAGCGTGGGGGAGCCACGTAGCCTTGGAGTGGAGCTTTGAATTGGATTTCTGAGTGGTCCCATGTTCAGACACCGATTTGGAAGGGATTTGGTGCCTGTCGGTGAAAGCACGGTTAACGTAGTTCTGAAGCGAGAATTTGGTCATTGAGGTATGTTTGTCAGGAGAACATTGTTCCCTTGAGTGAACCGTTTGTGAAGGATGCTGTGGACGTCACGTAACTTACGGAACTGGCTAAAGAACTATTTTTTGCCTGTTTTGTGGTGAATGTCTTCATGTGACGGATTTTGATCTGAGACTAGCTTTTGAGTGACGCCTGCAGCGCTCGTACCCTGGCTCCTGTCAGCTACCAGCATTTACCAAAAAGAACCTGGCTGAGCCGCCGCAGGGATGCCCTTGACCAGCTCCTTCACTGGGAGCTGGTTCTGGTTTTCGTATTGTCATCCTTACCAATAAGTGTCAGAGCCAGCCGCTTACTTCTAGTCCATAAATTCAGTCCGGGTCTTGAATTAAATTGAATTCTCGCAGCAGTGGCCGTCTTAGTCTTTCATGGTTTAATTAAGTAGCTCTTAATATAATATATTTTAGTCTATCATTTCTAAAAATTAACTTTCATGATGTATTAAGACTTAAATAATTACTGTCAAGTTGCTGCAAAATTAATTGTTACCATTTTCATATAACCACACAAAATGGGGCAAAGTTACTGAGTCCTAAAGGGCTTAAAAATTTTAGTTACGAGATCCATCAGTGGCTGACATCTTAATTTTGTTCCTCTCTTCAACTGATGCATTTATTTTTGTATAATTATGAGCTGTCAAAGGTCCTTTTCATAACAACAGATTTTATTTGCTTCACTGAACTTAATGAAATCCATGTGCATGAGTGAATTTTACAGATACATTTACATTCAGTACCTAAAATCCTTGTTTTCTAATGGCATCTGATATTTTAAAACATGAAGGCTATTGAAGAACGCAAATCATAGAATCTTAAGAAACAGTTTCAAAGATACTAAAGGAGGTATTTAGCAGATTTTGACAACTTCAGTTGGTTTTATACACCACATTATTCCAATCTTTTAGATAACTAATTTAGCCTTAACATTTCCAGAGAAGATTCTATAATCTTCTTTGGAAATATATTCTATTGTCAGAAAGAGTTTTCTTAGAATTAAAGCTTTGATTTGGCCCCTCCATCACCCTGGAGGAAGTGTCGCGTTCATTCAGTGTTCACTCACACTAAACGTTCTGAGTTTTAGGACAGTCTCAGCACTGGGGGGCTCTGGGGGAGAGAGACCCTCCAGAGCTCAGTCCTGCCACTTCCTGGCACCCCGCACACCGCCTCTTTTCCCACCTCTGTCCTTCCCTCGCCCGGATTTCCCTCTGTTCAGGATTCCAAATACTTCCCTTTCTTGTGCAGAATGGCTTCTGTCTCCAGACATCTTGCTTCCAGCCACCTCCCAGGCTGGGAGAGCGGAGGGCACACAGCGTCCACCCAGCACGTACCCCTCCTTCTCTGAACAGAGGCGTCTGTCCTGGCATGATCCATCTCCTACAGGTTTTTTAAAAAAATGTTGAGCTAAATGTGTTCCTTTTATAATTACTTTATTTTTATATTAATTTTTTTGCAGAATAGTTGGTTTACAATGTTGTGTTGATTTCTGGTGGACAGCACGGTAACTCAGTCATACACGTACATATATTCCTTTTCATGTTCTTTTTCATTGTAGGCTGATAATTACTTCAGGACGGACTCTTACGTCATCTTCACATTTTCACTTAATTGAATAGATTAAGCAGTGTTAACCCTTCATCTGCCTTCTTCCCCTCCGTCTCCCATCACCTTATACTGCTGATCTGTGCCCACTTTGTAGGCCTTACTTTGGCCGCTCATGCTTAGGGTGGGACTTTTGATCATTTGTTTTGGTTATTTCTATCACTGAATATGTCCTGCTAGAGTTGTTACGCTTCTAATTCCTGTCTTGTTTAGGCTTTATTCCGTATCTAATAGGAACTGTAACTGAATTGTAATCCTGGGTTTCGTTTCCACCTCTTTTGAGTTGGAGTGGAGCGTAGGAAAGAAGCATTCAGCTCAGACAGCAAAGGGCTTCGGTTCCCAGTGAGGGGACTGACTCCCTGGGGATTCTTAATCTGGGGTCTGAGAACTGGGCTTCCATATTCTTTGAAGGCCCTGAAACTGTAAGCGGGATTTTGTGTCAGCGTGCACTTGTCTTGGCAGTGCCTGTAACCGTTGTAAGATTCTCAGAAGCTTCCAGGAATAAAATAACCGCACAGTCACTGTGTCAGGCTCTCTTTCAGACACCTTGTGTCCTAGTAATGTTTTAAAAAATGTATTAAAGGCCTTGCAGCACCTGGACTGTGCAAGAAATTTAGGAAGTCAAATAGCTTATGGCACTGGGATGGACGTGAGGCCCCAGACCCTGCAGGGATGTGTAAAAGCATTAGGGAGTGAGCTCTCTCAGAAACTAGAACTCGACATGGTAGCAAAGAGGTAGCTGCCCTCCTTATTGCAACTGCAGCCTTTGTAGATAAAAACGTCTATTACAGGTTTATGTATCTGTGAATTTCTGATGTAAATTAACTTCAGTTACAAGTCACAAGGTTTCTTGGCTCTGGGGTTTCAAACTGTCACTTTGTGCAGTATGCGCCGTGCAAATCCAGTGAGCCTGAAACTGCCTGCATATGAATAGTCATGAGCAGATCTCAAGAATAACATCATAATTTCATATTAAAATGGCGGTCACACGGGTTCATTAACTTTAATGATGAGAAAATTCTGAATTTCCTCAAATTCCTGATTTGTCTTTTAAAATTTTACCCTTGTTTTGTTTGTTGGTTTGGGGAAAAAAAATCATTTCAAGTGCTTTGGAATAATCAGTGACAGAATCATAAGGCGTTTTTAGACGGAAGAAAGCCGGTGCTTTATAGTGTTCCTGTGACTCCATTGGCTTCGGCTTGAGTGGTTCACAAAAATTCCTTCATCAGCTTTTATCAACTTTTAAGTCTTGACTGTTATATCTTCAATTAAATACAGTGAAACACATGGTTAAGTAGCACTTACTACATATCAAAAATTGTGCCAGCCTGGAGGGGAAAAACAAAGAGAAAGACCCAGGAAAGTTCTTAACACGGAGTTAAATGGTCACTTTGGAGCTTAAGGACTTGAGGTGTCAGATTTCCCATGAGGAGTTTTTAGAAGAATATTGTTAGGATTTCATGCACTGAGAAAAAGTAAAGTGAGAAGCATATTGAGTAGACTCGGATTTTCCGGCTGAGTCTGCTAGATTTGAAGTGCTGGGTGTTGCAGAGATAATTTTGTGCTGTTCATGGGAACTCGGCTATGAAGCAGGCTGCTGTCACTCAGCTCGGTCTTGTTGGCTAAGCTGAAGGAACAGTACGGATGTTCCGACACCTAACTTGGACCCTATAACTTTCTCCTTAGTCAGAGTGATGAAGGACGGGGCGCCAACAGCGACGAACACAGCATCTTAGGGGGAGCGGTCAGTGTCACATTCGGTGCTGGCATCCCGTCCTGATGCAGGTCACCCTGCTCCGACCAGCCTACTTAGGGGGCTTAAGGGGTCCAGGCCCTTCTTTTCCAGTTTCACCCTCACACTTTCCCCACTGGGTCTGCTTTACATTTCAGAGAGTCTGGTGTGGGAACTTCAGTTTAGTGGGATCACGAGGTTGGGGTGGGCGCACATGGGCTCCAGTTTCTCCACGTCCTCGCCAACACCCGTCGTTTTCTATTTCTGTTTGGATGGTGGCCGTCCTTGTGGACGTGAGATGACGCCTCACTGTGGTTCTGATGCTCTTCATTGAGTGCTGCTGTTAGCTGTCCAGTCCCCACTGACGTCCAGCGCGGATGTGGCTCTGCTTGGTTGGCTTGCGCTTGGAAGCCGGGTTCCCGGGGAGTCATTTACTCTCTCTAGAAATTGGTGACCCTGGACGGTGCAGTCCCCGCAGGGCCAGCAAGGCCCCGGGTGTCAGGGTGTCAAAGCAGAACACAAAAGACGTGGTTAATGCAGTGGCTGTTGTATAAAGTTACAGTTCTGTTATTCCATCCTGTATCCTTGCCAGTAGCCTTTTCTGTTTGTTAAATCCATTTCAAAGAAAGCTGTATGCAATTGCATTGCTTCTCTTTTTCCCCCTTACCTATACTGGTAAGTTTTGGTTCCATTCACTTCTTGCTGCAGAACCTCCTTCTTCTGTTCTTGGCAGAAAGCTCTGTGAATGGTAAATTCTCTCTGTATGTGATGTGTCTGAAAATGTCTCTTCGTGGCCTTCACTCTCGAAGAATAACTTATCTGAGGCTGACGACGCTAAGTTAGGTGCCGTCTCCCCTGGGAATTATGAATCTGTTCTCTTTTCTGCCGCCCTGTACTGCTGATGATGAATGTGACTTCAGACTGTAATTTCTTTATACGTAGCCTGTGTTTTCTCTTATTCCTTTTTAAAATTTGTTATTTTTTAAAACTTATGACAGAAAGCACATGATAGAATTTGCCATCCTCACCATTTTTAAGCGTCCAGTTCAGGCGTGTTAACTACCCTCACGTGAATATTGTGCAAAGGAGCTGCAGAATGTTTCACCTTCCAAGACGGAACATGATCGAGCAACAGTGCTCCTCCCCCGGTGCCTGGGGACCGCAGCTGTGTTTCCTGTTTCTGTGAGTTGACTGCTTGAGGTCCCTTGTATAAGTGGAATCACACATTATTTGTCTTTTTTTTTTGAGACTGGTCTATTTCATTTAGCACAATGTCCTCCAGGTTCACGCACGTCGTATCGTGTCCAAATTTCCTTCTGTTTTTAAGGCTGGGTAATATCCCATTGTGTGCATAGACCACATTTTCTTTATCCACTCATCGACTGATGGACATTTGGGTGGCTCCCACCTCTTGCCTGCTGTAAATGATGCTGCCACAGACAGAGGAGTGCAAATATCCCTTGGACATCCTGCTGTCAGTTCTTTTGCGTACATTCCCAAATGTTGGGTCGTATGGTAAGTCTAGTTTCATTTTTTGAGGAACCTCCCTAGTGGTTGCTCCATTTTACATTCCTGCCAACAGTGCATAACTGTTCCAGTTCCTCCACATCCTCGCCAACACGGTTGCTGTTTTGTTTTGTTTTGTTTTTGACAGTGGCTGTTTTAATGGGTAAGAGTCGATGGCTCACTGTGATTTTGACTTGCGTTTCTCCAGGGATGAGTGATGCCAACTATCTTTTCATATGCTTGTTGGCCATTTATATATTTTTTGGGGGGGTGTTCTTTGTTCACTTGATTACTTTTTTTGTTTGATTTTTTGAGAGGAATGGTAATTAGACTTGTTTATTTATTTTAATGGAGGGCTGGGGGTTGAACCCAGGACCCTGTGCAGGCCAGGCATGCGCTCCACCCCTGAGCTCTGCCCTCCCTCCATTTACGTACCGTCTGTGGGGAAATGTCTCCTAAAGCCCTCAGCCCATGTTTACGTCAGGTTGCGTGTGTCTTTGGTTGAGTTCCTTGTATTTTCTAGACATTGGCCCTTTATCAGGTAAATAAGCTGCCAGTGCTTTCTCCCTTTCCACGGGCAGCTTTTCACTGTGTTTTGTTGTTTCCTTTGCTGCGCAGAGTTGCAGCGGTCCCGTCGGTTCATTTGCCTTTGTCACTGGTGCCGTGAACGCTCCGCCGTGTCTCTGGGCGCACGTGCACCTGCGCCTCAGTTAGGCAGGTGTCTTTGCTGGGTCACGGGGGCATTGCGTGTTTTCCAAAACAGTTTTGCCAACTTACAGCCTCACCAGGAGCATATGAGAGGTCTGAATTAGTCCACATCCTTACCAGCACTTAGTTTTGGTTATATTGTATTTATTTAGCCACTCTGGTGGGCATATAATAGAATCTCATTTTGGTTTTAATTTGTTTTTGCTTAATCACTAAAGGTTTTGTGAACTATTCCTTGTGGAGTGGTTGTTGGAGGCTTTCCCCTGTTGGTAAATTAGATTACATCTCTTTGCCTTTGAATTTTAGGAATTACATCTACACCTACTCTGAGTAAGATCCCCTTGAACGGATTATGTTTTGCAAATAGTCTCTGGGTTTGTTTGTTTTTTTGTCTTTTTACTCTCTTGGTAGTGAATTTTGGTGAATAAAAGTTCTTAATTCTGGGGAACTAACTTTTCTTTACAGTTACGCATTTGTGTCCTGTTGAAGCAATCTTTGCCTGGCCAGCACCATGCCGCGCTCCCCTGCAACATCTCCCAGAGCTGTATTTTTTTAACGTCTTTAAATCTGCGTTCCATCTGCGATTTTTACGTACGGTGTGAAGTACATACGGGGCACTTTTTTCTGTATAGATACCTAGTTAACCCATCGCGCCGTTGCCAAGAGCAGCCTTTCCCCCTGCAGGGCGCCCGGCACCGCTGTGGTGACCAGGAGGCTGCGAAGGTCGCGTCTGTTCCCGGCTTCCTGTTTGATCGCGCTGGTCTGTCTCAATGACCGTCGCTTGCCCATAGGTCTTTAAGGCTGGAACTTTAAGTCCTCCAACTTCGCTCATTTTCAGAATTGACTTCTACATTTCTGTTTCTACACAGGCACCTGCACACACCCACCTGATGAGATTTTGGTTGGGATTGAACTACGTTTATAGTTCATTTTGGGAAAAGCTGACTTCATAAGTACGAGGTTCTCCAACTCAGGAACACGGGCTCTGTCTGTTACTTAAGTCTTTTCTTTCTCCCAAGGTGTTTCATATGCTTCTCTGTGTAGGTCTTGCTTGATTCTTGTTAGATTTATTCCTAGGTATTTGTTATAAATTACAGTGTTTTCGAAAACCAGACGCTTACCTAGTTGTTGCTGGCGTGTGGGTGTGCAGCTGTTCTCACACTAATCTTACATCCAGCCACCTCGCTCACCTCGCTTGTTGCGTCTAATACGTTGTCTTCAGTTCCTGGATTATCTCTATGTACAATCTTACGGTCTGAAGATAAGGATGGCTGTACTTCTTTCTTTCCAGAGTTTATGAGCTCTTGTTTCTTTTTCTTGCCCGTTGCCTTGGTGGGGACCCACGTAAGTCCTCTGACTATGTTCTTTTCCTTGGAGGCTGACTGGGCACTGGGCTGGGCGCCAGAATGGAGGCTGTACACACCCGTGCTTTGCATGCTTGGTTCACTTAATCTTCTCATCAACCTTTGTGGGAGATGCTAAGTATTATTAGCGTCACCAGGACCGTCTGTGGAGAGGAAACCAGACTTAGGAACGTTCAAGTGCAACCGTAATGAGGAATGGCCTTCCCTAGTGTTGTCCCCCTGCCAATACACAGAGATGCTGCAGGAGGTATAAACATTTTCAAAACACACAGCCAAGAGGGAAAAAAAGAGCCCAAAAAGTTCTGAATGAAAAAATAGGAAATCTTCAACTGCCAGACAGAGAGAGGGACCCAAAGCTTGGTGTTGGGTGGTCCCTGGGTTATCGCTGTGGGACTGGACCCTGGGGCTGGGGCAGGGGTTTCACTTCCTACATAAAATTAAGTTGTTGTGTTGGTCCTACACTGAAGTTTGAGCTGGACTTGAGCCCCTGCATAAAACCAGACTCCAGTTACGAACACAGGACTGAAACACACAGCATCGGTTTGTTCTGATTCTCACAGGAAGTGCTCAGACTGGGCATTATTATCCCAAGCTGTGAACGAGGAAGTTTCAGCAAGATGAGTGACTTCTGTCACATCACCCACCTGGGGCATGGCCGGGTCCAGATTTGTTCCATTTCAGAGCTGCGTCCCACCTGCCCTGTGTTGACCCCTGGTAGTGTTACGTAGATCCCCGGGCCCCGTGTTACCTTTAGGGGAAGTTTCCCCAACAAGTGAAACTCCTGTCTCAGGAAGATGACTTTTCCCGGGAAGGCAGAGGCTGGTACTCACCATGCACGTCGGCTGCTTTGGGTCGCGGGAGGCCTCCGGGTCGGGCCTTCCGCGGACTGTCATTCTGTGAGCTTTGGCAGCGCGCACACCTGGGGAACTCAGAGCTCTGCTCAGACGGGGACCACGACCCCCACCTCAGGAAGTGCCCTCTGGCCTTACCCCTCACGGGCAGCCGCAGCTCAGAGTTTCTCTGTTGCAGATTGGATTTGCCTGTTTTGGAGCTTCACGGAAATGGACTCGCCCAGCGTCCGCTGCCTGCAGAAGGCTCCTTTCACTCAGCACAGGGTGTTCGCGATTCCTTCGTGGCGTGACGTGTCTCAGCAGTTTGTTCTTTTTTATCACTGAATGGCATTTTTCACTGCGACACAGCTTGGTTTTCCATTCTGTTGAGGGACACTGGCCTGTTTCCAGTTTTTGGCTCTTATGCATAAAGCAGTTATAAATGTTTCCCTCTGGGGACACATACTCTCCTTTCTCTTGGGCGCATACCTGGAAGTAGACTTGATAGTCAGAGGGTGGGTGTGTGCTTCGTTTTGTAAGACACCCCCTTTCACTTCTGCAGAGAGGCTCACCGTTTTACCCTCCTGCCCGTGACGCCCAGGGCTCTGAGCCCCCGACCCTCACCAGCGCTTAGCGGTGCCAGTCTTTCTAATCCTAATGCGTGTGTAGCTGTATTTTGTTATAGTCTAATGTGCATTTCTCTGATGACTAATCATACTTGGCAATTTTTAATGTGCTTATTTGCCACTCACATATGGTGCTTTGTGAAATGTCTCTTCAGATCTTTTGCACGTATTTTGTTAGACCGCCTCTGTCATCGAGGCGGAGGAGTCCCCTGTGCCCAGTCTTCGTCAGGTGAACAGCTAGTCCCTTTCAGCAGGCAGTTTGCTTACTTGTTTTTAATGGTATCTCTTTATGAGTTTGTGAGTAGCGTTTTCATTTTGATAGTGTTATTAATGTTTTTCTTTTACAGCTGTAAACTTCTGCATCCTGTTAAATAGCCCTCTCCTTGCCTGTAAGTCATGAAGATCCTCCGTTACGTTTTCTTCTGGAAGCCTCGTGGTTTTAGCATTTGGATGCAGGCGTACAGTCCACGCCGAGCCATGCTTGTGTCAGGCCCGAGGTGGGGGCCGTGGCCCGTGCCCCACGTGCGTGTCCAGTGGTCCCGGCGGTTCCCGTGGGGAAGGCTCTCCCCGCTGTCGCGTCGCTTTCTGACTGTGGTGATCAGACGTCAGTGCAGGTGTGGGCTTACTTCTGGCTCCTTCCTGTTCCAGTGGTCAGTTGTTCAGTCTTTATGCCCATATCACAGAATCTGATTCCTGCAGCTTTATAGTAAGTCTTGAAATCAAACAGTGTAAATCCTTCAACTAAATTCTTTTCAAAGACTGCTTCGGATACACCAGATTTCTACACACTCGACGGTTTCATATTAATTTTAGAACCAGCTTGTCAATTTCTAAGAAAAAAATGAAAAATACCTGCTGAGATTTTTGTTGGTGTTGCATACAATGTAATTGAGTTTTAAAATTTGATGCAATAATGATCAAGATACTAAACGGAGGAACATGACAAACATAATAATTTGAATGATAAAACAAAGATCCATTAATAGTCAAGAAAAGTTGAAGAGGAAAAAAATGAAGGTGGATCAAACCAAGTATTTCGGCTTATTCAAAAGCCACAGTTGTTAAAATAGTGTTGTGTTATAGTTGGAAAGGCCATACATAGGCCCAGAAATACAAGGAAACTTACTGTATGGCAGGAGGACATCACAAATAGAGAAAGAAATTTAGACTCTTCAGCAGAGCTGGAGCAATTGGCTTGTTACATGAAAACTGGTTAAAATAGATTCTATTCTCACCTCAAACTATGTACTAAAATAAGTACCAAATGGTTTGTGACCCAAATGCAGATACTAAAATTGAAAGCGTTTGAAGGAATGGCGTTTGGAGTGTGCAGATTTTCTTAAAAGAGACACGAAAATCACAGCTCATGAGGCCGCGGCGATACACTTGACTACGTTAACACGGAAATCTGCGAGGGGAAGACACTAAGTGCGAAGGGACCAGCCGCACACTGGGACGTGACGTTTGTGGTGCAGAAATCCCCCAAAATTATTATGTGGGAGCCATAGATAACTCCTGTAAAATTAACTGAAGCCCTTGCAAAGAGGCACAGCTCAGCCGTGGACGGGCCCGGCAGGTGGTGGAGGGCGGGAGACGCCTGCGTCGGGCCCGCCCTCCTCTCTCCGTGGTTGGGATGTTCTGTCTGCTTAGAGCTGGGCTCTGTTTTTCCTCCCCTCAAATCAAAGTTGGCTTTGTGAGTTCCTTGAGCAATAAAATGCAGCAGAAACGATGGAGAATAAGCAACTGGCAGGAAGAGAAATCCGAAAGGCCAGCAAAATGAGGAGATTCCACCCTCGCAGTCAGGGAGGTGAGACTGGAGTATCTGCTGGTGGGGTGTCGCCCACGTCAGGCGGTCACACCAGCCAAGCCTGGCGCTGCAGACGCTGGGGAGAGTGTCCCCGCTGCGGGCCCGACAGGAGCTGGCAGGCACGCTAGACGGCAGTTCTGCAGCGTCCGGACAGGCGGCAGCTGAGCACTTCCCAAGTCCTGGCCTGCGTGTGCAGCCCAGGCTAATTTTCACCTCAGCCTGGGCAAACATGTCCGTGGATGTTTGGCTTGGCATTGTTTATCAAAGTAAAAGATTGGAAATCAACGAAATGTTCATCGTCAGGAGAAAAAAATCTGTGATGTGTGTGTACAAGTGAGAAAAGCAAGTTGCAGATCAGTCAGGTCCATCTACGGACGCTCTGATGGGCTGTGGGCGCAGTTCTAAGTCAGCTCCATTGTTTCATCTTAATCCTCGTGACACCTGTGAGTGCGGGCATTGTCAGCACCAGCATCCTTCCCATTTTACAGAGAGACGAAGCGCCTTTCCCGAGACGTACAGCTAGTGAGCAGGAGGCTGGGCTTTGCACTCGGGGCCGCCCTCTTACTGACCGCGTCCTGCCGCGCTCACCCAAGGGCCGCCCTCTTACTGACCGCGTCCTGCTGTGTTTGGAGGATTGTTGAGGACGTGCCTGCCCTTCCCTCCAGGATCCTGTTGGTACCGAGCTTCTGAGATCGGCTGTGTCCAAGGTACACGCGTGGGAACAGACACAGGTGTCCAGGCAGCAGACAGCCCTGCTAGCTCACTGGACCAGATAAGCTTCTTGTTAAATAAAATTCTTTAAACATTTTTTTATATTTAAGTGTAGTTGACTTATAATGTTAGTTTCAGGTGTACAGCAAAGTGATTCTGGTACACATATATACACACATATATTTATTCAGATTCTTTTCCATCGTCTGGTATTACAGGAAATTGAGTATAGTTCCCTGTGCTCCATGGTAGGTCCTGTTGTTTATCCATTTTGTATATAATAATATGTCTCCTTTAATCTCAAGCTCCTAATTTATTCTACGCCCCTAATTTATCCCATGCTCCTTCCCCTTTCGTAACCATAGTTTATTTTCTATGTCCGTGAGTCTATTTTTGGTTAGTAAATAAAAAATACAACATATAAAAATTTTAAGAGCTCTAAATTAACTCTGGACACTCCGGAGGGAAAAACCCCCACAGATTTTGTTGTATTAAACGAAAAGTAGAGGCTCTCGTGGGGGAGGAGACAGATTGATGGACTTGACACCGACGACAGTGGTGACACAGGTTGTTGTAAGGAGCCCACGACGACGTTGCTTGTGAAGTGCCTGGTGCTCAGTAAATGTTCTCTTCTTTAATCTAAACCTTCTGAGTCTTTGCCGTATTGTTTATGTTAACACCTCAATAAACCGAGGGCTTTCCTAGAGGAGCCCTGAAGGCTGAGTTTATGGCTCTGCACGTGCTGATTTCAGCATGCTCTCAGTATCCAAGCACGGACACAAGACGTGCTAGTGATCTGGAGTGAGACCCCCAGACCGGCCGTGCGGTGTGAGACCCCCAGACCGGCCGTGCGGAGTGAGACCCCCAGACCAGCACAAGTTCATTGCTGAGTAGGGGAAGGTGGAAGTCACTTACTGGCCAAGACCAAGTAAGTTCTAGAAATAGTTCGTAATTGCTGCCCGCAGCACGCCCTTGGAAACAGTCTTGAATTCCTGCCACCTTGACAGGACAGTGTGTGCCCCTGTTCAAGGCGAGGGAGAACAGCGATGAATAAAACAAAGACTTCGGCTGCCATGAAGCTCAGTGCCAGACAGATCCCCGTAAATATGTCAGGCATGTGTCATGTCAGCATTGGGGGATATGGTGACAGGTGCTTGATGGAAAGTGAAGCGGCAGAGGGTGGTGCTGTGCAGGGGGCACCAGCGGTGGGGGCTGTGCATCAGGCAGGTCTGATGGAGAGCTGGCGTTTCAGCGGAGACCTGGGACCCGTATGACAGGCAGGGAGAGCAGCAGGTACAGGAGAGGGCCTGTTAGTTCCCGGAGGGGCACAGAGGCCAGTGTGCTTGACGTGGGCACGGGGTGGTCACACCAGGTCCGGTTGCACCTGCTGCTGGAAAGATGCTGGCTTGTCTGCTGAGTGAGGGGGAAAACCATGGCCCTGATGCCCTTACAGCCTGGCTCAGGACCTCCCCACATTCGTGTATTGAAGCTCTCACGCTCAGTGGGACTGTTCTGAAGGACCTGGCCATTAAGAAGGTCATCAGAGTTCTGTGAGATCACGAGGGTGGAGCCCTCATCCATCTCGCTGGTGTCCCTGTCAGAAGAAGAGACCGGATGGTAGGGGTGCGAGGAAAGGGGGAAGGGCCATGGGAGGGCACCGAGAGGAGGCAGTCCATCTGCAAGGCAGGAGCGAGGCGGCAGGATGAACCAGACCTGCGGGCACCTGGACCTCGGACGTCCGGCCTCCGAGCCCTGAGACACAGACGTCTGCGGGCATGCCCCTCCCTGGGTGGATCGCAGTGGCAGGGAGGAGGCGGACAGCGATAGTGCAGGTGGGAGGACACAGGGCCAGAGGCCACGTGCCTGGTGATGGGTTGGATGTGAAGTGAGAGAAAACGCGCCACGTTTGAGAGAACTTCACCTTTTGCCCCAGACAAAGGGTAAGTGATGTTCGTGTGGACTGATGTGGAGGAGATGGCTGGAAAAGCAGGTTTAAGGGGGAAGATGAGGAGTCTGGCTGTGGACTTGCTAAATTTGAGTCCCTTTAAGAGATCAAAGCTGGTGTCTCATGAGCAGATAGATACACCAGGAGCGGAGGAGAGAGGCTCCAGGCTGGAGACAGAAACAGAAGCTCGGATTGAAGCTGTGACGCTGGATGAGGTGCATAAATGATGGGGTGTGGTTGCAGAGAGGTGGGCCTCGGTCCCTGCGACATTTGGGGTTTGGGGAGATGAAAAGGAAGAGGACACGTGCCGTGAGTAACCAGGGCGTGGGAGGAAGTTGAGGAGAGCCCCAGGGCGACGGGCATTGAGAGCCACGCGACGTGGCTTCTCGCGGGTGAGGGGGTGTGGCTCGTGTGAGTGAGGCTGAGAGGCTGGTGACACAACGAGCCTCGTGACAACAACAAACTCGGAGGGAGCCCCACCCAGACTGTGGGCTCAGACTACCCTGCCGTGGGAGAGGCCGCGTCCGCTGCCTCCTTGGCTGGTGTGGGATGATGTTAGCTTTGGGGAGTGAAACGTGTGGCTCTCAAGGGCAGGTGCCACGTTCTTCGGGGTCTAGCTCTGTCTCTGTCTCTGACAGCCATCAAACCTTGGTTGCAGAGTGACCTAGGCCGTCCTACACGCTGGACGTGAATCGGCCCCTTTTCTGCTAAGAGCTGCTTGTGCACTAGCAGAGACGCAGGGCAGACCTCGCCTTCGGCCTCCTTCTCTGTCATTTCACAGCCCACTCTTATTTTTCTTTAGCTCATGTCATTTTGTGGTATTTTATTAAGGCTTTTATTCTTTGCTCTTTACAAGCTTTTCTGAAATGAGATTTTTAGAGTAAATAAAATAAGCCCAGATATCACAATTAGATTTTCTCCCTTTAAAAATGACTTTTATGTGTTCCGAAATCTAATAGAGCCGTGGAATTTGTTTGGAAACCTGCTTTTCTTTACTTTCATTTTCTCCCGTTTTTGTAAGCAGCCTGCTTGCAGAAGGCTGGGAGGTAAGGCAGCGTGCTTGGACCTTGGGCGTCCGCTTTGCGGTTCCGGTGAAACTCAGCGTGAAACTCACGGCCTCACCGGATGTTCCGCCCACGCCACCGCCGCCCGCAAAGGCCGTCCTGGGGGGCCGAGGGCTCCTCACGTGACTGAGCGAGGCTGGAAGTGCAGGGAGAGCTCTGCCCGCTCTCCTGTGTTCACTTCCCGTTCCTGCAGCAGCAGGCCCATCCCGGAGAGGTCTTGTGAGTTGTGAATGCTTACACGTTATGTGTTAAGCAGTCCAGAGCCCCCGCTCCCTGAAAGCTTTCATCTGGTCGGAGACAAAGCAAAAATCAAATTCGCTAAAACAAAGGAAAATAGAACACTCTTTGTACAGGAATGGTCAGGGACAGCAAGCCAGGCTCCTTCCCGTGCCTTCATTAACGCCTGGTACTGGATTCAGTTCTCCTTGGATTCGTGGGGCTGCAGCTGGTAACAGTGCGGCTTCTCCAAGCGCCTCCCGGGGCTAGAGTCTGTCCTCCCGGGGCTAGAGTCTGTCCTCCGAGATGTTTCAGAACTGCGTTGTTCTGTAGTTTTTCCAATGGCTCAGCTCTCTAAAGGTTTCTACAGTATTTGAGAAAATGTTGTTTTAAAATAGCTTGGGTTTGAGGCTATGGGCTGTTCAAAATGCTGGTGGCTCTGCACTGCCGGGAAGAACACACTAAACCACAGGACCCTTCCCGGCTTGAGGTCACCCGTCCTCCTAATCATCCCTCAGCCGTTGCCCCACGTGTTTATACTGTAATTAGGTGATTCAGAACAAGACATGTGATCCTGTTTCTCATGCGCTCCTGGAGTCTAAATTCTTAGCACCTCAAGGAAGGATTCCGGAACCGACAAGGCATTCAGAGTGATAACACGCTGTTTGAGTTTTATGCTCTACCCTTTTCCTCCAATTGGTCAAATTGATGTGTTCAGAAGGACTCCAATTTATTCTAAATTGGTTTCCCCCTAGATCTTTTTCTTTCCTCCTGGGTTCTCACAGTTGGTGCCTCAAGATAAAGGGAAAATTTGAAAATAGAAAAGTAGAGCTACTCTGTCAACTCAGCCCTCTTCATATAAAGTCAGTCGTGCCCCTGCTTCGGGTGGGGAGTGATGTTAACGCTGCCCCTCCTCAGGGCTCAGCTGTCTGGACCTTGCTCAGGAGGAGGGCACTTTAACTTTTCCCTTAACGTTATAGAACAGGGCCGGGGAGTGGTTCTGTTCGGTCATGTTCTGTGGGGTGGCAGATTCACCTCTCATTTCTTGAAACATGGTTTTACACGTCTGTCTCCCCTAGACTGTGAGCTCCTCGAGTGTAAGGGCAGCATGTGTTTCTTTCCCCACCTCTGACATCTCGCACCGAGCGTCCCATGAAACTGACACGCCACACATTTGAAACTGACACTCGATACATTGTGTTGATTGAATTGGTGAGATGGAGTGAGATGGCACCCACGCATTGGGCCGTCTGTTGTTCCCTCTGAATCCTTCCTCCTTTCAGTTGGTGGTAACTCCATCATTGTAGCCACTCAGACAAACAAACAAGCAGACACACACACAGAAACCAGGACCATGCCATCAGCAAAACCCTGGCGTCGTCCTTGAACCTCACTGTTTCTCTCTCCCACATCCCATCTGTCAGCAGATCTAACTGGTTCCACCGCCAGCCCCCTCTCCGTCTCTCCTGCTACCGCAGAGTTCCTGTTGGCCTCGCTGGGATTACTAAAGCCCCTTCCTAGCTGCTCTGTGCCGTCCTCGCCTCCCTTGGGTCTGCTGTGAGCCGGCAGCCTAGCGATGCTGTGATCGTGGCGTTCTTGTAACTCTTAGACTGGGCCAGTCTGCAGTATGGAAGTCCTAGCTCGGAAGGTTTATGAAACAAAACAAAGGAAATGTGACAAGACCCCCCCCCCCCCCCCAAAAAAAGTCCCTGTCTTTCTTTTCTCTCTGCAATTAGTTCTGCCCAGAGAGCCCTAGGCCTTCCCTTCTGCCCGGTTCTGCAGAAGCAGCTCACAGGAGAGGCCTTGGACGTTGACCATAGGACTTTTGTCTGTCTGTCTCATCTGAAGAGTGCGAAGCTGGCCAGTGCTCTCCTGACTTGTGCTGTGGAGTACGACCACACCCTCATTTCGCTGTGGATAATGTTTTTGTTAAGATTTCCGACACCTCTTTGTGCAGCTGGGGTTTTGTTCACGAAGGAGAGTGAGACACATGAATCCTGCTTCCCGTTTGCCCGTGTGACTCCGCCGAAGGTGAACGTTTTCCTTTCCAGCAGAGAATGATGGGTTTCGGTTCACGGTCTCTAATACTTAGCAATAATTTGATTTCATTGCATTTTTAGAAACATCAGGCATCGTGCGTGGATTCGGCGGTGTGCACTGGAAACAAGAGTGAAATCACCATGCAGGGTCACTGTGCCAAGGCAAGAAGACATTGCCTGAATTTATATTTCGGCTTCACGTTCTGTGTTTGGATTTCTCATAACATGCTTGCCCCTCTCGACGTGACCTGAGCCCCGTGAGACCTGGCCCGTCGCAGTGCCGAGGTACGAGGTGCCTTTTCATGGAAGCTCTAGGATTGTGCCCCGTAAGCAACTGTAGAGTCGTATTTCTTGAGCATTAGTTCCCTGACATCAGTCCTTAAGAGGAAGGAGGGGAAGCCCCTCTGATGCCCTGGCGTTGGCAGTTCTTGCCCCGAGACACTCCTGTGCATTCTTAGAGTCAAATCACTTGAATATCAAATCACTGGGCAGTTATTTAGATGATACATTTAAAAATATTTTTCAGTGTTTCCTGGATTCAGATCGATAGAACAAACTGAAGAGTCACATGGACGTGTTGACCCTCTTGAAGTAAAATTCTTGAAATAAAATTGCCATCTATCTGGTTGTCCCCTGTACCAAATTGGCAATTTTGATATTCTTTTAAAAATCATGAGAATAGACTAAATGTGCTTATGTGGAGTACTGATTGTTTTTTTTTTTTTTCTGCTGGAGATTTTTGAATGCTCCAAATCTGGAATAAAACTGAATTCTTTCTAGACGGAAATGTGTATGTTGCTCACTAGCTGCAGAGGTCCGTGAAGCAGCAGGATTTCAGCCGTGTTGTTAGCGATGCCGTCACAGCCCGTTGTGAGAGAGCCGTGGTCTCTCAGTGAGATGTCACCTCCAGTTGGGAGGTGCGATGCTCACCTGTTACCAGCGGATGCTTTTCCCGGGTGCATCCAGTTGGAACATCCTCCCGACGTCCCCTGAGCGAGGTTCCGACCGCCCTAATTTAGGGCCCATGAGCCAGGACGGCAGCAGGTGCTCCTGCTCTGATCAGCCAACAACTTCCCGCCCCGGCCAGACTGGCCCTGGTTGCGTTTATGCAAGATGGCTTGTTGGGGTGGGGGTGGGGGGTGCATCCACCACGCGATGGAGAGGGGGAGGAAGAGGAGGGATCTGTGCTGAGAAACTGTCAATCAGACCAACAGGGGAGGTACCCTCTTGCTAGTGATGAAGGGAGGGTTGGTCCCAGCTCTCGTGGTAGTAAAGAATCAGTCATGTGCAGAGGTCAGAAAACAAAACTTCTGTCAGAAGGCTGTTTCTCTAAAGATCTGGACTCTTACTTTATCAATTTTCAGAATTTTGGACCCAGAAGACTTGTGTTTCGAGCCTGTCACGGGCTGCATGTTCTTGGGAAATTTATGTCCCTCGTCTGAGCCTCAGTTCCCTTACCTATAAAATATAACGTAGTTAAACATTTTCCAGATTTTTAATAAACTCTGTTGTATTTATCAAGATGAAAAATTCTTCCATAAAAGATAAAAGACTAATATATAAAAATGCAGGCATTGCAGTAACTATTGCTACCCTTCCCAGAGCACACAGGGCACTTTGATATACATAGTTCAATTATTTTAGTTTTTAGTAGTACAGTTTAGCAAATATCTTAAAGTTTTTAAAAATTGTGTTAAAGAAACACATAGCATGAGATCGACCCTCTTCACAGACTTTTAGGTGTGCAGTGGGCTTGTTAACCCCGTGCAGTGGGGAGGGCTCCCATCTCTCACGTCCTCGCCAGCGCTTCACTCTCGTCTGTTTGATAATAACCGTCTGAAAGGTGTGAGGTGCTGTCTTGTTGCTTTGATTTGCATCTTTTCACATACTTTTTGGTCATTTGTTTTGTCTTCTTTGGATTATTTTAAAATTAGGGGTTTTTTTTTGGTTTTGTTTTGGGATTAAATTGTCGGAGTTTAAAAATGTATTTTGGAGATTAATCCCTTAATCAGATATATGGTTTGCAAATATGTTCCCCCGTTTCATTGGCTGCCTTTTCACTCTGTTGATTTGACTGTGAATTTTTCAGTTTTGTTTATTTCTTTACTGATTTACTTTTGCTGCGGAAGCTTTTCAGTTTGACGTGTCCCTCTCCTCTGTGTTTGCTTTTGCTGCCTGTGCTTTCGGTGTCACAGCCAGGAAGCCACTGACAGAGCGATGCTGTGAAGCTCGCACCCGTGTCGTCTTCTGCGAGGTTTAGGCTTCCCAGTCGTTAACCCATTTCGAGTTCATTTTTGTGTGTGATGTAAGAGGAGGGTCCGATTTTACTTTGTTCTTTGCACATGGCTGTCCCGTTTTCCCAGCGCCGTTTGTTGAAGAAGCCGTCCCCTCCCCACTGTGTGGTCTTGACATCCTTGCCAGAGATCACCTCACCGCGCTCCTGAGTCCCTTCCGTGCCCCCCGCTCTGTTCCGTTGCTCCACGCGTCTGGTTTTAAGCTGGAGCTGTGCTGTTTGGAATACTGTAGCTTTGTAATGTATTTTGAAAACAGAAAGTGTGAGGCCTCCAGGTGTGTTCTTCCTTCTAAACGTTATGTTTGCTTATGTGGTTCTATGCAAATTACAGATTTTTTTTCTATTTCTGTGAAGAATTCTGTTGTGATTGTGACAGGGGTTGCGCTTGATCTGCAGGATCTCCTGAGGTGGCGTGGACGTGCTAACCGAATGAAATGCTCCAACCCGCGATCACAGGATGTCTCTCATCTGTTTGTATCTTTAATTTCCTTCAGTGATGTTTTACAGTTTTTAGTGTATAAGCCATTTACCTCCCTGGTTAAGTTTATTCCCAAGTATTTTATTCTTTTTCGTGTTGTTGTAAAGGGGACTGATTTTTAAGTTTTCTTGTCAGATTGCTTGTTGTCAGTGCCTGGGGGCACAGCTGGTATCCGCGTGCTGGTTTTGAATTCTGCGGCTCCACTGAGTTCGCTTCTCACGTCGGACGCTGTTAGGATGCCGCTGCCCCTGGTGCCGAGGCGAGGGCCCTGGCCGTGCAGCGCTCTCCCAGGAGTGTGAGTCGGGTCTGCTCGGGTCAGGAAAAGGAGGCTCCGGGTTTCGGCTTAAGGAAGGGACGTGCTGCTGTGAGCCAGGCCGTTTGTTGTTCTCTTCCGGGCAGAATTCCCGGAAGATGCTTTTACTTGTATTTCCTGAGGTTTAATCACATCAGCGTAATGGTAACTTCTTTAGAACACAGTTACGTGGGCAGCGACCTCAAGAAGAAATCAAATTAGAAGTTTCACTGAGTTACCAGAAAGTTAATGGAAATTTTTAAAAATACAGAGCAATCTATTTCCAGCTTCTTATAATGAGAAACCGCTGTCAACGTGGTGAAATCATGGTCGTTTGTAGAGCTCGCGGGGACGTCGAGATCACTTGATCACAAGACAACATGGAGATAATTTAGAAAGGAAATGACTAGTGCACAGCAGGGGGACGTAGTGCGTCCCAGGAGGTTGGGGGGACGTTTTGAAGAAAGAAGCTTTAATCTGAGTTCTATAGGACAAAAAAGGAGGGGGGACTGGGAACAGACGACTGAGGGCAAAGCAAACATTCTGGCTGGTTCGAGAAGATGTGTATGTTCAAGAAGCCGAAAGATGTCAGGGCTGGTTACCCTCGATAGCTGTGTAACCGTGGGTCAAGCCACTCAGTTTCTGTAAGCGTCGGATCCTTCCTTTAAACAGTTAAGGTGATAATGGTACCCATGGCCTGGAATGGTCAGGGTGAGCTAGAATACCGCACGTGAAGGTTTCATCACAGTGCCTTGCACGTGAGTTTTCACTGAAGAGTAGCTCCGATGAGAAGAAATGGAAAGATTTTAAGCAGAGAAGGACACAATTGGGTTTTTAAAATCGCTCCGTTTAGAATCAGCCTGTCTTTAGTGTGGGATGGATTTACAGAGGGTGGTGAGGTCGGCTGGAGTAACTCGTAATCCGGGGGCAAGGTGGCTCTTCACATTCTCGTGGAAATTTTAGAACCTTCCCAAAGGAATCTACTGGATTTTGACTGATAGTTCACTGAATCTATAAGTCAACTTGGGGAGAAGGGACGTCTCTACCACGTTGTTTCTCCCAGTCTGTGAACGAGGCATGTCTTCTGTTCTTCTGCATCATTTTTAATTTCTTTCAGTGCTTTATAATCTTCTGTGTAGAAATTTTGCACGCTTCATTAGGTTTATTTAAAATTATTATTTTTTAACAAAAAAAATTCCCTGTTTGGGGTATATAGAAAGAAATTTAGTTTTATTTGTTAGCCTTGTGTAAAATAATGTTACTAAACTCAAATATTAATTTTAATATTTATTTGTAGATTAAAATAATGTTTGTGTACATAGTCGTATTACCTGCACAAGCCGACGGTCACGTTCCTGCATTTCCAGCCGGGGCTCCCGATTTCTCCTCCTTATTTTACTGCCCCAGGATCTCTCGTGTTACGGTGAACGCGAGGGAAGGCAGGAGTGTCCTGGGCTCCTCCCCAGCCTCAGAGCAAAGTGCTCAGCAGTTCTCTGTTGAGCACAATGTTTTTATAGTTATGTCTTTTAGAGTAAAGAAACTTCCTTCTATTTCTAGTTGCCAAGTTTTTAAATGATCAAGTTGAACTTTTTTCAAATATTTTTCTGCATAGGTTGAGATAATCCTATGAATTTTGTCCTTTATTTTATTCCATTCTATTTAATTTTATCCTTTATGAGTTCCATTGGTTGATTTTTTTCTAATGGCAAGCCAACTTTGTGTTTTGAGAATAATTTCAACTAGGTCACTCCTATTATTCCTTTATAATGGATTTGGTTTGCAAATATTTCATTTAAGAATTTTGCATGTATGTTCATATAAGAGAGAGTCTAAATTTTTTCTCAGGATGTCCTATTCAAGTATTGTAATCAAGGCTATGCAGCTCTCATGAAATGAGCTGGAAGCTGTGTGTTCATCGCCTGTTCTTGGAGGAGCTTGTGCAGAGCGAGCACCAACGTCTCCCTAGGTGTTTGGGGAATCTCATGGCTGGTCCGCGTGGACCGCTCCCGCGTCGGCGTGCGCCCTACCCCAGCATCCGGGGAGGATCCAAGATGGCAGCAAAGTGCACTTACTACAAAAAGACAACCTGTTCTCGTCTCCACAGCTGCCTCTAGACAATGAGTCCTTGGCTGATTCATGAACTTCCATGTTGCCTTCCTGTTACAGTCAGCTCATACTCATTTGGTGCTTCCCGTGTGTCAGGTGCTCTTCTAAGAGCCATCTGCAGTTAATCCTTTAGCAAACCTGTGAGAGCCCTGGTTTGCTGCTGAGAAGCCAGAGGCCCTGAGGGCTGAAAGAACTCCGGGGGGACCACGTGGAGAGCGGAGGAGGCAGGACTCCGTCCCGGGTCTGGCTGCGGCCTCACTCCCCTCCCCTGGCTGGTGCCCTGCTGTGCGTTTGGACGGCTGCTCTTCCCACACTATTGAATTGACTCTTTTGTTCATAGACTTCTCGTTTTTCTCTGTTTCTAATAAATGCTTTCACAGTCAAACTTTCTTTGATTAATGCTTTGTCCAAATTTTGTGTTTTGATGTATGGTGTTTTATTCTCACCCATTTCTCAATGGTCTCTAATTTTAATTTTGAGTCTTTCTTTATCTTGAGTTATTTAGAGAGTGATTGAACACTTCTGAGTGGAAAGTGTCTTCGGGGCTAGCCTTCGGTTGTTTACTCTCTGGTTTCGTGACATTGTTATCAGAACTTGGGCTGTGTAATTCCTGCTTTGGGACTAACATCCTAAAGAATTCTTTGGTAACCTAACATCTGGCTAATTATTGTAAATGTTCCATGGTGTTTGAAAAGAACGGGTATTTTCAATCTGTTTGGTCCACAGTTCTATTTATATCTCTCGTATCAAGCTGGGTATTTGCGACGTTCAGATTCTTTATATTGTTATATTTTTCAGCGTGACTTGCCATTTTCTGACAGATTTTTTTCCCTTTCTCCTCAGTTCTGGTTTTGCCAGTTTCTCTTTGTATTTTTGGAAAACATTTCCTTTATAGATTTCAGTGCAATGTTTTCCAGTCCGTAAGTGTTTCGACTTCGTGACGAAGGTGCCTTTGACTGATGGAAAGCACTGGTCCTCATGACACTCAGTACTGTGACCCTGCCTTCAGTTTTGTCAAACAGGCGTTTCTCCAAGCCAGTTTTGCATTTCACAGTAGTTAACGTGGCACATCCCTGTCCAACTCTTTATGTAAAAATCCCCGTGCCGAGGGCACATCCGTGTTAGCCCTGCTGAGCACGCCACCCCACCTGGGCCTTGCCCTCTCTGGTAACGGTGACCTGAGATCAGTGACATCTTGCAAAGATGCATCTCCCCCTTTAAGATGGTGGGTTATAATTTAGGAAAACCTGTCTGTCGTCTGTTCATGCCAGCCTGTACCTTCTGTGGGACTTGCTCTTATTTCCGAGGTCTTCCAAGGTCTTTTAAAACATCAGCCATTTTCTAAGAGCCTCCCCTGGCTCCTGGAGGAGAGCAGGGCCATCGCTCTGCTGCAGCGCGAGGCTGTGGAGTTGTGTCTTCTTCCCTCAGTTCTCTGTGTTTTTCCATAGTTTCCACGTTGTTTTCCTAGCTATCCACTTTCAGACGTGGACTGATGTATTCAGGCCGAGTCTGCGTGGCTGCGCGCCACGTGCACGGGGGGACTTGCTGGAACCTTTTCTTCCTTCTGTTCCTTGTCGACAGATCATGGCGCACAGCCCTGGTTTTCTTCTTCTTGACCTCGAAGGAGTAGTGATAGAAGTTATTGGAATCAAGTAATAACAGAATCCGTCACTATTCCTCTGAGAGTGCCCGGCACAAGTCTCTGTCTTAGCACCTGTGTTCTGTGTATTTTGGGGTTTTTGCAGTGGCATCGCCCATTAAATGGTAGGTCCCAGATGGCAGGACCTGTGCCGAGCCACCGTTCGGCCCCAGTGTGAGGCAGGACGCCCGGCACACGAGCACTCAGTGGGGTGAAGAGGTACATGGAAGGAGACCGGTGTGTCTGCAGACGCCTGACGTCGGAGGCTGTGGGGCGTTGACGTAACGACCCAGGCGTCTTTGTTTCTGCCCTGGGCCCCGGCAACTACCCTTCTCATGACAGCCGGAAAGATTCTTTTAAAACTTAGGCCCAACCCTGTCACTTCTCTGCTCAAGATGTGGCTCCTGGGGACCCCCTGTCTCACTCCAGGTTAAAGGTGAGTTCTTGCCTTAGCCAGCAGGGCCCAGCACCGTGCTGCCCCGTCTCCCGCCGGCTCCTTACGCACCCCACTCTGGGGACGTCAGCTTGGCTGATTTTCCGTAAACAACCCAGGTTGCTCTCTCACCTCCTGCAAGTCCCGGCTGGAACGCCACCTTCCTTGATAATCCTGCCCAATCCCCCCCACCCCCGCCCCCCGTGTCTCCTCTACCATGCTGATTTCCTGACTGGCTCTGACACCACCTGGCGTGTTAAGTATTTATTTACTTCCTGCTGGAATGTAAGCTCTGTCACAAAAGACACACATCTGGTTTTCCGCTGCTGTCTCCTGAGGGCTTAGTGAACGATGGATGTCATTTGTTAAATGAGTCAAGAAAGGTATTTCTTGGTCTGGGGTGCTGTTGCTGCATTTGCACCCCCAAAACGCAGCTGCACCTCAGGAAGGGGCAGGGACGTGCATGGCAAGGTTGCTTCTTCCGTCCATCTGTTTAATACTGATTGAGAATTCTGCTCGTGTCCAAAAATTAATCCTGATCCTTCTCAAATCCTTACAAAAAAAATAGAAGAGGTAGAAACACTTCCACACTGATTTTTATGAGCCCAACATTACCCTGATACCAAAACCAGACAAGCATGCCACGAGGAAAGAAGATACAGGCCAATATCTCTGCTGGACGTAGATGCAGAAATTCTCAACAAAATATGAGCAAATCAAATTCAACAATACATTAAGGAGATCACACACCATGACCAAGTGGGATTTACTTCTGGGATGCAAGGATGTTTCAACACCTGCAGATCAATCAATGTGAGACGCCACACTAACAAAATAAAAGATAAAAATGCTGCGATCATCTCAATAGGTGCAGAAAACAAGCTGACCAAATTTGGCGCCCATCTATGGTAAGAACTCTCAACCAGCTGGTTTCCGAGGGACCGTATCTCCGCGTAGTGAGGGCCGTTTATAACAAGCCCACAGCTAACATCACACTGACTGTGAACGGCTGAAATCTTCTCCTCTAAGATCAGGAACAAGACAAGGAATGTCCACTGTTGCCTTTTAGTCAATGTTGTACTGTAAGTTGTAGCCACAGGAATCAGACAAGAGAACGAAATAAAAGGCATCCAAGTTGGAAAGGAAGAATTAAAACTGTCACTGTTTGCAGAGGACAGAATATCGTGGATAGAAAACCCTAATGACTCCATCAGGTAACCGTTAAAACTAATACGAAACTCAGTGAAGTTGCAGGATACAAGATCTGTTGCATTTCTATACACTAAACAGACGAGCAGAAAGAGAAATTAAGAAAACAGTCCATTTTTATTTTTGACAGCATGGATGGACCTTGAGGGCACTATGCTAAATGAAATATGTCAGAAAAAGACAGATACTGAAAAACAAAAACAAAAACCAATCAACCAACCCGCTCACAGACACAGAGAAGAGAAGAGGACAGACTGGTGTTTTCCAGAGGGAGGGCTGGGGGGTGAGTGAAGGGGGGAAAGGGGTCAAAAGGTACAAACCCCCAGTTACAAAATGAAGTCCTGGGAGGTCGTATGCAGCTTGGTGACTATAGTTAGTCAAACTGTATTGCATATTTGAAAATTGCTAAGAGAGCAGATTTTAAAAGTTTTTATCACAAGAAAAAAATGAACTACACATGGTGACAGATGTGAACTAGACTCCTTGTGATGATCATGTCATAACACATACAAATATCAAATCAGAGTGTTATGTACCCAAAACTAACGTATTGTTATATGTCAGCTGCACCTCAGTAAACAATGTTGATTGCACCCTGCTTCAGCACACTCTGTTCCATTATTTTTAAAAAATATTCTGCATAACTCATTAGTTTTCAAACACTTTCTTAATATTCCTAGACTTTTAAAAACATTTTTATATTATAAACTTCAAATCATCTAGGGTTTAAGTTTGAATATGATATGTAATAAGAGGCCAACATTTCCCCCCAGTTAGGCAGTCATTTCTGGCAACGTAGTGGGATTGACAAAATGTGTTTTTTGTACAAATATATTTTATCGCTTACTCCTTGTGCTGAAACGACCCTGTAAATTTATTCTGTAGCGATGTCATACGGCCATCAGGAGGTCTGTTATTGAGTGTATTCATTGCTTTTAAAAATGACCAAAAATGATATATGGTACTTATTTCTAACACATTAATTAATATTTTACCCAAAAGTACTTACTAGAGTCAGATAGATCTGGGTTTGAATTTTGACTCTAACCCTCCCTACCTACGTGAGCTCTCCAAGCTCCTTAACCTCTCTTTACTCAGTATATTCATTTGGAAAAAGTGTTTTAAATTCATCGTATTTGTTTTGAAGGGTTTCAGTGAGGGTTAAATGAGACGAGCAGGCAGAGCACTCAGCACAGAGCTCAGGCTGATTTGTCAGCAGCCCTGGCATTACCATTGTCGCAACAGCAAGCAAAGCGGACTTGACTCACTTTGACAGTGTTACTTCAGTTAACACGTTCCAGTGCCTGTGCTGCTGCCCGCAGCCCCATTCGCCATCGTCAGCAGGCGGACGGCATGGTGTGGCTCTCGGCTGGACCTTGTGACAGATTTGCAGGACAACACCCTGTGACACCAAGAGCAGGACTAGTAACAGGGTCTGAAGTTTGAAATGTTTTGTTCAGTAGTGCGCACAGCTGTTACTTGTAACACGATCATAGAGAATGCACTTTATGGGTGTGGACATATGCGTATGTCAGGCACCCTGTGGTCCGTTTCCCTGAAATTCATCTTGTACGTTGGTGAGAGATTGGAGCTTTGAGTGTACAGACATGGAGTGAGCTTTGGCCAAGTTTTGCCACGGACAGGATGTAATGACTGATGAAGGGCTTACTCTGCAAAAGCCACCAGTTTACGCAGAATCACACGCTCCCAGGAAGATATCTTTAATGGCTGGTTACGTCATGTGTGTACATCTGTGTACCAGTATGTCGCTCTGTACGTTCAGATATAAAATCCGCACGTATGTGGTAACTTTGCGGACCCCTTCGAGATACTTTGAGACCATGACAGCCCTCACGGTGGTAAAACCAGTCAGACAGTTTCTGGAAGAGCCACGTTTCTGACGTTTACCTTCCCCCCCCCCCCGCCCCCTAGCATCTCACAAGCCCTGTTACGCTTCTCCTGACTCGCGCCGATCAGCGTGTGATTTACTTTTCTCCTGCCCTCTCCGGTGGCCGGCATTATCGACAGAGAAAGCACGGGTTTAATTAGTCAGGCTTCAGTGTGATTTTTCACTGGAGGCCCGTGACCTAAAAGGCTGTAGCCAGGTTTTACTGATTTTCCTGTGAATGCTGTTTTGTTTTGTTTTGTTTCTGAAGATACTCAAGTGATACGATAATTCGTTACATCTTCATTATTCTAATTTCTCTTTGGCTTCTTTCCTCTTCCTGGAAATTGAAAGAACAGCGTGTTAGGGACAAGCTTCTCCTGACCCAGCTCTTTGTATGTAACCTTTAGATAATTAAAATTCTAAAGTCTTTTAAGAGACACTGTAATTATACAGGAAGCTGTGATGTCTAAAAGGTTTTCAAGCAGATGAATTCTTTGCTTTTTGATCATGCTTTTTGGGCCACATTTCCTATTCCTTACGGCCGTTGCAGGGTTGGCACTGAGCCTGTGCTGAACCGATAAGCTGCATGCTCAGCCTGCACCAAACTTCTCTTCAATCAAAGTTTCTTTTCCACAACTAGGGTTTCTTGTAGTGTCCGTGACTTTCACAGACACTCACCGAAGAAGCAGCTGAATGTAAAATATGTCTACAGCTTAAGATAAAACTTCACGGTTTAAAATCATTGTTAACGGCTTAGTTGATTTACAGTGTTAGTTTCAGGTGCACAGCGAAGCGGTTCAGTTATACATGCACAGACATATATATTTTTTCTTTCCATATTCTTTTCCATTATATGTTATTATAAGAAATTGAATACAGTTCCCTGCCCTATACAGTAGGGCCTTGTTGTTTATCTAGTTTATATATAGTAGTGTGTATCTGCAAATCTGAAACTCCTCATTTGTCCCTCCCCTCTGTTTCTCCCTGGGTCACCGTAGTTTGTTTTCTGTGTCCTCAAAAGACAGAATTTTAGGAGGAGATTTAACCGTTGCATCGTCCCGTTGGAATTCTCCTCTCTCCTGGCTGCGTTTTGTCCAAGATGTCCCCTCAGTGATCCGAGGGTGGGCCAAGGAGAGGGAACCAGGGACCTCGAGTGGCTGGTCTTTCTGGAAGAAGGTGGCTGGGGGTGTGGCTGATTCATGGCCGTCCTGGGGGGAGATGCAGGGGCTGTGGGGACCGCCTGTATTTTCCAGGAGGGACTGCAGCTGCCCCGCTGCCCTCCGGACCCTGAGCGTGAGAAGGGGACACCGTGGTTGCATCTGCAGCTCTTCTGTAACGACATGTTCCTGCCTGGCTCGAAGGAACAATCAAAGTCAGATTTTGCTCTTTTAACCAACTTCGTCTGACATCTCAAAGGATGAAACAACACGTGTCAGGCTCCACATTTGTGAAATTAAGCTGGTGCATGTTCTTCGTCGGGAGCTTAATTAAAAGGAGGATGAAAGCCCAGTCACATGGACAGAAGTCAGCAGGGTTCAGACTGTGTCGTTCCACGGGTCATCGTGGCTGGTCACCTTACAGCCTCTTCGGGATTTGAAAAAAAGTCAAAAGATGGGCACAAAGAACTCTTCCAACATTTCATGGCACTTGCTGTAGATCCACATGATACGCTCACTGTCCACTTTCACTGAGGACACATTTTGGGCCACCTGCATCAGTGGGTCATATTTCGAACCACAGAAGCTGCCTTGTTGACGGGCAGATGATCAGTGGGACAGGTGGAGGGCGGAAGTGAAATGGGAACAATGAGAACGCAGGTGGGAGAGCGGCTTCCTTCCTGCCGTGCTGCCAACACGTCAGCGGTGCTTTACATAAAATAATGTTGGCCCGAAAGACGTTCTAAAGGGGTTCTACGAACAAGCCTCACACAGTTCACAGCATCTGAGCCTGACTAGTGATAGGCAAGATGGTGTGTTTCTATCCTTAAGATTTGTGTTTTTAGATTCCAGGGTCCCTCTTGCCATCCTCAGTTACCCTGGCTTTTCTCGTGTCGGATGATGCTAATCACCCAGTGGACAGAGTGACGGCTCAGAAGGGGAAGCACCCTCCGTGCCCCCCAGCATGTCGCTCATCAGGCCTCTGACCTGGGGGCTGTGTGTGTGTAGGGGGAGGGTTTAGTTTCACAAGCTATGAAATGGAGCAGTTTAGACCAGGGGCCACTGAAACTGTCTCAAGTTCTGTGCAGTTCAGAGGCAGGTTCTGTGTTGTTTATTCTGGGTGGGAAACAAAGCAAAACATAAAAGACAAGGAGGCTGAGGGGTCGTGACGGGAACAGCACTGGACTGGGATGCGGGAAACCCGGATTGAAACTCTCTCTGGCTGCTCATGTAACTGAATGTCAGCGATTCTAACAAATCACACAGCCTTTCTAAGGGGTTGGACTGGATGCTTTCCATGAGACCTTCGAGCTTCGTATTATATACCAAAAAAAAAAAAAAAAAAAAAAGGAGAAAGAAGAAAGATAAACAATGGACCCTGGGAGGACCGCCTTCCAGTCAGTTTGCAGCGAGTGGTAGCAGGGGCGCTTCTGAGCCTCCACGCAGTGGGTCGCGTGCAGGGACGGCCTGTGCAGACCCCCTTGCCTGTTTCATCTGGCGGCTGTGTCTTTGGAAAGACCCTGCATCTTTATGATCACCGTAATTGCTGCCTTCCTCCTCCTCCTAGTGAGACAGGAAGGTGAGGCACCAAACCTGCAGAAGGCACTCAGGTGGAAAACAGTTACCCGATTGTGTGGGAACCGACGGCCCTTTGTATATGGCTGCCAGACTAGGGCTCCTGTTATTTTGAGATTATTTGTCCTTACATGTTTGTTCAGACTTTATCTAATGCTTTGTCAGTTTTTAATTCCAGAACGAATGATGAAAAAAAAAAAAGAATACACTTAAGGGAAGTCAGTTTACAGGCGTCTTCGTAAGCTCTTAGGTAGCCATTACCAGATGTGCAGCAGGGTATCCGCCCGCCCCACTGAGCAGAACTGCTGCAAGCAGTGTGGTCTGGACACAAGAGGAGGTCGACTAGGAAGGAGCCAGGAATTTCAAAATCATAAACGAAAATGACAGAAGCAAGATCATAAAGGAAGAGATTTACCCGGAAAGGACTGAGGATGGAGACGCACATTAAAACCGGCCAGCGCACGCACGGAACTGAAGTACAGACTCTTACAGCAAACATAAAACGTAATAACACGCAATCCATGTAATTACGAGGATCAAGCACATCAGGGCTTGAAATCAGAAGCAATGATGTTAACCGTGAGAGCAGAACGAAGCCTGATAATTCAGTATTTTTTTGGTAAAAAGAGGTGTAAGAACTCCAAGTGGGAAAGCAGCCGGCCCCTCCTGTGCACCCAGGCTGTCGGAGGGAAGGAGGAGGTCTCTGAGGGATGACCTAACAGCTGCCTCGATGGTGTAAATCAGTCTGTAGCAGAAATTCTTAGTTGTGGGTTCTCACGAGCAGGAGAGCGGAGAGGTAGGAGTGTCTTGTGTCAGGGAAATCTGGGAGCAGATAAGGGAACTCTGATGTTGTTCCGGCGCTCCAGTGTTTTAGAAGACTTTGCTCTGGTTCTTTAAATCTTGAGGGTACAAAACAGGGAAACCGGCAGCAGGCCAGATAATACAGGAATAATCATTAGAATTTGCTGAGCCTAAACCAGGCTCCAACCTATTCAGGCACCATATATTCAACATCTTAGATGCTCACCCCAGCGAAATGAATTTGATCTCCTTTTTCCTTGGTGGCAGGCAAAACTCTAAGGTGGTCCCTAATATTCCAGCCTCATGGTGTACACATCCTGTATAGCCCTCTCCTCTCCCATGAAGTATGTGGGGGGACCAGTGAATATCTCGTATTCACCCTCATATATCTGTCACTCCCAAGATTATATTATTAAAGGAAAAGGGAATTTTTTCAGATGTAACTAAGGTTTTCAATCCATTGACTTTGAGTTAAAAAGTCAGCTAAAAGGGAATATATTCCTGGGTGGGCCTGACCTAATCAGGTGAGCTCATAACAGAGACCAGAGTCAGCAGCAAGCACTCCCCACTGGCCTTGAAGAAGTAAACTTCTGTGTTGTGCGAGAGGCTGTGTTTAGGCGGCCTCTAGCAGCTCTGAGAATTTGTCAGTCGACAGCTGGCAAGAAGACAATGACCAAGTCATCACGACACAAAGAAATCACTTCAGATGAGATATCAGCCCCAGCCACCTCTCTGATTTCAGCCTGTGAGATCCTGAGCAGAGAATCCAGCTAACTAGGACCCAGACTCCTGAACCGTGGGAAATGTGAGGCACTGAACTGGGGTTTTAGGCTGCTGCGCTTGTGGTAATTTATTACACAGCAATAAAAAAACCAATCCACCCGTTTCATGCCAGAATCCACTCTATCGTGTTGGAAGAGCTGGATAAAGACAGATTTATTTATTGCAACTAAAAAGCAAGGAGGTGGCCCAGTTACAGATTCTCAAGTACAAGGTTGGAAGAAGGTGGTAATAAGGTTCACTCAGATCTGAACCAGTAACTCCAGCCTGGGGCTTTTAAAATGTGCCCCTTACAGTAATCTTCTTCAATTTTCAATGAAGCGACTATACAACACTTATTCCTGAAATTAAATTAACTGGTGCTTTATTTAGGTAAAAATAGGAACAGAATCGGCAGGAGAAAAATGGGAAAATTGTTCTGATTGGCACTGGCGCTTCTAGTAAGTGGCAACAATTTCCTGCCGGGCTGTACGTGCCATCCTCACGTGGGAAGTGGCGTCTTCTTCTAGTGACTGGAACCTAAATGAGGCAAGAAGGCACAGCACGGAAAGTGGAAAGAGACTCCGGGCAGGGACATTTTAACAGTAACCTTTCCATCGGAAGACAGTGCTGCATTCCAGATACACAGTTGATTTTAGGGTGTCTCTTTTGATCTCTGTTGGTAGTATTTTTAAAAAAACTTCCTCTGTTTTATCTTATCCAGCGTCTTAACGGCAAGTAAGAAATTCAAAGTTGAAAGGGAATTTTCTTTACCTTTGTTGCTAAGCCCACCGACCACACTGGCGTGTCTGGGGGCAGAGCACCCTCTCGAAGAGAAAGCGTGGTGTGTGGCGACTCAGTGACCATTCGAGAGCCCTCCCAGCGGCTTTCCTTAAGGTCAGTGGCCCTTTTCTTTTCCAAATGTTGATCGGGCATCGCAGGAAGCGTGTACATTGGGAGCAAATACGCTAATTCCTTAGGGACGCTACTCTTCCTTGTGGCGGCCGTGACTTTTCATCCATCTGCATCACATGTAACCATCCCATTTTTATAAAAGGAATTTCTCCTGAAGACCTTGAGCAACTCAAAACTTGGATAATACATTCAAGAGTAACTTTCATAAAGAAAGGCACGTAAGGGGTGGAATGCTTTCTCAGAGCTTAAAATTCCCCTGAATGTGGCCTGCGGAGGCGCACAGCTGTGGCATGTACTTGCAGCCATGTTCTCAGGGTGTTTTCTTCGTCCCTGCCTGGTGTCTAGGCACTTTTGCCAACATGAAGGTGTGCTTCCTTGATGCTGCCTTTTAATTTTCGGACCACTATCTCTAACACTAACTGAAAAATACTTGATCCTTTTTAATTATCTTATCTAAATATTAACCCTTGATTTGGGGGTCTGTTTTTCCGTTCTCACAGGGACACCACCATTTAATGAACACTTGAATGACATTATCATCATATATAAAATTATCTAAAATTCTGTGTGTAGTGAATGTTAAAATAAAGGCATTGTAATCCCTAAATTGCTCTCAGAAATTTTGGATGCATACAAAAGGCACCAGGCAGCTGACCACACTGACAAGGAAAAGGAAGCATTTCTGCTTCCATCTAAGGTGGTTCCATCCGCAGCCCTGCTGAAAACTCGTTTTTTTCCTTTAAGAATTACATTTTTGTATGATTTAATGTATTTGACACATAAATTTGAATTTTTCTCTTTGTTAAGTGGCACCACTACTTGTTACATGGTTTGTTTGCATAAAATATAATGGCGTAGACTCTGGGCTGTTCCTCGGGAGGTCAGGCTGTTTCCTGCTGATTATGTAATTAGAAGGAACATGACATCAGTACCTGGCGTGCTGTCCCCCAGGCTGTGGGGGGGCCACATGGTCATCGTTGCCCCACCGTAGAGGACACCACTTCTTGTGCTAGAAGTTTACGAGCCTGTGGGTTAATGTGTATCTTCTTTGAACCGCTCGGAGTCAACACCACCATTGCTCACTTTTTGGGTGTTCTTCCCTGTGCTGTGCGGTGATAATCCTCTTCCTAGCCATGTCATTTTCCCCGGCAGGTGCAAGAGGGAAGGGCAGATTTGTTGTACACACTATGGTGTGTGTCGGTGCTCCCCCAGCTGGGATCTGAAGGTCCCCCCAGCAGGTCGGTAGCACGTTCGCAGCCAGCGCAGCCTTGAGGTGAGAGCAAAGGACTGGGTCTGACAGCCTGGGTTTGAATGTTGGCTGGGATTTAGCCACGTTGACTTTTCTGTCTCATTTTCCTCTGTGAACTTTACTTAATAAAATTTAAATCATGAGATTGTTATGAAGATTGGGTGAGGTTAGAGAACGTGTGACATGTCCAGCTGTGCGACCAGTTCGTGATAAGGAGGTAGCAGACGGTGGCAGCGTTACTGAACCGTGTAACTGCGTTCATGTCCCCTTAGGATGGCTTTTCTCCTCTGTTCTGTGTGGCTTTTACCAGCTGGACTCCCACAGGACAGCTTTGTTTTCCTTACTTCCAGCTCTTAGGGGCTCCTCTCTAGTCCTCGCCCTGACCCTCTCCTTGCAAACATTCTATTTTTATTCGGTGGAGAGACGGTGTCTTTGCTTGTGGAGCTAAAAAACACTGTGCTTCATTCTATCCTTACCGTGTGGACCAGGACCTTCCAGCTGGAGACACTCCAGGTTGAAATATTCATGGGTTATGGCATCCTGCACTGTGCTTGGGGCAGATCCCCCTCCCCAGACCCCGTCCCAGGACCTCCATCATCCTCGCGGTGGTGCGAACCCCTCTGTCTCGTCAGAACCACCTCTGTCCCTCCCTTCTCTCCAACTCAGAACAATGGCAGGGTGACGACGCGGAGGAACGGAAGTGGGGACGCCGTTCCAACACGTTTTCTCTGACGCTTTTTCCCCAGGGAGAGTCAAGCCCATCACCGTGTCTCTTGACGGATGCAGTGTGGCTTGTGCCTTTGGTCTGGCCCAGCACCTGGCCTCGAGTCCCAGCTCCATCCCGCAGTGACTGACGCGTCAGGGACACACCTGACCTCACTGAACCTGTCGTCACAGTTATAAAGGAGGAGACAGGGTTATAATTTGTATTTCCCTGACTTTTTATGAGAAACGGGTGAAACATCTATGCCGTAGTGCTCGCGAGAAGTAACTTCCCCACCGTTTCCCTTCTCCTGATAGTGTGTTTTACAAGGTAAAAAGGTCACACCGCACTTTCTGTTACTTTGATGGTCAGGGAGATTGGTCCCCACCTTGTTCCTGTGCCTGGTGTCGACTGAGCTGTGGGTGGCTTTCCTCTGCACCTGGCTCAGCCCCAAGGCACGTGCTCGTGGCAGCAGTGTTTACCCAGCACGTTCTTCCCAGATGCGACGTTTTATGACCTGCCATCTCCCGGTCTCTGGGGTGCCAAGGGCACCCTGTTACTCAGGGCAGAATTCAAGTCAGTGACTTACGACAGGAGTTTCATGTAATAGTGGAAAAGACGTAAGTCAAGAGGTTTCATTCTAACTGTGTTAGTGTTTGCGTTTTCTTGCAAGCCTGCAAAGACGTTCACGGCCGCGGCATGAAAATAAAGGGGTTTCTTGGCTTGAAAATGGAAACAAAATGACAATGTCATTTTAAAATTGCTATTTCTAGTCACTTTATCAAATGCAGTAAGAAGTAACTTCATATATCTGGCAGACAGATAACAGTTCTGGGCCGGGGCACTCTTGTTTTTTCTGTTTTTTTTTTTTTTAACATTTTTAAACATTGAAGTATAGTCAGTTACAATGTGTGACTTCCTGGTGTACAACATCGTGTTTCAGTCATACATGCGCGTACATACAGTTGTTTCGTATTCTTTTTCGTTACAGGTTACTCTTTATGAAAATATGTAATGTGAGGGCGTGTAGGGTCCAGTTTATCCTGTGGAAAGTTTTGTCCAATAGATTGCTTGCCCTTCTTAAGTAAGAAAGCTGTGATCTTTCACATTCAGCCACCTCTTCTGGGTAAAAAATTTTAAAACCTTGTCCCTAGTAATGAATTGCTAAGAGTACACTTGTTTCCTGCATTTTCTGACCCAGGCCGTCCACCCACTGTCGCTATTACCTGAGTAACTCACACCTTCCTTACCTATGCAAATTTGTCAAAATAAGAAAGATGTGATTTTGTACACATTTTTGCTATTTTGATGTGTATTCTTGTGTGCAATCTTTAATATAATTTTGAAAGTGGAAAAATTTCGAGAGTAGCCCATAGTGACTTGTTTATCATTCCCTCTGGAGATGGATACAGGATAGAGCTGATGCAGCGGCGGTAACGTTTGCTTCCCGTGAGCCGCTGCAGAGCGAGCTGAAGATACTATGCCCCTTTACCGCCGAATTCTTTAGTGTGTGTTTCCTAAGGACAAGGACGCGCACTTATGAAACCAAATTACGACGATAAAAATCAGGGCACTGAATTGGCAGTCCAGGTCCAAATTTCATCCATCGCCCAATGCCCTTTGCAACTGTTTATTCCTGTTCAGGGACCCTGTGCAGGGCTAGACACTGCACTGAGGGACCGCATCATTTTCATCTCCTCTTCCCGAGATAGTTCCTGCGTTAATGTGTTTTTCTTTCTTGACCTTACAAACTTTTTTGAAGAATGAAACTCTTTTTTTGATTCTTTTGGTGGGAATGCCATGGAAACGATGCTGTGGGCCCCTTAGTATGTCACATTGGGCAACATGGAATGCGTGTTTGTATCAATGTGGCTGATGTTCATTTTGAGGACTTGATTACCAAGGTATTGTCAGCCAGGTGTCTCTACTGCAAAGTTACTGTTTTTCCTCTTTAATGAATATGTGATTTATGGGGAGATGCTCTGAGACTGTGTGAATGCCCTGTTCCACATCAATGTTTTACCCACTATGTTTAGCATCTATTAATGGCCTCTCTGCCGCCCGCATTCCTTCTGTGTGCATCTGTCGGCTTCTGTTACAAGAAAGACTCCCTTTCTCTTCTACTTGTTTATTTAGTAATTTATTCATATAGGTTTGGGCCAGTAACTTTTAATTTTATTCTGAAAGTTTTAATCCACTAGAATTATTATTTATTTTGATGCTTGGATTTGTCTGCATGTGACCAGTGGGAGCCCTTCAAGCTTGGCTCCTGTGTCTTTTTGATGTTCACATCATTCTTTAACCACTTTGTTGCTTTTTAACATGAGATCCTGCAGATTCATTTTGCACTTTTTCTGTCCCGGACTTGGTGTCAGCCTCCTCTTCAAGGCACTCTGGTTCCTTTCCCTGTAGGATATTGACTGTAAACCAGGTACTGGCGCAAGTTGTGATCATTGCTTTCGGGGAACCATTGCTGCCAGATGTTCTCAACAGAGCTGAGAAATACATCAAAGTGTCTGTCTGTCTGCCTGTCTGTCCATCCGTCTATCTATCCATCCATCCATCCGTCTGTCCACCTGTCTATCTGTCAACGATCTACTGTCATCTGTCTTTCATCTACTTGACTGTTATCATCTGTCTTTCCTGTATCACAAACGACGAGTTCATGCCTGTTGCTTTTTTGTCTCTCCCCCTTTTCATATTTGTAGCTACTTCTCCAGCAGTGACCAACTGGACTCACATTTTCCTCAATGTACGTGCTTATTTACTCAAGCATAGAATGCATAGAAGTTTCAGAATTGCTAACCCGTCCCAAAAAGGAAACTTCCCATGCAGAGGTCAGTGTGGTCTGCAGTTCTTTTATTCTGAAGTAAGCTTCAGTGAACACAGTGAAAAGCACAGATCTTGAGATCTTAAGTGCACAGTTCGGAGCGATGACAGGTGCAGACACTAATGTCACCGACACGCCTGTCTTAACTAAGGTCTAGACTACTTCTGTCGCCCGGAAAGTGTTCTCACACCTTCCCAGTTAATTCCTTGTCCCCAGAAGGTAACCGTTTTCCTTATTGCTTCCACGATGGACTAGTTTTTCCAGCTACAGAGCTTTGCACAGATAGGATCTTACATTTCTGTGTGGCTGCTCTCATCCAGAACTGTTGCAGGTAGCTGTCGTCGATGTGCTTTTTCCTGAGTGGGATTCTGTTGTAGGAAGAGACCAGTTTGTTTATCCAGTCTCCGTTCAACGGACATTTCGGTTGTTTGAGGTTGTAATGAATAACGCTTCCAAGGATGTTCCTGCACCAGTGTTATCAGCATACCTTTTGTTCCTAAATACTTAGAAGTGGAGTTACTGGGTCAGAGGGTAGGTATTAGTTTGTTTTTTAAGGAACTACCACACACGTTTGCCAAGTGGCTGCACTGCTTTTTCACAGCCAGCAGTTGCCGACTAGCAGCGCCGGAGACTCCGTGAGCCAGTGCCAGGTGGTTGAGCTTGTCAGCTGTCCCTGTTCTGGTGGCCTGGTGGCACTTCATAACTCCTTTGCCTTTTTCTGATGGCTAATACTGCTGAGTGTCCCTTCAAGCACCTTGTGGCTGTTGGCGCCTCGTCTGTCTGGGGTGTTCACCCAGTCTGTGTGCTCGATTTTGATTGGGCTGGTCTTCTCGTTTGCTGGGTTGTGGGCGTCTGTTAAACATTTGCATAAAGCCTATTGTTAGGTGTATGTTTTCATGTATTTTCTCTATGTTTTGCCTTTTCATTTTCTTGGACGTGTCTTTTGACTAGTGGAAGTTTTACATTTTAACGTATTACAGTTTATCACCCTTATTTCTTTACAGTGAGTGATTTCTCAGTTGTGTTTAAGAAACATCTATTTGGCTACCAAGAAGCCCTCCCACTTTTTTTCTAAAGATGTTACAGTTTTAGCTTTTATATTCTGGTCTGTGATCCATCTCAAATTAATTTTTCTGTACACTGAGTTGAGTTTTATTTTACTTTTTCCCTTGTAGGTATTATTTATTGAAAAGATTTTCCTTCCTCATTGAATTGTGTAAGAGCCTTTGTTGAAAATCAGCTGACCTTATGAATGTGAATCTTTATTTGCACTGTGTATTCAGCATCACTGAACTAGAGGTCGATCCTAAATGCAGTGTCAGACTGATGAGAGTAGCTTTATAGTAGGTCTTGAAATCAGGAAATATAAGTCTTTTGTTCTTTATCAAGACTGTTTTGGCTATTCTGAATTATTTGCATTTCCATATAAATTTTAAAATCATTTTCATCAAATTCTAAGGAAAGAGTCTGATTGGAATTGTGTTGAATATATCAGGTAAGCAGGAGATAATGAACATCTTAATGATTTTTGAGTCTTCCAGCCTATGAACATGACACATCTCTTTCTTTTTATTCTTTACATATTTTATGTATATTATATATATATTTAAAAATATATACCTTAAATGTATATTTATTTTTATTATTCATACATTACACATTTTATTACTTTATTATTTACTTAACTCTTCTTTAGCTTTTTCACAGCAATGCTTTGCAATTTTCAGTGTAGAAGTCTTGGATCTTTGTTAAATTTATTTGTAATAATTTTACTTTTTAAAATTATTGTAAAAGCATTTCAGTTTTATTTTATTTTCCAATTTTTGCTGCTAATACTTAGAAATGCAATTGATATGCTGCAGATTGTGGAATAAATTCACTTATTAGTTCTAACAATTTTGTTTTTTTTTTATAGATTCCTTAGTATTTTCTACCAAGAATCTGTGTTACCTGTGAGTGTAAGCAGTTTTACTTCTTACTTTCCCAGCGTTATTTCCTTCATTTTGTCTTCTTGCCTTCTGCATTGGCTGCAGCCTCCTACGAGTGTCTATCTGAATAGAGGTGGTAAGAGTAGATATTCATGCCTTCTTCTTAACTTAGGGGAAACATTCAATATTTCACCATTAATGTAATGCTTCCTAGAAATGTTTTACCAGATTGAAGAACGTACATTGTACTCCTAGTTTACGGGAGAGTTTGTGTCATGAACGAGTATTCAACTTTCAACTGACTTTTCTGCATCTACTGAAATGATCATATGACTTTTCTTTTTACTTTTTCAATATGCATATTTAACATTTTTTATTAATATGGTAAGTCACATAGGTTAATGGTAAAATATTAAACCAACCTTGCATTTCTTGGATTACCCCATCTACTCACGCTGTATCATACTTCTTCTGTTGCTGGATTAAATTTTATCAGATATGATGTAAGTGTTTTCTCCCAGTTTGTGGCTTTTCTTCTCATTCTCTTTATTGGTGTCTTTCACAGAGCAGAAATCTTTGATTTTAATGAAGTCTGACTCATCAGTTACTTCTTTCATGGGTCATGCCCTTAAGTGTTGTGTCTAAAAAAGTCATCGTTATACCCAAGGTTGTCTAGACACTTTTGTTGTTGTTCTCGTCTAGGTGTTCTACAGGTTTGTGTTCTACATTAGGTCTGTAATCCCTGTTGAATTAATTTTTGTGAAAGGTAGAAGATCTGTCTCTAGATTCATTTTTTGGAATGTGGGTGGTGGTGTTCCAACAACATTTGTTGGAAAAAGAATCCTTTTTCCATTGGATTGCCTCTGATCTTTTGTCACAGATAAGCTATGCTTGTGTGGATCTGTTTGGAGCTATTTTTTCTATTGATCTGTTTTCCTCTTCTTTCACCAGCATCACACTGTCTTGATTATTGTAGCTTTAAAGTAAGTCTTGAAGTTGGGTCATGTCAGCTCTTTGGCTTTTTCCTTCTCCGTCAGTGTTGTGTTGGCTAGCCTGGGTCTTTGCTGTCACTGTCCACAGAGCGTCTTGCTGGGCTTTTGATGAGGATTGTATTCAATCTGTACAGTCTGATATGCAGACCTGCTGACAGAGAGATGCCCCGGGAATAACCCTGTGTTAGAACTCGTCACCGTGCACTGTGACTTTTTCTGATGGTGACCTGTAGGTTCCTGAACGGCCTTTGGGTCACTGCCGTTCACCTCCTCGCTGCCTGCTGTTTTACCCCAAGTGCTGCAGTAGCAAGGTCATCCTGGTTGCCATAAGATATGGCACGTGATACTTGGACTAAATTTTTTTTTTTAATTTAAAAATGTTTTTTTGGGGGGAGGTTAATTATATTTATTTATTTGTTCACTAATTAACAGAGGTCCTGGGGATTGAGCCCAGGACCTGTGCTTGCTACCGCCAAGCTACACCCTCCCCACCCAGGACTCAGCTTTTTACTGGAAAAATCAAATACTGTGACTAGGGTGATGAGAACACACCACAGCCTGTTGCTTTCTTTCTATTTGAATGCTTTCCCAGCATTCTCAAAGCACCCTCAGGTGAGCAGGTTTGGGTGCTGGGCTCTTTCCACAAATGAGGAAGGTGCTGGGCAAGGAAGCTAAGATATTGGCTAAGATTATTCCCTTAGCAAACAGTACTGTTGAGACTGTTCCTCAAGACTTGTGAACCTTCAGTCAGTTCTTCTAAGAGTCCATTTGATCCGGATGGGGGTGAGGGTGAAAGAGAGTGTGGACAGGCTGACACAAGTCTTGAGAGGTTCTGCTGGTCACCGCGGCCACTGCTTGGCTGGACAGGGGTGTTCCCAGCTCGATAAAGCAAGTTTCTTTGGCTCTTTCAAGATGTTGTCCGTATTTGCTAATTTTACAAAATTGATAGCCTAGAGCAGAATGTTAAAACAGATTTCCCCTAATACAGTTTATCAGGATTCTCGGTCTTAATACAGCCAGTTTTATATCACTTAGAATTTAGTGATAAGGAGATAGGAAAAATATGCCTAAATCCAGAAGGGCTCTCGGGGTTAGCCGGAGAGTTCTGTCTCTGAACGGCGAGTTATTGAGCTGCCACCTGTCCTGACCTCTGGGCAAGTTTCATTGTGGAAAATGTCATTCCAAAGCTCTGTCCTTTGGTGTCACGTGGAAGAATGATATGGTATCCCCAAGGAGACATCGCTCCTGATGCACTTAATGGCTCTGACCTGAAGGGCGTCTCGTGCTGAAGGGAGTCTCCTCGCTGAGGAGGAGTTCTGACTTAGGAGTCCAGGACCCCTCAGCTGTGACGTCAGCACAGGTGCGGTGGTGGGAAGCCCGGCGTGAAGCCCAGCCTCTCCTTCCGTGGCTGACTCTCGAGACATTTACATAAGAGTCGGGATAGTCTGGAGATTTGGGGCACTGAGAGACTGGGCAAAACGCTGAATCTCTATTGAAGAGGACATTTTCACTCCCACACGTTAATTAAGGTAATATAGCTGCTCATTTACACGCTGAGTGTACCTTAGAGATGATACTTCAGATGAGATATGTAAATACCTGCATCATGTATGATATCCTGCTAATGTTTTATATATATTATATATATAATATCTTGTCAGTCTTACAAATAGGACCGTATGTATACATACATAATCTTTTTCATTGTCTTTGGTCCGTTCCTGCTGGAATATAAGCTTCCCAAGGGCATGGATTTTTATTCTATTTGTTATCTGTGAACCCAGAGGAGGGTGGTTTAGGCACTCGAACTGCTAGTGTTGTGCTTGGTCCAGATGGTCTCTGGTGTTGTAGTGGAAACAGAGCTGGTCTTGGTATCAGGGAAATCAGTTGCTAATTCCAAGCTCTTAGGTCCTGAGATGGTCACATAGTCTCTCCAAGACCAAGTCCGCCTTTGGTAAAATGAGAACAACAGTGCGTGTTTCTGTGGAAACAAGGCCATTCTCCAATTACAGGAGAAAAGATATCTAGTATTTTCTGCTTTGTAATCAATTTTAAATAAATGTTAGTTTTTTTCACCAAAGCTTTCTCTTTCTTGCTGCATTTTATAACCAGACATAGGGTTAAACAAGCCCCCAGTGGAAGTAACACCACTGAAGAGTCAGCTGCTGTGCTTGGAACAAAGACGGAAACCATGACCTCTTCCTTTCATTTTATTTTTATTCAGTTTGTAAAATGATGAAAGAAGCAGAGGCACGTGTGAGATGTCTGTGTCACTGAAGTTAAGAACGTGTAGCCTGATCAAACAGGACCATTTGCATCTTACAGTAAGTGAACAAGAGAAAAAGTTTCCTGCTTGAAAACCTGTGTTCACTGTAATCTCTAAATGATAACAATATGAATCCATGTGCCGACGCTGCTGGAAACCATGTTTTGAAAGGTGCAGAGGAATTACACAGTCATATAAGGTGAGAGGCCGCAGAAGGAGTTGGTGGCAGGGATTCTAACAGAACACGACCAAGCCAAGAGAGTCTTAGCCTGTTTTGTAGCTACAGAGCTTTGAAGAGTGCAGAGTTCACGTGTGGGTCTTCGAGTCCTTTGATTGTGCGCAGCCCTACATTCAGGCTCAAGGTCACACCAGAAGGGTAACTGTCATCCGAGCCTTTCAGTGTCTTCTCCAACTCTCTCTTGCTTCCATTCTGGCTACGTAGAGACAAGCTCATTTCAGAAAACATTAATTAAATAGTTGTGCATTACAAGGACTTGAGATGAGTGTCAGAACCATTATTTGGATATAGTTTTCCCTATTTTAATTTATATATATTTTTATTGAAGTGGAGTCAGTTTACACTGTTGTGTCAGTTTCAGTTCCTGGTGTACAGCTCAGTGATTCAGCCATACATGTACATGCATATAGTCGTTTTCATATTCTTTTTCACCATATGTTACTACAAGATACTGAATATAGTTCCCTGTGCTGTACAGTATGGACTTGTTGTTTGTCTGTTTGGTATATAGTAGTGTGTATCTGCAAGTCTCGACCTCCTTGATAGCACTTATCAAAGTGGGATTTTTAAATTTTAAAAACTGTTTCTTAGTTGCTGTTGCCTCTTCTGTAGTTTAAGATCCATGATGGAAGTACCATTCCTACTTGCTCATTTTCTATACCTAGTAGTTGGCCATAAATAGATGCTCAATAATTGTTTATTTTATTTAAAAAATTTTTGTTTATGTTTTAATCTCCATTAAAACTGGGGGTTGAACCCAGGACCTCCTGCATGCTAAGCACACGCTCTACCACTGAGCTCCACCCTCCCCACTTCTTTTATTTTAAATTAAGCCACGTGCAGTTCTGTCATACAAAACACCTACATTTTGAAAAATTCCTTTATAATTTTGCTTCCTCCACCAAAATCAAAGTCCAAATACAGAAAAGTTTTATACTTTTTAGGAAAAATGACCCATAAATTATTTGGATGATCTTTTTCAGGTGTAATAAGGGGTATTTTCAAAGCATTTTTATTTCAAGTCATAATTTTCAAAACTGGGGTGGACTGTTTTGTGTACCTTCAGGGACGTCATAGTCATCACGTGAGGCTGTGTTTTTTGTTTGGATCTAATACAGTATTACTTGGGAGATGCTCTCTGAATAAACTTGATAAGCACACGGGTAGGACCGTCACGTAACGTCCAATGTAAGCCTGGTCATAACGTCACAGTCCTGTGCTGCTGGTTGTCTCAGAAAATGGAAGACAAAGTGCGCGCTAAGCAGTGACTCATTGGCTCAAACACATTTCATCCCATCGGATGGAAAAACTCCGGTACAGTTACTAAAATGTGGTCTTGTAACTTTTTTCTAAATCTTGATTATAAGCATAGAAACATGGTTAGGATACAGATAAGGTCATATTCCTATTAAGGACCAAGTTGGCATGACTTTGGACTCTCATGGTTAACCTTGAAGGAATCTCTTTTTCTCTAAGTTCTCCTCCTGGCAGTAGGGATGGCAGGGTACTGAACACAGGACAGTCTGTCCGTGGAGTCACCCTGTCCCCTGACCCCCCCACGCTGGTTTTCTGTTCTGACCGAGGCCTCTCATTACAGAAGCTCCCTGGACCCCGACTCAGAACTCTTGGGTCGGTTCTTTTAGTTCTTACAAGCAGCCCTCACTGAGGAGTGGCTCCCAACTAGACTGGGGACTTGCTTCTGTCTGTGTGACCAATGTGGTGTCCTGTGATTTCCCAAAAGCAAGGTGGGGTCAGGCCAAAGGCAATTGAAATCATCACCCAAGAGACCAAAACTGTCATGTTCCCAGGTGTCTGTCCCCGAACCCAACCAGGGAAGAAGGAAGTTCCTCTTTGCGGGCCCCTGGCCACACCTACTTCATTCTAAAAGCACCGCTGGAAGTTTGAAGCGCACACAGTCACAAGGTCACATCTGACCCGAAGCAGGTGTTCGAGTTTCGTGTTCCTGAAGCAATATTCTCGGGCTGGTGCACTCTGAACATGGCCTCACAGATCATAAAACCCTGGAGCTGTAAGTGGCTTTAAGTGTTATCTGTTGAGTCTGGAGAAGGTGACAGGGAGGAGGAAAAGTATAAATGTTACTGAGTGAAAGAATGGGGGTAATTCTGCATAGTGTTCAGACGCACCAGCAGTTCTCCAGGCGTGTTATGAAGGCGGTGAACCTGTGTTCTCCCACAAAGAAGACCTAAGATCTTCAGCACAAACCTGTCCTGAGAATCAGGAAGCAGACGGCATGTGAACAAACCCAGGACCTCAAACGTAACTCCCATTGAGTGAGGCAGGCTCAGGTCCAAGGAAAACTATTTTAAAACTCTTGATGTGACCACGGTGCTGAAAAACATACTTTAAAACATGCTTTCATATTTCATTTGAAAAACCAAAATTGAAATGCCTTTGAGTGCTTTTAGTAGACAAAGCTCAAAAGTAGAGCAAAAGAATTTTCCAAATTCAGCTTAAATGATGATGGCTACTATTTAACATCGCCCCTAAAATGAGGGGTCAGTGTGACTGGAATGTATACAGATTAAGGAAGGACCATGGTGCTCTCTGGTGGTAACATCCTTGTATCTGCTTGAAAAAGACAAAATCAACTAACTTCCAGAAGTGAGATGCACCACAAGTAGTGATTTTTCTTAAAACTTACGTTCAGCAGCCGGAATCAATAAACTCAATCTTGTTCAACTATTAAAAAAAAACTTCCATTCAATAGTATTTTCATGTAATTAGATTGTATTTTTTGAGCAATAAATTGTATTTTTAGAGTCCAGCATCCATGCGAATATGTGGGAACTCAGTTCTGTTGGGGGCAGAGCTAGAATTCTATGTTTCTCACCTATGATGTGTGGGAGGTGGGGGTGAGGGGGCCCGAGGGGATCCAGGGAGGAGGAGCCGCTGGAACCCGTCACGCGGAAGCCGGGTCTACAGCCGTTCCGGGGTTCGGGCACCGTCCAAGGACAGGTGGGGTTGAGGTCACCGCCTTACGTCCACGTAGCTTCCTTTCCTTCAGGACGGACGTCTGCCTCCCGTGTGCCCGGCTCACGGTCTGTCCCGTGTTGTGGTGGATTTGCCGTGGAAACCCAGGCCCCCGCATCGACACGTGATGTGAGGCTTTGCTCTGGCGGCACGCCTTCTGCATCTGACCCGCTAAGCAGGGCGTCAGTCCATCACTCATGTTTCACGCAAGAAACCTTCTAGTAAGCTGAGAACTTGCATCACTGGGCAGGACCCAGTGCGGGTGGGGCGGCTTGCCGTTGCTCGGCCCCGCTCCCTCGCACACGTCACAGGCACGCCCGCGCGCGGTGACCACACACGCGGCGTCTTTCCACCTCCCAGCTTCCTGGCGCCGTATCGGAAAATGAAGTCACCGAGTCACGTGCCTCAAAGCGCTCGGAGCTGCCGGGGTGCACTCGTGCACCTGAGGGAAGGACCAGGAGGCGCGGATCCTGCCTGCTGGCTGACCAGCTCGGGAGGCGCCTCCACAGCAGTTTCACGCAGGAACAGAGGGTTGAGTGAGCAGAAGCCCCTGCTCGGGCCTGCTCAGCTGCGGCAGGCAGAGTGAAGGTGGCTCGTTTCATGGTCAGTACAGGATGCATCTCAGGTTACACGCTGAGCCCAGCGAGTATTCGGAGCAAGAACTCTTATTTTCTGGGTACGCGGGAAGTCATATCGTAAATACTCTTTTGGACTGAATGTTCTAAAATATCCCTTCATTTTAAGTGCATAGAAATGTTCAAAAAGGAAACACCTAAGATTCTGTTTTAGTAGATGTGGAAAAAGCACTTTAAAATAGTGTTTATTCAAGATCAAACTCAAAGCAACGTGGAGCAGAATGGAATTTTCTCCCCCTGCTGAATGCTGTCTACAGGAACCTACAGCAAACATTACACGTAACAGTGAATTCGTAGAAACAGCCCTTTAACTCCAGGGGCCGTCTGCTGTCCCCACACCTGACCACCACTGTGGCGGAAGGATTTGCCGGCGCACTGACAGGGAGCAACAGGAACAGTTCAGCCGAGCGAAGGTTCTGAAAGCCCAGCATTGAGAGAAAGGGCCAGAGGGCAAGAGAACATGTTTAGAATGATGTGTGCGTGCGTGTGTGTGCGGTTCAGAGCACAAAACCATGGCTTACTGTCATTGTGAATGTACATTGAATAGATATGTAAGCAGAGGTGTGGAGAAGGAACAAAGCTACATGCTCAGGCATCTGGGGGAGGGGACGGTTGACTTGGGTCGTCTGTAAGGTTTATTTCTAATAATTATTTCTAATTATTCATTAAGTGAGGGATCCAAAGGAAATATAATAAAGTATCGGGTACCTGGGTATTGCACTACTTCTGTACTTTTAAAATACATTTGAAATATTTCGTAAGTGAAAAACGGTATTAAAAAATAAAATGAATATCTGTGTGTCACCACAGGATGGCACCATAAATCCACGAATGGACCTATCCTGCGTCAGCAGTGGGGAAGAAAGGTGTGCACTCTGTCGCACTGGCTCATACACAGTCAACAGAAAGTCTGCAGGTTCCTGCAGTCGTGTAGTTCCTGTCTACGGGTAATGATGTGAGTGTAAATGTGTGTGTAAGTGGGTAACTTCCCTGCAACTCAGAATCGGGAAGAAATCCAGCCCGCAGCAAGGAATCTCAGAAATAGCACAGTAAAACTGTATTGATCTGCATTCCACTAACTATGAGTTCAGATTATGTGGGGAGGAAGTTGTCCTCTGCATTCACATAGGTGGCTTGCTGAGGGCTCCTTTTCTGACCAGGAGAAACAGAAGGATGTGTGGACTTGGGGCAGAAGGTCCCAGCTCTGCCCCTCACTAGCTTTGGGATGTGACCCTCAGTTCCTGTTTCTAGAAAATGGGTAGAACCACCCGACTGACAGAGAGCTGTTCTGAGCTAAGTGTCTCCTTGCGTTTCCACTGATAAGCCTCTCAGTTCATGAGCCTGGTGCCCCCCTGTGTTGCCCACCCACCCAGTACGAGACTGTTTGCCAACCGCTGGTCCAAGGGCTGCTATTCACCGTGAAACACCTGTAAAACACACACTTAGGTATAAAAACACTTAGTTCAAAATAGGGTTCTACACTATATGAGGCTTTTAGATAGTCAATTAACAGCATTTTATTTTCTTTGAGAACCTGCACTGTGCTTCGTGTATGAAAGAACAAAGATTTTATTTACTTTGGTTTTAAAATAAAATATGTAAAATTCTTAACAAAGCTAAGACTGAAGACTTTTTTCTTTCTATCACTAGTAGGTCTGAAGTGACAATATGGTTTGACTTCATGAAACAATAGTACTATTTTTTATGAATTTTGCATTTCACAGTTAGTATGACAGTAAAAAAAACCAAAACAAAACAGTGAGAAATGTTACTCCCAGCCAAATGTTACTCCCCTGGGCCAACTTTGTGATTGCTCTGTTATCTCAAAAATATGCACTTTTTTTTTTCTCGGGTTGGCATGTGATAGAGTTTCAATAACATTTAGATAACAGGGTTTAAGATACAAGAGTATTTCAGATACGCGATGACACCCCTGGCCTGGTGCAGGGCCAGCGCTCACCAGGGTGAGCGCAGATTCTAAAGCCAGAAGGGCGTTAAAGATGTTCCTTTGTTTCATTAGGGAGTTCTTTGGTTTTATGAAAGAAATTGAGTTTGAGATTGTAAATTAGAGCAACCTAGTTAGAGAAGGGCAGGAAACAGATGCCGGGACGGATAATCTAATCTTGACGGCAGAGAACAAGGATTGTAGGTGAAGGCAAAATCAGACAGGCTTCGTGGGTGGTGAAATTACGAAAACCACTTGGGACAGACAGTCTGGAGGGATGAAGTCTGAGCATGAGTTGAACTGCTGCCTGATGAGTGTGATTTTGTAAGGCATCAAGTTGAGCATCGGATCAAAGTTTGAAGCTTTAAGGTGATGGTTTTAAGATAAAGGGGAAAATAATGTTCATGCAGCTGTGACTTTCATATTCAAGAGGCCCATAAGAAAGACTTAAAAATATGGTAAGCAAAAGATTTTTTTTTAAGTAACAAGCAAATAAAACACGGCAAGTCAGTCGTGACGATCTGTCTGTTGATGACCCCAGGCAGGCTCTGCCTTTGCTAACGGCTCGGGGTGCTTCCTGGTGAAGGTCCAGGAGGGAAGGGATTGACCCTCATCCTCGCTTTTCTGCGAATTGTTTTCAATCCAGTTATTTTTAGAAACGTGGAGCTGGCAATGACGGTGCAGTCTAAGCTCCTCATTTTAAAACGGGGAAACTGAGGCACGTGGTAGTTGCTGGGATAATCGCGCTGGGGGAAGACTGGGCTGTCTGACGTGGTTGAGCCGTGCGGGGTAACGTGCTTCTCAGGCTCCGGCGGAGGGAGGAGGCCGTGTCAGGGTGGCCTGCCGTCCAGGAGGAAGAGCAGAGAAGCCGGGTGGGGCCGGCTTGGGGTACAGCAGAGAAACTCCCCTCTCCGCGTGCGCAGGGGCCGTGCCGCCGAGGCCGCGGACGGGTGGCTGTGCGGAAGCGCGCCGTCCTGGGCGCCGGGGACTGGGCGGCAAGATGGGGCTGTCGGCAGGGCCTTCCCCTCCGAGGGCAGCAGGGCGCGAGCTGTCCCGGCCTCTCCCCGGCTCCTGGCTGCCCCCTGGCTGGTGTGAGCAGGACTCCAGCCCTCACCGGCCTTCTCCCTGTGTGTGTCTGTTCTTCACGGGGCCTTCTTTCTACAAGGACACTGGTCTTACTGGGTTAGGGGCCCACTGCTCCAGTGCGACCTCCTCTTAACTGGTTACATCCCAGTAAAGCCGCATGCTGAAAGACTGGTGTTAGGACTTCAGTGCGGTATTGGGGGGGGGGGGGACGGGACACACAGCTCAACCCGTCACAGGGGAAGAAACCGTAGTTTTTATCTGCGGGGGGAGTTAGGTCGGTTGTCGGTTGGTTTGTTTAGTGGGGCCCGGGGGGCGGGGCCAGGACCCCCGTGTGCTGGGTGCGCCCCGCCCCATGCTCGCCCCGCCTCCTCCCGGGCACAGGGCTGGCTGGGCGCTCCCCGGTGGCGGTGGGAGAAGCCCGGCCCTGCAGCCACGGGGGGTGGGGGGGCCTCTGTCTGCTTTGCTGTTCCTCAGGGGTCCACCCATAGTCCTTTCCCCATCCTCTGCGCGTTTCCTGGAACCCTCACACCCTCCCGAGGCTTACCCCGCCCCCTCCGTGGCGCAGCCCCGGCCTGTGTGGCCGGGCGCCCACGTCCCCGGCAGCCCCGGCCCACGGGCCTGCTGCCTGCCGGCACCTCGCGGGGCCACAGCCGGGCCCGGGCCCCCCGTCCTCGCCGACCTTCACTTCCTCCCCTCCGCAGCCAAGTCAGTTCCCGCCCGGGTGAAGGCCCCTCCGTGGGGTGTCACCTGGTCCTGTCGCCTGGGCGACACCTTTGGCGCGTCCCTTCTGCCGCCTTCCACGTACGGGGAGCCCCTCGGCCTCACAGTCAGCCTCCTCGCCGCCCTCCAGCTCTGCCTCTTTGCTTGAATTGTGTGTGCAGCTCAGGTCTTCATCTCCTTTGCATGGATGGACTTGTCCTTCCGCTCCCATCTGGCCTCGACGCTGGGGTCAGAGAGGTGGTCCTGGAGCTCAGATCCAGCCCTTTTATCCTCCTTCTGATCTGAAGACGCGCAGGATCTGTCCTGTCCCCCACGATCTTCGCTGCCGTGTCGTTAGTTTGTGCAACGTCCGCGGAGAAGCGGCTGGGTGCCCGGCCCGAGGCTCGGCTCAGGGAGGGTCCAAGACACTTTCTCGGGTCCTACGTGACTTCCCCGGCGGAGTGCCGAGCACGCTGTACATCCCAAACCTCTAAGATAGTCTTGTTTGAAAAAAAAAAAGCTTCACTGAAATTGAAAGCAGTGGGGACTGGCTGGTCCGATAGGAATGGCGTAGACTTCAGGTGAAAAGGACGAATAAAGCTGTTTCCCCACACGCTCCTCATGTACTCGTTTCTCCAGGCGCCCCAGCGACGCAGAGCTGTTTACGTCCCTGCACAGTTAGTCCTGCCCTTTCTCCCTGATGCCGGAGCCCCCAGCTCTGAGGTAAAAAGAAGAAGAAAGCACAGTCATTAAAATGACCGTCCTTAAAAAGCGTGTCACCTGGCTCGGGTAACACACCTGCAAAGATGGGGCAGTCACAGCTGAAGGAACTCAGGGGAGACAGGCGAAGAGACGAAACACCGTTTAGACAGCTCCGATGTCTCTAAAGGCTGCCGGCCTGGTGACCTAATAGAGCAGGAAGAGTAAGAGCAGACGCTCTGAAGGTGAAGAGTTTGCCTCCGGTTAACCGACGACAAAATACTCATCCAGCAAAGTGAGAGTAATGATGATGATGATGAATCCTCATTGACCCGGTTCATCCTTAATAAAGTCATCCTGCTTGATGGTGGCTCACGGGGGCTCTTTAAGGAGCTTGCAAGAAAATTCACTTTAGTGATGCTTCCTGGATGAGACCTAGAATCAAAACAAAGCAAACAAGGGCAGAACCTTGCTCTCGGCAGACGGAGAGCTCCCGGGCAAGGTTACCACTGTGCCCCCCTCCAAAGCTTCCCCTACACAGGTACGGTTACACGGGAGGGTAGAGAAGCTGCATAGAATTTAGAAATGTCAGCTTTTGTGTTTGAAACATGATTGTGAAAACTGTGCATAAAATAAACGGCGCTCGTTACACCTGATGTTGCCACACGCAGTCACGCGCCTGTGTCCTCATTTCTCTCGAGCATCTGCCGAGGAGTGGAATTGGGTCATATGACAGTTTAAAATTTTGAGGAACTATCAAACTGCTTTACAAAGGAGCTGTGCAATTTTAACATTCCTACCAGCTGAGTGGAAGGCTTCCAGTTTTTCCACATCTTCCCAACACCTGCTATTGTCTGTCTTTTTAATAGAACCATCCAGTGAAGATGACGTGTTATCTCCTGGTGGCTTTGATTTGAACTTCCCTCGTGACTAAGGTTTCCATCGGCTGATGAAAGATGGATAAACAAAGCATGATGTGTCCACAGAATGGAATATTATTTGGTACTGAAAGGAGTGGCAAGCTGACACAGGCTGTCACGTGAATGCAACTCAGAGATTCTGCTCAGTGAGAGAAGCCAGTCAAAAAAGACCATGTATTGTATGAACTCATTTTTATGAAGGGTCCAGAACGGGCAAATCTTTGGAGACAGAAAGTGGATTAATTGTAGCCTAAGGCTGGGATTAAGGAGAATGGAGAGTGAATGCTAATGGGTACGTGGTTACTTTTTGAGATGATGAAAATATTCTAAGGTTAGATTGTGGTGATGATTGCACAGATTTTAAAATATATGAACCCCCTTAAGTTGTGCATTTAAATGAGTAAACTTCATGGTGTGTGCAATTATGTCTAGTAAAGCCACTAAAAATAACTGCACTTTGGGTGATCAGAGCCGGGTCAAAGTCAATAAACCTTTTGTGATGTGGATAAATAGCTAAGAATTTGCTTTTTAAAGAAGTATGTGTTTAGAAGGATTCAGTTTTCTTAAATTAGAGCATGTATCAAGCTCTAGGGGAAAAAAAAACACTTATTTTGCAGGTGACAATAACCCCTCAGTCTTTGTCAATTTGAAATTGAGGCCTGAATTTTAAACTTAAATTATTTAAAAGCTTCCTGTCTTGGCCAGAGATGGGCTTTTGGTCTCAATGATAAATTGTCTCCAATTGAGGTCTTACATATCAAATGATTGGCATCCAGGGCAGAAAGTCATGAAAAATCCACCTTTCTCTTCTATTCTGCAGTTCATAGTCCAGGGGTTTCTTTGTTAAAGAGATGGAAATTGGAAATAGAATAGAGAACAAGCTTTTAGATTAAATTTACATTCCATATCAGTGAGATCTGTTCTAAAATTAACCCAAGGGTGAGTTCATCACAATATTTCAGATTTTTTTTCCCAAAACCATTTCCACATGCATTTATCTTATTTGGTCCTGAAAAAAGAAGCTGTGTGGTAGATCCTCGACACATTTACCGTCAACTTTTGATATCAGAGAGCGTTAGTAACACGACTGGGTGTGTGATGTGGTCCTGGGCATCAGAACCGAGGCTGGAGAAGAACTTATCTGGTACCCTCCTGTGTTCCTCTTACGCCACCACCTGCCCTGAGTCGTGGCTGAGATTACACATATAAAGAAAGCAAACCTCTGAGGCTGAAACTAAGACTTCACTCAGGGTGGCGTGGAAAGAATTCCTTCTTGGACTCAAAATGGATTTTTGGAACCAAAAAGCTTTCACCTCCATGCTCCTTGGGCCAATTAATCATTTTAGGTATTTCAGTTCAACTTTGTTAACATTTAAGATTCCTGTCCTCGAAATGCTGTCTTCAAGACCTGACTTTTAGGGCCTTTCAGTTTTACTTCAAAAGAGGAGAGTTTCACTTTACCTGATGAGGCCTTATCTCTGAATTCCACTGTTCGCGCGGCTCCCGGGCTCGTGAAGACTCAGAGATAGGCCTTTTATGCGCGTCATGACTTTTTGCAATAACGAGTGGCTGACGTTAAACTTGGCAGCTTAATGAGGACACGCTAATCACACCGCTGGAAAGACAAGACGCACTCCTGTCCTTGGTACATTGTTCACTTTTAATCCTTTCTCCTCGTGGGGCCCAGAATGTATAGAAGTCTTTGTGCAGCTTCAGAAATCGCTGAAGAGCCCTTCAAAGCAAAACCAATCTTACAAAAATCTCCCCCTCCCCCCGGCTCCCCCGTCACATGACCAGGTAATGTACTTGATTCATACAAACAGGTAATCCGCAGGCCGCGCTCCAGACAGCTAAGTGGGTTTAACGTAAACTCTGGCTGCGAGGGGGAGAAGCTCCGTAAATGCATCATTTGTCTTCTGGGCACTTGGTGAAAATCTACCCATTACACAGCGCAGGCCTGGTGGAGGCGGCCGCGCCCTTTTGATGTGGAAGAGCTCCCTTCGTCCCGGGAAGAGTCAGTGACCCCGCTCTGCTCTTCCCTTGGCAGAATGTGGGCGTTTTCCTGCGGCACATTCCAGCGCCTTGATGGATGGCTGGGCTGAACTTGGCCTGTGCGGAGCCAAGGGCACCCAGGTTCGGACCGGTTCTTTGTGCCGTCCCAGGGTGTCAGCAACTTGGGGAAGTCGGTCTCTCGTCTCTGGGGCCTTTCAGTGGGCAGACAGATCCTTTAACTCTCAGATAGAGCAACAAAGTGTGGCTCACGGTGTGGTCCCACCTCTAAAAAATAGCTTTTTGTGCCAGGATGTTTATCACGAGCTCGTGTCATCACGGCAGGGTGGCTGTGGCCGTCCTAGCTCGGATGGGGCGTGAGGCCCTTTATCTCTGAATGTGAAAATGGCTTTGAAGGCTGGGCAGGGAACCTGTGACAAGTTTAGTGATAGAGGAGCTGAAATGGTAAGAAGCGGGGGAGGATGGGGAAAGACACACAGCCGCTAATGGGGAGACGGGGAAATTAATCTCATCGTCTCTAGGTAGAGAAATAAATCCTTTGTTCCCCACCTGACGGAAAAATCCCAAGTATTCTGGGTCATGCCAGTGTTGTTCCATCTCATTCCTCATCTGGTTTTATGATTGGCAATAAAGCAAATATTTCAAGGCAATCAAATTAATTAGATGCTTTTTATACTCCCAGAATGGTAGGATCAGAGGACCTGGGGCCAACCCAGGGACTATCTCCTAACTGGAGCCACAGCTCCCAACTGTTTCCATTTCACTTTATTTTCATATTCTTCACCCAGAAAAACCAGGAGGCAGAGGTTTTGGAGTTCTGTTTTATCACACGTAAATTTCCTTGAGTTTATTCATTCATTTAAATTAAAGAATAACTTCCAGGTGAAATACACTTATTTCTGACTCACTTGTAGCTGTTATAAAAACAGAATCCCATGGCAATCATAGATCTTTGTTTTATTTTATGTTATTTTATTTTAATTAATATATTTTTGTTGCAGTACAGTCAGTTACACTGTGTCAGTTTCTGGTGCACAGCACAGTGTCCCAGTCATACATGTATATTTTTCAGCTGTTTGGTTCCACTGCTCAAATACCTTGATTTTTGGTCTTTATAATTCTCACTTCTTTTCTTTTTATACCAAAAAAAAAAAAAAAAAAAAAGGAAAGGAAAGGCCAGCGTAAGCTCACCACCCGGACTCAACAGTCACCAACATTTTGTTCACATTTTCTTCGCCCTTTTCTCTTTCTTTCTCTGTTGCCAAATAATTTCAAAGAGCAAGTACAGGCCTTAAGTTTGCACCACCAAAAATTGTAGGTATTTTCTGACGTTAGAAAAGACGAACAGTCATTCCTTTGTATTATCTGACATCCAGTCCACGTTCGGATTTTCTCAAAAGTGTCAGAGGCACAGAATGCCTGCCTTCTTGCTCGCCCAGGTTTAAGGAGTTCCGTCTTTTGGGTTAAGAGACCTGCTTCTTCAGACTCTCTTAGACTAAGCTTGCACGTGAGAATTAGGACAAAATCTACAAAGGAGCCAACGAGAGGTGTTTAGTGATGACCCTGGATTTGTTCGTTCATGCAACAGATAGCCGTTGGACCCACCTCTGCTTTGAAGCAAAGAGCGTTTGATTGTAGAGTCTTCCCGAGTTTGTTTCCGTTTCCCACTCTCATTCATCAGAATCCAAAGTGAGAAAAAACTACGGAGCTTTAGTTTCTGTTTAACGGCAGAATCGTCGCCTTGCTTACTCCGCTTCAGAAATCTTGGGGTCACCTCTTACTTCCCCCGCCTTTGTCCATCTGTCCAGCACATTATCAAGCCCTCCAGCGGGCCTGCAGAACGTTTCCCTGTCGGGTCCCACTTCCCTCTGTGCCTCCAGCGCGCCTGCTGCGGAACCGCGACCCGTGCCCTCGGTTACATAACCTCCGAATCCGAGCCCCTGAACGCACCCTCTCTAGCTTTAACTCGCCGACTAGCAGCTCACAGACTGTTTCTCTTTCTCTCTTCTTTCTGTAGTCATAGTAGGGCTGAGCTTTATTAACGAACTCATCTGGGGCAGGCAGGGTGCTGGGGTAGCGTTTTGCCTGTTCCATCTCACGTGATGTTCACGAGACAAGGAAGTTCCTTTTGTCAATCATGTTTTACTCAGAAGAGAAGTGCGCTTCAGGGACTTCAATTAATTCCTAGGATCGTCGAGTGAGTAATGAGTCGTCATTCCCGTCAGGAGCTCCCTGGCAGCCACACAGCTGGTCAAGACACTAGAATGAAAATTAAAGTGGTACCTTCAGAAAGGGCAATATTTCCAAAACTTTTAGAACATGCTTCAGAGGTTCCCCAGGGTTTCTTGGAGGACTGAGGGCACTGACCTGCATGAATAGCTTCTTAAACACTTGGGGAAAAAGTTAAGTAAGTGATCCACATGCCCACCCCAAGTGCCAGAAGCCATGAAGTACGTACTGGATCAAAGTTAATTTCAACCTGATCAAAGTCCCATGGTTCTTGCAAGGAAGTGTGAATACAGTAAGTGGGCAAATTAGATGGACTCTCGGAGCCTCTTCTGCCGCTGCTTTTGTTCTGGGAGAGACAGCAGTGGGGGCAGTGGGAACACGGAACAGTGTCCTGTAGAGATGGGGTCCCACTGCCACCTGCACCCTGGGGTCCCAGGGGACGCGGCATCGGACACTGGTTCAGCTACACTGACCAGGTCTGCCTACTTGCTTTTCCTCAGGATAAATGGACATTTTTCCTTTTTCTCTTATACAGGGAATAGAAGTATTCAGTCTTTTTTTAAAATTGAAGTATAGTCAGTTTACAGTGTGTCAGTTATTTCTGGTGTGCAGCATCATGCCTCAGTCATACGTGGACACACATATATTCATTTTCATATTATTTTTCATTATAGGTCACTACAACATATTGAATATAGTTCCCTGTGCTACACAGTAGGACCTTGTTGTTTATCTTTTCTATATGCCCTCGTTGATATTCACAAATCTTGAACTCCCAGTTTATCCCTCCCCATCCCCTTGCCCCCAGAAACGACAAGATTGTTCACTATGTCTGGGACCCTGGGAAGGTGTCCGTTCACAAATGAAATGCTTTGCCGAGCTTCAGGGCACTCAGTGGTGTGGGTTTGCTTTCTTTTATTTTCACGTGTTGGGGGAGAGCTTTGGGGTCACCTCAGTTTTTACATCGCTGTGTGGCTGGGCACTGACTCACTCGTGGGAAGTGCCAGCAGGTGGAGGCTGCGGGAAGATGCGAACTCCCTGCCCTTGTGCTGGAGACCTGGCAGTTCTCCTCCCACGACGTCCAGGGTGGGGGCATCCAGGGTGTGGGTGGTGAGTTTCACGTCCAGGTGACCAGCCCAAACCAGTCTGAAACATTTACTTTTGGCCCACAACAGACAAAGCTAGGGCCATATCGTTAAATTCTCTAATCAACCTAACTTCTTTGGGCCAGAACATGAAAAATTACAGAGCTAGTGGGAAGCATTCCCTTTGCATTTCCAGGAGATTTGCTTTTATTTTGGAGATTTGGGGGAGGCTCATATTATATCCACATTAGTGGTGATACATAGATTTGGGAAAAGTGAGTTCCTCTCCTGCCTACTTCATAGAGGAAGTGAAGCGTGTGTGTGATAGTGAGCTTGTTCTTAGGCACATGAAGGTCATACCTAGAAAATGTTCTCATTGGCTGTGGAAAGGCCCCTTTAACTTGGATTTAACGTAAATACAGGCACGTGCCCTGCTGGCGCGCACCTCTGTTTATTCCCGTGCAGAGATCTTCTCACCTTCAGCACAGAACAGGTGCTTTTTTGCACAGCTCTCAGAGTAGTAGTTATGCGTCTTCGTTCAGTCCCAAAAGGGAAATCTATGTAGGTCGAGAAAGCAACAGAAGACGCTGCCTCTTCCCACCTCCCCTTTCCCGCCCCTCCCCAGCCCCCGCCCCACCCACCCGCACACCTGTGAAAACACCCATTCCTGCAGTGACCAACCCCAGGTCTTTGTCACAGCTGGTCACCAACTCGGAAGGATGCTGACTACAACTACATTGGACAAATGAGAGACTTTTCTGATGTGTCCCTTCCCAGTCTTGGCTAAAAATGATCAAACTGCCCCACTCACTCAGAGATTCCAGCCAAGTAGAATGCCCTAAAAAGAGTGTGGGGGGCTGTCAGTGTCAGAGAGTCCCAGCACAAGGATGATAAGAACTGCATGTCGAGTTAATGAACTGCTGAGCAGGACTAGGCTGCATCGTCCAGCCCTGTCTACTGCAGGAGCCACCCTCTCATTCAGCTGTTCTTGGTTTTATAACATTTGTGTTATGGGAAATGAGAGCAATTTCTACAATGCTTTTGATTTTCCCCCTCACACACAAAGCACAGTTTTCTGGGGGGACAATGCTCTCTTGTTGGCGTCCATCGTTGGCTGCCTTCTTCCTGGACCCTTAGCCGGGATCAGGAACCTCTCCGCTCCCATCACAATAGCCATTTGTTCCTGTCACCCTACTTGTTCCATTGTGTATTGTCCCGGATCATATACGTTCCTTTCAGCGTTGGGGGTGGGGGCTGGCAGAGGCGATGCCGGCACACTGTGCTCAAGACCTCTGGAGAGTTAACTTAGATTCGATGAATACGCTAAACTCAACCGGATTTAGGCAGCCTTGAATGGGAAATTGTTTCTCTTTGTAATCGACACTTGAGTTGTAATTGATAAGAGACATCTTTAAGGAATGTTGACTTTTTTTTTTTATTCCAGTAGAACTATGTGTTTCCTTCGTGCACAGGACCCTCTTTGAATCCTGAAATAGCTTGGGGGCTGGAGGGGCCAGCTTGGAATCAAACTTGTGAAGCAGGGAAACTCAACTTTGTAAGAACTGGTCTTGGTTTAAAAAAAAATCTGTGTTCTGATTCTGGTTCTTCTGTTTTTTCTTTATTTCTGAGGCTGCTTTTGATAGTCCTCGGGCGTCTGAGGGCCGCTCCGGCTTCGGCACCAGCGCAGGGAGGGAGGCTGTCCAGGCATTAGGCTCTCAGTTAAAGTCTGAGGCCATCCGTGTTGGACCTGGAAGCACGGTTTTGGCAGAGTTAGTGGGTGTGTTTATGTGTTGTTTCTGTGTATTGACACACGTTCGCGGTACAGTTTTGCCGTTGACTTTGCAGTGTATTTGCCATGTTACATCACTCAGTTTCTTCTCTGGTTCCTTTCCATGAATTATTTCATCAGGATACATAAACCATTTAGGTTTTTCACTGAAGCCACTCTGCCACTTACCAATGTTCTGAAGAGGGAAACTGACGTCACTGAGTGTGCACTGACGGAGCTGCAGCCTGTGGGACGCGTGATTGCTAGTCACCGTCACAGCAGCTCTGCGAGTGAGCTGTGACAATCACCACTGAAGCGTGAGAAAACTGAAATGTTAGACGTCTAGGCGTCTTCCACAGCCTGGCTGAGATGCTCCATAGCAAGATGGATTTAATGAGGTCTGGCTTCAGGATGAAATCTTCCACTGCACCTGCGCACCTACCCTTCAGGGGCGACCAATTCCAGGGTTTGAGCGGCTTTATTTTCATGTTTTAAATAATTGGCTTTAATGAGTATTTCTTAATTACTCAGTGGTGGTTTTTACTTTCCCCTGTGCTTAGTCTCCCTCTTGGCTAGCACCCCAAACACACGTGCAGTACACACACAAACACACATGCAGGCTCTACCTCCAGTCTCCCTACTTAATTCGTGATGCTTTGGGGCTGCATCGGTGGTTTAAATGTGTGATTGGGTGAGTCTTGTTCAAGGATGAACATGTGATATATTCTGAGTATATGTCACTGTGGTTTGGCTGTTATTTTCTTAGAATTGGTCATGCCTTGAAAAACTTTGATTGCTTTTCTAAGTACCTGTAAGTGAGTCCTCCCCCAGAACGGACCATGGCATTCCCGTCAATTCAGTGTAAATATCGGGTGCCCTAGGAGTCCACGACCAGTGCCCCTCCTGGAAGCGTGTCCTCCTGCTGGAACTGTCCTGCGGTGCCGTGTGCCTCCTGCACGTTCCCGTCACCCTTGTCCTGGGGGTTCCCTGGGCTCCTGCCTTTTAATGTGGACACCTTCCATCTCCCTATGGAGATTTGTGGCTGTGTTGTCACCCACAGGGGGAGGACCGACCGAGGGGCCAAAGGGAAGCTGGTGGGGCCACTCAGGGTCTAGGCTGTCCCTTCACCCCACTGGTCCCTGTCCTTGCCTGGCACCGCCTTCCCTGACCCCGTCTGCCCCCCTGCAGGGTCCTGGCTCAGCTTCACAGGAGGAGGCCTGGGCTTCTGCCTCCGTGAGGACCTCTGGGCAGGATGCTTCCCCGCGCACAGCACCCATCCTCACAGCACCCATACCTTCCCCTCCGCCTCCACAGATACCCGATGCCTCTGACTCCCCGCCTTTCTAGAGGGGGGTCTCTGTACAAACCAGTTTGCTTTTCTGGTTTGTTTCATTTTGTTTTCAAATTAGCTGTATTCTTAGAGCAGTTTTAGTTTCACGGCAAAATTGAAGAGAAGGGCAGAGACGTTCCATATAACCCAAGGTGCCCCACATGCATAATCTCCCCCATTATCAACATCCCCCATCAGCTGGTATCATGGTAGTAACCAATGACCCCACACGGACATATCACCATCACCCAGAGTTGGTAGACAATGCTGGACTCACTGTTGGTGTTGCACATTGGATGGGTTTGGACAAAGGTGCACTGACACGTACCCAGTGTTGCAGGATCACACGGAGTACCTGCACTGCCCTGAAGACCCTTTGTAGTCCGTAGATTCTTCCCTCTTGTTCTCTGGTTGACTCCTTCTTTATATGTAGGAGGCTAGATTTAACCCTTATCCACCAGGTCAAGGCTGTTGTCCCTTGTGCCTCAGCTTTTGATGCTCCGTGGCTCTGTGATAGCTCATCTGGTGCTCCCAAGACCACGTCACACACACAGACACGCACACACACAGGAACACTACTCAGCCATAAAAAAAAGAAAGGAATCTTTTCATCTTTGCCAACAATGGATGGACCTCCAGGGCATTATGCTAAGTGAAATAAGTCAGACAGAGAAAAGACAAATACCTTATAATCTCTCTTATATGTAGAATCTAAAAAAATTAAAAAAAAAACCCAATCTCATAGATACAGAGAATAAATTGGTTGTCAGAGACTGGGTGAGGGAAGTGGGTGAGGAGAATCTAAAGGTAAAGGAAGGGAGGGAAGGTGAGAGGAGAGCACGACTGAACAGAACATAGCCCAGTGGAGTGTTGAGGAAAGAAACTGAATTCGAGTAAACAAACCAAATCCAAACTTCGGTTTTGACCTAGGCAGCTGGAATGATTTTTTTCTTTTCTTTATTTCTCTTGAAATACCACAAAATATCTAAAACTACCTAGTACATGTTGGAAATGAATTATTTGTCATTTTCATACCTTCTTTAAATTCATACTTAATTTAGCTATGTTAGATGTGAAACTGAAAGAGGTCTTTCAATATTTCAATCCCCCCAATGCCAGTGGGTCTCTTTATTTTTTCCTATTCAACTATATTCCAGTCAGTAAACTTTTATAAATTTCATTGTAATGATGACATTTATGATACAATTTGAAATTTGAACACTGATTAAGTTTGTTTATTACATTGTATTAAAGTAGTTTTTCTTGCATTTGCCTGTCCTTATGTAGTTATGGTTAAGAATTTTATCTTTTAAAGTTACATAGTGAGATGTTTATGGATGAAAAGAAAAAAAATAAATATATATGGAATAATTAGAATACAAATTTATTAACCAGTCTTGATAAAGATGATATACGCATATAGAAAGGGGGTAATTCAGGAAAGATAATATGAATATAAAATTCTCAAGTTTTATGTCTTTAGATTATGAATTTAAAAAGAAGATAAATTGAACTGTCACATTCTCTGTCTCACATAGGGGATTAGGTAGATTTTAATTTTAAATTTAGTAAATGGAAAAAATTTATTTCAAACACATTTTTAAAAATAAACTTGAAAAGAAGATGAAAACCGTCGAAGTCACTGGTAAAACGGAAGTCAAGAAGACGTTCCGTATGACCTAATATAATATAAGGAAGGAACAGATACAAAAATGGAAATTAAAAGGTAAATTTATTCATTTAAACAGTTCACTAAGTGGCAAAATGAGAATCCTTTTATGTTGATTGAAAGTCTAAGTCTAATTAAAATGTGCGAGAAGTTTCATACCAAAATATAGAATCGCTCAATAAACCACAGGTGAATGACTGCGCGGCGCGATGCCGCTTTGGCGGCGGTGGCCGCGCAGCGCCGTCTGGGGGCGGGAGGTGCGCTGCCTGCAGCTCTGCGCTGCTTTCTCGGGACGGCCGTGGCCACTCAGGCTCTTCGTTCCGCTACAAAAATCTTGGGATTGGTTTTTCTCTATTTGTGCAAAACGCCCTTGGAGTTTCGGTAGGACGGCGCTGACGCTGTCGAGGGCGTGGGTAGTGAGGGCGTCGTCATGTCAGCGCAGCTAATCCAGGAACGTGAGCCCTCGTTTCACTTGTTTGCGCCTTTCATTCCGTTCGTCAAAGTCTTGCAGTTTGCAGTGTCAGGCTCTTCAGCTCCTTGGCTAAATGGGTTCCCAAGTGTTCTATTGTTTTTGATACTGTTGTGAGTGGGAAATGTTCTTTATTTGTTTTTCAGATAGTTGGCTGTTAGTGTATAGAAATGTAACTAAGTCCTATATGTTGATTTTGAATCCTGCAACTTTACTAAATTCATCGATTATTTCTACCTTTTTTTTTTTTAGTAAGCTAGAAGAGAAATAAACACAATAAAACATTAGTGCTTGAAAGAGTGCTTTCCTTTTTATAAAGAAGGAGCTCTCAAAATAAAGTGGACAAGCTGCTGGAAAGTTCCTTAGAGACAAATGCAAGCTCAGTGATGATTAGAGACAATTACCCAGGCAAAAATAATTTTATAAATGTGTGTATTCTTACTGTATGCTAGACAGTAAAGGTTTTGTTGAAATGGACTTTTTTTTTCAGTCAATGAAAACTGAAGCAAGATTTCAAAATTCATCTCTACTGAAGTTTCCAGAGTCAGGATTTAGAAATGCATTTTCCCTAATGTTCAGAAGCAGAGCATCCCAAGAGACACAGTTTATTCTAGAGAATGACTAAGTCAAAAAATGTAGAAAGCCAATAAAATTATTTAAATTAATTATACATATAAACCATAAGAAAAAACTCCATGTGATGACACGTCTTTAAAAGAAAAGGCATGGATACACCTCACTTCCACCAAATGCTATTTAAAGCTGTACAGCATTCTAATCACTGGTAGTACTAATTACTAAGAAATCCAATGAAATAGGTGATATATCCTTATTTTTCAGATAAAGAAACGGACAGTCATATGGTTTAAATAGCCTACCTCGTGAACACATAGCTAATACACTGTAGGGCTGTAGTGTGAGTCTTCTGAGTTCAAAGTGCGGGTTTAAATCATTCTCCTATATTGCTTCTCCGTGAGAGATTAAAAATTAACCTAAGCAAAATATTGTCAAGTTCAATATAGTTATAAATTGGAAGGATTATTCACTGTGACCAAGTAGGTTATACCATGGGAATACAAAGTCCATTATGGATTTCAGAATAGATATGTACCAGAAAAAAAGACAAAGAAGAAACTGTTTCAAGAGTAAGTCTACCTCAGAAAAACAGCAAAGCAAGCATAACGATGAGATATAGGCAGAATTTCTATTGGTGTATATATTTATAAACGTGTCATACAACTAATCAACGTTGTTCTGGGCATTTTGGTCAACACAACAAGTAAGGCATGAAATAAAAAAAAGGAGATACAGCTGTGCAAAGTAGACAACTTTGCCATTGCTTGAAATTGCGTGATTGCATGCTTAATGAATGCACGAGAATCAGTTGGGTGAAACCTAAAATTAAATATGAGTGCTTAGCACAGTGAATGAATGCTAGCGTACAACTGAAAGTATCGTCTGAAGTTTGATGGCATAGAGATGGGAGAAGATTGTGACAGATAATTAAAAAGTAGAACAATCAGAAAAAGTAAAATCCAAAAATTTTTACTAAGAATGTTCCTAGAGAGAATTATGGTAAACATACATGAAAAACCAGAAAACTTACTCAGAAACTTAAAAGTGAATTTTAAGGACGAGAGAAACATGCCGTGATCTTGAATGAGTAAATGCATTATGTTAAAGATATTAATTCTTCCCAAATTAACGTGAAGTCTTAAAGGGTCAGTACAACTATCAGCCATAGGATAAAGGAAATAAGTTTATGAAGATGCTGGGAGCGAGGGCTTAATAAAAGTTAGTAAGTATCATTTAGAAAAAATTGGAATAAATGGGGAGAATAAGGAAGAATAAGAATGTGGGGAGTCAAGCCCTATCAGATATAAATTGATCCTTAAAGTTCAGCATCTGGTTCTGTTGCCGGCTTTGACAGGCGGAACGTGTGTGTGTGTGTGTGTGTGTGTGTGTGTGTGTGTGTGTGTGTGTGTGTGTGTGTGTGTGTGTGTGTGTGTGTGTGTGTGTGTGTGTGTGTGTGTGTGTGTGGTGTGCGCATGTGCGGGCTCGGGAGAACGCCGCGCGCCGCGGCGGGAGGGGTAGTTGGGTTAACGACACTGGGGAGAGCATCCAGTTGCTTGGAGAAACTTAGTTTTTTGTCCTCATTTCACATCATAAACAAAAACACAAAGTAAAACACCAAATTATCAATATATTAAAAAGAATTAATGTCACAGAGGAAAATAATACATTACATTTAACATACTGAAGTCAAAAGATTAAAATTATTAGTGATAAGAAAACAGTTTGCTATATAAAAGCCAGATAGCGTATTAATTGTTGTAATACAGAGTAAGTTTTTGTAAACAAACACACAACATCTAAATTAAAGTCCTAATAAAAATCAGCTAAAGGTCAGTTTAAAAATTTCACACAAATGGCAAGTCAGTATAAAATCAAATAAAATGGGCAACAGATTTGTAATAAACAGACACAAATTAGATTCATTAACTATGAACTATAAAATAAAAAATTAAGATGGCTAATTTATGGTCAGGAGGTATGGAGTTACTGTGATGGATAAATTTGATAAAACCTTTCTAGAAACACATTGGCTTTTGTACTCCAAAAGCTTTGAAATATTTTTAATCTTAAACCCACAATTCCGTATCTCAAATCCAAGGTCATGATCAGAGATCTGGTTTGGATCCAAGTACAAAAATGGCGATATAATAGTATAACAGTTTGGAATCATAGAAGTGTTTCCAAAGGGATGGACAAAGAATTCATAGCACGTCCAAAAGGTATTACGCAGTCATCGAGAACAATGTTTTCTATCGTTTTGTCATCATTTATTTTATCATGCACAGTTACCCATTTCTTTAGTTGTAAAAATGATTAATTTATTAGTTAACAATTACATCATCAAGTGTCCCTGTGCTTATTTGGGGATGAATAAATACATAGAGGAAATCATGAGATCATTTCTCCAAAATTTAATTGTTGTTATCTGCAGATGATAATGTATTTATTTTATTAAACTCTTTCATCATTTAAATTATTTCCCATTTTTTTCCAAATTAGTTCTAATTTATAAAAATTAGGGAAGCGTATGTGTACATACTTAGCTTTGATGAAATTCACAAAACATGAAAATCAGACTTCATTTAGAGTGTAGATTTGGTTTCATGGTAACATTACAGATGGAACAAAGAAATAACGTTGAGAGGAAAATGAATCGGTACGATCTCAGAAAGGCAGGATGCCGGGCAGTACCAACTATTCATTCTGGTTGCGACACTGTTTATCTGATTATCATGAATCACTTCGTAAGGACTTCGTGGATAAGCAGTTCGTAGGTGTGCTGAATGGTTTACTAGGGGTCAGGAGAACCAGTGTGCCTGCTGAGGAAAGGAAGACTGAGTGAAAGGAAAGGAAGTTTGATTTTTAAAAGGGGGCAAGAGAAAGCTTGAGAAGGTTGGGGAGGCGGATAAAAAGATGCTGCAGATTCCAGCTGCTTGGCAGGAGGAGTACGTGTGCAGCTTGGCTTTGACTAAGCCGGTTTGGAGAATTCAGAAGAGTTTGAACCAGACCTTTCCCGGCAGACTGGCAAAAACCGTGAATTTTGCCTGAATGCATGTGAATTGTGATGTCCGGAACGTGCTGAATTCTAAAAAAGGTCTCTGCTTCTTGAAAGCAGAACAATAAATAAGTCTGGTGGGCGGCTATTTGTTCCTGGAATTTTGTGCCGAAGTCAGTTCTTGGAAAACAGCTTTCTGAGCCTCTGGGGTGTAGTCCTGAGGGAACGTGCAGGAACCAGCCTCCGCCTCACACACTGGAGCCTGGGGAGGGGCCGCACGGAGGGGGGTTGAAGTCAGAGTGTAGACTGGAGGTCTCTAACTCCAGCTCCCCAGGCTTAGGTGAACTCTGCTCAAAATTGTATTCTGTTCATGAATCTGGCACCAATTTCCCCTGCTGTCTCTTGTCTCTAAGGCTCTAATATTTTAGCAACTAAATGTTAAAATTTGAAATGCAATGGAACCCACTTTCTGCAACTCTGAATAAAAGTTTTCTTAGGTAACATGATAGCAATTACTTACAGACGTGGTGGGGAGGAGATTTCCCATCAAACCTTACTTTACTTTTTTATGGTATCTACAGTGTTTAGTTTATTACTCTCGTCTCCTACTTGGACTCTGTAGCTTTTAGTGAGTGTTGTGCTTGTCTGCCCTTTCCCTGCTCCTTGTGTGCGCGTGCACACTGCTTCCTCTGCAGAGTTGTCTTTTCTTTGTTTAACTGAAGCACAGTCAGCTACAATGTGTCAGTTTCTGGTGTACAGCACCATGTCCCAGTCATGCATATACATACATATATTCATTTTCATTTAAGTTTATTAAAAGATACTGAATATAGTTCCCTGTGCTCTACAGAAGAAATTTGTTTTTTATATAGTTCTCTATTCTTCACATTTTTTATGTCCCTTTATGGGAACACATTGTCTCAAAATATTAACCAACCGTTTATCCACAGGATTCACAAAGAATGGGTGCTAGAATCCTCCTTAAATAGAAAAAAAAAAAAACCCATGATGCTGCTTCACCTATCAGGGAAAATACTTCAAAACACAGCCTCGGGAATAGTGAGTTAATGCCCAAATATCGTAATGTATTAAGTACTAGCTCACAAAGTTTGTTTAAGAAAGATCATCTCAACCTATTTTAAATGTAATTCTCAGATAAGATAACACCCTTAGTAGAACGAGGACTGTGGTGGGTTGAGGAACCTGCCTGGAGAATCGTTGAGTTGAACATTTTTCTAACAGGTTGGGGGTCTTGAAAGGAATGTGCATTTGGATCATTAGAGGACTTCAAAACTGGTGTAAAATGAGTCTTTCCAGACGAGGGACGTGGTACCGTCTGGGAGGAGACACAGCGTAGTTCGGTACGGCGCCTTCTGTTATGGGACAGTTATTACTGTCCAAAAAGAGGGCTAAAAGCTGGCGCAGAGCTCGCATGCTGGAACACACGCAATAGGATGGGGGGAGGGGACGCCTTCAAAGTTGCTTCAAGGACTGATGTTTTAATACGTTGTAAATAGAAATCAAACACTTTATTAAATAAAAGTGTAAGGTAAAGCAAGAGTTAAATTTTAAGCTGGAAAAAATTAAGGTCCTTCTACACTGAAATGCTTCTCCGAAAGCAGAAAACTTAGGTGAAGTGTGAAGGTCACAAAGTTGGTGACCGAACGATGTCATCAGAGAAAATGAAAAATTGCGCGAGTGTAGTAATGTCTGGAAATGGTTGAGCCAATTCAGGTAGGAGGAAGGATACTGAAGGCAGATAATGGGAAGTGATTAAGTGCCTGGATCTCTGGCAAGACCGGGTGCGGGTCAGTAGGTAACTTTGGTTCAAGACAGAAATACAAATGCCTTGGCACAGAGGATCCAGAAATCTTTACAAAGAAGCAAAGTCAAAGATTCTCAAAGAACCGCTGGAACGCTTGTGAACCTATGACATGCCTGCACACGTATGCACACACACAGACACACTCTCACTCACTGACTCAGAGTTCTCCACCAACTTAATGACCTGATGATTATGCTGCTCACATCTGAAGTGCATTCTGGGAATGTCACTCTGTTCCTGGTTTGGTGGCACAGAATGTTGCTGGAAGGACGTTTCTGATGGGAAAGTGGGAAGAAATGGTCGTGTGATTCTGCAGAGATTATTATCCATTGCTTATACGATTCTTCACCGGAAAACCACTCATTGCCGGAGCACGTAACACCTGTGTTGTGATTTGGGCGATGTAAAGGGTGTCCGCCAAAGTACAGCTTAGCAAAGTCAACCACGGCGCCCGCAGCACCCACGGATAACAGCCCTCCCAGGGACGGAGGTGGCCTGCAGCTCACTGCGCCTCCGGGGAGATGAGAGTAAACACAAGGAGGTAACAATGTTCGAGAGGTGTCATGTGTTGTAATGGGAAAAGGATCAGCCTCAAAACTGAAGCAAAATGAACCCCCTCCTGAAAGCCAGCTTTGCAGGACCCGGGACTTGCAGTCCCCCGTCTTCACCTGCAAAGAGAGATGGGTAACACCCACCTGACAGCACTGGAGAGATTACATAAGACCATGTAGGAAAGCCGTCTGACTCGCGGTAGGCGTTCGCTGCAGGACCGCTGTTACTATCGGATGAACGGCACAGGCCGTGACTGGAGGTGGTTTCTGTGCAGCCCTTTGGGTGGGTTCTGCACCTACTGCCGTCAGCTAGCTAGGAGGCTGGGAGTCTTTTTTTTTAATTGAAGGACAGGCGGCTTACAGTGTTGTGTTAGTTTCTGGTGCACAGCATGGTGATTCGGACATGCGTGTCCACGTGTGTTCCCTTTCACATTCTTTTTCATTGCAGGTTATGACAAGGTATTGAACACAGTCCCCTGTGCTCTACGGTGGGACCTTGTTGCTTATCTGTTTTATGTAAGTGGTGAGCATCTGCAAATCCTGAACTCCCAGCTTATCCCTCCACCCCCGAGACTGGGACTCCTGAGTGTGAGAAATTCTCACGTCACATGCCCAGAGTCTGCTCCTGCAATTTGAATTCTGTTGCCCTTGAGTCTCTACACTCTCCCTACTGTTTCAGTAAGTTTGAGAAAAGGATGATTTATCTCCTAGTATAAACCTGAAACATGCTTTTATAGGGAAATGTGTCTTTGGGTGGGCTCCAAAGGAGACAGACTGGATTTAACTCATTCCTAGGTGTGTGATCTTGGGACCCCATTTCTTGGTGTCTCGCTGTATAAGCGGATGATAATAATAACGCTTACCTCACCGGGTCGTAGTCCAGGCACTGACTAACAGACCTTACGGTGCGCGTAGAGCGGAGGTGGGACTGACACGCTAAGTGCTCAGCAAGTGGCAGGGGTAATTATTTTGCTATTGAAAAGTTGCCCTCAGGATTCAAAAGACATTTAAGAAGTGCCCACGTGCTTGTGCGTCAGCTGTAATCCCACATCAGCGGTGGGTCCCTGCCTGCAGACACTACTCCAGTGTCGCGGTCCCAGTGAGCCACCATCGCCTGCCAGCTAACTGTTGGCAACAGGTAGCATCTTTCTGGGGGCAGCTGTGAAAAAGTCCTTCAGTCCAGAGTGTTATCAGAGTTCTCATAACCTCCTTCCACACCTCGTGGGATGCTGCCCGTGCTTCATGGTGCTTAGCTGGTGCTCCTACGCATCTGCCGGCAGAAAGATGACCAAACTCACACTGAGAGAGAGACGTTTGTAATTCTCCCACTGTGTACAGTGGGGGTCTAAAGTCTGTAAGTAGGATTTGGACCTACACCTATTGGGCTGGAAATATTTAATTACCTGGCTAATAACACAGTTCATAGCTAGCTGACTTAGTGATACATCTCGAGAAGGTGGGCTTGGAGGTGATGCCCCACCTTAAATAGTTCCCCCGCCTTTTGAACCACCCTTCTTCTTGTTTCTGTTTGTATGTACAGCACCCAGGGGGTGCAGACCCTCAGTGGCTGCCCAGAGTCTGCGTGCTGCCCAGCTTGTGAGCAAAAGCGGCTAACTGGCCCCTGGTGCAGGTGATTAGCTCGGGGCCGGCACCTGAGCTCAGCGCGTCCAGTGGCAGCATTTGTAGACCAGACCCAAGACCCTCAGAAGACCCCAGGACTCAGGTCCGAGTGCCCACCCTTCCCTCTTCCGCCGTTGCCACCCAGCTCCTTCTCCCCACGATGGCGCCCTGAGTCCCTTCCGAGTCCTCTCCTCTCATGTAAGCTGGTCCGCTTCAGACTCTGTGATGCACGGCAGTAGTTCTGCAAAATTTATTTTTTAAAATTATACATCTATGCTCCAACTTCAGGACACAGATCAAAGTGTGGCAGGAGATCAGAAAGTTAAACTGAAGAAATAATTTGTTTAATGTTTAAAAAGCCTTTGTATATTTATAAAGGGGTGACTATGCTTTTCTGTCTTCTGGTATTTTTGAAATGATGTGATTTGCATGGAGATACAAGACTGTTGCATGAGATGGATACTGGATAAAAGAAAACAAACCACAAACTTACATCCAACATTGTAAACAGTAAAGTAATATCACAAAGCAGCCTGCAGAAGTTTAGGTTTAAAACTCAAAGTTAGTTTACCTTAACATCTGTTTTCCTGGGGGGGTGAAAATACTATATTCTTATAATCTCTTAAACTTAGAACAAGATAAAGAGGCTACATTCGTTATTCATAAATGTTGTTTCTTACTACTTTCAACAGTTTCTTTTTTGCCAGGAGACATTCAATTCACCATGAATAAGCATTTTTAAATATTTGGTTAGATTCTTTTCCCCTTGAATATAAACTGTAAATTCTTACAATGCCATGGGGTGGAGCTGGTGCACAAAGTTTGAGTCACAGTTTTCATTGTTTTGCTGGTTGCTATGTTTGAGATTTTTAGTTTTTTACCACGTTACGTCTGATAAGTTTCCTATGAAACTTACTGTCTGCTTTTGTATTTCTATTTGAAATTCGTATACAAAGTCTTAGTAGTTTAGTTTTTAAAGAATTACAAAAATCAGTAATAGCTGTAATGATTTTTCTGGTGAGCTCTCTCCAGAGAAGGCGAGTTGTGGGATGTGGTATTTATCCTGAACCTCAATTACTATAGAGATATTTGTAAAGGAGGGTTGAGTTTTGTAAGGTGTAAAATAAAGCCAGATGCTGTAGGTGGACGCATTTACGTAGGGCTTAGACGCGGAGAGGAGATTAATTACATGCATGTTTCATTCACTGACTTTTCCTCAAAGAAAATAATGAGTATTACTCCAAAGCTTTCACGTTAATAATCTAAAATTAAGAAACATTTGCTTGTTTAGCCTGTGGAACAGGGCCCGTGGAGACGTGTTCAGCGTTGCTCATTGTAATTTGCACTCATCGATACAATGATGAGAAAGGAATAAATACCTGTGTAATGGGCAGAACTACACCAGGTCGTGTGAGAATATAAACATTAATAAAATAATTGTATTTCATATGTAGGGCTTATAATCTATTTTTTAAAAAACAAAATATATGAAAAGCTAAATCAAATGGAAAATTAAAAGATTATTCCAGAACAGGATTAAAGACCTGTTGCAGGACAACGGGCATTTAGGAACGAAATGGATTTTAGGAACACAGCTTGGAGTGTGAATGGGAATTTGTATTGTGCAGGAAGAGCGGAGAACACAGACACCAAATCAACAGCCATCTGTACGCTTTTGATTACAAATGAAAAAAAATCCTTACCTTTTAAAAAATGCTGAATTGAATAATACCATTCATTTCCAAAAGCCAAAGGCTACCCAAAATGTTGAGATGCATTTAAGATACAGAAGGCCCGAGTGGATGGGTTTTTTCCCCAAAACGTCTAAAAATATAAATATAAATATTTTCCTTCTATAGACAGAACACTTGGTTTTTAAAAAGAGCTCCTTCCAATTAAATACTATCACTGAATTTTAAACCAATTCTCAGCTATAAAACTTAATGTATATAATGACTGGAGTGTCACAAAGAGACTCTCCATCTCCCGCAGGAATCAGCTCTCCCCTCATGCTCCAGGCACGCTGTATGTTAGGGTCAAGGGCGTCAGGTCACATAATCGCAAACCAATAAAAGTTAAAGAGAAAATGAGTTTTACTGGAAAAAATTTGTTAAGGATCATGCTAGCGGAAATGTTAGAATGAGCCCTGTGAGAAGTAATGGGAACAGGGGGAGGGTGTAGCTCAGTGGTAGAGTGTGTGCTTAGCATGCGCAAGGTCCTGGGTTCAGTCCCCAGTCCCTCCATGAATGAATTAGTGAATGAACAAATAAATAAACAAAATTAACTACCTCCCCCCAAAAATAAAAAAAAAATTTTTTTAAATCGAGGTATGAAGAAAGACATGTAGAACACAATTATAACAGCACAAGGAGCATCTTCATGGACTCTAAATGTAGGAGTGGGAGTAGAAGAAGGTATAGCCGGTTCTGACCAGGGGTAGGCACTGAGTACAAGCATAATGTAGGTCCCAAGGGTATTAATGCATCATCTTGGATGCTTGAGGAAGGAAGGCTTCACCCAAGAGGTGGCATTTGAGCTGGGTCTCAAAAATGATTAGGCACATAGTAGGCCCAGGAGGTAGAAGGTGAGAAGACAGAAATTCTAGTCAAAAAAAATAATTTCTAATGTAGTAGTTTTGTCATGCCAAGGTCATTAAATGATTCTCTTAAGGTCAAACAGCTACTTAGTGCAGAATTCAAGACGTAGCTCAAGTCTGTAGACCGGGCATTGGCAAACCACAGCCCATGGTGAAATAAGGCTTCCTGCCTGTTTTATAAATAAAGTTTTATTGGAACTCAGCCACCCTCATTGTCTGTGCTGTGTCTACACCACGGGAGCAGAAGTGTTTGCAACAGAGATTATGCGTGGCACGCCCGGCAGTATTTGCTCTTTGGCCCTTGACAGAAAGTCTGCCCGCACCTCCTGCAAGACTTCAGTTTAGCCTTATCCTTAGTACACTGTGCTGAGGATGGGCTTGGTGGAAACACGGGACTGTGTGTGAACAGGTTATGACCAGATACATATTCTGAAGGTAGCAGTTATCATGGTGACGTTTGCTATCCTAAAATTAAATGAGGCATCGCACAATGTGAGTATCACGGAATGTCCGAGAGCATCATTAAAGGATCCAAAGGCATGTCCATGCGTGGGGACCAGGCTCAAGGAGGGAGGGACCAGGCTCAAGGAGGGAAGGTCCAGCAGGAGGAGAGGACGAGGAAGGGGCCGCCGTGGACCAAGGGGAGAGAATTTGGAGGCCTGGGGAGGGAGTCCGAACCTGGAGAGAGTCCAGGGGGCAACGACCAGGAGAAGACTGTTCCGTTTGGGCTTAGGTGCTCACTAGAAGTTCCTTTAGCAGATGAAGATAAGGTCACAAATGCTGGTGACGTTTTTATTCAGATGAAAAAAAAAAAAAAAAAGCCAGTTTCATCCTGGAGCAGTTTCACAAGGTTCTGTTTAAGTGCAGTTTTCATGATGCTGAGTTACACATTTTACAAGTGAGAACCCGGAGTTCTTTGTTAGTTTGCAGATGACACATGATTAGTAAAAAGGTGGGGGCACTCTGAGGAATGAGCTAAGAGTTAGACAGTCTGAAAAGTCTAAGAGTTTCCAAGGGTGAAAAACAGGTCCCACAGGAAGAATGGACTACCGACTGGCACGGGGTCACCGAACAGCGGTGCCATGAGCTGGAAGACAATGGAACGGCAGCTTCCAAATGCCGAGGGGATGTCGAATTTCATACCTAGCTAACCGTAAATCAACAATGTGCATAATAAAGACATTTTCAGACATGCAAGTTCTCAAAAATAAGGAAAAACTGACCTGCTAAGTACCACTTCTCAGGGAACTCAGGAAAACGTCTTCCCCTAAGCTAAAAAGGCATCCTAGAGAAGTCACAGGACCGAGGAAACAGACGGAGAGGGAGTTTTCTTGGCAGAGGTTCAGAAGAAGCCTGGGAATGGCTGCGGCGGGCGAGGGGGCACCTGGGCCTTTGGAAAAGGAGCGTCAGTAGCAAGAGACCCGTGAACGTGCTCTTCGGCAGTTACCGGGGAGGAAAGGTTTACGTGTGATAATACACTGATGTAACTGTTTAAAGAATTTCCAGAATGATGTTACTACCCTAATTTCAGAAACATTTTCTTCTGTGCTCACACAAAATTTTAACATAATAGACATTAAGTTAAAGATGTATCTGTATTACATTCATATTTAAGACTCTTTGTTCTTAGTTAAGAGATTGAAAATGAAGTCATATAGTCACTAAGTATGAATTCGAGAATAAAGCTGCATGCTTTTTAATGTGTGGTTTCAGTAAGTCTCACCCAGGAGTCTCCTTCTGTCCACCTGTATTTTTCAAGTCGTCCTGTGACAGGAAGTCTTTGGGGGCAGATGTCCAGGCAAGCGGCGGGGGGAGGGGGGGGCTGGGGGACGTGAGCCTGTGGTCTGAGCCCCGAGGTCTGGCCGTGAGGTGGCGAGGCTGGAGCCTGGTGGGGTGTGGGCCGTGGGGTCAGGGTCCCAGCAGCCTCGGGCGCACGGCCGCCAGCCCTTCCTCCCTCTATCTGGGTAGATGATAGGGCACAGGATGGTTTAAAACCCCACCTCGAGGTCTGTACTAACGAGTCAAGGCAGCGCTAAAGCACTGTTGACGGCTGTCCTGAAACACGCAGAACTTCTGATGAAGCGTCAAAGCGCAGCACCGGCTCCACTCCAGGGCTTAGATGCTGGTGGGTGTTACGGTGTCAGAAGATGGTCAGGAGGGATGGCGGCTGGCCCCGCTGAAAAAACTGGAAAATGCTGCTGCGTTATTTCTTGGTGATCTTGCCTTGTGGCCGGACGCAGTGGTGACAGCTGCTACGTAATTCTGACAACTTGACTGCTGATCTTAAAACAGCTCGCAGGACGCAGAATGTGTGTTCATGAAACAAAACGTAATTCATAGGCTCTGAGTTGCTCCTCCAAAGTGCAAACTTAAGAGCGAGCTGGAACATAACCGATAAACCTGAGAGGTTTAAGTGGGTTTCGTTCTTTAAAGAGCCATGTATAAAAAAGTTAGTAAAACAGCAAATATCAAAAGAAACAGTAGAAAGCATTGTGCTGTTATTAAATATGCGGAACCTAAATGAATAAATGAAAAAGTTTAATTGTTCTTAATACTGTTGAAGTTTTTGGGGTCTTTATTTTTTATTTTATTTATTTATTTAACTTAAACAAATCTAAACAGTTTTATGAAGTTTTATTAGTTACCATGGAAACCACGAACATTTTGGTCCCTAACTGGGATGACGCTCTTAGGATATTTACTGAATTGTAACCAGGGAGGGGGTCTAAGGAGGGGGTAGAAGTTATCATTTTAAAAGTACATTAAAAAATTCTTTCTCTGGTCTCAACTGGTGGGTGGTTTTGCCCTTCAGGGGACATTCGGCAGTACCTGGAGACAGTTTTGGTTGTCCCCCCAAAGTTACCACTGTCTAGTAGGTAAATGCCGGAGAAGCTGTTAGACAGCAGATTACCTGGCAGAACGTTCACGATGCTGAAGTGGAGAAACGCTCTCCTTGTCCAGAGGCCACAGGTCTGTGGAGTCTTTGATTAGGAAGGGAACTTGGAGAATAAAAGCCCTCATCTTCCATATAAATCCCCGTAACGCTACAATCCCGTGAGCGGTATTTTTGCGGGTAGAACTATAATACTGATTTTTTCCCTGTGTGCCTGTTTGTTCATGTCGACCACTTCTATGGAAACACCAGGTTTAAGGTTTTTAAAAAATGCAGCTCATACTGCATAAAAGGTCATTCAGTCATTGACTGGCCTTAAATTAATCATCACTTGCCCCAGATTTCAAGAGTTTCCACTTGCAGTTTGAAGCTTGGAGTCATGCTCCCTTTAGCATCTTAGATGCTGGAAAGCCACTTTGTAAGGTGCTAAAGCTAATTAACATGCCTCCATTCAGCGTGGATATTTTTAAGTGTAGAGTCGTAAGCATTCTACATGAAGGAACGTTTTCAAGACGTGAACACCTCTGAGCACGTGTCACTGGATGTGTGACACCTCCTCGAGCGAAATCCACAAGAAAATGGCTCGTTAAAGCCGGTGAATGAAGATTTCAGTGCGAGAGTAATCAGATTCCCTGCTGGTTGCCAAGGGTGCATCAGCTCTATCCTCGGGCTGAAATTTCCCACAACAAGTTCAATCCTGCCCTTCCTAGGAAACGGTTTTTCCTTTAAATTTTTTTTAGCTGCAGTAAATCAAAGAGTTGTATTCGTAGATGACCGTAGACACCTACCCCGCTCTAGGAAGCTGGCTGATTTCCCCTGGTGAACGTGGGTCTGCGTCTCTGTCGTGACCGGGTTGTGACGGTCTTACATTTTCAGAATAACTGCAGAGCGTTGTCCCCTGGCCTCAGGGTGAGGTTATTTGGCTGGAGAAAGTCACTCCAGGGCCTCCTCTGCTTCTGCAGTTGAAGGTTGGACCAGCTGAACTCTCGAGGTCTCTCTCCAGCCTGGAATTCCATTAAGCTACAAATGAGACCTTGGAAGTGGAAACAGCTCTGTCCTTGGGCCACAGGAAAAATCAGACGAAGCTGAATTTTAAAAACAGCTCTGGGCGGGAGACTTTCTGCTCAGGCAGTAGAATCAGATCAACAGTTTTTCTTTTCATTTTCTAATTTTTTCCCCTTCTTGAGAAGTCTTGATACTCAGGGAGCTATCAGCTGTCCTTAGAAAAACAAAACACACAAAAATAGATTAAGTCATGTTAGCGCCCTATTGTTGGAGTCCTGCTTTGAACGTCGCTCCTAGGACACACCCGCTCTGGGCGCCTAGGCAGACATTTTTAAAAGGAGGAGATTTTTGGTACATGAAGTAAGACTAAAGATAGTCATCTCTGTTCACTAACTGTCTAGACATGGGAAACATCTGGGAAAAAGACCAGTGTTTTCATATAAATTTCCTTCCACGCTTCTTCTAGGCCACTCTCAGGAAACTGCTTACTGCTGGTCTCCGTGATAAAAGTCGCTGGGCTCTCAAACTCTTCCCCGTAGGCGCTGTCAGCTCCCTTCTGCTGTCTTCCTCGTAAGTGTAGAAGGGAAGAGCCATCTTTTCCTCAAACTGATCGTCTGTGCACAGTCTCCTCTGTTCCCGGGGCTCTGGCATATCACTTCAGTTACAAAGGATGTCACTTCCTAAATCCTCCCGAATATGCTGGTTCCATCGAGAAAACGTGCCTTCTCTGAAACATGACGCTGTGCACTGGAAGCTGACGCGTTGTAACTGACTGTGCTTCAGTCTGAAAAAAAGGAAAGAAAAGAAGGCACACCTTCTGTTTCTGATGCTGTGCTTCGAGCCTGTCCTCTAACACCGGCGCCTGGGCTCAGCCCAGCGGCTGGTAAGCGCCCTCACAGCCCTTGGTGGTTTGGTTCTGCCTGGTCCATGGAGGCGTCCCTGGTCACTGCAGACTTGCAGCAAGTCCTGTCGTCTGAGCCCATAGCCAGCACTGCTTCAGTTCAGTGGTCCTGGTGGTCCGTTTCCCCGTTTCATGAGATTTTTGACAAACGTGGGTGTACCCTGTTTGCCCAAATAGTCTGTGAGATGGCAGATGCCTGACTGCACGTGAGTTTGTTTCCTGCTGAAGCTGTTCCATAATGCGGTTGATTTCCGATGCGTCGTGCCCGGCAGGACCGCACGTCCTCCGTGAGAGTGGGCGGCAGGCGCCCCCCTTGGGAACCCCACAAACAACATCGCACTGAACCCGTGGGAAGGAAGAAGCCTCTGAAGGTCTGGCCGCGGTCTGTGCTGCCGCGGGTGGCACAGCCTGAATCTGGTTCACCGTTCACTCTGACATGGCAGGAGTATACTCTGAAGACATAGTCGGGTTGGCTGTGAATGATTGAACATTGGGGCTAGAATCTGAGAGGCTGTCTGGTCAAAGAGTTCCCGGCACAAAGTTGTGAGAAGGTTTCTAAGCTCTCTAGTCCTACTTCAGTTCAGACTAAAACTACCAAGACTTTTTGCTTTTAACTAAAATTATGTCATTTAAAGGTAGTAACAATGATTATTTCATCCTCATAGGAAACCCTGATTAATAGTTCGTAGAGAGACATGTATCTATTATTGGTTAATAAAAAGTAGATATGTAATATTAATAACTACAACCCACTGAGCACAAAAGCATACTTAAAAGTAGGGCTGTTACAGAGGAAGAAAGATAGAGAATTATGGTGCTGAAAAAGCTGTCATTCAGGCATCTAATCCAGCCTTGTTTAGATGGGGCAGGGGTGGTGATAAAAATAAAAAAACTGACACCCAAAGAAATTAATATTTTAGGGCACAGAGGTGAAATTGGCAGGACTCATATCTCATAACTACAAATTTATTTCTTTCACAATTTACCTTTCTATAGACTTTTAGGAACGAACCAATAACCTAGCAAAAAAAAGTGAGCTGCCAAATTCTTTTAGATGCCAGAGTTGTCTAAGAATGGGGTAAGGACGGTTGTATTGACAGAAAGCCACCAGGAACAAGCTTTCGTCTGAGTTTAAAGTGTGATTCCTATTAGACTGTTTATTGACATGATGAACGATAACATTTGCTTTCATAATTTTCCCTTATTCTGTAGAAAAGTTAATAATTTAAAAAATCTCACAGGAATGGTTAGTAGGGAAAATATCACTGACGTATGGAGACAATGGTGTTTGCTCAGGGACGGGGTTGGCATTGAGAACAGACTTTAAAGTTTAAGCGGACTGTTCCAGTCTGTCCGTTTCTGGTGTGCAGGGTCATGTTTCAGTCGTACACACACACACACACTTTTTTTCATATTCTTTTTTGTTAGGGGTTATTACAAGACATTAAGTATTGTTCCCTGTGCTAACAGAAGAACTTTGTTTTTTTTTTATCTGTTTTATATATAGTAGTTAGTATGTGCAAATCTCGAGCTCCCAGTTTACCCCCCCATCCCCTTTCCGCTGGCGACCGTGTTTGTTTTCTGTGCCTGCGAGACTTCTTTATGAAAGACCAAAGTGGTGACTTGCAGGAAACAGTCAACTAAGAAGAAAGCTTTGCCCCTTCCATCTCATTTAACTTCTTCTAATTGATTGCCGGGAACCAGCATGGAATTCTGTTTGTTAAAGCTTAATTTCCGTCACCTTCCAGAAAATCCACAGTGTGGCTGATAGAGTAGAAATTCACACTCAGGGCTGGACCGAGCTCTCAAGAAGTTAGTTAGATTTATTGTGTGAATAACTACAAATAAATGAAAATCATTTTCTCTATTAGTAGATGATGGATTTTAGTGACTTTTGGAAGGTTTAAGAATGTAGTTCTTTATTGCAACATTGGACACAAATTTAGAAAGGAGAAAAATTATTTTCTTTAACAAGTAGCCCTATGTATACGTACAAAAATGAACAGCAAATTATGTTATAGGCTACATAACTTAGAGAAAATACTTATTAGCACGTGACTGTGTTAAAGTAAGACAAAAATGAATGTTTAAAAAAAAAACGGCTAAGTTACAACACCGCTGTTTCACGATCAGACCACGGTCTGAGCTTGTTTTCCTGTTGAGTCTCAGTTGAAAATGATTACTGGGGTGAGGTGTCTATACACCAGTGTTCGTAAGTTTATAGAAGAACTGCAGGGCCATTTAATACTGAGAATTATTTTTAAAAGCTTGCATTAGCGATTTACTTCTAGAAGAAACAAATATTAAAAAAATAAATTTGGAAGCTGTGTTATTGGCATGCTGTTTTAAAGAGTACTTCCGCTGGCTCGATGATGATATTTTAATATTTCCCCTGAAAGCGCCTGGTTTTTACTTTATTTTTAGCATCTTTCAACCAAGACATCAAATTAGAGTTTGTAAAAGCTCTTTTATTTAGAGGTCATTCTTTGTGATTCAGATTCTCCAGTCAACACCTAATTTCCATGTTCATCATGGAAGCAGTCATATAATTCAGTGAAATCTACAGACGGGCTGTAGACTTTATTTCAGCCCTGACTGCAGAGTTCTGCCACACCCAGCGCTTACCAGAAATGCTAAGGGCTAGTAGAATGGAAGAATTTAATTGAATCTCCTTTATGATCCTCCCCAAACTCTGGCTGGCTTTGCTAAGCAGGGAAAACAGTCCACATTTGGGTACCAGTAATTTGGGACTTCACTGGAGCACACAGTAGGTAACGCTTTAAAGATAGAATTAGGTGCAATGTACGGGGACCAGCAATCACAAGACACGGTGAATAGGTTTAACCGGTAGGTTGATTCATGGCTGAGGATGGATGGATCAGTAAACACCTGGTCACTCGTTGGACTGTTTATAGACTAAGATCTTCCCTTAATTGAAACTTGAGGTCAGAAATGAATAATTAAGACAGTGTTTTGTTTTTCTTTTTACTTTGTTTATTTTATTTTGCTTTGAGGAAGACCTTCCTATTTAATGCCAGTGTGCAGTTATCCTGTAGTAAGTCAGGCTGGGCGAGTAATGTTTTAATTTCCTTAGAGGTTCTTGATGGCACACGAGCATGTACTGGAAGATCCGTGGTCGTTTTACAGGGCTAAGGGTGTGAAAGATACAGAACAACACACAGAAATGAGAAAACTGAGTGGACGCTACTGCTGGAATAGGTTCAAGTTCGAGTCTGGTTGCGGGGGGTTGACACATTGCCGAGGCTGGGCACTGAAAGGAGAAATGTGGGACTGCGCTGAGCTGGTGTGGGAACAGACTGAAACCACTCTAGCTCAAAGATTCTCTGTTCCCAAGAGCAAACTGCGAACCACAGCTCTGCAAAGTTCCCTAACTCCGCAGTAAGAGAAACACTCACAGCTACTGAACGTGACTGTATACCAGGCCCTTTCTCAGCATTCTCCATCCACCTCAACATTCAGTCATCGAACCAACTCTGTGTGATAAAGTCTGTTACTATTTGCATTTTACTAAGAGAAAAAGGAGGCACAGAGAGGTTTTGTGATTTAAGAATGGGGACACAGCTATTAAATCACAGCGCTGGGACTTGGCTCAGATCTGAGTGTCCAGGGTGGGACTCGACTCCACCAGCACAATCCATTAGGAGAGAAGCTGGTTTCCTTGTGCCTGGAGAGATCTGTTCTTTCCCCTGGAAAGTGGTCACTCTGCACAGAACGAAGCCCTCCCTCGCCTTTTTCATTCTAGTATTTATCCTAATGTCACGAGCCTGACGCCTGGTTCTCCTTCACGAGGTGACTAATAGTGGGGTTTTTACTGTCTCATGTATGGGAAACGACACGATCAGACTGTTGATCAGGGCTGATTTTTACCCAACTCAAAGGATCTCACGTGAACATAGGGATTTATTACAAGGGTGCTGAGAGGCCCTGTGACACATGAGGCAGGAAAGGGGTTTAAATTCAGGGACAAGCGAACAAGCCTCTTCTCGTGGGGATGGTGTTTTCAGACCTTGTCCGTGTATCTGCCTGTGTCTGTCTGTCGCTCTCTCCTCACTCTCCACGTGGCCTTTCTCAGCTCTCCGTGGAAGAAGCCTGGACGGCAGTGAGAAATCAGCTGCAGAACAATTTGGGGACGTGGACATGGGTTCCCTAGAAACCAGACCTGACCCGATACACTGAGGTGACCAGGGGGTCAGGGATCAGGGAGCCTCCTAGGTCAGCCCCGGTCAGGAATCAGCCTGAGGCCACACAAGGCCTTGGTCAGAGAGGACAGAGCGGCGTGGGGAGCAGGAACCGGGAAGGAGGGCGGGGCAGAGTGAAGACACAAGTTCTGTGTCCTGAGTGCAGGTCAGCAGAGCGCATGGGGCCCTCCCCCGGAGACGCCGTGTCCGAGAAGAATGCAGGCGGGACCGGACTAGGGGGGACGGGGGAGTGGGGTCGTGGGCACGTGGACATCACCCTCTTCCACAGCTGTCCTTGTAACTGAGCAAGGTTCTTGCTGGTGGAAAACCCACTCAACGTGTTCGACGAGCTTGGCCTCCGTCCCTTTTAGTCACAGACGTGGCAGGATGATCAGAGGCCCAGCAGCCGGCCACGGTGATGGGCCCACCCATGGGGACGGGTGCCGCCTTCTAAGGCTTCTGTCAGAACTTCCTGGAAAAGGTGATTTCTTCTCGCTGGGTTTGCTCGGGGTAGAGAAGCGGTAAGCCTGGGACTGGCCCTGGGCCGCCCTGCCCACCTGCGGGAGAGCCCGCCTGGAACGGGAGCCGGAACACGGAAGAAGGGAGGCTCCCTGGGAATCTGCGTTCCTGAGCCCCTCCCCGCCCACGGCCAGGGAGCCAGTGCGTCCCCTTTCAGCTCGAGCTGGTCTGAGCTGCGTTGTGTCCCACAGAACTTCCGTGTCCACCGACGTGGTCAGTACACGTGCGCGGCTTCCCTCCCGGGCGGAGTTTAGACTCTGTGCAAGGACGTTGTGAGCGGCTGCGCTTTTGTGATTTTGTCAGGGACGAATTACATGTGGATTAGAAACTAGGACGTAATTAGACTAGACTTTTATGAGATTTATTGTAGTGTTTGTATATAAAAATGAATGAAGAATGGAAAAAGAAGACAAACCCAAAGCTGAAATAAAAGGGAAATAAAATTCTTCAAGAAATTTCCTGTTGTGTTTCCACCCTGATGTTAGCTGTTTGGTTACTGCAGTTATTTAACGATGTTTTCTTCTCCCTGCAGCACAAATACCTGTTGGTTTGAAATAAGTAGGACCAAATGTAAATAGCTGTTAAGATGGAAAAGAAAGCGCAGACAGAAGAGCTGATGGCTACCAGCAGGGGAGGGTGGGGAGGGGTGAACTGGGGGCTTGCGATTTGCAGACACTACTACGTATAACAGAGATAAACAGCACGTTTCTGCTGTTCAGCACAGGGCACTTCAGTCAATATCTTGTAGTGACCTATAATGAAGAAGAATATGAAAAGGAATATGTATGTGTACACGGAGGACTGAAACACGATGCTGTGCACCAGAAACTGACACAACGTTGCAAACTGACTAGACTTCATTAAAAAAAAAGACAGAAGAGAAAGGAATGTGGTGTGGCTACTTACTCGGTACCAGACTGTATAAAAGGATTTTCTAATTTTGTCTCATTATCTGCATGACAATCCAGTGGAAGAGGCATCCGCTTCTCCCCTTTACAGATAAGGAAGTTTAAAATGCAGCGCGTTAAGTAGGTTAAAAAGTCACACAGAGTTGGGAGCTGAACCCAGTTCTTTTGATCTTTTCTTTTACACGATGGTGCCTCTGTGACCCCCACCTGTTCAGAGACGGATGCTGACATGAAATGCATCGCAGAGGACCTGGCACTTTTGCATCAGTCTTGATTCTAAATTATGAGGATGCATTCTGATGAGTTAGCTCTCCTGGCGGTCCTTATTTGAAAAGTAGAACATACTAATGGAAGCAATCATGAGCATTCACCTTTTCTCTCTGGTTTAGAAAACCCTGATTTGTTTTTTTCTCTCTCTCTCTCTCTTCCTGTAGAATGTTAATGCCAGGACCAGAAGGCTGTCCGAAGGGCCTAGCTTCCCTAGGTATGTGCTATTTTAGAACCACTTCAAACAAGAGGCCATTCTAACTGACAGTAGCTTCAAAAAATGTGTTCCTGGTAAATTAAAGGCGGGCGCGTGCTCACTGAAGGTAAACAGGTGGTGAAGTGCGTCATTAGGACCTCATTTGTCCTGCATTTCTCCTGGGGCAGCTGACGGCAAGGAGGACTCGGGGCGTGGAGCCCCCAAAGGGCAGGCCCTGAGGTCGCGGGCCCAGATGCGTCACCACCAGCGCAGAGTGCGGCCTGTCTCTGTGTCAATTACCGTCGTTTGATAACGGATATTATGTCAAGGTCTGTTCTTTCTCAAGATGCAGCCACACATTCTAAAATCATTACGAGTGTAAGCCTGAGCTCCGTGGCCTCGGGGTTCAATTCATTTGTTACGTCCCATTAGGACTTGGAGACACAGGCCAGGGTCTGGAGAAGACGGCGGGGCAGCGGTGGGCAGTGTTCTGCCTCTGCTGTTCCCTTTACGGGGAGGTGACCTGTGCTGGAGCCACTTAAGATCCACACGATGTGGGGGGCAGGTAACCCCCGGGATCGCCCCTGCTGCAGAGCCGCTGGGGCATTGCTAGCAAATAAGCCCAAGTCAGGCCCAGTGTAGCCTGAGAAGCTTTGCTGAAATGACGTCCTTCCTGCTGGACCCTCTCTCTGCTTGGGGCGTGGAAATGTTGTTTCTTTTCCCCCTTTCTTTCAAAAAAGCCATCTCTGGGCTTTCCAGTAGTCTTAACATTTCGGCCTTTCCAAGATCGCTTTGTCACAGGCTGGCTTGGATCGACACACATAACCCGTCATCCGAGGGCCGGCTCCACCCTTGAGGGACAGGTCCTATCCTGGTCCTGAGACTGACACACAAACGCTGTGAATAGATGTGGGGAGGCCGTAGTTCCCCGTAAACCCCTGAAAATGAAGAAACATCATTAAGAACCTCTTTTAAAAAATTGAGGCGCTAAGAAGGGCACTTCCGCCTGAACAGGCCTTGTCTTCCTGGCTGGACCCGTGCTTCTGGCTGTTGTGAAGGCCGCGGTCTTGGCCCCACCTCCCCCAGCAGGACCTTCAGTGAACAACGCACATCCCTTTCACGTTCAGAACTCCCCTTTACACGAGTGAGCGGAGCTCCGCACGTGGCCCAGGGTCAGAATGCTCAGGTCCTCTCCGCGTTCTGGAAATCAGCCCTGCAGGGAAAACGCCACCGCGGTGCGCCTCTGCCAGACCACACCCCCCCCCCGCATCCGTGCGCCTCCGGGAGTCACACGGGGCGAGCTGGCCTCAGGGTCTCCCCCTCCCCCAGATGCCCCCTCCCCCCCCGTCCGTGCGCCTCCGGGAGTCACACGGGGCGAGCTGGCCTCAGGGTCTCCCCCTCCCCCAGATGCCCCCTCCCCCCCCGTCCGTGCGCCTCCGGGAGTCACACGGGGCGAGCTGGCCTCAGGGTCTCCCCCTCCCCCAGATGCCCCCTCCCCCCCCGTCCGTGCGCCTCCGGGAGTCACACGGGGCGAGCTGGCCTCAGGGCTCTCCCCGTTGGCACAGAGGCCGAGGGGTGCACTTGGCCAAGGGGGGCTCAGTCTTGCCCTGGCTGGACTTCCGCAGACCCTTGCTCGTTCTAAACCTTTGCAAGGAGCCAGCTACGCTGAAGAAGGCTGACAAGAGCCTGCTGGTGTCACAGATTCATCACAATGGGAAAAAAATCCACTTCACAATGTATCGTAGGTGGTAATGTGTGGAATTAGGTGAAATTTTTGCTTTCTCCAGGGGCCTTTACAGCTGCTTTTGACAAATCTAAGCACACGGAAGATTTAACACCACTCTACTCCACGTAGCAGGGCGCACGACGTCCACGCAGCCCCTGAATGAGAACCTCGCTCTGCGCGGTGAGGGCAGGAGCGCTGCCCATCTCTGATTTACTCGTTTGGCTGATAGCTTGCTCAACGTGTCTGAAAGGTCTGCCTCACTGGTGGCCTGCCTTTACACTCACACGTGCACATGGATATAGACACACATAATTCCATGAGATTATACAGAAAGTGTATTTCTTGAATTAAAAAAAATGCAGACCTTCATGTCTATGAATTTTATGAGAGTCTATACACGTTCCGTTTTCATCACCGACCGTTCAGAGCTGCGGTAGATGTTTATTAGTAAGTGAGAGGAGGATTTTAGAAGTAAATCATTCTGCAGAACCAGTTGTTAAAAGACTCAGAAATGCTCTGGTCATCTTTGACTCCCGTGACTGTTCAGTTTGTAGGGCACTGTGTCCCCAAAAGCACTCCTGGCCCATTTGCGACTTGGTAAGCCGTGCACTTTTCACTGTCGTGGCCCCCCTCTTAGTTTTAATATGACGATTTCTTACCATCGTCAGCTGCTGAATACGATGGAGTGTTATTAAGAGTGAGCCATTTCCATAGTGCACTGGTCGCCTGGAAGAAACTGTTTTCTATCGCTCTGAAGTCTGATTATCAATTATTTTATGTTTAGCGACGCAAGATGTTTTACCATTTTGGTGAGTTTTGCCAACTCATCTTCAGCTAGATGTTTTACTAAGCTCCTGAAAATAAGCTCAGAAATGCGCACTTTTATAAAATCGAAGGAAGGGGATGTTCTCACAAGCTCAGCTCGCTCCCTTCATTGATGAGATTTCACAAAAGCCTTCAGACTAGTTTTGACTGTTGCGTAACATCCTTCCTGTTCGCGCTGACTACCGTGCAGTGAGGTGGTTTGTCTGGGGAGTAGGGTTGATTGGCGACAGCAATGGGGAGAGGTAGTCCACTCACTTCTCGTTAGGAAATCAGTCGGATAGACGCACTCACACCTTTTCAAAAAGACCTTAAAAACCAGGTAAGAATAAATGGCTCAAAAATGACTGCTTGTTAAAAACATCTGACCACTTTCATAGAACACAGATCTTTGCCACCAAAGGATGATTCTCCACACGTGCAGGTGGAGGTGGAGTTAGGGAGGTGCAGGCGTAACAGTGGGACACTGGTGTCATGGAAGAGTCTTTTTCCAAAAACCTTTTTTTTCTCCTTCAGTTTCTGCAGGGTCTCATCGTGATGACACGGCTTTGCCACCGCCCAGCTGTATATTGAAAAGCATTTTCTGTGAATAAATAAATGTCTACTTACAAATTAATTGCATTAGTTTTTCACAGAAATGCATGTCTAATGCAAATTTTGATTTTCAGTGCAATAATTGGCAATTAAAACATATTTGGGTACTTCCCAGTAAAACTGGAAAAAAAAACGTATTTGGGTATAAACTCAGATTTATTACATTATCTTCTTCTATTTAGATAAACCCATGTTTTCAAATGACTGAAAAAGACAGATACTTCATATGATACATGATTTTATGATATTTTTATATTGAATAAAATGTCTTCTAACAATGCAATTAAAATTGCTTATTTCTCAGGAAATTTAAATTACATGGTTAGTACCACACCTTACTGGGTCATTTCGTTTTAATTTTTGGAAACTTTGAGGCTTAACTTGTCCCAACTCTGGAAATACTTTAAATTCAGAAAATATCAGGCCCTAAAAATTGTGGATGAAATTTCTTCTCTCCTGCGTCTGCATTCCATCAAGAGCTGTGTACACGTCACGTAAGAGGCAGCTGAACAGTGGCCTGTGGCTTCTGAATGTCAGTCTCTCCTTGGTAGGAACCTTGTGTCCAGAACTTGCACGGTCGGTGATCCTGATCCTTGTCATTGAGAAAAGAAAGCAGACGAACCCCTCGCATAGCAGTAGAGTGCTGTGTGCATCACCCTGGGTGTCTCCTTCCAGACCCTGGGAGTCCAGACTCGGGGGAGAACACGGCCAGATTCCCACCCTACCCCACTTCCCCAAAGCCCCGCCCCGCCACCCTGACAGCAGCCCCTGGCGACCACCCAGCTTCTCCCACGCGGCGGGCTCCTGCCCACGGCCCCTCAGCTCCCGGCTTTCCGCATCACTGCCTCCTTGTCCTTGGCTTTCCCTCCAGAGGTCCGAACTCAAGCTGTCAGGGCGAATCACGACACCTGCCCGCTGTGTCCACAAAGAGAAGACAGGGCCGCCGGGACTGCCATCTCCAGTGACCCCCACGACACGTCCTCCCGGAGCCTGTGGCTTCCTGTGCGACGTGGTGGAAAACGCAGACCACAGCGGTGTCTCTCTGTGAAGGTACGTTCGCCGTGTCTGTGTGCAGCTTTCCCTCTGTGCTTCTAGAGGCAAAAATGTCAACACACTCGCCAGCTGACATATAACTTTGCTCTTTATAGGTATTCAAGGGAGCTTGATGCATTCAGTTATTAGTGTAAAGGCATATGTGTACGTATAACTGAATCGCTTTGCTGCACACCTGAAACTAACGTCGTAATTCAAGTACACTTCAATAAAAAAAATTTTAGAAATTAAAAAAAAAGCTATGTGAGGGGAAAAGAATGAAGATTGTAAACTGTAAAAAGAATATATAAAGAACGTTCACTGAACAAAAGGATGAACACACCTGGGGTGAGCTGCTGTGGTCGAAATAGGAACGGAGATCATGAGACAGACCTCACGATGACCTACGGATCAGCTTGAGGAGACAGTACTAATGCGATCGGTGTGAAACGTGATCTGTTACCCAAAGTGAAGTGTAGCTATAGAAATGTAGGGAACGATATTTTGGTAGTGAACTTGGCCTTGAAGGGACATAGGTTCAAAGTGAAACATGACAGCGCATCTCCGGGAAGTGTATTGACAGGATTCTGAGCGCGGCTCACCGTCCTGTGGGCTCAGGATTGTGTTCGCACGGGTCCCACCGCGGACACGCAGCCCCGCACTTTGCTAGCAGAAGGGATGCTTGTAGCTTTGTGTTGGTGACTCATGTTCCCAGGGGAACAGCCTTTTGGTGCCACTTCAAATAATCTGCATGAGCCTAAAAGATGTATTTCATGGTCAATGGGTTTTTTTTTTTTTTGTATTCATTTAATTGAATATCCCCTATTGAACACTGAAAGGTGAGAAAATGTGGCTATTCCTCTCGTGTAAGCCTTTTGAAACTACTGTCACATTGTTGTGAAACTTACCTAAAGGAAAGATCTGATGGTCCCCTGGGCCAGTCCAGTGGACTCGTAAACTAGCCGTGATGGCCTGTGGGCAAAGTCGTCCTGTGCTGCCTTGGAACCTTTCCAACATCCAAGCCAAGCAGGCTGCTGACCGCACACTCCTGCCACAGCACTTTGCTCTTTAAATAAATTGCTCGTAGAAAACAAACTTACGGTTACCGACGAGGGGGACAAACTGGGAGCACAGGGTTAGCAGATGCACACTGCTGTATGGAAAACAGACGCACAGCGAGGCCCTGCAGGGCAGCGCAGGGGACTGTATTCAGTGCCGTGTAATAACCACTCATGGAGAAGAACAGAAAAAAGACTAGATACACATATGTGTACAACTGAATCACTGTGCTGTGCACGTGAAATCAACACAATGTAAACCAGCTCCACTGCAATGAAAAAGAATAAATTGCAAAGTGTAGGGATTCTGAGCAGGCATTTGTTCACATGCCCACGTGAACACCGGCTGTTTTCAGGGTCTGTGCTTAGTCCTTTGAGTGAGTATTTTGTTTAATATCAAAATAATGTATTGAATGTCAGTTTTAGAATTCCTGACATTTTAGTCTACCAAGCTACAGTTTAAAAAGCATCGAAGGCAAACACAGGCTCTTGCCCTGACTTGGGCCGGCACCCCTCTGGGTCCCTGGTAGCCCTATTCACAGAGGAAGGTGCCCTCCCAGGCCCCTTTCAGTCCTGACCCTCTACCACTGCGCTGTCTGTTTATTGCTTTTCTCCTGCAGTAAAATGTGTCTTCCTTGAAAAAAATAACGGAAGGAGCCCTGCTGAGCGCTTGGGAGAGGGCCAGCAGAGACACTGCAGCCAGGGCCGCGTGGCCAGGGTTGGAGGCCCTTCCAGCACAGAGCGCCCCCGAGTGGCTGGGCTTCTGTTGGGTTAACTGAATGAACGCAGTTGCACCCCCAGCAGCACTTCAGAGTAGGGGCACCGGACCTTCAGAGGGTGGGGCTGGGAGTGGGCTTCTGGGGAAGATGTGCACAGCTGCAGTCCCCAAAAAAGCCAGTAAAGGGTGTGTGTGTGTGTGTGTGTGTGTGTGTGTGTGTGTGTGAGAGAGAGAGAGAGAGAGAGAGAGACAGAGAGAGAGAGAGAGAGAGGGAGGGAGAGCCACCTTTAGAAGATCTGCCTACAAATCCAACTTCCAAAACATTCTGATTCCAAAGACAAGGAGAGAATTGGAACTCAGTACTCTGGCATTTACTCAGAATCTGTCCCAAAAACACAGTTGTTTTTTTTTTTATTATGAAAGTGCAATTAAGTAAAGGGGAAGACAGACTTTGAAGGTCCAGGATAAACCAAATTCTAGTTAAGAACTGAAGCATACCACGACCAGAGGAAGTGGACCAAAAGCAGTGTTTACAGAAACAGTGGCTGCAAGCTGAGAATTTTTCAGAATGAAGAAAGGCCTGGAGGTGAGTTTGATCGTCTGTTCTAAATCCCATGCAAGATTTTAAAAAGTCCACATCTAGATAGAGGGGGAAATTTAAACTAATAATGAGCAAAGCTCGTTACCTACACGAGAACAGCAGTGGTTCTGACAGGCCCCTTGCCATCAGCGGCACCGGCCGGAGGGCAGCAGAGTCATGGTTTTCAAATCACCAGGAGATGAACATCAACTTCCATTCTATACCCAGCTGTGTTATCATTCAACAAGGAGCACAGAATAGAGAACTCCGAAGACAAGTAAGACTTGACAAACCACGTACACTTACTAAAAGTGCAATAAAAGGCGAATTTGCAGGAAGCAAATAAACACAGACAGAAGAACTGACTGTGTGTGCAATGACAGACGGCAGTGAACAGTGAAAAAGAATGAAAAACATGTAACCAAATTTAACCAACTGTTAGTCAGAAGATACTAAATCTGCATATAAGAAGAAATTGGAAGAGGAAAGGCTTCAATCAGCTAAGGTCTTTGCAGTCTAGGGAGAAGTTTTGAGGTACCGAGTACTCTCGTATATTGTTAGAAAGATATACAGTGAATATCTATGTTTACCCTTTTCTCTGAGAGGATTAAAATCAGCCATAATCCGAATAGAGTGAGCAGGAGAAATTCAGGACCATCAGGAAATGAACAAATAAACTGCTGGCAATTACAGAGTAGGCATAACTTGAATGAACAGAGAGAGCCACACACATCATGCCGAAATTTTGAAAATATACGTGGCTTAGACTATTACCTAGAAAACTACACCTTACCAAAACTGTGTCAAGAAAATTCACTTTCTAAAAAACTTCAATCAATACCTTTATAAGGAAATACATGTGTATATTAGCCTCTCCTCATCCCTCCTTCAAACGAGAGTAAGATTAGACATTTCTTATGGAGCAAACAAAACACTGAGACAAACTATTCGGAGAACAGAGCAAAAGAACATCATGCAGCTTGTCTGATGAGGCGAATGTCATCTCAGCACTGAGTCTAGGCAGGGAAGTAAAAATACATGGCAATGGTACTCACGAACATGTTTTCAAAAATCTCACCAAAACAGTGTATGTAGCGTCTCTAAAGATAATGCAGCATGAACAGGTGGAATTTATCGCAGGGATGCAATATTATTATTATCATTGCACTTGCTCATATTAATCAGGTAAATGATTATGTTCTGCACAATAAATGCAGAGAAAGCCGTCAAAACTTTAGTGCACGTTCATGACAATAATACTTGGCAAACTAGATAGGAGGGATTTTTTAAACTTTAAAACATATCTGCTAAAAGTAGCCTTTCCTGGTAAAACTTTAGATGTATTTTTATTCAAGTTAGAGATTATCACTATTATTTAATGTTGCTCTAGAGGTTTTAAACCAAAGCTAAAATATTTGAATTGGAAAGAAAGATGCAAAATATTTGGAATTTGAAAGTAGTAGAGAGTTTTTATAAGAGCAATAAAAATAAGACAGTAGAATGACAGATGTAAGTTTTGCTTGTCAACAGAAGCTACAAGGTTTTTGAGAACGCATTTAACCAAAGTTGTTCACGAAGAAACTATAGAAAGTTATGGGACCTAGAAACCCAGGATAAATGGAGATATGTACCATTTTGCTAAATGGGAAAAGTAAATATCTTAAAAGATGTCAATTGTACTCATATTCATATACAGATTCAGTGCAATTCCAGTCAGATTATGAAGGGCATTTTAAAATGAAATCTGACCACTGAGCCTCAGTTCATATGAAAAATTAAGGAATATCTAAGATAATTATAACTAATACAAAAGAGGAGGAGGGAGTCACCTTTAAAAAAGAGAAAGACAGACTTTCCATCAAATGGTGTTGGAGCCACTGGGTCTCTATCTGTAGACAAAAGAAAATAATAAAAATTAAAAGTTGTGACCTGAACTTCACACTTTATATAGAAATTAACTCAAAATGGATCATCCCATTTAAAACTTCTAGAGAAAACGAGGAGAAAATCCTGGGACATGTAGTTAGGCAAAGAGTTTTGAGACTTTCCATGAAAAGCACAGTCCGTAAGAGGAAAAATTGATAAATTGGATTTCATCAAAATGAACAAGTTTTGCTTTGCAAAACACTCATTAAGAGGATAAAAAGACAAGCTATGCACTGGGAGAAAAATTTGGCAACCTAAATATTTGGCAAATGACTGGTGTCCATAACATATAAAGAAATCTCAAAACTCAACAGTGTAAATACAGACAATCCAATTAAAAAGTAGTTGAAAGACACGACTGAGCATTTCAATGAAAAGGACTTGCAGGCACATACAAATAAATACAGGAGAGGATGTTCGTTAACATGAGCTGTTAGGGAAATGCGAGTTAAAGCCGCGCTGAGCTATTTCTATGTGCTTATTGGTATAGAATAAAATAGGGACGTCGCCAAGTGCTGATGGCTCTGCAGAGAAACTGGGTCCCTCAGACGCAGCTGGTGAGGGTTTAAGTGGTACAGTCGCCCTGAAAGACAGCTGGGGAGTTTCTCAAAAAGTGGACCGTGTAACTGCCATCTGAGCCAGCGTTTGCTCTCCTGGGCATTTCTCCCAGAGCCTTATGTTCGCACAAAATCCTATACACGAATATTTATAGCAGTTTTATTCGTAACAGCCCAAACCTGAAGACGACCCAGATGTCCTTCGGTGCACTGTGGTACATTCATGCGCAGAACAGGGCTCGGCCCTGAACAAGGGGGAACCGCTGATGCTCGCGACAACCTGGTTAAATCTCCCGGGAGTTATATTGAGGGGGAAAAACCAACCAGAAAAAGTTGCATGTAATATATATGTGCCATATAGTGTATGTTACATATACAATGTGGACATATTATAGATGTAATATGTAACCTTCTGTGTATGTTAAATGTGTATTATATATGAGGATGCATAGCATATGCATATTTCACGTGTGTAACACTCTCGAAAGGACAGAATTACAGGGAAGTGTGCCGTCTTAGTGGCTGCCAGCCATTAAGGAGGGGTGGGGGCAGGGGGACGGAAGGGAGGGGTCTCTGGGCTGATGGAGATGCTCTGTGTCGGCTGCGTCACATCCTGGTTGTGATCTTGTACCACAGTTTGGCCAGGTGTCACCGCTGGAGGAGACTGGGTGCAGGGTACCTGGGATCTCTTAGACCTGCATGGGGATCTACACTTATCTCAACAATAAAAAGTTTAATTAAGAAAAAAATGTCCAGCCCTTACAGGACTTGGCGCGTGAAGCCTTGGGACAGTCAGAACCTGGAGCAGCTCCATGGAAGGCTGGTTGGCTTCTGCTGCCCAGAGGGGCTACATTTTTTCTTTAAAGTTATTAGAACACGCATGTCTGGTATCTCCTGGTGGCTGAGGCACTGCGGGAAGCAGGGGGTGAACCTGTGGGTTGGCATGGACATCTGGTTTCTAGAAAATCTGAAGACTCAGAAGGTGAGGGAACTCAGCAAATGTCAGTGCAGGGCCCTGGGCCCAGCCTGGAGCGGACGGGCAGGCGCTGCCTGCGATGCTGGGCAGAGCCAGGACCCGGGTGCCCCGCGCAGTTCCCTGAGGCTGCGGAGGGCGAGGAGAAACCTGTCAGTGCTTCTGTGGCTCCTTGCGCCAGGATGGGGTCCCAAGTCCTGAGAAAGAGCTGGCAGACCTGCAGGGACCCGGGGGAGGCGGCCCAGCCAGGACCTGAAAGGGTCTGCAGCCAGGACCAGCCCGCCCCGTGGGGACCAGCGTCCCTGCCTCGTCAGGGGATGGGCTGGCCCGGACGCGAGGGGAGGAGCTTCCCCCTGCACCTGGCGGGCCTGGGCGCAGCAGGGCACGGAAGTCCAGCCCAGTACCTAAAAGCGTGTATCTTTCCACGTGGGCGTCTCTGTACCTGCAGTGCCTTCTGTAGACCAGAGGGAAAGGGCGTCTCCACCGTGGTCTGAAAGAAAAAGCAGAGCCAGCAACTTCACCAGAGCCTTTAAGGAGCACAGTCGAGGGCTTCTGCCTGAAAGGAGGCCGACTGTCCCCGAGGCTGAAGGCAGCTGACTCTGGAGCTTGCCGTCTGGGTCAGGGCGGGCGGTTTGTTCCGTTCTGGTTTCAGGGCTCTCGGTTTGGTTCCGGATTTCCGGGGGAGAGACCCGTCCTCACCCTCCTCCGCAGCTCAGAGCACAGGGCAGAGGGGCCTTCTAGCCCCCATCATCTGCCCTAAGCCCTGTGACCTGAAACACCTGAGGAGAAACTGCTTTGAAGGGACAATCCAGAAGGACAGAAAGACCGCCAGTGGGAGGGGCACCACTGCTGGATTCGCCTGGCACCGCGAGCTGCGGGAACACAGAAACGTGACTTTGCTCTGCCTGGACCCTCGGCACGTCCAGAGAAGGCAGAGGCTACCAGGCCCGTGGACCAGAGGGCCACTGTTTCCTCGTCTCGCTGGGCCCGTTCCTGGTGGCCTGGTGTGCAGCCGTGAGCCCACATCTGAGCTTGTATCCGTCACCGTTGTATTACAGTTGTGACTGGAGACCTGGGCTTCCGCAAACAAGCCATTAAGGGCAGGACTCACCCTTGTCCAGCCTACATTATTTCTCATACCTTCTTGATTATTCTTTAAAAATAAGTAATATTTGACAGCGTGGAGGGTGGGGAGAAAAAAGCATTGCTGTCTAAAAGCAGGACTTCTCAAAATGACGGCAGCCACCACATCCCTGAGGGGAGGCACCTGCCGCTCCCTCCAGTGTGGCCCCCAGGCAGCGTCCCCAGGGTGGAGGGGTCCTCATACGGGGATGTCCGCAGCCTCCTCCAGGTTCCCACACAAGACCCCGCCATTCGCTGCATGTCCTGCTTCAGTTCCTGTGTCCACTGCTAACAGAGAAACACAGTCCAGAGTTGTGGACCAGGGGGCCTGTTGCTGAAGTCTGACTGAGGAAGGAGAAGATGCTGTTTCAGTCTGATTTCCCAGCAGAGCTCTCTCTTATTTGAAGATAGAATGACTTTTTGAGAAAAATAAACCCGCAAACTAAAGAGAAAGCTACCCAATTTGACGTAGGGGTAACAAAACCTTACATTAAATTTAGATTAAGACACAAAAACAGAAGAATGGATCAATTTAAAGCAACTTCAAGAGAATTCAGAAAGTTTTTTTTAAAATACAGTTAGATTTAAGAAAGAATGTATCATTGGTGTTACAACGGTTTGCTCCTCCTGACAGGCAGCCACTCCACGGATCCGACGTACGTCTGTGTTTTACTGAAGGTACCTCATCGTTCCCAAGATGGGCTGTCACAGAATTGTGCTTTAGTCAGCCTCCTTGGCCTTCCTCGGAGGGACAGTAATTACGAAACACAGAAAACGCCTCTACTGGATGGAGTTCCACCGAAGAAAGAGACGATGAGGTAGCAACTGGAGCGAGGGAAGCGGCAGCTTAATGAGCCCCGGCGTCTAACAGCAGGTGTAGAAAGGAGGTTCTTCAGGGTGGAAGGAGCTCAGAGCCGTGGTGGGAATCCCCCAATTAGCCACTTAAACCGAGACGCTCAGTTAATTACGGTGTATTAGTAAAACAAGGAGGTAATTCATCTTTAAATTCTGAACTTGCTCCCCTGCGATATTATGGAAGAATGTGTCAGCCCTTCCGAGTGTGTTTTTACAGGAACAAGTTGCGACTAATCTTGCGAGAAAATCCACCTCCATCGGAAAATCAAGATCCCCTCTGCTGCTGAGCGTGTCAGGTTTCTGACAGTGAGCCTGTTGTTCTAGCTAGAAATATTTTCATAGCAGGACCTGCAAGGCGAATTCAAGATGTAGAAACTTGTTCATATAAACCAGAACAAAGATATCTTCTATCAGCGTCGTGGTAGCACTGTCCTGACACGGTTAAAAGACGTGCTCAGGTCCTGGTTACCTGTCTAGCTGCCTCGGCTGTAAACAGTTTCTAAAATAGCAGTGTTCATGGTGGAAGTTTCACATTTCATTTTCTCAGAGGAGGGCAGGAGAATGGATGAATCTGAGGAACGAGGGACCTCTGGATTATCCAGCAATCCAGAGACGCTGAGAAGTTTGAACATGTCATTTTGACTGAAAAATGAACGTTTCATCCAAATGAATGGTATTTAATTTCTAGGAAAATAAAACCAAGAGTAGGGCACGGGTACGCAGGCTCGTCTGTTTGGTTAGGATCTCACGATGGCTCTGGGACAGTCCACTCTAAGTGTCACTTCATTTACTAAACCATGGTTTGTTCTCTGTGAGTCTGTTTCTGATTTGTAAGTAAGTTCATTTGTGTCGTTTTTTTAGATTCCACCTGGAAGTGGTGTCGTGTGGTGTTTGTCTTTCTCTGACTTACTTCACTTCACGTGATAATCTCTAGGATTTTCATTGTGGTTCTTAGCTCAAATCTTAACTCGCCAAGTAGAAAACAGTTCAGAATTTCTTTTATTCTGTGCGAATTAGTCCAATAGTTCCTCTTTCTGTGTTCCATCTTTTCCCTCCAGCATTGCCACCTGCTTGTCGTGTTGCTGCTCCCAGCGGCACCTGCGGTGAAGTCCCGCCCGCGTCCCCTGCTGATTTGCGCGCGGCTGTGTTTGTTTCCGGCGTTGCTCTGGTGTCTGGGGCTTGGACAGGCTACACTGACGCCTGGCTCAGGTCTCCCTCCTCACGATGTTTACTCACACCTACTTCGAACTCTTCTTAAGATGAGAGCTTAAATGACCAAATGCAGATTTGTTCCCACTACAGATGAGAAACGAGTGTAAAGGAGGAAGAGAGTTACTAAGTTCAAAAATGTCCAGCTCTTTTTAAAACCTGGTGGCGGGACAGTCTCACGCAGACAGATGTCTCTCCAGGCGTTTTCCCAGCATCTGGGGCCTGGTTTATATTCGAACTGGCCACGTACTCCTCTTGGAGCCCTTGTGGATACTGAGGCTTAAATGCAAGTCCTGGACATTTCCTTATAGATCAGAGTTTGCCCAAGTGACGAGGAGAACCCTTCCCCTCCAGTCGATGTTGGATGCTGGTTTGCAGTGAAGGTCTGGCCCCGCGGCGGGTGAGGGTTCATACTGCTCCTGAGCATCGACGAAATCTGATCACAGGAGCAGAACGTCCCTTCTCGAGCCCAGCTGTTAACCAGCTTCCGTACGGAAGGAGGAGCGCTGACGCCCTGGTCATTCCATCCTCCTTGGGGCCGCCGCTGGGGTTACCCTAATGCACAGGTAGCTCATCCTCTCCAGATGCCCCAGCCGTGCCTGCTTCCACAGATCTCATCTGCACGTGCAGCAGCGCCCACAAGGCCGGGGTGGCCGCTGCTGGAGCCTCTAGCCAGGCCCTTGTGGCCGACGCTGGCCACTCAGGCAACCCCGCGTTGTGTAAGGACAATAGTTACTTTCCCCCCAGGAGCCAATGAGCATCCGTCTTACCTTAGAAATTTTATAACATTTTTATGAGAAGGAAACACTGGCGACATTACCCCCACGTTACTGATCAAGGAAACTGAGGCGTATGGTTTGAGACTATGCGTCAGCTTAGTGCAAAACCACCACACAATTTGGGGCCTGGAAAAAGCTACGGGTCTGACGCTTTACTCTGATTTAACTAGAGATGTCACAGCACACGGTGTATCTCAGCTCCAGGCGCCAAATTAATAGAAGTGGATGCGCGGCACTGAATTTGCCAGATGAGAATGGGAAGTTGACACAGAAAATGAACGGTCACATAACGTACAAACCCTGTGAGGAGACGGGAGGTGCAGGCGGTAAGTCACCGGGTGGGGACAGGGCAGCGGCGAATGCGCGTGGCGGTGCGTGCGTGCTCGCCGCCCCCCGACGCGGCCCGGCGCGGGGCTGGAAGTAGGCTGGGAGTGGGGAGTGGAGACGCGGCTGCAGCAGCGCCTTTGGAATAAAGGACAGTGACCCAAAACGTGACATAACGCATGAGCAGTTTTCCTCAGAGGATTTCTTTTCAGCCGCAGCCCTCAGACTATGAGGAGGGAGGAGAGGGCGCTTTCTTTCCTTCTTCCTGTGCTGTGTACGTGTCAGAACCTCGTGGGCGGATGTCACATCGCAGACACGCCAGGGCCAAGTGCTGCTGACAGAGCAGCGTTCCCTCAAACACAGAGCGTGCCACTGGGGCTGCTTCTGACTCTAGTTGCTTCTGAAATGGGATAGAACTTTTCTGGCATCCAAGCAGCTTTCAAGTCTTCCTTCACTCAGCAACCACGGGTTTCGAAGTCTGCCGTTTGCCTGGGGCCGTTTCAGGACGCGGCCCCCGCCCTCCCGGGATCGCCGTCAGGTGGGAGGCGCGCCTGGGAAAAGCCACCGCCCCGCGCACAGTCCCAGCCGGACTCCTCGGAGTCGGGAAGACCCGCGCTGGCTCCTGACCTCGGGGCGCTGGGGGGCCCGGCGCCCGGGCTCTGGCCGCCCGCCCCCGCCCCCGCCCCCGCCCCCGCCCCCGGAGCTTGCGTGGCCTCCGAGAGCCACGGTTTTGGATTCTGCTGACACGCGGAACTCGCGTCCCAGCCCCGCCGGCGCCTGGGTCTGTGGGACTGGGAGTAGGGACGGAGGCCCACCTGCCGGCACTGTCCTCCAGGTGTGCACGGGTACCTGAGACGGAGCCCGCGCCAAGCTGAGCCTCGGCTTTTCTGTGTGTTTTACTCCCAATCTTGTTTCTCCCTCTGTCTTCCCAGTCCACACTGTCTACACTGTGAAAACGCACTTGGCCGTTGGAGCTGCGCGTGTCTTGAATGGACCACTTCTCACCACCCCCGTCAGCACCGCGTCTGAGCGTCAGAACCTCCCAGTTCAGCTGCCTCCCTGCCTGTTTCATAAAATGCCTTGGTAGCCTCCTGAAGGCCTCTCCGCACCCCCGGATTCAGTTCTCCACCTGCCAATGTGAACGCCGCTGAATGCAGGTCGAATTATGTCACCTTCCTGCACAAACCCGAGTTCTCCCCCACAGCCAGAGTCAGTCCCCAAAGCTCCACCCCGGCCCGCAGGGCAGAAGTGCCCGTCTCCCTGGCCTCCGCCTACACCTGAGCGCTGACAGAGCTCAGCTCCCCGTCCACGTGGGCCCCTCTGGCAGCTCTGAGTGTGGCTGTCGCTGCGAGTTCACAGTTCACGTTGGAAAACCTGCAGAACGACTCAAATTGTAAGTGACTTTCCCCCAGCCGTGCAGCTGCTGGAACTTGGATATGATCTTTACAGGAAGTCCTGGTTCTTTAAACTTCTAGATGGACTCTTTCGGTCGTGTCCGGTGATGGCAGAAGGCTGAAGAATCCCTTGGCCTTACGAAGCAGCAGCAGGAGTAACATGCTCTAACTTTGGGGAGGGAGGCAGCTGCAGACCCTCGGGGAGCAGGGTTTGCCTCGTCCACAGGACAGCGCAGGAAGCCCGCCTGGCTTGCCCACATCCACCTCCAGCCTCACGGTCTCACGGGGAGGACTTCTGGGCCTCTCTGCTCCCCTCCGGAGCCGGCTGTAGCGCCCGCACAGGCACGGGGCTCTGGGGAGAGACTTGGCAAAATCCACCGCCAGCAGGAACTTTCCTTTGCTTACAGAGCCCCCGGCCGTCTCGGCGTGCGTCTGTCAGTACGCCCGTGTCATCATCCATACTGCGATCCTGTCCACTCACCGGAGGAACTTACCGGAGCAGCTGCTAGCCTGTACCTGCAGCAGGTCTGCCCGGAGTCCCCGCATGCCCCCAAAGGCCTACAAAACAGAAACGAGAAGGGGCCAAGTGAACGCCATCCTTGAGCCTCGTGGCTTGGTTTTCGGGTTTAGGATGGCTGCGTGAGACGTCAGCTCCTCGCACGGGAGCGTCCACCCGGGCTTCCTCCACCCGCCTGTGCGCCTGCGCGTCCCGGGAGCCCGGCTGGCCACCTGTTGGCCCCGCAGGTTGCCAGGGCTCCGAGCTTTGGCCTCCACGCCCTCAGCCCTAACGTGGGGAACTTCTGAGCTTGAGAGCCCACCTGCAGCCTCCGCACCTGGCGGGGGTGCCTCCCAGCGACCAGCCTGGGTGTGGCCGGCAGAGGCTGGGCTTGCGTGACGGTGACACCAGCAGCGGCCCGAGAGGCCCTACAAGCTCCACGTGCCCTGATCGCTCTGTCCACGTGTGTTTTTATTCCCTGGAAACCCTTATCCTTGAAATGCACAAGTAGCAACGGCTCAAACAGCTGTTTCATGGACCCCCTGCTCCCCAGATGCCATGTTCTAAGCAAAGTGAGAAAACTTGTTACGATTGTGCTAAGTAAGAAAACACCGGTTTCTTTCAGTTCGCCCACGTTTACGGGGAAACAGCGCTTCATGTACAAGACGGACTCTTCATCCTTGTCTACAAGATGCCAGACATCTTGATAGGAGTAAAAATTCTGTCCAAAATAGGTATTTCCCCAAACCAGAGGTTTGATGAAAAATAAGTCTAACAGCCTTTTTTTTTTGCTTTATTTTTCAGACCTAACTTGCATGCTTTGTACTTACTTGTTAGATCTGACTGTCAGAGGCTTTTTTAAATATCTGAAAAATGAAGGCGTGGCTCTGAAGCCCAGCGGGAGTGGCTTTGCGTGAGGCGAGGAAGCTTCCAGAACGGCCCAGCGTGTTCTGAGACGCTCCCTGCTGGCTCCCGGGCCGGGAGGACGGAGTCTGCCAGGGAGGGGGAAGCACTCTGTTCACCAAACCGCCTGCAGGGCCTCCAACAGGTACTGGACTCCCCCCTCAGTGCGCTGATCACACAATAGCCTGAACTAGTGTCACTTAATCAGGTAAAAGCACCGCCGAGAGCCTGCGTGGATGCCCACAGGCTCAAGGGGACAGCAGTGTTGCCCCAGGGACAGCGCTGCCCTCTGTCACGTGTGTTAGCTAACGTGCTGGGGGGAGGCGGCCTGTGGGTGCCAGAGGGGGTGCCATGAACAAGCCCGGCTTCGCTGAGTGATCTACAGCCCCTGGGAGAGCCCGCGTGGCCTGTGACGGACACTCACGGTGCACGTCTGATTAGCTCACACGATGTTACTGTGTGGTTATTAATATTTACATAAACTAAGACAGACCTCTGACCTGACTTGTACAGAGATTTGAAAACATAAAAAAAGTCACTTGTTCTGGTAGCATCTGATGAAGAAGCCCTGATTTTACTGTCATCACACTGAAAGTTTGTGTTTTGTTGCCCAACTACAAATTTAATTTTTCGTCTGTTTTAGGAAATGGATCGAAGCATGCATGATAGTTAATTGCGAGTGGACTTTTTAAATATATTAAAGGCCTCTGTTTGTTTAATTGGTGGGTGGGGCAAGACAAAAGCAGCGATGAAATTTTTTCTGTTTTCCTTTGTTGTTTTACTCTCACAGGACACTGAGAGTGACATCACAGTAACATCCTTCTGCAAACAAGCTTTTTTACATTGTAGGTAAGCACCTCTAAGAAATACTATTTATGTAGGCTGTGTGCTCAAATGGATGAGCCGAATTTTCTGTCTTTGGGGTTTTACTGGCATCGTGGCCATCTGTGCCCTTCTCCCCTGTGGGGAGCTGGCTTCAGAAGGCCAAGGCCGGTCAGTCGGGCGCGAGGAGGCGTGTGGAGGGAGGCGCCGGTGGCCACGGAGCTCCGCCTGCGCGTGAGTGGTGCCCCCGAGCCCCGGCCCCAGACCACCCTCATCAGCTGCTTCGGACCAAGAGGGAGGCGGCCAAACCCCGGCGGCCCTCGGATGTCCTCTTCCTTCCCGAAAAGAAAGTCCATTCCGGCACCAATTCTGACTCGACCTTGGGCAGCCACCCCACCCCCGAGGTGCTCCAGCTCCTGGGGCCCTCACCCTTCCTCAGCTGCACCGCCGGCCCCTGTTTACACGGTACCTCCAGTTGCTGAGATGCCCCAGCCCCTGCCCTGTCAGCCGTGCCGCTGCGCTGCTGTGAGGATGGGGCCTCGGCCTCCCCACCCCTGCAGATGCTCTGCCGGACAGGCTGGGGACGAGGGCGCAGGCCCCGGGGAGTAGCAAAGAACAAACCTGACTCCACACTGGGTCTGTTTCGCTAATCTCCGTCTTCTATTGCTTTTGCTACAAGTGAATCACCAAAGGGATGCTGACTATATAAGCTTAAATTACACATGATCCCAATACACGTCTCTGGGCACCCCGCCTCCCAGGTAATGAGCCTTAAGCTCAAACACCTTTGTTGAGCTCACAGGAAACCTCCTGACCAGGCCCCCCGTGAGTGATGGCAGGAGAGGAGAGATGGACCCCTCCCCTCTGGAGGCGGACCAGAACCAGGAAGTGTCTGACTTCCCTCCTCCACTTTTAGTATAAAAGAAGCCTGAATTCTAACTCAGGCAAGATGGTTCTTGGGGACACTCGTCCACCATCTTGCTGGTCTGCTGGCTTTCTGAATACGGTCACTATTCCTTGCCTCAGCAACTCATCTCTTGCTTTACTGCCCTGTCACAGGGTAAGCAGGACCAGCTTGCACTCGGTAAACGGGGACTGGCTGGCCCTACCGGGCTGTCTGAGGAGGCAGCTGATTTCTGTTCTTAGGTGTGGGCAGCCTCTCTCTCCCGCGTGGGAAGAGGTGTTGGGGAGAAGCTTGCTGGCCCTTCCAAATGGATGCAGGTCCCTGTGCCCCATCCCCAAGCACCATGGGGCTGACCACGGCCCAGTTGCAGCTGGTTGTTACTCGGGCATTTCAGTGTTACTCAAGCATCTGTGTTACTTGGGCATCTCAGTGTTACTTGAGCATCTCAGTGTTGCTCAGGCATCTCAGTGTTACTCGGGCATCTCAGTGTTGCTCGGGCATCTCAGTGTTGCTCGGGCATCTCAGTGTTACTCAGGCATCTCAGTGTTCCTTGGGCATCTCCAGTGTTGCTTGGGCATCTGTGTTACTCAGGCATCTCAGTGTTGCTCGGGCATCTCAGTGTTGCTCGGGCATCTCAGTGTTACTCGGGCATCTCGTGTTGCTCGGGCATCTCAGTGTTGCTCGGGCATCTGTGTTACTCAGGCATCTCAGTGTTGCTCAGGCATCTCAGTGTTACTCGGGCATCTGTGTTACTCAAGGATCTGTGTTACTCGGGCATCTCAGCATTACTCGGGCATCCGTGTTACTCGGGCATCTCAGTGTTACTTGGGCATCTCAGTGTTGCTCGGGCATCTGTGTTACTTGGGCATCTCAGTGTTACTTGAGCATCTCAGTGTTACTCGGGCATCTCTGTGTTACTCGGGCATCTCAGTGTTGCTCGGGCATCTCAGTGTTACTCGGGCATCTGTGTTACTCAAGGATCTGTGTTACTCGGGCATCTCAGCATTACTCGGGCGTCTGTGTTACTCAGGCATCTCAGTGTTACTTGGGCATCTCAGTGTTGCTCGGGCATCTCAGTGTTACTCGGGCTTCTCAGTGTTACTTGAGCATCTCAGTGTTGCTCAGGCATCTCAGTGTTACTCAGGCATCTCAGTGTTACTCGGGCATCTATCTCAGTGTTGCTCGGGCATCTCAGTGTTGCTTGGGCATCTGTGTTACTCAGGCATCTCAATGTTACTTGAGCATCTCAGTGTTACTCGGGCATCTCAGTGTTACTTGGGCATCTCAGTGTTACTCGGGCATGGTTCTTTCCTGCAGCCTCCTTTCCCTTCGCCAGTTTTTATGTTTCGGGGGAATCCCAGTGATCCACCCTTGAGATGGGACTTGCCTGTTACACGCTACAGATTAGGGATTTCATCAGTTTCAACAAAAGTGCCCCCAGGAAATTGAGGCAGTTAACATCTAAAGAAGAAGCCAAGTTCACCAAAATTCGCATGTGAAAAATGTATGGTTGGGCCTATTTTGTGAAACAAAATGCACTTCATCGTGAAATTCCCCAGGGAAGGTCTGGCGTAAGAAACTTGGTGCCTCGTGCACGTCCAGGACCATCAAAACAAAGATGAATTACAAGGGAGAAAAAAAACGATTTAACCGGACTGATGGAAAATGTTAGCCAAAGGAAGACCATGATCCTGGCAAACCCGAGGACCTTCAGTTTCAAAAGAGTCCCTTGTCCCCTGGCCGGCCAGAGATGTTGCTCCCTGGGAAAGGGAGCCCCAAAGAACCGATACCCTGTGAGCCGCCCCTCCGGGAAGGCGAACGACAGTCTGTTACTTGAAACACTGCCCTTCATGAGGGGAGCACCGTGGGGAAAGGCCGCCCCCCTCCTTCTGCAGTTGCCTTTGCCTCATTAATCTGGGCTTGGGCTGGAGTAGGTGCAGCTGAGAGCGGCTGTCGTTCCCGGCTTCGCTGCACGGAGCTGCCCTGGGATGCAGCTGTGCGCGGGTTCCGAGGCATTTGGTGTGGGCGGTTTAAAACGCGGACCGCCTGGCCCTGCCACGCCTGCACGTGCGCCACTTTTGGCCGGCCTGGTGCTGGCAGCGTCGGGGAGCAGGTGACAAATGTCGGGGCGTGGGGGGCCTGACGACGCCTTTCCTCTGGCTGCGGTAACTAATTGCTTTTTACTGCCCGAAGGTTTAACATAAACAAACTCGAGCCATGGGCCTTGAAAGTGGGATTGCTTCCTCAGCGTTTCCTCCAGAGCCGCCCGGACCACTGATGATCATGCCTCTCAGCCCGGTTTTCACGGGTTTCGCTGGTTTGGCCCTTGCCGTTTGCCCGCTGGCGGCAGCACGCGCGCTCTGGCCCGGAGGGCGGCCTCCGTGGCGCGCGGCCCTGGCAGCCGGGCGGGCCGGGGCTGGGCCTGCCCTGACGGCGGCGCGAGCTCGTCTCCCCAGCGCGCCCGCAGCCGCGGGCGGGACCGGGGAGGCCAGGCTGCCATGTGAACGCGAGCAGGTGACGCCTGAACTTGGCGCGGCCGTGCCTGGAGCAGCATCGGCCTCGTTAAGCCGGATGTGCCTTCAACATGGACGGACCTTCCAGAGGAAGACGAGCAGATCTCAGGTTCTAGCAAAGGACAAAAGGTGGGGGTGGGTCAGGACGTGAGAGAGGCTCGTTCTCAGAGATGCCGTCCTTACCTGGCAGCTCAGCCCATCAGGGTCACCTGCCCTGGGCTCGACTGAACGGTCCTACAGGAGGGTGAGAAAAGCGACTTACTCCAAGTTACCTCTGAGTTGCTTTTCATCTTCAATAAAATGAAGATATTCGCTCCACTCCTTCATGTTTAACACGCACTGGCCCATGTGCGCGCACACACAAAACCTCAGCCCACTTTTATATCCTCAGTTATTTAAAAAGTGACATTTAAGTGATGCCAGCTTTGACAGCCCTTCAAGCAAGTGGGTGAAGCAGGAGCCAAGAGGGGACAGACTGTTGACTTGCTCGGGCTGTGAGGTTCCCAGACCAGGAGGTCGTCAGGCAGGCTTTGTGCAGCCCGACTGACTGTTTAAGACAAACATTCTGTAAACTATAAAACGTAAGGGACAAATAATGAGTGTTATATAAAAAAAGAAGAAAAAACCCACTACAGTTTCCAGGCAGTTTTTTCCATTCATGCTATAAAATGTCATATCTCCAAAACAGAAGTGCTTGAGAGGCAGGCCTTTAAGCTTAGCCAGGAAAATGCTCCTCAGAAAGTTTCCCTTTGAGTTGCTGCATTTAGCCACCACCTTGATGAAAGCAGCTCTAAGTTGCTGTGTCTCTAAGAAAATACTGAGAAACACCCAGAGTCGTGTGCGTGCTGGACGGCTGCTTAATAATTCACTCGCAGAAAAGGCTCGCTGGCGTTTGCTTACTGACATTAAATACGATTTATTTCACAAACACACGCGCAGCATTCACTCTGTGCCAGACGCCGCTTTAAACACTCTGTAGAGAACTTACTTAATGCTTATCAGCATCCTGTGACGGAGGTGCCATCGCTAACTCCATTCTGCAAATAAACAGAGGCACTGAAAAGTGCAGTGACTTACTGAGGTTGCACAGCTACTTTCTGAACACGGACGGGTGGGTAATCGGGGGATCTTCTCCCATGAGAGGGACTGGAGTAGAGGCTGTGCCGAGCGTCCTGCTGGAGTCGTGTAAGGCCAACCACAAACGGCAAACTTCCGTGTCAGTGGACGGGGTGGAGGCGTCCTCAGGCAGGCTCATTTGGACGTAGTCAGAGAAGTGAGATGAATGAGAAATGGTCATGGGGCTGCGCAGGGGGCCCGAAAACCACAGCTCAGTCTCCAGTCCTGCTGTAGTGGAGTGAGCGTTAGTTCCTGTATTCACCTCAGCTTGGGGTTTAGGCTGGTCCCGCCTGACAGAGTTAGTGACTGAGGACATCCACTCATTCATGCCTGCAAGGTGCCGAACACTGTTAATTGTGGAACCACCACGATGACCAGCCACACCACAGCCCTCAAAGAACAGACCCTCTACAGTGGCCTGAATAGCTTCTCTGCCAAGTTCATGTCTACCTGGAGCCTCGGAATGTGACCTTATTTAAGAAATAGGATTTTGGCAGGTAATAAATTAGTTAAGATGAGGTCACACTGGTCCCTCAGTTCTATCATCGGTGTCCTTAAATTAAGGAAGAGCTACACCGAGACAGAGACACACAGGGAGGAAGCCCACGTGACGGGGGCAGAAGCTGGAGGGGTGCAGCCTCAAGCTGAGGGACCTCAGGGAGCAGGTGCGACTGCGGCCCGCAGACACAGACCAGATCCCCCCAGACAGAAGGGGAGCCCGCCAGCGCTCTGCTTTTGGACTCTGGCCTCCAGAGCTTCGAGAGAACACATGCTCACTGCTCTCAGCCGCCTGGTTGGTGGCCTTACTTACGGCAGCCCCGAGGAGCGGGCGTCGGTTCTGGTCCTGAAGTGGGGTGCTGCCCGGCAGACAGCTAAACCGCCGCGCTGGCCTTGGGAGTGGGCAGTGGGCAGGGGCCGGCAGTGTCTGGAGGTGCAGGACGGGGGTGAACGGAGACTGGCCTGAGGACACGACTCGTAGGAGCACGGACGTGAAAGGCCGTTCTGGGGAGGGCTCAGGTGGACGTAAGAGCAGGGGACAGAAATCTTCTGGTGTCTTAGGTGACGTGTCCCCTCACGGACAGACGCTGGCACAAGTACGAGTGTTAGACCTGCTCCGGGCGAACAGCTGAGGGAAACAGGAGGAAAGGCCACCCTTGCGATAAGGTGGCAGAAACGTGCTTGATTTAAGATCATAACCAGGAGTCCCAGCCCCTTGCTGCGGAGGCTGCGGAAGCGAGCGCACGGCGGAGCAGCTGCGCTGACGCTGTGTCACGGCAACGTCTTAGCAGAGGGCTGACTCTTCTTCAGATGTCCAGCCCCTCCGCCAGTTACAAAAGGCAGAGACATCAGTGTTGATGGTCCATGTAAGTAAGCACTCTCCTTAAGTGAGGAAGGAAGGCAGAGGTCAGACCGGACGCCGTGTCGCTGGGCCTGAGGGCCCTGGGGCGGGGTGGGGGGGCTCAGCAATCCCCCAGACGACTCCTGTAGGATGTGCGCCTGCCCTTGTGACCGCCCCCCAGAAGTCACTCCGCACCGTTAGAGTTCTGCGCTTTCCTGCCTCCTGCGTGAACCTCCCTGTGGCGGTATGGCCCCAATCAGTGGAACGTTCTTCTTCGTATGACTCTCCTATCAGGCCTGCTCGCACTTTGACCCTGAGCCTCTCGGCTTCATAAGGACCAAGAACGTCTCTTATGCTTCCATTGCAGGGATTTCCAACCAATGGGAAACTTGTCTCTTGACACATACTGTCTTCTTCTTGGTCCTGTGAACCGTTCCCCGCAAACATGGTCTAGGGGTCTCCCCGCCTGCGGGCGCTGTGTGCTGTCTTGCAGTTGATGTCTTCCTCGATGAACGAAGGCTCAACAGGACGCCAAGACCAAGTGCGTCCTGAGCGCAGCCAGACAAAGCAGGACCGGCATGCTCTCGTCCTGTCCTTTCCTTCTGGTTCTTCTCACTGAAGCCACGCCCCACTCAGCCCGTCCCACAGCGGCCTCGTAACAGCTTCAACACCCGAGTTCAGTCCATGATATCTGCAGAAATTCTCAAAACGGTACAACTAGTTGCACCGAAGAGAATCGTTCATTATTACATGAGCACACGTTAGGTCAAATATAACATGGCAAGCATCTTCCTATTTATCTGTATGTGTGTGTCAATCACCGATGGGACAGCACTGTTCTCACACTCAGAAGTCCTTTGTCTTGTGAAATAAAGGGCAAGAACTTCCTTCCATGTGTCTGTAAAGAAGACGAAATTTTAAATACAGATACATTGAGGGGTATGAGATTAGTGTCTTGTAGTTGAAAACTGCATATTTCAGGTTGATAAAAATGGCATAAAAAGCAATTTGAGATGTGCCGGGATCACACATCTGACTTGTCTGGATGGTCCAGTGTCCACCACGTGGAAAAGCAAGCAAGCCAACGAGCAGCTTGTTGTTTCCACAGCGGTTCTGTGGCTGAAAGCGAGGCCACCAGCGGCAGCTGCTGCACTCGAGGTGCCCGCGCGCCTCGCTGGGGGTTAGTCTCACCTCGAATGGACAGACGTCTGTGAAAGGCGAGGGTGCGTGGCTGCTGGCTGACTCTGACCGGGACCTTGGGGTGGGTTAGAGAGCAGGCCGTCGCCACTGGCTCTTGTCTAGTGGAAGGAGTAGAGGCCTTCGTTGTCTGGAGTTAACGATGATAACCTGCTAACAACAGGCCTGGATGCAGGAAGCGGGCACCTTCGCTTATCAGACTTGCCTTGACGCTCCTGCTTCGGTTCATTAAGAAGCGGCTTGCGGCAGAGCAGTCAACACACGGCTCGGAAACAAACGGGGACCAGGCTAACCCATCTGGCCGCGCTGGAGAGCCGGCCGCAGAGGCCGCGGGGCCTGAGGGCCACGGCCCTGCAGGGAGGGAGGCCCCTGAGAGCCCGGGAGGTGCCGAGGGCCGCCGTCCTCCAGACACTCGTCAGTCTGCCCAGAGGTGAGAGCCGGTTGCAGGGGGAGAGGCTTCTGAGGCACGGACAACAGCCAAGCATTTAAATTTGACAGTTTCCCAGGACTGGAGACAAAAAAAGCCGGAGTTTGGGACTTCCAAACAGCTGGGATGTGAGAAGCTAAGTTCCTGGTGAGAAGAGATAAAAGGATGTGTTATATTTTATGCTTGTGCTTAGAGGCATTTACTGAATTCTTAAGAAGATGCTCAGCAGAAAGCCACTGAAAAACATAACAGAATGTTCTGAAAATGTTTGGAGACAAAAAAAAAAAAAAAAAAAAAAAGCCCCATAAGGGGAAAGGGTGTGTAGTTAACCCAGGCCTTCAGGGGAGCAAGGGCCCAGGGACAGAGGGCCCAGGGACAAAGGAGCCCCGTGGTGGAGCCTGGGGTGCATCCCCGCCCGGCTCAGTCCTCTCGGTCCTAAATCAGATGCGCAAGGCTCGCCTTGACTGACTCTCGCCACCAGAGGGTACATCGTAGCCTTTCTGGAGGGGGATAGCAAGCCCCAGCCCCCGTAGGTAGTGTCTAATTCTCAGTGAGAAGTGAACAGCCACACCAAAAAAGCAGAACCAAGCAGAACAGAGTCAAAAATAGTATTAACCTTACAAACAACCCGGTAACAAGAGGGTGATGAACAGATCTTAAGCAGCCGTGATTAACATGCACAAGAATATAGATGACTTGAGGTAGAATTCATAGAATAATAATAAAAATCCTACATGTAAAACTGAACATGTAAAACTGAATTTCAGACATAGAAAGACGGACTTCCTCGCAGCGCGGGGAGAGCAGAAGAGCGATGTGGTGAACTAAGAAATAACCTGGCAGACGTTTTCAAGACTAAAAGGTGGGTGTAAAATAGAAAGAAAGAAGTAAAAAAGATGCGGGTTATGGTGAACAAAAATCAAAATAATTCTTATCTAGACGAGCTGCTTTAAATTACATTTAAATGGGAGACATTCAGAAAGACAGAAAGTCTCTCTGGACGGAAACATGAAACTGCAAAAAGGAATGAGGACTAACAAACGTGTAAACACATGAGAAAACGTAAACACACATGGACTGTAAATGGCAAAAATGTCACCTGCCATCTGATGATTTAAAGTATATAAAAGACTAAAATGTGTGGTAACATTAAAGCGAGAAGATGCTGTATAAAATTTTCTGAAGTTCTGAGGAATAAAGAATTGTGCGGGAAGCAAAATTGCTATACATCAGTATATTTAATTTGTTATAATAAAATAAATTACAACCAAATATACATTAGTTAGTAAAATTACTGATCGTATTGTTCTAAAATTAATGAAAAAGTTTTTCATCTCTGTGGTATTCACCATACATAGTAAAAATAATGTAAGTCAATATTGAAAAAAATTAGCAATTAACCCTAAAGAAGATAAAGGAGAGTATAAACAGAGAACATATGGGGAAAAGATCAATCAAAGAGTCACATGTGAGAGGTAAACGAAATATATCCATACATGTAAATGGCCTAAATTCTCCAATTAAAAAAGAAAGGTTGCCAGTCTGGACAGAAAAAACAACTACACCCTGTCTACGTGGCCTTAGATCGTTAAGTTGAAAGGTACACACCCAATATATAATGATAAAGGAAAACGAGAGGATGGATAAAAACATAACAGACAGATATTATTTTAAAAAAAGAACTTGTCTAGCTAAAGGCTGTCAGTAAAAGTAGGTGATACAATGAGATCGACTGCTATTTTTGAAATGTAGAATGAACTCAAAAAAAAATGAGAATTTTGCAGCAATCCTGTATCTGTCAAATGGATTTAATCTTTCCATTAAAATTGTCTTGGTAGGAAATTCAAAATAACCTACAGACAACCTATTAGAATTAACAGATTTAGTAAGGTCTCTTTATACAGGATCAATATAAAAGTGAGTTGTGTTTTTCCACCAGAAGAAAATTACTAGAAATTAAGTTTTAAAAGTGTGATTTATAATAGCATAAAATCAAACTCCTAGGAATAAATTCAATCAAGAAATTTAGATAATGGAGTTTAATTTTAGAAATGAAATGCTATCCCAAGCATCTGAATTAAGTGCCAATATTTAAAGACATCAATTTTCTCTAAAATTTATCTGTAAATTTAGCAGACTCAATCTAAATCCTAGCAGAGTTTTCCTTATTTCTTTTGTGAAAAATAACAAGAGATTTCAAAAGTTTGTAGAGTACCACAGAAGGGCCCCAAATAGCCAAGAAAAGTCTTGCAGAAGGCACACAAAATTGGAAGACTTACCCAATCGAATACAAAGCCTTAAAGTGAGCCACCTGAGGCAGCGTGACACTGATGCAAGACCAGATAACAGGTTAACAGAACAATGCGTGTTTCACACACAGACCTAGCCATGCACAGTCAGCTGATCCATGACATGCTGTGTCATAGAGAAAGAATGGTGGTTTCAGTAAATGCAATAAGGCGAATTGATTATCCCTAGAGAAAAAGAAATTCTTGACCCTAACCATCATCTGTACAAAATCAGTGCACTATACATCACACCGTAGAGGAACGTCAATTCCGGGTAGATTATAAATCCACAGGAGGAACGTCAAACAATACAATGTTGAGACAATAACGTAGGAAAATATTTCTGTAACCATGGAGCAAGCAAAAAACGTCTTGAACAGAAAATCAAGTACTAGCATAATGGAAAAGATTAGTAAGTTCAGTTTCATTAAAATAAAAATGTGTTAATGAAAAGACTTCATTGAGTCAAATGTCAAGTCATACAGCATGAGATTTAGCAATACACATAATGGAATAAAGGCTTGCATCCAGAATTTATAAATAACTCTGAAGGATCAAAAAGAAAAAAGAAAAAAACGGACAAGCAGAATTAGTAATGTGAGGACTGGGACATATAACCAACATTTAGCAGAAAAAAGATTCTATCAGCCAACAAACAATTAAAAGATGATCTTTTTGTTAACCATTTCCTAATGCTAATCAGACTTCAGTGAGATAACCTACCTCCTGCCAGAATACCGGAAGCAGTATGCAAGGAAATAAAGGAGCTGCATTGCTCACCCCCTCCCCCGACCCCGTTAGTGAGACTGTACGCTGGTAAGAACCGCCCTAGAAATCCGGGCGGGGCCGCCCGCTAAAGCTGGACACGCCTTCACCTGGAATCCCACACCTCGGTGTGCATGCACACACACACCCCTGTGGGGGTACATCAACGTGTTCTTTGTGCTACGTGGGAAAAAACCCCAAGCTGTCATCAACAGTGGAACCAAGGAAAGAATATTGTTGTTTGCAGACAAGGGGTGCTGTCTGGAGATGGTGGCAAACATGACAGGGAGAGCCTGGGTGAATTCCAGAGGCAGAACAGTCACTGAAAGGAGCTGGCACAAAAGGGGACATTCTGTAGGATTTCCACTTATGAAAAGTTGAAAAATAAGCAAAATTAAGCTATGGTGTTAGAGGGTTCAATAGACATTACCACGGTGGTTACCCTGGGGGAGGTTGCAGTGGCTGGACCTTTCCCGTCTCCATGATGCGACTATACAAGGAAAGGACAGTTTGCCACAACAGAGAACTCAGCTGCTAGGAAAACAGATGTGGCAGAAGACGGAAAGGGTCTGGAAATACGGAAGTCCTGGGCTTTTGCAGTCTGGGGGCACCCCTGTCTTTCTTGAGGTTAGGCGTTCAGGACATCCTTAGATCTGTTAGCCAATCAGTTCTCTTACTTGCTTCAACTGCTTTAAGATAGTGTCAGTCACAGGCGAGTGAGGGAAGCTCAGGCAGTGCGAGGGTGGCCGGGAAACAGAACCAGTCGGGGACACCTTCTTCCGTCCACTGCAGAGCACTCATGCTCTGTCTGTCCGGGGAGTGGTATGTTCCAAGGCTGGCCTCCAGAATTCCAGAATCCTGGAAGTTCCAGAATCCCGTTCAGCCACTGGGCTAGGTTTTCTAGTCCTGCAAGGGGAAAGGAGGGTATGAAGCTGGCTGATGTGCGGCCAGGGGACAGATGCTAGGGCAGTCCGGGAGAGGAGGTAGGCACGGCTCCGAAGCCATCCCTCAACACCCGGACTCAGCCCCAGACTAAACACCGTGAAGGAAGGTCGGCTCGTGAGGTTCTGCTGATCCCATCTTCTCCCTCGCTGCTTTAATTTTAAGCTTAAAATTGTTACACTTCCTAGATGTGTTAATAATGGGCATTATAAAAGATCATTTATGTGTTTTCTTAAACAAATATGAGTACCTACTAAGCGACAGGCCACTTGCCTGGTAGAGAGACCCTTGAGAAGACGCAGGACCAAAGGGGCAGAGGGAAGAGGCTGCGAGAAGACGGCCGGTCGGGCTGGCTTGCTGGCGCCGCGTCACGGGTTTGCTGATCGAGGCGCTGCTCATATTTTTGTATCACATGCAGTGGAAGGTTCTCCGCCCCCTGCACCCCCACCCCCGGTATCAAATGGAAAGCTAGGGTTACAACTGCCGTCCAGTTGTTACTTTACTAAATGCAGCTGTTCTCTGTTATTTGATAGCAATGACCAATCACTGAAGCTTTTTCAAATATGTGGGGGGGGGCATAAAATCTACACCCTGCTCCCCCCCCCCCCGACCTGGCTGTGAGAACACGGGCTTTTAATGCTGGCCACTATTTCTTGGTTGAATATTTTTGTTGATTTTACCTAATGGCCTCTGAAGTTATTTTTGGAAACAATTTAAGAAAACAAAATGAAGAATTTCAAGGAATCCTAAATTGTGATGCCAGATAATGTGTTAAGCTTTCCCAGCTCAAGAATTCCATGCAAGGCGAAACAACTTTAGCTAAAGTGAGAATGGCAGATGCTTAAAGAATCAAGACAAAATCCAATCCCCGCGTCCCATGCAAAGATCTGATTCACTAATTTCCCTCTTCTCCATTAGAACTTGCACTTCATACGTCAGAGCCGGTGTTCACAGTTAGAGTCACTGTATTAAAAATCAGTGTCCACAGCAAAAACTGGTTCCTGGCTTCATGGACTGAGGAGGCTCCACTGCCCTTTCTTGGGTGGAGAGACCTACCTCCGTCTCTACCTCCAGAGACGGAGACAGGGCAGGAGAGAGTCAGCCCTTAGTCATCAGGCTTCAGCTAACTACATACAGCACGCTTATCTCGAAACATCTTAAAATACTTACGCGTGTAATAGTGAAAGAATTACAGGTACACAGAATGCAATAACCAGCTGATATTGTGATACTGGAGAAATGCTTAAATAAATATCTGAAGCTCAAGAGTTCTTTGCAATCACAGCCCCATGCCATAGGAAAACAGAGGCATAAATGTTCCTTTATGTTGGCCTTAGCTCCCTCGGTATGTAATCTAATATCCTTTCTCAAAGCCCAACAGTAACTATATATTTATTTAAGCTCTTACCACTGTGGATGAGTTAGTGACGCTGATCTCTTGAGTTGGCAACAAGATGTTTCATAAAATTATGTGATGAGAAGGAATTCTAAGAGGACAGCTTATCCATCTCCCAGTCTTGAAATAATACAATTCCAAAAAAAAAAAAAAAAACCAAGATAAACAAAAAAAATCTAGAAAAAATGCAAACAATGAGTTTTGTTTGTTCACCTCTGAAAACCAAGTGCCCAGAACAATATGTGTCCTCAGTAAATGTCTGTATAATGAATGCCTGCCAAAAAAAAAAAAAAAAAGGTGTGCTGGAAGAAGAGGTTAATGAAAGTCGATGTAACTGAGAATTAAAACCCACATTCTCCTTGTTTCTCACTGCAATGTGTGATTGTCTGCGTGTGTCTCTTAACAATCTTTTCCATTTAATTTAGATTTTCAGACACTGACTCTTGCTTAGTCCCCCAAATGATGTTTTATTTGAAGATTTAAAAGTATCTGAGCCTTAAACTCCCAGTTCTGAGCTATTTTTTATAGTTCTAGATTTAATAGAAGGATTCTGGAAAAACATTCGTGTGAGAATCTCGATTCCGTTCCCACCCGAGGACAAATACACAAAGTAACGGTCCTGTTTTCCTTTTTCCCTTTCGGGTCAGTGCTTTTTGCATCTTCCATAAGATAGTTTCCACTCAGAGCTCCATGACAGATTAAATAGTTTCTCTGACAGTTCTGATTTCTTGGGCAGAATAGATTTTCTTTTTGTATTCCAGCAGAAAGCAGCTTTCATGATTTTTCTTTCTTCGGTGTGCTGGATAATTTTCCCAATTTATTCTCAGAGAAGTTTCCCCTCCTCTACTCTTTTAATGATCTTCTCTGTTCTCCCATTACTGTTCTAGAGATTTCCTCGCATTACACGAGATGAAATAAAATGCAGCCACCAACTCACTCGACTCTCACAAGAGAACTGTGTGGCTTCTTAGATGCCATACAATACATTACGTGTCCTTTTACACGTGCTTGAAAATTACAGCCCCACAGTACCTGTGGGTGTCCTTGAAAAGCCATAAAACGTAAGGGATTATTTCTAACCAGAGTGTTTCAAGGGCTTAGCAGACCTCCAAAGGCCACTGTAAAAAGATGTAAGATAGACTAAGGTTGCTGGGCCGGGCGGGAGATGAGCCTGCCGCAGGGGCATATCGGCCCCCCGCGCCCCCTGGCTGGATTGCTGTCGCAGGTGGAGGTGCTGTAAGCTCTGTTTTTAGTTCCTTTATGAGACCAGCACTCTTCCTGTGTGTTCACGCAGTTTGATTTTTGTCTTTGTAAATCTTCAGTCCTCTGTCTTCTTCTAGTGATCTTTCTTTAATAAGTAATGTTCTTTCACGCACTCCATTCTATTACTGCAGGTCTTTTAGGAAAATTGAAGCTCCAACAAATCTTCTGCATCAGCAGTTGGACCCTTAATGACTTCTTTGACAGTCAACGCAAAAGACTCTTTTTAAGTGTAATCTTTCAATTAAGATAGGATTTGCATAAGTGCAATCAACACCTTTAAGTTTATAGTTAGCTGAACTTTTACAAATGAATACACCCCAGTCAGGACCCAGAGCATTTCGTCACTGCAGAGAATTGCCAGGTGTCCCTTTATGGTCAGTCTCCTTCCTTGGAGGCTCTGATTTCAAGAGCCCAAGATTGTTTTTGTCTATTGTTGCGTCTCATGTAAACGAGTCCTACAGGATGTGCACTTCTGTGCCTGGCTTCTTTCACTCATCAGACTATTTTTGAAATTCAACCCCATTGTTCTTTTTTATCAATAGTGTGTTTTTTCATTTTTATTGCTAAATATTCCATTATATAAAAATACTGTAATTGATCTAATCCTCAAGGAGCAGCAGCATACCTCCTGACTCCTCAGGTGTGGGTTGTGCAGAGCGACTTCCTTTTAAAGAATAAAGTACAGAAAAGGGGAATAAAAGAGGACCCCCCCCCCAGTGTTCACAGCAGCAGTGGTTACAACAGTCAAGACACAGAAGCACCTAAATGTCCATCCACAGAGGACTGGACAAAGCGGATATGGCGCATGTAGACAATGGAGTACTGCTCAGCCACAAAAAAGATGGAAACGATGCCATTTGCAGCAACTTGGATGGACCTGGAGACGGTCCTACTAAGTGAAGTCAGTCCCACAGAGAAAGAAAAATACTACATGATATCACTCATATGTGGAATCTAAAAAAATGGCACAAATGAACTTATTTACAAAACAGAAACACACTCACAGACAAAGAAAACAAATGTATGGCAATCGGCGGTGGGGTGGAGAGAGAAACTGGGAGTTCAGGATTTGTAGACACAAATGACTATACATAAAAGAGATGAACAACACGGTCCTACTGCAGAGCGCAGGGAACTGTATTCAGTATCCTGTAATAAACCATAATGGAAAAAATACGAGAAAGAAATATATATGTGTGTGTATATATATATCTGAATCACTGTGCTGTACACCAGAAATTAACACAACATTGTAAACAAACTACACTTCAATTAAAAAAAAAAGTAATCTAAATAAAAAGAGCAACTTGCAGTGGAGACAGCTGACAAGCCCTCGGCCAGGTGATCAGGGTCAACGTCAGCAGTGACATCACGTGACAGAGCCTCTGTGGACCTGATGTGATGAAACAGCACTAAACCTTTGTAATCTTCCCCCCAAAACCTGTAACCGCAGCCTCATTTTGAGAAAAACACCACATGAATTTCAGCAGAAGGACATCCTACAAAATACCTGATCGTAGAGCTGTCAGGGTCACCAAAAACCAGACTGAAAACTTGTTACCCAGAGAAACCAGAGGAGCTGTGATGTCTAAGTGCACCATGGTGTCCCGGGTGGCTCCTGGGCAGAAGAGGATGTTAGGTAGGAGCTTTCAGAAGATCTTAATCAGCTGTGAAGTTTCTAACGTAGAGGATGCCGTGTTGGTTCCTTCGCTGTAGTAAGTGTACCACACCAGTGTAAGAGGATGAAGGGGAGAATGGGTGCAGGGGTGTGAGAACTCACTCTACTGTCTTCTCAAATTTTCTGTAAATCTAAATCTGTTCTAATCATAAAACCAATAAACAAACAAACAAACAAACATACCTGAAAAAAATACCAGAGATGGATTACCCATTCTGTTGCTGGAATTTGATGTCATTTCCAGATCTTAGCTAAGATGAATAAAGCTTCTACAAGTATTATTAAGCATGTCTTTTTTGCGAACATTTGCTGGTCTGATAAAATGGGTTTGGGAGTGTTCCCTTTTCTTTTTCTTCTTCTTTTTTTTTTAATCGAAAGACTGTAAGAAGAATTGGTGTTGGTTCTGATTTGATGTTTGGGAGAACTCACCTGTGAGGCCGTCTGGTCATGGCCTTCTCTTTGCTGGAAAGGTTTTGGTTACTGATTCCATCTCCGTGTCTGCTATTGATCTGTTCAGGCTTTCTGTTTCTGCCTGATTCAGTCTTGGTAGGTTGTATGTTTCCAGGAGTCTATGCATTTCTTCTAGGTTGTCCAACTTGTTGACTTGTATTTGTTCGTAATAGTCCTTTACGACTCTTTTTATTTCCATGTCGTATGTTGTAGTATCTGCTCTTCCATTTCTGATTATATTTGTGTGTTCTCTTTTTTCTTATTTGGCCTAGCTAAGGGTGTAGCAACTTTATCTTTAAAAAAAAAAAAAAAAAAACAACCTAGTTCTGTTGATTTTTCCCATTGCTTTTCTATCTTCTGTTTCTTTCATTTCTGCTCTAATACTTACCGTGTCCTATGTGTGCTAACTTTGGGGTTAGTTTGTTTTTCTAGTCCTTTAGTTACGAGGTTAGCTTGTTTAGAGGAGGTCAGTCTTTCTTTAACGTAGATGTTAAATGCTGTAAACGTCCCTTGTAGTACTGCTCTCGCTGCGCCCTATAAGCTTTGGTAAGCTGTACTTTCACTTTTGTTTGTCTCAAGGTATTTTGCAAAGCTCCCTGTTGGTCTCCTCGCTGCCCAGTTGTTGCTCTGCAGCGTGGCGCTTACTGTCCACGGGTCTGTGAGTTTTCCTGTTTCTTTCTGTTGTTGGTTTTCGCATTCATTCCACTGGGGTCTGAGAGAGAGTCGGCATGACTTTTAATCTTCAGACTTGCTTCGTGCCCTGTGCGCTCTATCCTGGAGACTGTTCGTGTGCACTTGAGGAGGACGTGTGCTCTGCTGCCGCTGGTGGGACATTCTGTGTATGTCTGTTAGGTCTGTTTGGTCTATAGTGTTGTTCTGTTTACCTTTGGAAATCAGACGTTAATAATGGACATAATAAACACGTAAAATATAATGTATATGTGACGTGTATGGGAAAAAAACAGTAAGTCAAGATAAGAAGAAGGGGCTCCAGGTTCAAAGAACAGGTTGGGTTAACGTTTTAAATAGAGCAGATGGGGGACCGGTGCGGAAGTGACGTTTCAGCAGACTTACATGAAGTAAGGGGCTCAGTCGTCCGGACATTGAAGGCAAGATTATTCCTGACAGAGGGAACAGCCAGTGCAAAGAGGTTGGTGTGTCTGAGGGAAGAGCAGAGAGTGTTCTGAGAACACAGAGGACAGCGTGGCCCTAGGGGAGTGAGCATCAAGTCAGATGAGACGACATCCGAGTGGCGAGGTGTGAGGAGGGAGGCCAGGCTGCATCGGGCCTGGAAGGGCTTTGCAAGGACTTTGGATTTTATTCTGGCATCCACTGAATGCCTTTGAGCAGAGGAAAGCCGCTCTTGGGGTTTATGTTGGTCATGGTGTTGGACGTAGAATGGAGTAAAAGTTAGAATCGGGAAGAGCAGTGAGGTCTGTGAGGAAACCATTGAACTTACGCAAGAAAGGAGTGAGCGTAACCGTGGAGGTGGTGATAAATGGCCCAATTTTGAATGTATTTGAAGGAAGGTCCCCCAGCCCCAGGCTTCTCCATGGAATGTCACAAACAGACATGATGTATGCAAGCACCATAATTCTGCATCTGGGTTTCTGATTTAGCTTAAAGATCTGTAAGAATGTGTGGAACCACATCTGAAGAAGCAAAGGAACCCTTTTTATTCCCCAACCATCAGTGTGATTTATGATCACGAAATTGCTTCCTGATCCCTTATTTGAAAACTGGCCACAGGAAAAAAAAAAAATGGAAGAGACGCAGATCTAAGGACCTGGAGAACTTGGAAGACGGGCATTCGTGGATCAAATGCTTGGCGTGGACTTTGCTGTCAGCACCTCAGGTGCATAATACATTTCAAATCTTAAGGAGACTATTTTGATTTTGAAATAATTCACACTCAGCTCTTTCTTTAGATGGGTCTGGGTAACAGCTACACAAAGAGAAAGACACGACCTGGAATGGTTACAGCGTGCTGGCCTAACGCTTCCAGCTAAAGCCGATCGGAATGTAGTTTTTCCATGGCTCTGATAAATAAAAACTTGAAAAAACGATTTTAATGATCTTATCCATTGCAGGTGCACAATGACAAGTGAAGCTATAAATCACAACAGCACATAATGATGTTTCAAAAACAGGCAGGGAGACTTTGAATGTTTCTTGTCAACTTCTCCTGAAAATGCGACATTTTAAGCCTCGCTTATGAGACATACAGTCCCTGAGCAGCCTGTGACTCGTAGGTCTACAGCAAATGAAAATACTCGAAGACCTTCTTCCAGTGCTAGAATGTTCTTCCACCTCAGAAGGTAGTTGTCGTGGTGGCCCCGAGCTAAAGTAAGCAGGAGAGTCCTGCTGCTCGGCCTCTAAGCTAAGCCGAAGGCGGCCGGGAGTTCTGTGGTTCACTTCCAGGAGCTCCGAAGTAGTCAGATGTTTGGCACTCCGAATCCTTTTTCCATGGAAACACTGTTAAAAGATTTCAAGTTCTCATAGAAGCCTAAACCCATGGTGGCTGCATCTCTTATCTGAAAACTGGGGCTGCGAGGAAGTTGGAATGTGCCCCGCAGGACCGGCGAGCCCGACGCACACGCAGGCGCCGGTGAAGGCGCCTGCTTGTCGTCCGAGACCCTGCAGGTGCACCCACCCCTCCACGCGGGATCTAGGACGGCCCGTCCTGCAGCTCCCTCCGCTTCCCGACAGCATCGCATCTCAAGCAGGGATTTGCTTCCTTAAACTCTCCTAAAATCATCTAACGCAAGTGCAGGTCCTCTGAGAAACCCTAGCATCTCTCCCCGCGTTTCCCTCATAGCAGCCGCCGACAAAGCTGGCTTGTTATCTGCTGGTGTGTGCCTGTGCGCTTTGGCCTGAGTCTGGGGAAAACTCTTTCTCTTCCTCAGGCAGCTGCTTCAGGAAGGAAGATCCTCTGGAAATTTCCACCGGAGAAGTTATGGCAGGATTCTGAGATGATGCTGGGAGAGGCCTCTGGGTCTCAGAGGACAGGAGCACCCAGGACAGCAGGAGGACACAGAGCCACGCAGGACCTTCTGGAGGAGAGATGCCCTGGAGTGTTTCACTGCCTGCTCTCCCTTCTTTCTGCTGATCCTTCCTTGTCTAGAGAATCCACGGTTTTGCTGGATTAGCTCCGAACCAGAGTTGAGGTCAGGCAGGAAAGAAGTCAGGCAGTTAGTTCGGGGAATTGGCCGTAGTGTCCTGAGCTGATGGAGGTGAAAGCTGGCGGAGCCGGGGGTGCACTCTGGGCACGATTCCTGCAGCCGCCTTGTGGGGCTCGGCTCCTGTGGGGGAGCAGCCTGGCGCCTCCCCCGGGCTGTCTTGGGGCACCTGGGTGGGATCAGCCTTGCTCTGGCGCAGCTTCTGCACCACGGGGGCAAACTCTCAGCAAACGCGTGATCACACTTACAGGCACAGGCGGAGTCCTGCACTCGTTCTCTAGCCTGTTAGAAAAAGGCACAGCTCAGAAAAAAATTAAATGTCAAATACTTACCTTTTCAAAGATACAGAGGTGGAGCACAAAAATCACAACCAGTGTGGCATTCTTGCTGCCACTGTCCGTGACATCTTGGACACGTCAGCTAGAGAGACAGAGAGAGAGAAGTTAGCCATACATTGGAAACACAAAGATAGTGACAGTCACTTCATTTTGAAATGTTTTATGTTTGTGTAAATGATATTTCAGATTAAATGTGCAAAAGTCAAAATGAGTTAACTTTCTTGATTGCGTGTGATCCTGCGTAGCCCGTGAGTCGCGCTGTGAGCGCGAGCTTGTAAGTTGGGGGTAAATCACTGCGTAGGCCGGGCCTTGACCGCCCGGCAGTGCACAGAGACCGAGGTTCTGAAAGCGGACAGGAAGCCATGCTGTTGACACGCCTGTCTCATTTGGTTTAAAGACTCTAACATCTGGAACTTTAAAATGGCCCTTATTATTTTCATTAAATGTTTTTTGTAAAATTAGTTTTCTGCTTTTAAAAGGTCTCTAAGGAGACACTGGCCATCTTGGCAGCCCTAGGCTCCGAAATTCTCACAACACCCGTTCCGTGTGTCCCCTGGACCCCGATGCACAGATGTAGCTCTTCAAGCCTTTATAATTTTATATTATGTTTTAATCTTTTAAAGATCTTATTTTAAAAAGAAACATGTAAAATTGACACTGGATGAGATTGCATTCCTTTTTTTAGGTGAAATTTTTCATCTGAAAAATTGTGGAGGTGATCAGAGTTTCAATATCTAATCTTTCGCCTCTAAAGTCAGTTTATGCAGACATACTGATTCCTATTTAATTTTCTTGCCGAATGGGGTGGGCCGCCTGCAGTAGCAGGCTCACTGGGACTCGCCTTTCTCCCCTGGCAGCCTCTGCGGGGCAGCGACTCTGGGAAGGAGGTTCCCGGAGAGCCTGGGTGGGTCTGTTCCGTCTTCCAGCCAAGGCTGCCGAGTGCGGGGATCAGAGAGAGGGCTAGGTCAGCCCGCAGGCTGTCCTTCTGGTCAGGACACTGTGAGGGGCCGGCCTTCGGGGTCGGGGGGCGCCCGGAGCGAATGGTACTGTGTTACTTCTGTGGACTCGGAACAAGGGAAAATAAATTTTGCTACTCTTTCCAGAGACAAGTTGGTGAAGCCGCCACCAAAGCTCCAGGGAATGAAATCCTTGCCCTGGTGCCTCACTGACGTGTGTGGGAGAGTGTGGCTGAGAGGCTTGCTCGTGTTTGGGTTAGGGGTTCCTCGAAAGAGAATTTTGGACTTGAAGTCTCTCTCAAAGACGGAAAGGAAGAAAGAGGGGAAAAAGGAAGGAAGGAAGAGAGAGAGAGAGAAAGAAAGAAGGAAGGAAGGAAGGAAGGAAAGAAAAAAAGAAAGAGGAAGGAAGGAAGGACCTAAAGGCCAGAGAAAAGCCTGAGATCACTGGCTGTTGACCCTAAGATAAGAATTCTGGATTCAGGTACCATCTCTTTCCCTGCATTCAAACTCTGCTCAGGGGAAGGTGGGGAACCAGAAACTCTCACTGCTGTTTGGACCTGGAGTGTCTCTCCAGGCAGAGGGGAAAAGAGGGTGGAGGTTTCACATCAGCCACAAGAAAATGCATGGCCCCGAGTTGTGCGGGAGACAAGAGATGTGTTTGAGGCCCCCCATCTCCACCAGGCGGGCCACCTGTCCCCACTCAAGGAGAACCTGAAGCACAGAGGCCCTCCTGGGGTCTCTGCCCTGTGAGTCCCCGAGACCAGACAGGACAGACAGGAGGCCCTGTGTCTCCCAGGCCCCCCCCCCCCCCGCTGGTCTCCACACGGGCCACGATGGCCTCTTACCTCTCCCAGCCTCACACCAGCTGCTGGCAAATGCTCAGTGACCTCCTCAGTGTCACGGATGATGTAACTGAAGGACAGAGATGGTGAATATCTTCAGGTTTGGAGCCACCAGGAAACAGAAACAGGGTTCAGATCTGAAAGTCTGGCTTGAAAGCCCACGTTCCCGTGCCACCCTGCTTCTCTGAAGTGCAGACCAGCCTGTCGATGGAAGCACACAGAACAGCTCCAAGTTAAATCGCAGCCAGCCGCGTCTAGCGTCAGAGTTAAAGGCCTTACACCCACCTCGGGGCCCCTCTCCTCGGTGACTGTATTAGCTGATGCGTGTGCTGCGCAGGGTGCAGACTAAGCCCCCGTGAGGAAAAGACGCTGAAGCACGATCACTCACGTGTGTGTGCGGATACACAACAAATGACTTACACAGGCTCATGTCATGCGTAAACATAAAGATGAGCTTCTGTATAAAAGTGCACATGGCATGGCCTTTCCAAGGCAGTCTAGAGGAAGACAGCGGTCTCACAGCGTGAGCTGCTCTGATCCCTGCGATAACCCTGGCTTTCAGCCAGGGAGGTGCAAGGTGGAGTTCCAGTAGCTCCCGGCTCTTGTTCCCAGTGCCGTTACATCCTAACATGGGAGACAGAGGAAAATCCACACAGAAAGCTGCCCTGAGGAAGTGAGCCAAACGCCAGTGCTCCGGCTCTGCCCACAGCCCGCTGCCCTGAAACCGACCAGGTGCTCTGATTGCAAGGGAAGCTGAGAAATGGCCAGCTTGGGTATTTGTGGTAGCTGTGTGCCCAGCTGAAACTTGGGGACTCTATTTCTAAAAGTGCAAAGTGGAGAAGAGATGTTGTAGTGAAGTTTTTAGAATCTATCAAAATCCCTAAAGATACTTAAGGAAATTGTGGGGAGAATCTGATTAATCACTTGGTAAGCAAGGAAGGAGAAAATATACTTGCCTAATTTGATTTTAAAAAATCCTTAAAATGTCACACTCACGCTAAATGGTCAAACTTTAGAGTTTGGAATTTAAGAAGGGTTTCTTACTGTCCTGGTTAATAAAACAAAAAAAGGAAATGTGGGGGCAAATTGGTAAATATTTTTTGAGGATGCAATGATCTATTTGGATTAAAAAAGCAATTAAATCAATCAAAACTAGAAAAAAAATCAGAATCGTCTTAGTTACAAATTCAGTAGCATAATATATCATTAGTTTTACTAGAGATGAATAGTCATAAACTGGGGCCCAGATCAAGTTTGCTCTGGCGACGAGCAGTGCGTTTGACAAAAAGCTTACGGTTGGATTAAAAAAGTCATTTCATCATGAACAGAAACACTGAGCGTGAGACACCCACTCAGAGACGTAACACTTGGCTACAAAACAAACTGTAAATCCTCCATCAAATAATCTGTACGCTAGACAAAATTCTATTCAAAATCCCAAAGGTGTTTAAAATAACTGGCTGATTTCGGAGTTCGTCTGGGAGAATAAATGTGCTAAAAACACTGTATGTGGGGATTTAGTGTATCACAGGGGTTAGCTAATCGGCGGGGAAAACACACAGTATTTAATAAATGATATTAAGGCAACTGTTTATCCAAAACTTTTAAAAGTTAAGGCTGCTGTCTCTTCCTGAATAAAATTATGGATTTTTCTTGTGGAAAAGTACAAGAAATTACTTGTACATTCTTGGAGTTGGGAAGATCTTTGTAAGCATGCTACCAAGGGCAAAACTCCCAGGAAAACGTTTATATATGTTATTTTATGCATATTTTAAATGTCTGTGCATCTAAGTTTTTCATAACAAAATTCAAAATCAAATAATGAAATAATAATAAACATGCCGAAGGCTTAATTATTTGGTATATAAAGAGCCCTTAGCAATAATTTGGAAAACGCTGGATACCCAGTACAAAACAGACCAAAGGAAATGAATTCGGAGAATAAGACTAAACTGTTTCAAAATTTTTAAAAACATCAGCTTTTCCTAGCTAATTTGCAGTGCCAAAGTGAAATAATTTAAAGAGTTACCAAGGTACAAGGGAAGGTGGGCACTTACTCATAACATTTCTCATTAATCATCGCTCACTGTGAACTTTGTGGAAAGCTACTTTGTAATGTGTAGCTGGTATTTTCAGAACATTAAAAACTGGCACACTTCTGGACATAGCAATTTTCTTTCTAGGAATTTATGCTTTAAGACCTCTGTGACTTAAATATACTATTAAGAGCCTTGTGTAATGTACAGAAACAATTTGTGATTAACCCGAAGGCCCTACATTAAGAATTTTAAAAAATAAAGCATGTTACAGTCTTCATAAATTGACTTATTAATGAACAATTAAAACAGTAAAGATGATTGTAAAATAAAAATGCTCTTTATATTTTAACGTTAAAATACAAGTATCAATTATAAATATCTATAAACTAATCATTTATGAGTGCTTGTTTTTCTGCAGCAAACATGTTCAGTTTTGGAATACAGAAAAACGATTTTTTAAAAAACCTCTCTCTGTAAAATGAAAATGAAATAATACATACTTGGTTCAGCTCTTACAAAAAAGTTTTCCATATGTAGTTTGGAACGTAGTGAACCCATTAATAACCAGTCTGTCAGCTGGACTTTTCCGTGGACCTGGTTTAAAATACCAGGAGAGAATTCTGAACCCCCAGCCACAACCTGTGTTGTGTCTACTGAACTTGACTCCTTACCTTTCCAGAAACTTCCATCCCTCACTCTGCTCTGCCCACAGAATCTCGAGTTGAAGCCAGCTATTCCTAGACATTACCTAAAAGGCTTGCCCGCTGCTTCCACGTGCCTGTGTGCTGAGTCGCACCTTCCTGGGGCATGAGCACCACTCCAGGTCCTGTGGCCCTGCCCCTGGTGTCCCTCAGAGGCGAGGCCGCTGACATCACAGGAGTTTAAGTGCTTATAATTAAACTGCATATTTAGCACCTCGTTAAGATTTAAAAAAATGGGGAATTCACGCCTCTCCTGGTGCTATCCTGGAGGGATCAGCCTCAGGCAAGAGGAAAGCGTAGGTTTATCAACAGCCAGAAGGGGCAGAAACTTTGCTTTTAAGAATCTAAGTGTAAATTCGATGTAGCAGACCCCGCTGGGTCTTTGCCTGGGGTGGGGGCCTGGCCTGTTCTGTGCCCCCCCCAACCCCCGGCTCTGGGCAGCGCACTCACAGTCAGTGGTCCTGGGACCTTCCTTGAGGCCCAGAGGCTCAGTCTTTCGCTCCGACCTCAGGAGCCCCCTCTTCCCGGGGCCTCTCGTCCCCACCCAGCTTTTTTCTTCCAAGGGCAAAGCTGGTGAAATCATACAGTGTGAACTATTGCAGACTAAATCCGCTTCTGCTTTTAGGCCCCTGGACCTTTTGATGGATATAAGGAAAAGGTCAGTGTTTACCCTAAGGAATTCGTTGCTGCTGTTGGGAATTCTGGAGTCAGTGGGTTTGTATCAAAGTACTTTTCCAGGCAGTTCGGGGAACCTTCAGATAATTGTCTCCTACTGGGAAAAAAAACGACCTCAAGGCTGTGAGCTGGCGGCTGCTGATGCTAATGGACGTTTGTCATTACATGGTCCCTACCAGACGGACCTCACGGGCAGGGTCGTCCAGGATCACGACCTGGGCTGGGGGACACTGGTCGGGGGGACAGTCCGCTGGTCTGTGATCGTCCTTTGGCTTCAGTTTTCTCAGTTCTTGACCAGACGAGAGAGTAAACATCACCTCACACAGCGAGCACGGGGCTCAGAGGGCCAGGACGTGAAACCTCTGAGCGCAGCTGGAAGCACCGCAGGGGACACAGGCCCGCGCGGGCGCTGTTGCCTCTCTGCGGGGACAGCCGCTCTCCCGTCCAGCATCTCCGGCCACGCGCGGCCCGCAGGCCCCCTTCCCTGTGAGGCCGGGACTGAGCGGCGCGGGGACGGGAAGCCAGGGGCCTGCCCGGCCTCCTGCTTTGTAAGTGGCCAGGCTGGGGTTTCCGACCCACGCTTGAAGCGGTGCCGGGGTCGGGCCCCCACGTCGGGTTCCCGAGCTCCGTGAACGACTGAATGAATGAGTGAATGAGTGGGCACAGGCACCGGGGCCGGGGCTGACGCGCCCCTCTCACCCTGGGGCCAGGGCGCGCGGAGGGGGTGCAGCCCCGCGGGCCCCACCGGCCGCCCCCCCACCCCGCCCCGGCCCTGCCCGTCGGACTCCGGGCCTCGTGGACCTCCCGCCGCGTCCGTGCCGCGCGGCCGGCGGCGCGAGCGGTGTCCCCACCGGGACTAAGGGTTTTCTGTGCGTTGAGGCTGTAATACAGAGGAGCTTTCCATGCTTGGGACACGAAAGGGGGACAGTCTTTAAACTGCTGACCTAGTTAAAACACCACGGTTCTCCTTTGCAGCTACATTTACATTAAAAGTAAAAAAAAAAAAAAAAAGAAAGTTCCCTGATCTTTTACAAGAACGGTCCACAGTTACAGACAGAACCTGAACAGCACAAGGCTGCGCTGGCGAGCCTTCCTGCTGGGGTGTGTGTCTCTCATACAAATTTGCGGGCATTTAGTTGAAAGAAAAAGTATATTTTCTATATGAAAGGAAACGAGAAACAGTCTCATTTTCCCTCATTAAAAGCCTGCTTCACAAAGAGCACGTGCGCTCCCCGGGCCCGGCGGGGGCCTGACTCGGGGCGGCGCGTGTGCCCCGCCGCGTGAGGCTGGTAGCGAAAGGGGACTGCCTGCGTTGTCAGGTGAAGTGTGTTATGCGGAGGTATCCAGCTCAGGATGTTCCTACCCCAGATTCCTGGTGGGCTGCCAAGAGCAGGCTTGGAGTCTTAGAGAACCAAAAATATGTAGGTCAGCGGGGTCCTCGTGGGCACCGCTCCTTCAAAGGAAGGTATTTCTCGAAAATGTCAAGGATTATTTAGGGGGTCACGTCGGCATCCGCAGTAACTCCTTTACGTGGCATTGTGATTAAGTCTCTCGAATTCCAGAATGGATTCAGGATGCCTGAAAAACTGATGAAAAATTCCAAGGACTGACAGGGAACAGAGAGTATAAACCCCTTTCCTGTTTAGACCCCTGTGACCGAGACCTGACAAGAAGTCCTTGGGGCCAGTCTGCCCCTCACCCTGGCGACCCGCCAATGACAGTCCCGCGCTGGCAGGTGGGGCCCTGCTCCGAGTTGGCAGGGACCCAGGGGGCGGTGGAGAGAGGGCCCCCACGACAGGGCCGAGGAGGAGGGGTTATCTACGGTGGAGGGTCACCGGGGGTGACGCCCCTTACCATGCTGCTGCCCATCTCATCAGGGACGCCCGCAGATAGCTCGGTCAGCCCTCCCTGGACGCAGCCGCTGACCTGCCGGGGGCGCTCGGGTCCAAGTGACACCAAGATGGATGGCACTGTTACCAGGAGCCCACACAACATCGTTGCCCCGGCTCATTGGCCATTTCCATACCTTGAGCTGTAGTTTTTGTAATGGAAACGCAACTGTCACAGCACAAGATGGATTTCTCCGGGAAGTAGCAGCGTGTCTTCAAGAGGGCTCGCTCTTAGCCTGGGTGAGCACTATTGTGCAGGGACGTGGGCCACAGCCAGCTTCGCTGGGACGCGGGGGGTCAGACATGCACCTTGTGCATCTCCGACGGGATGGCCCTTTGCTTCGCTTTCACGATTTAGCAGAGCAGGGGGACGGGCCGGTGACGTTCCGCACAAGAAACCGCTCATTCTATCCCTGCGTCCACTGTGCAGTGCTTTGGACAAGCACAAAGTCTAAGGCTAAACTTCCCCACTTGTAAAATCATTTATTCTAAGAAACTCTGGAGTAATACACACAGTGGTTGAAACTATTAGGAGAATAAAAAGTCAGCTCTGGGTCCGGATATTTTCACGTATTAACCTAGACTAATTTCAGAAACCGAGAAAGCTCCCAGCTCTGGTTTCACGCTTGACAGCAAACCTCCTTCCGGGGCTGTGCGTCCCCCCTGCTTGCAGAGGAGCTCCTGGGCCAAGGCCTCCGTGCCCTTGGCCACCTCCCCGAGGCCACACCGTGTCCGGTCCTTTGGGGCATCTGTCAAATAAATGGCAGCTTTAATCAGGCAAAGGAATAGTGCACAGAGGTTCTGATTTCTTTTCAGGACCCGTTTGTGGTGGGCAGTGCCCCACGGTCCCTGCACACAGGAGGAGCACACGGCCACGTGTCCCCTTGGACAAGCTGGGTTGGAAGACACTCTCTCCTCTCTGCCGTCTCTGAGCCTCCTTCTGATGAGCCCACCAAGTATGTTATAATGCCTCCACGCTAAACTGAAACAAAACAAAACAAGCAAGGAGAGAGAAAATGACCAACGCTGGGCCCCGCACTCTCCACTTTCCCTTCATTTCAGACAGAGCAGACGGCGCCCTCTTCCCGGATGCCCGTCCGACCACCTTGGGCTGGCTTTGGAAGGCTCCCCACTTCTGCAGCAATACCCACCAGCTCCTGGATCAGCAGGGCAATGCCTCATCCAGCTTTGTATTTCCAACAAAATCTGTTTCCCCTTGCCACCGGGAACGCAGTAAGTATCTGATAACTTATCTCAAGAACTAAAAGTAAGACTGCTGACTATTTAAAGGGATAGTTGCTTATGGCTGGGAATGTCCCTTCCGTGGCGGGGCCGGCAGCATGGACTCCTCACTGGGAACTGGCAGTAAGAGCGCTGCTCACTCCGACTCTGAGAGGTGGACGGACAGCTGGGAAGACAGGAGGCAGAGCGGCCAGGCAGAGGGACTTGGCTCGCAGAGCCTCCTTCCGGCTCTGCCTCCTCGCGCATCCTCCCTGGACACTGCTGGGTTTTCTGTCACATCCCTGTTTCTAAACCATTCCGTCCCCTCCCTCTCAGCCTCAGTCCAGAGCTGCCTGCCCGGCAGATGGTGGAGGAAGACAGTGATGTGACGGGGCGTGTGGACTCTCCGGCCCCTCGGCCTCTCTGCTGCCGGGGTGGCAGCCTTCACACCACGCCCCCGTCTGCTGGGGCTCAGGGGCACATGCTCCCCCCACGGCCAGCCCCCCAGACAGAACAGAAGACGGCGGAGATGCTCCACTCCCAATAGACAAGTGTTGCCAACGTAGCCCAAAAGGGCCGGCATTGCCGTCTTCTGCTCGTGGGAAGGCCCCTTCCCCCCAAGGACATGAGGACCGTTTACAGCCACCACTTACTGGGTGTTGACTAAACGCCAGACACCGCTTGCTGCTTTAAATGCATCATCTCATGATCCACGCAGTCACCCTTTCAGAGCTGAGCAAATGGAAACTTGAGGAGGCGGAGGGAACCTTCCAGGGACAGGACTGTAACGAGAAATCCAACCCTGCCCCGTCCTACCCCCAGCCTCTGATGCTTGCAGCAGACGATACCGTGGGTGTCTGACGGGTGTTTAGTGTCTACCTGTTACGTGTAACGCGCTTCTCTGACGGCTGAAAACGCCGCTGGGGGTGTCTGTTCCTCTGATTCACATGTAATCAATACAATTTACTGACACGAATATTGAACAACTTCTGCTGCCCAATTTGGCTTAGAGAGATGAAAAGTATCTGAGTACATCTACTTAAAATTGTTTTAAAAAGTATCGGTTCACTGCCCGGCCAGCTTGAGTCAGTAAGGCCCTTTGCTCTCCTTTCTCTAAGTCCTCTTGGCTTCAAGTGCTCTAGTCTTGGACTGGCCTCGAGGTTCACAGTTTCAGAGGCACAATCTCAAAATTAGGAAGCTGGTAAGTGGGGGGATGGTACTTCAGAAGACATGTCCCACCTTCATTTTTATCTAATTGAGACCGGTTGAATACTCTGTTTCTTCACATAAATGGTGACCAAAATATTGACCAAAGTGGTTGGAACGTAGCTGGAACAATTCATTCTCCTGCAACTTTAGTCACATTACTGGTGGCAAACGTGTTCAGAGCGGTTATTCTTCTCCAAAAGCTCTGCAGTGGACGTTATAGGTGTGATCTGAGTTTGGGGTGTGAATCTGACTTCTGTCAAGTCCAAGGTCAGCTCCCCGTGTGTGCCTCGGCGTCCCACCCACCTCGCGGGGCTGGTGTGTGGACTTAGCAAGGCACTCAGAGCGCTGCCGCCGGGTAACACGAAGTCAGCACAGGTCAGTGCCTCTTGGCGTTTCCATCGCACCAGCTCAGTGTTATTTGGGAATTCATGATTTATGTGCTCAGCCCGGATACACACAACTTAAAATAATCTGCTGGAATCCAAAATCAGGTCTGTTTACTGACGGTCGGTCGTAGCGGCCTGACGGCCCTCCTCCCTCCAGTGGCTGAGCTGGTGTGGGGAGCCGCTGGCCGCCCCGCTCCTGGCTGTGTGTGTGCGCACGCGCCGCGTGTGGGACGCTGGCACACTCTTTGCGCTGGTTTCGCAGGTGACAGGCGAGTATGCTGGAAACTGAGTTCCAGCTCAGGAAGGTGTTTATGCCCTGAAACACCCACTCTCCCGTCTGTGCTGGGGCAGGGGCCGCGCCCCGCCTCCCTCAGCTGCGGCCGAGATCTGGCCCAGAGCAGCTCTTTGTCCGGGCGGCATGTGTGTGGGGCTGCTGGTGGTGACCAGGCCACCCACGGCCAGAGAAGCACACGGGGCTGAGTGTAACTTAAGAAGCTGGAAGAAGCCAAGGAACATTAAAACCACTTTGTTTAAGGGACTCGTGGAATGACTCTATCTTTCGGTTTCTTCTCAGCACTTCCCTGAATCTGAAACTCCGAAGCAGGGGTGTGGGCAGAGGTGGGCACGAGGGCAATGCCGCGGGGACCCTGGCCGGGGAGGACGTCGTGGACCACGCCCGCCCATCCCCACCTCGCAGCATCTGTCTTGTGCATCGTGCAGTGTCGCTGTCCCACGTCCGTGATCCTGTGTCCGGCTGGGGAGGAGCTGGGCTGTGAGTAGCTGCGCAGCGGGGATGTTTCGGCCCCTCTGTGTGTGGAGGAAGAATGTCCACATGGTCCATCCTGGCCTGTGGTTATTTTTTTAAAAAAATCAGTAGGAAAACCACTCAGGAGAGGGACGAATAGCTGCCCCGTGCATTGTGTTCTCTTTCACCAAAGTGAACTCCGGCCGTTAACCTGGCCCTGAAATGTAGGTGTGCGCCCCACTGCCAGCAACCCTCCAATGTCCCTGTAATGGGTTAAAATAGGGAACTTCAGGAAATCGTTCTGGTAAATGCCTTCCCGAATTGCAGTCTCTTTGACTGGCACTTCATCCGGCTCCTGTCCGGGGCAGTCGGCGCTGGTTTTTTTAGAGAAAACATTGTCATGACCATCAAGAAGGGATGGGACGTGGGACGGGAAACCGGCCTTGACATCAGGGGACAGCAGCCGCTGGGGACAGACTGAATGGATTTGAGCCCATACGCCTGGGCGTGTTCTATCTGGGGCTAAATCAAGAAAAGAGGCTTATTCGTGTATGTCAGGGAACATGCACAGGATTTTAGGAAATGGTTAATCTTCTGTTAAAATTCATGCCTCTGGGATTACCCCGCCATTAATTACAGGTATCAAAGCAAAAACTAAATGCAGTTGTATTGTGAAGTTTGGCCCATTCAATTGGAAAAATCTTAATGATCAAGAAACCATGTGTTTTCACTCAGATATGTTTTATGACAGAGCTGTAAAGTCTTGTCTCAAGCAGACCTACCGCAGGCCCGCATTGTTTCAGGCAGTAATGGGCTCACGTCTGAAACGCCTTTGTATTAGGTCTCGAAGGCGGACGAGAACCGGAGCGCTCTGCTCAGGGCTTATTTACGGCTCCTCAGGACCAGCGCCAGGCGCTCGGCGGCGCTCCGCAAGCCCGTGTGAGCTTCAGGTCGGCAGAAATTACAGCCCCGGGTGTGGGGCAGCAGTTCAAAGCCAGCCCGCCCAGGCCACCGCTAACAAATGTGTTTAAAGGTTTCTGACTTGGCACAAATCAGAGTCCAGAAGGATTAAAGCGTGAAGTGTTGGCTATCAATCTAGAGAGAGTAGTTTTCATAACATTTGAAGGGGAAAAAAGGAATACATTGTTGTTTTGACTCTGTCTTCCCCAGAGCCAGTTTTTTTTTTTTTTTTAAATTGCAGAATTCTTTGTCTTAAGGGGAAAAGGCTCTGTAAACTGTGACCAAGCAGATGCATTCGTCTAATAAAGAATTAACATGTAGGCAAAGGGGAGATGACTTTTTTTTAAAACGTGGTGCAGTCTTATAAGTCTTTCCCACTTATATTCCCTGTCAACCCCCCATAATTGATTTTCACAAGAAATTCTCACCCATCTCCCCCAGAGCAGGACCTGGCCTGGCAGCTCACTGGTGGTCCACGGGCCCGGATCCCGTGTGCCTGAGAGTCACTTAAGTCCTGTCTTTCGTCCTAAAGCCTCAGTTGTCACTGGAAAAAGTCACAAAGACATTTTCTGAGCCACAGAACCAGTCTCACTTTTACCCTCTCCGGATACCAAAGATAAATGCTGTAAAAATCATTTTATGCAGAAAATATTTACACAAAACTTGCAGCGAGCGTCCACAACAGTCCAGTCACCGCTTTACAGGCTAACGTACGTGCTGGCTTTTATCCCACAGCAGCCACCACCCTCATGCGTTCTCAGTCGGGCTTCGAAATTGTGTTGAGAATGGGCGCTGCCCCAGACATCTCTGAATTCTTTCTGTTCGTAAGTCTGCAGCGTTTTGTACAAAATGGGTGTTAAGATTTAACTGAGTGATAGTGAACAGAAGTAAATGAAAGTCCTGGGCAGACGCAGCCAGCCCGTGTGCTCACATTAAACTCCATTTCTCTCACCTGAGAACCAAGGAGGCCGCACGGGGGTCTGTGACGGACACCAGGATACAAGCTGGCCTTGCAGACAGTGATTAGAACGTTGTGGACGTTTCCACAGGAGATCCACGTAAAGAGAGTTTGAACCCACCTACGTTTCCTCCCTTTATTTCTCCTAAGCTGCCCAACTGGAATCTGTTTGTGCCCTTCTGCTCACAGGTGATGCGTTAAACTCTGCCAAGAGCGGTGCCCCCACTTGCCTCTCTTGTCGGTGTGTCCAAGGTCGCTGTCTGGGGCTCCCTGTCCTGAGGGAACCTGGCCTCAGGTGGTACAAGGGTTCCTCGTTTGCACGACGGGCGGAGGGCTAGGCCGGCCGGACAGCCGTGGCGAGAGGACTGCGCTCGGGCAGGAGGCCGTCAGCGTGCTTTGCGGGGGGCAGTGGTCTCTCCCGAGGGCAGACCTGACTTCCTGCGCCTGAGCTAACTTTGGGGGAGTCGCTGGAACGGGGCAGTCTGACTTGGCGACGTCGGACCCTTTGAACTGACTAGCAATAATCCAGAAAGCTTTGTTAGAGACATTGTGCACTGATGACTGAAAAAAAAAAAAAACCATAAAGTAAATGCTCTGCCAAACAAGGAGGTTCCAGAACCTGCCTGTTCGCCTGCTCCTCCCTGGCCTCGGCCAGAGCGGTGCTGAGAGGCAGTGCCAGGAGGAGCACGTGTGCTTTGTCAGAAGGTGTCAAAGTCCACGGGGGGGCAGGGGTGTCACTAGCTCGAGGGCACACCCGACGTGGGGAGTGATGCTGGGTGTGATCTGTGTACAGACTCTTTTCTCTCACAGTCAAAGCTTTCATCATACTTTAAGGGGTTTGTGACCCAGAAGTTTAAGGATCCTTGCATTTGAACTCTAGGAAGAACACACGCCAGATTCCAGGAGGAGATGAGAGAGGGGCCTCAGACTCCTGTCTCCCCACACACAGGGGCGGGGGCGGGGGAGGGGGAGGAGCGGACCCTCCCCAGCAGGCCCTGTGGTCCTTTGGACGCACAAGACTGACATGATGTTGAGTTTATGATTCCTAGCTCTTTAAGCAGCTCAGATTTTATAAAGAAATATTATTTTGTTCTGAGATTTCACTATATAAAAATAAGACAATGATCTTAAATGTCTTTATAAGACGTTCTTGGTAAGACATCAATCCTTGCGTTAATTTTCCTGTTATGAGTCTACAGCAGAAACGAGGGTTACCTGGCGTGGCATGGTGTGGTGACAACTCCTCTCCAATGAGGTGACTCGGCTCCTTTCAAGCCAGAATGAGCGGGACGTGGTCCAAGTGTCATCGCCAGAACGTGCACTTCAGGAGCCACGCACACGTCTGCCTCACTGTTACTGGAAATCCTGTGCATTTTCATCCAATAAAAAGCAAAATAAGTTTCATTTCAGAAACGCCATTACTCTAATTAAATTACAACGAATCGTACACTAACCATCTTCCATGTGCCGAGCAGAGCCTCAAAGATTCTTTTAAAAAAGTTTTCACGGTATTGAAACCGTAAGTTCTGTGACTGTTGGGACGAGATGGTGGAGTCAGCTAAATAAAAAATGTTTTTAAGTGTTTAATTCTGATTAAAAATTATGTTGAAGTTTTGCATCGTTTGGCCGTCAGTGTCCCTGCAGCATGTCAGTGTCCAGGCCGGGCTCCACGTTCTGTGCACGGTCCCGCTGCGTCTGTGACAGTCACCAGTGTTGTCCTTGGCTCCGGGGTGCTGAGGTTCGCCCTGACCGCCTGGCTCTCCCACTGTGCTTATTCTGAAGAGAAATCACGTGTTTTTCCATTCCTGGAGCAGATTAGGAAGACTGAGGCGAGGGTCTGAGGAACAGAATGATGAGTAAAGCCCGGCTTCCTCCACCCTGCCCCTCGTTGCTCTCCTGGCAGCTTTCCCAGAGGTTTGCAGGCTCCTCCTGGGTGTCTCTGAGCCCATTCTCTTTCGTGACGGCAGAGGGGTTCGCTTCCCTTCGGATCATTCTGTGACCCCGAGTTCAAGCTACCCAACCAAAAAAAAAAAAAAAAAAAATTAAAATACTGCTGGTACAGAGTAACCGTATTTAGCTTTGAAAAAGGACATGTCCTCAGGGGGTAACTTCGGAGAATTTGCCTCAAAATTTCATAGAATTATTGGTACTATAATTAGAAGTAAGCGATTTTATTGATGTTGCTAGATACATTCCCAAGGGAAATGATACCTTGGCCCTCACAGATGTTTTAACTTTCTGTTTAAAATAAATGCAGGCTTGCAGAAGAGTCGCACACGCCTCCACCCGCGCCCCGCAGTGTTGACACCTGGCGCAGCCCAAGCACAGCTGCCAACGCGGGAGCTCAGCGCCGACGCTTTCCCACCGGCGTCCGTGCTCCTGGCCCAGGCGCTGGCGCAGGGACGCGCGCTGAGTGCACGTGCCAGCCTCCTTTGTTCCTGAGCTCTTCCCTGCCTTTCAGGACCCTGGCGCTCAAGGCGCGCTTGTCAGCTGTTTTGCAGGATGTCCCCCCAGCTGGTTTGCCCTGTGTTTTTTTCATTATTTTACTGAAGCTGCCTGTTTTTTGAGGAGATCCCAGAGGTGACGGGCTTTCGTCAGGGCAACCCGCTGAGGCAGGCGACGCCAGGAGGTCCTGTTACCGGGGCCACCTCGATCACTTGGTAAGGGGGTGCCTTAGCTCCCCCGCTATACAGATGCCGTGTTCCCTCGGGGGGGATGCTTTGAGACTCTGCACGAGCCGGTGACCCTTGCCGGCAGCAGGGGCGGCCTGGCGTCCTAACGCCGACTTCGTACTCCCCGCACGGGGTCCACGCTCATCGGCCCGAAGTCGGTAGCCGAGCGCCGCCCCCTCTGCGTTCGCTGCTCGTCCCAGGCTTCGCTTCGCCAGTGTGCCGGGCTCGGGGTGCTTACTGTGTTCTGCAGGCTGTAATCCAGCTCTCCGTTATTTTGTTGGCCAGATTATTGCAGCCCGGCCCCCGGGAGCTCTGCCAGGCCGGCCTCTGCCCCCGAGCCGCGCGCGGTCCGGTCTGGGGCGCGGCCTCCCGCTCCGGCGCGCAGGGCGCTGCGGCCTCCCCCGTGCTCCCTGCCTGTGCCCCGGGACGGCCGCGGCCTCGGAGCCCGGCGGACGTGGAGGCACGCGCTCGCACTCGGTCTGGACGCCGTGCGCGCTCCGCAGGCGACGACACGGGGCACGTGGACGGGTGGCTCTCCGGCCGCAGCGCGCCGTGGGCCGCCGAGCGCGGGAGAAAGCTCCGCGGGGCCGCGGGGGACGCCGTCTGGCTGCCGGAAAGCGGCCGAGAAGAGGGGCAGAGGGGCGAGTCGCTGCCCAGGATCTCCCGCTAGTCGAAGGGGGGCTGGAGAGACGTCTTAAGCTGTAAAACCGGACCCCTCCCCGCCTTGCAAGAGCCAGAACGAAGTACTGGAGACCCGCGCTGTCAGCGTGACGACCGGCGGTGCCTGACCGCGGGGAGGGCGGCCGAGAGCCGCCCGCGCTCCGTCGCCGGGACAGAGGGCCCTGAGGGCGAGTCCGAGTGTGAAACTCCGAAACACGCGGCGCGGAGCGCACGGGAGTCGCGAGAGGAGCTCCCGGGGCAGCGGCCGCCCACGCGGACCCGGCGCGAGGAGCCGCGCGGGGGCGGGGAGCGCCTTCCCCCGCTCGGTCCCGCCGCCTTCGTCAGGCGGCCTCCATCCTGTGGAAGCTGGTTACGTTCATGCAAGAAGGAATGCGCCTTGGACTGCAGTGAGCTTTTCTTACCCGTTTTCCTTTGATTAGGTAACAGAGGACAGTTTATAATAGAATAGCAGGGTATGGGAACACGGGAAAAAGCATAAAAGTTAACATTTATGTATTTCCAACTCCTGGTCGCATGTCAGAGAGATTCAAAAGTGATTAAGTGAGGAATTTATAGCTTTGTACAGTCACATTTACAGCAATAATATTAAGCCTTTCAAAAGGATGAAAAATGGAAAACCTATAATGCGGGGTTTTTTGGTACATGATCGGCCCCAGTGAAGCTCACCTTGAATCCACGTGGACTTGCTGGAGCCATTTCTGAGAAAAGCGACACTGAAGTGACATTCGAGGACAGCGCTGGTTTCTCACGACTCAAGGACGGAAACACAGCTGTCTGTAACGTGAGAAACCAATGACGGGGGTTCTGTGGGGACAAGCTCACACCGAGCTTCGTTTCTGAGTTAAATTTGCGGTTTTGATGCTCCGGAACTTCTCAGCACCTCCTTACACGACGTCGAAGCCAGCAGCCGAGAGGGACAGCAGGCCGGCGGTTACGGCAGTTACTGGATGTACCTGTTTCGTGAGGCGTCCGCTGAACCCTGAGAGAAAGTGTTACAGACAGACAAGTGGGGTTTCTGCCCTTACCGTGCCTTCCGGGGGACACACAGGAGACGAGACAGATGACATGTGCACCTCACTGTGTCACAGAGCCGCGCAGGCATCCTCGGTGTACATGGACATGCACACATGTTTATAGATGGTTAACACATGGACATTCACATATGTTTGTACATGTGTGTATATGTGCCTTAATACGTATATAGTTTTATATAATTGTATTTTGTGTGTATTGTTATCAATTAGCTTTTTTAGATAATCATATCTAATATTTATGTATATCATGTATGTATCACGTATATAGTAATGTAATAATTACACTTATCTATGTAAACATATAGACGTGTGTGTGTGTGTGTGTGTATAAAATATGTGTACGTTCTCCCATTTATCAAAGCTAATTGATAGTCAACATCTAGATACACAGTTTGGTTAAAAAAGCAACAATTAAAAATAATTTTTAAGTCCTGTACTGAAAAACCAATATTCGATCTCTATGCTTCCACCAAAATGGAAAAGAAACAGTCTACCTTGCACCAGCTTAAATAAAACTTAAAGTGGGTCAAAGTCAAATAGCTTGTTTGGCCTTATGCACCAAATTTAGGGGTTTGGTTTTATAATAAGGAAATAATTGTATGTAGAGGTTTGCTTGCTTTTGCATAATGAGACAAGATAGTATATACATGGTGTTTATCATAAAGCCACACACATGGCCCCCGGCACCTTCAGGTGGTGACAAGAATGATGCTGGTGAGTGTGGTGACGGCCGTGAGGACAGTGGTGGTGGTGGTGGTGGTGAGGGTGGTGATGGTGGTGAGGGTGGTGAGGATGGTGGTGGTGAGGGTGATGGCGGTGAGGATGATGGCGGGATTAAAACCCCAACTGTCTGAGAAAAATGGTCCTCTGCCCATCCTCCCAATTTGTGTTCGACTCTTTCATATCTTTCAGCTGTTTCTGATGTAATTTACCACAACATTCCCAAATAAAGGTGTGGACAGATAGCTGTTTCTTGATTTTTAACCTTTAGATGCTGTCCACTACCTTCTTACACGGGCAAACCTCAGAGGTCTTGTGGGTTTGGTTCTGGACCACAGCAACAAAGTGAGCGTTGCAATAAAGTGCAGCACCGTAACTTTTTAGTTTCCTGTGCATATGAAAGTTACGTTTACACTCTACTGTAATCTATTAAGTGTGCAATAAGATTATGTCTAAAACAACAATGTATGTACTTTAATTAAAAATAATTTATTGCTAAAAATTGCTAACCATTTTCTGAGCCTTCAGCCAGTCATAGTAGTAACATCAAAGATCGCTGATAACAGATCATTATGACAAATGTAATAGTAATGAAAAAGTCTCAAATATTGTGAGAATTAACAAAATGTGACACAGAGACACAAAGTGAGCAAATACGGTTGGAAAAATGGTGCCAATTGACTTGCCCAATGCAGGGTTTCCACAAACCTTCAATTTGTGGGAAAAAAAAAACACACCGTCATTTGTGAAGTGCAATAGTTAAACATGAGGTGTGCCTGTATTCAGGTGGAGAATTACCCTACTTTATACACCTCTTCCTATCCACAGACTCACATGGACTGCCGTCCCGTTCTTCCAAAATACTTCTCTCTCCCTTTTGGTAGATCAATGGTCAGAGTGAACATGAACACAACCCTGCAGATGTTACTCCCGGTGAAGCAGTGCAGTGAGACGCGCTCACACCGCCTTGCTTGTACAGGTTTAATTGTGTAACAATAACAAAAAACTCCTTGTTTGTTTGTCAGATCTTATGCAAGAATATTAAAATACTATGCTCTGAAATATATTTCGTCAGTAACACAATAGTCTTAAAAGCAGCTTTTCAGGTTATCTACTATTAACGTTTTTAAAAATTAGTCTTAGATTTTCCTTCACTTAAGAAAACATCTAGTTGTTACAGCCTTCATTTTTTAACTGTTAAAGATATGATTGTTAAAGATATGAAAGTTATATTTCCCAGCCCAGATCTGTTCTGAATGGAACTTTGTCTTGTGTTTGTCTATATTTGACATTTCTTGTATTTCCATAACAGTGTTACAGTTTAATCTCCTGTTTCACACAGTTACCTGAGATATTCATTCTTCCCTTATATTAGCATCAGAATCCCCTGGAAACCTCTTTACAAAGTGAGCACCGGTCAGCGGGGCTAAGGAAGGTCACAGCAGCCAGGTGGGCCCCGCAACTCCCCAGCGTGAGGCTGAGTGTGAAGGGCGGCAGGTGGGGTGACAAGGACTCCGAGGCATTTTTTTCAAAGCCACACCTGCAACCAATCAGGTAAAAGACAAGAAACTGACAGCGACGTCGTGATGGGGTTGTCTCTCTGCCAACATTCTGCTTCCAAAGCAGCGAGGCCAGGGCGCCGGTGAGCCGTGTCTGCGCCGGAGCGCGGCGGCTCAGCTATGGGAAGAATGTCCCTGGCTTCTGCTCCGAGTCTGGGGCCATCATCAGAGGCTCGGGGGCTGCTGACACTGCTGCCAGAGCCCCCGTCACCCCCCCACGGACATTCTCCGCCTGAATTCCTGGTGATGAACGTACAGCAAGACGGTAATTTATGGAGTGAAAAAGCCCTTCTTGCCTCTATCCCTCGTGTTGCGGGCCTCATGCCCCACCTCTCTTTGCTCCCCTCGGGGTCTTCATCTTTAAGTGATTTTTGGAGCTTGTGGAGCGAGTCCTGAGAGTCACGTGCTTAACAGAGGCTTTGACCAACAAACACACAGCAAACAACAGTGAGATTTCACACTCGACATTTATGTCTTTGTTCCCTGCATTTGTACACAATGGCGATGGACTTGGTTTACATGTTCCGTGGTTCGTGTGTGTTTAAACAACATGACATTCATGCAAGACTAAAGTCCATGTTGGTTTTTCGTAGTGGCAAAAGTGTACTTGAGAGAAGCATTTCTTGAAAATAGAAAACCAGGGCACACACAGTTTACAGGACATGAACAAAACGCAACAGAAGGAGACAAAAGGACGTTTGGTCCAGAGAGTGGGCGAAGTCAGCAGGTCTGATTACGGAAAGCAGCCTGCACTCTCTGGGTTTCAGGTGCTGACTTAACCGTCTGATTCAGAACTCGTGACTTACACTCAAGTGTGTTCCTTATCATTGTTATTGAAGTACAGTCACGTACGATGCATCAGTTTCTCGTGTACAGCACCATGTCCCAGTCATACATGTACATGTTTTTTAAGTTGCGTTTTTATCTATGACTGAACGTGTGAGTTTAGAAGTACTCCGTGTACTCTGTCTACCTGTATAATTCAGATACTACAGCCCCTGAAATTATGTTGATGGAAGTTCTAAAAAACGCTAAAAATCCTAAGCCGAGGTTGTCCTGGTGGTCATCTGGGCGCACTTAGGAGAGACTGTTCTTTGTAGCTGTCTTATTCTCAACAACTGTGCCGCCCAAGGCTACCGGGTGCGCTCGGCGCTCAGTCAGATGTGCACAGTGTGCTTCTGGCCACGACTGAGTCTGCAGGAGACCAGCTGCCCCCTTCTCACTGCCACGACTCACTGGGGAGCCGCTCTCATGCCCAGCTGTAGGGCATCGTCTGTGATGAGACCAAAATGAAAGGGGGACCATGTCATTGATGATACAGAAACCCTCCCCCAATCCAGTACAACAAATGTATATATATTATTTATATATTATATCATTATATAGTTCATGTGTTTAATTTAATGTATATTTGAATCGCTTACCCGATGTATACAACATAAAGGCATATATATAGAGAGAGAGAGGAGAAGACACCAGAAAGACAGCATTCCTCGCATAAAGAAAACCAGTTTGAACACAAAGGCCCAAGGCTCTTCAGCGATGAAGGAGACAGCAGTCAAGGAGATGGCCAAAGTGTTCTGGATGGAAAAAGAACGGATGTTTTAAGGTTGGGACAGCGGCAGGAAGGGGCCCTGAAGGGAAGAGGATGTGAGACCACGGGTTGACCGGCAGCTTCAGAGGGAAGTCAGCCCAGGCAAAGCCTGCTGGGGCGGAGGTGCCTGTTTTCCAGCTCCGGTCACTGCTGTGACATTGCCTGTGTGTGTGTGAGTGCGTAGTGTGTGTGGACAGGGGCAAACACATAAACGCTGACATCGTATCAATATTACTATCAAGTTGTACAGACCTACGGAGTGAAATCATGGCTTTTTATTAAAAAAAAAAAGGTATCAACAAAAGGTTCCCACTTGGTTGTAGGAAAACCATATTAAACTATGCGCAGAAGAAAGCCATCCTGGGCCCTGCATACCTCAGTTTCCCCTCTCTCGTGCACACACTTAAATGTGTTTTCTCCAGTGTATGATGACTGAACGTTCCCCACCAGGGCTGAGTCAACAGTGAGAAGTTTATGTAGGGCACAAAATTTAAGAAGCAAAAATGTCAACAGTCAAGATTTTCCTCTTTTGTCTTAGGCTCCAGTACGACTCTGCATAACACTGTGTCTGTTTTTATTTATATACATTTTAATATTTGGTTCATTTAAAATTTTTTTATTAATTTCTATTAAGATACTGCATTAAAACAGCATTTATTTTGATTACTAAATTTTTTGGTTTCTCTTAAACTTTGAGCTCATTGCAAGTGCATTACTCATCCAAGTTCTGTTCCTCAGAAGATAAATATCTTTATAAGAAAAAAGTGAATCTCAGTTAACTCAATTAATAGGAAAATGGTTTGTTCAGATAATATATTTCCATCTTAGTTGTGTATTCGTCTGCTGAACAGCAAAGTTACCCACAAGAAGCCGGATTTATGACACCCCCACCCCCACAACTGCTAAAGGGATCTTTATCCACAGAACACTTGTTCAGGTGTGTAAAGATTTCAGGATTGATCTTTCAGCCTTATACTTTAAGAACTATTTTCCTAACCACACAATTTTAATCTCATAACCAGATGTTAACCTTGATAACAGTGTTTTTGAAAAATACATTAAAAAAGGTGCAGAGCATGTCTAGTGTCAGCTCCAACACGTAAAGAGCTTGAAAGTCTTCACTCTCATCCTCACAACAAGAGACAATCTGAACAAACCGAAAATCAAAGACTTTCTTGAACCCATCAGAGTCGAGGTTTCCGGGCTAACTGCCAGCCTGAAATCTGGAGATACAGGCAAATTCAGGGAAACACAGCCAAGACCAGTCTGCCCGGAGCAGACGCCGCAGCAGGCACAAGCACGCAGGCACACTCACTCCCATGGCGCTCCAGTGAGCTGCGGGAGGCTGCGCTTGGACCCGCTGGTAGTGAGGAGTCCTGGGGCTGCGTCCTGGTGTGGCCTCCATCCTCCCATGGATTTTAAGTGGAGGAACCCAGCCGGTTCTCACAGTAGGAGCCGAGAAAAATCCCATCAGTCTGTGGCACGAGGAGGCGAACACCCACCAACTACTTGGAACCATGCCCCATGTTTTCTCTGTAACAAGAACTCACTTTCCAGTGAAAAGGGCTCCCCAGAGCCTTGTCTCACATAGTAGTGGGGCGATCACCCAACTCCAGTTGACTGTAAACTTCCTATCTCACCTAAGGAGGGGAGAGGTGAAAAGCTGAGACCCAGTTGTGAAAATCACAGCTGAGGGACACAGAAAGGCTGAATTAATCATGATGGTATAAAATGCCCCCTTCCCCCACTGCTTACACCACATTAACGGGGCTCTGAAACAATAAGACAGAATCAAAGTGAAAATGTTACAAAGTTCAGACTCTATTTAAGAAGGAGTCTCTAGGGAAACCCAAGGACAATAGGGGAGAGAAAAACATGGACAGCAGAGGAAATCTTAGCCTCTGACGCCCACAGCTGCCGCAGACAGGAAGCACAGCCTCAGTCCCACCCACATAAACGTGGAACCTCCTGCCACAGGCGGCTCACCTCAGTTGCTTCTGCTCAACACACCATGCTCAGCTTTCAATAAAAAAATGAGAATGCCAGCACAAAGGCAGAAAGACAGTCTCCAGGACAAACCAAGCATTGGAACCAAACTCAGAAATGAAAGAGCTTTTGAAGTTTTTATACGAAAATTTTAAAGTAACTGATTGACACGCTAACGTCTCCAGTGGGAACATGGGCAACATGCGAGAATAGATGGGTAACGTAAGCACGGAGGTGAAAACTCTAGAATCTAAAGGAAACGCTAGAGATCAGAACTACTTTGCAGAGATACGCCTTTCACGGGCTCCCGGGTAGGTCATCCGTGGCCCAGGAAAGACTCAGTGAGCTTGGAGCAATGTCATCACAAATTTCCAAATGGAAGTACAAGTGGAAAAAGAGAATAAAAACACAGAACATAATATCCAAGAACACCTTTTCAAAAAGTGTGACGTACACATAGTTAGAACACTAACAGGAGAGGACAGAGAGGAGCAGAAGGAAGATCTGAAGTAATAACAGCTAAGAACTCCCCAAAGTTCATGACAGACACCAAAGGCTACACCCAGGAAGCTCAGAATATCAAGGAGGGTAAACACCAGGACGCCCACCCACGCACGGCATATTCAAACTGCAGAAACCCAAAGACAAGGAGGAAAACATGAGAGAAAGCGAACAACTCTCTGTGGAGGGAACTGCTAAGTGCAACAGCAGCCTCTCAGCAGACACCTCGCAGGCCAGAGGGGAATGGAATGACATATTTACAGTGTTGAAAGGGAAGAACCCCACCAGCCCTGAATTCTATAACCAGAGAACTCAACCTTCAAAAATGACACAGATAAAGGCTCTCTCAAACGAACCAAAAGAGAGGCCGCGCCCCCAGCAGGCCGCCCCGCAAGGAGTGCAGCAGCTTGTTCCTTAGCGAGAAAGGAAACGTCGCGGGTCAGAAGCCTGGATCTGCATTTTTTAAAAAATGAAGAAGGAAAGAAGGTAAAGTAGTATCTTTTATTTATTTTATTCTTAATTGATCTAGTAGATAAATGTTTGCTCAAAGTAATAATAACAGCAATGTGTTAGGTGCTGGTAGCGTGAAGCGGAAGGAAGGACAGTGGTCTGTGCGCGGTAGGAAGGGGAACGTGGCAACACTCCGCTGTAAGGCACCTGCGGTGCCCACCCAGCGCTACAGTGTTGTTTGAAAGTAAAATCAGGTTAGTTATAAATGTATATTTCAAACTTTATGGAAATCACTAATCCTTTTTAAAGAAGTATAGCCAATATGCTAAGCAGAGAGAAAATAGAATCATATAAAGCACTAAATGAAAGCCAGAGAAGGCAGAAAACAGAAGAGAAGGAAGGACAGTGAACAGGAAACAGTGACAAACCTGGCAGATGTGACTCCAACTATGGCAATAACCATTTTCAACCTGAGTGGTCTCAACACACTAATTACAGACAGAATGGATTTTAAAAACCCTACTACAAAGTTGTTTACAAAAAACCCTTTCTAAACATAAAGACACAGTGAAAGTAAAAAGGTGGAGAAGTACGTATCACACTAACACTGATGAGAAAGCTGGCAAGGCTGCGCTCCTCTCAGACAAAGCAGACTTCGGAGCGAGGAGACGGAGAGGCCCCGCGCGGTGGTGTGAAGGGCAGCGCTCTAAGGAGACAGCGCACCTCCGTTTGCACGCACCTAGCAGGAGAGGACGTCATCTAACACATTTAGGCAAAATGTGACAGCGTCTCAAGGGAAAACAGGCATGTCCGTGATTGTAGCTGGAGACTGCGGCGCTCCTCTTCCATCAGTGGGTACGTCAAGCAGGCAGAAGTCAGCAAGGATACAGCTGATGGGAACTGCGCTGCGATCAACTTGATCTAACAGACGTTTATCGAATTCTGCACAGGAGCACAGTATACGTTCTTCCCAAGGTCACACTGAATGTGCATCAAGACAGACCCTATTCTAAGCCGGAAATGCACCTTAACTAATTTAAAAGCATAGGAATCACACAGACTATGTCCTCTGATCGCATTGGAATTCAATTTGAAATCAGTAACAGAAGGATAGTTGGAAAGTCCCAAATATTTGGATGCTGGACAACACATTTTGAAATAACACATGGGAAAAAAGAGGTCTCAAAAGAGAAATTTTTTAAAAATTTGAACTAAATGAAATTTAAAATACAACTTATTAGAATGTGTGGGATACACTGAGTGCATCGCTTAGAGGGAAATTTAGAGCATTAGGATATATATTAAAAAAGAAGAAAGATCTAAAATCAATAATCTACACTTCCGTCTTAGAGAATTACAGAAAGTAGAATACTGTATGCCTAGAGCAAGCATAAAACAGAAATAATAAAAATTAGAGCAGAAAGCTGTTAATGTAAAAGATTAATATGGAAAATCCCAAAGAACTGATAAAACAGTTAATCAATATGCTATTATAGCAAAGTTGCAGGATACAAGACTGTATGCAAACATAGACTGCTTTCTTATCACCAGCACTGAACACCTGGAACTTGAAGGTAAAAGCAGCACCATTTATATTAGCAACCCCCCACCCCAATCTAACAAAATCTGTGCAAGATCTACGTGAAGAAAACGACAAAACTCCTATGAAAGAAGCCAAGACGATCCAAATAGAAATTCCATGTTCATGGATATGAAGATTCAATACTGTTAAGAGTCTTCCCAGTTTGACCCACGGAGTCACGTCAATCCTAAATCAAAGTCCTGGAAGGCTACCTTGCCAACATCAACAAACTGAGTCTACGTTCATGGACGGCAGAATTCTCAGCATGGCCACTGAAGGGAGCAAAGCAAGGTGACTGGCACTATCAATTTCAGTAATTGTTATAAAATTACAGTAACCAAGACAGCGCAGTGTTGGTGAGAGAACAGATAAGCAGAACAGTGGAACAGAACAGGGAGCCCAGAAACAGACCCACACGGATAGAGCCAACTAATCCTGACCGGGGGGCAAAGCAGAGCAACGGTGAGAGGAACGTCTTCTCAACAAGGGGCACTGTGGTTATTAGACCCATTAAGAAAAACAGCGAATGTAAACACAGCACGTACAGCTGTCACAAAGTGTAACTGAAGAGTCATGTCTGACATGTCAAAGTAAAGTGGCTTCCTGGATGAGATCCTGGAACAGAAAAGGACATTAAGTTAAAACCAAGGAAATCTGAATACATGATGGACTTTATTCATCGTAACGTATCAATATTGGTTTCTTAACTGTAACAAGTGCACCACACCCACCGAGGCGGTAGCAGAGCAACAGCGAGCGGAGTCTCGGTTTTTCTCTAAACCGAAAACTATTCAAAAAATGAAGTCTATTTAAAATAATGGAAGGATGGCCTAGTAAAAAATAAACAGAGATTTGTATATTTGAAAAAATTAACGGTTTAAACTCTTAGACACACATATGCACCATGGACAGAGAGACATTCTTGAAAGACAAGATGGCTTTGTAGCTCATCACTCAGAGATCTCTGTGACGGCTGCTTGCTGGGCCGCACGTGTAGGACTTGGGGGGACAATGGTCGTCGGTGCTCTGAACCCCTGAAATCAGCAGGGAGAGGGGTGAAAGGCAGATCCTGAAACTGACCAGTCAGACACGCATGTCTTAATGAAGACACGGGTTTTACTGAAAAGTCAAGTTGTATTTACCGCAGTCAAGAGTTCATCTTAGACAGAAATTGCCGTCGTCAAGGTTCAGAATTGTTTTCCAGATTCTCCTTTCCCCCCAGCACCCAAACACCAGCGGACTCTTTACTTACCTGGTGAAATATTTATGGCGCCCCCTCCAGCGGTAGCCCACGCTGCAGGAAATGGTGCCCATTTCAAAGCTGTGTCTTACGCGCTGCAGCAGAGATCCAGAATACTAGGGCTCAAAACCAAACTGAGAGAAAAAAAAGGTCAATATGGCAAATTTTATGTTGTGGGGATTCTGCTACAATTTTTAAAAAGTCAAATTCAGAAGTTCAAAAGTGCGGTGTTGGTGAGAGCAAAGTAGAGAACAGCTTTTCTCATGTTCAGGGGAAGACCTAGAGACTTTGGTGGGAGGGAGAAAATCAAACTGAGAGTGGGGTGCTCAGTCGGGGGGACAGAGGCCAGGAAGAACGGAGCGCTGCCGAAATGGTACGTCACACCATTGCCAGGTGACAGCGAGGTTCTCTGAGGCCCACAAATGCCTAGCAAAATATTAACTTGGCTGAAGTATCTGTTCATGGGAGTCATGAAAGGCGTGAGTCTCTTTCCAGAGGTACGGTTTTCACAGAGGGAACGGCTCTGACAGACTGACAGATGGAAAGAACACGGGATAAAGGAACGGCCTGTCAGAGCTGGAGAATGGGCATGTCAGGAACAGACCCCCCCCCCATCTCATCTGCGGCCAGCTCTGCTTCAAAACAAATGTATTTTGTCTTTTCAACAGCTGAGATCAAAATGTTCAACATCAGGTTGACTGTTAATCATTTTAGCTTATTTTATCTTTTTCTTCTGACTTTAGTTTTCAACTGTGTGAAATCATACACTGGTCAAATCGCTAGTAATGTTTTGATTTTCACTTTTGTGTTTAAGAATGGTTTCTTTCAGAAAAACATGTTTTAGAACATTATAAAGTATAAGTGTGTATTCCAACCATGACCTCTTTCTTGCTCTGTTTTGTTCTGGGGTTTATGGTTGGTGAACTTGATTTAAGAGCAAAGGGTTAAAAAACAATCACGTAAACCACTCCAAGAGCAGTACTGTGTCCAGACGAACCTGTCCTCTTGGCTCCTTCCCACACTTTTAAAAGAATCAAATGCAAAATGTGGTTTGGGAAGAAAAATGCTGTTAACATACATTTAATGTGCATCACAGGGAAAAGCTGCTGTAGTCTTATTTGTCCGTGCTCAGTTATTTTCTTATTTCTTGTCCTACAAATTTATAAAATTCTGAGAAACCATGTGTTATAAAGTCTAATTATGGAGTAACATGTTGTTATAGAAAATATGCAAACCAAAGTGGAACGTCTTGCAGAGTCTAAAATTACACTTCCCTTTATTCACGTACTTCACTGTCCCTGCCTCGTATCACAGTGTTCTAACTTACCCATTTGTGCATCATTCATTCAACAAACAGAAAGGCTCTTTTAAAAAAGTTTGTATTCCTCGTACACACTCAGTGTGCTCTGCATAAAGTACATGTCAACCCACGTTGCCCCGCACGTGGGCTCAGGGCAGTGCAAAGACTTCCGCGTCTCCCAGTGCCGCTCGCGGGACCGCTGCTGTCGGCGAGGTGGACCACGGAGAGCACCTGTGAGAGCTCGCAGACCTGACAGCACACGGATTCCCCTGAGAGACGCCGCCGAGGGAGTGGAGGGAGTGGAGGGAAGACGTGGAGAGACGTAGGTTTACTGGGGCGGCCCCCGCCAGCTGGATCTGGACAGGGGAGCTAATGATGGGAAAGACAGACAAAGAGCCCAGAGGCCACAGGAAGGGAGCCAGAGTGACAGCGCGAGAGGGGTCAGGGGCCTGGGGCGCTGGGTGTGGGCCCTGCTCTTGTCTCTGTGGTCCCGGCCGAGGCACGGATTTGTGGTCAAGTTGGTTCAGCCCTCAGGGTGAGGCGGACACTCCTTACTGAGCACTGGAAACATCTCTAGTGTCATTACCCACATTGCTTTCCAGAATTTTGGAGGTAAATTGATTCTCTTGTTTAGTGGACAGAGGTAAGTGAATGCAATTTTAGAGAGGATTACAGCTTCTGTAAGAGCGAGGACATCCATGAGGCGTGACTTGTGGTGAACGAGCTACACGCAGACAGAACAGATCATGGAGGAGGAAAGGGCGTTTTATGGCAGGTGCTGCACAAGATTGTTGCTCCTTATCACCAGAGCTGGACCAGATTCTGCTAAGTTCTGTGATACCATCAGGTCAGAAACTATTTAGTGCTTGCCATTTGTCCTGCACATTTTCCTGTAATGTTTATGGAAATTTCTTAAGGATGACCCTGAATAAACATTTCCTTACAAGTGTCTGTGTTTTTTTTTTTTTTAAACTCCTTTCCCTCTTAAACGTGTTAAGAGCATAAGCCATTATGTCATTTGGTCCTTAAAAATATGCTTAAATCCCTCTGCCTTACTTAGATCTATTAAAAGGCGATAAAAACAGTACTTGGAGCCACAGAATTCTTCGGAGGACTGTTAAACAAGTTAATGTCTGCAAAAACACTTAGAAAACGCCTTAATGTATAAAAACACTCAATGAGCTTTGATGTTTATTATAAACAAAATTAAATTTCTTACTTTATTTTTCATTTCTCTTTATTTTGAAATCACAGTTTCTTTTTCAGGACATTAGAGTACAAAATGCATGGGACTGCGTAAAGCGAATTATAAGGGGGACCGTTTTTCGAGCGTTAAGCAAGGAAAACTGCAGAGACTTGCTGTAAACACGAAGGCAGAGGACGCGGCCGGGGAGGAGCCTCGTGGGCGCGGGCAGCGCTCGCCGCGTGGCGCTCCACCCGCCCTGCCCGCCTCGGGGTGGGGGTGGGGAAACGCGTGCGCAGTGTCTCTCTTTCATGTGTTCATTCTACAAAGCGCAGTTTTCTTCTGCAAGGGGTTTCTCCTGAACTGGGAGAAACGGACCGCTTCCCACTGCGGCGCCATCGCCTGCCCTCGAGGGCTCCAGGCGGGGCGGCGACGGCAGGGAGGGCGTGGGCGGGGGCGCCCCTGCGCGCGGCCGCGTCCTCGGCCCAGGACGGACGTGCTTCTCGGCCCGGGGCGGCCGGGGCCCCGCGCGCGCGCGCGCCTACGCGGGGTGCTCGCGGGCCCGGGCTCCTCCGCGCTGCGGGGACCGCCTTTCGCGCGTTAGACGCCGCGGGCAGACGGGGTCTGTGCGTTGGTGGATTAAAACCAAAGGACGTCAGCCGAGGTCCAACAACGTGAGATCGGTGGAATGGGAGCAAGAAGAGGTGGACTCTCAGTCGCGAGCGGAAGGTTGCGCTTGCGGTGTAGACGCCCTGGACTCGCTGCGGCCGCGGCCGCGGGCATCCCGCCCCCCGGGGCATCTCCAAAGGCCCTCGGACTCCGAGCTGCCAAGCATCTTGGCTTCTCTCTCCTGTTACCTCAAAGGCATTTGCGCCAAGGAATTCCGCCCGGGCTCCGGAATCTCGGTGACCACGTTGCCCACGCCTGCGCTTTGCCGCAGTAACTCGGAGCGCGCGTACGTTGCTCGCAGCCTCACACAACACCGAGGGGAGGCGGACACTTTGCTGCCCAGACGCCGTGTGGAGCGCGGCTCCTTCGTGAGCACACGGCGCGACGGGCTCGGTGCTTTGACGAGAGCTGCCATCGCGGGTTTTTCTCTCACGTCCAGGGACCGTCGCCCTCCCTTATTCAGGCTCGTAAGAAGACCCACTATTATTACAGATGAAAGTATGTAATCTAGACGTAGTAGCTGCTAGCGCTCCCAATGTCTTCTGTGCCTTGTTTCTGCAGTTACGATACATTTTGCATAAAGTAAGTGCAGATCGTATTCCGTGGAATGAATCTATTCAAACCAGTCTTGGCGTCACTGCATCTTTGTCTTCTGTTCGCCCTATGGTGTGTAAATAAAAGAGCATAAACGTTCTTGTTGCAGAACGGCACGCCTGCTCTCTAGGCCGGGAGAGGAGTCTGCAGGCTTCGTTTCCGCAAAAGGCGCTCAGAGACAAAGGCCCGAATCTCCGCGTCAGCCCGGACACACCTAAGGCGTGGGGGTGGGGGTTCTTTGACCGGCTTCCCAAAGCATGGCTTGTTACCTTTCCTAGAGTCATTACTGTTAAAGTGCTTTTTCAGGTTTTAGCCAAAATAACAAAATAAAACTACACCAAGAATCATGTGTGCCCTCTTTCAAAATATTTGTTGGATGTAAAATTAGAAATAGGCATAGTTGGGTCTCCAGAAAGAAAAGTCTGCACTGCTCCCCGCCCAGGCGCTTGCCTTCTCTTTAACCCAGGTTTTGTTTTGCACGCTCTGCTTTCCCGGCTCCCTTGCCTTCACTCTGGCTAACACAGCAGTTACTCACTTAATGTAACTACAGGGAGGGAGGCAAAGAGGGAGGGTACTGATGCCAGCATCCCCAGAGCAGGCTGCTGCGTCAAAACGGAGATCCTCTGGAGTGTCTGGGGCATCAGACATTGCACAGATAACAGAAATGGAGACGTGCAGCCCTGCTCGCCTTCTGACCACAAGACCTGGCACGCATCACTGCGCGTCTCTGGGAAACTCTGCGGCTAGAGGAAGGATGCTACCAGGCCCTTCTCTCTCACGCTGACCCCATGCCGGCGGACAAGTCCCCTGAACAGATTGTGCCGGTCTGGTGCCAGGTCTGTTCCTGCCCAGCCCTGCTTCCTGCAGGGATGCGGGTGCAGCCCATCCGGCTCTGGAGCCCGACCGCGAAGGACCCAGGCGTGGGACACCCTCCACCCCTGCCACCCTGCCGCGTGGGTTTCCAGCCAGCCCGAAGGGCAGGCTTTCCTGGGAAAGGGTCCCTCAAGGGAGGTCTGACCCAGAGGGACGCTGATTATTTCACAGTGAAAATGGCTGTTTTTAGCTGAATCCACACGTCAAGTCTGCATCACCTGCAAGATTAACCCTAGTTACTGACACCCTCCCTGATAGCGACTTCATGCTCAGTCCGGCTTGTAGCTATTTTTAAAGCTTCCTGTTATTTTGTTGTCTGTCTGATTCCTGTCTGGGACAAGCACACCACTGTGCACACAGACCCTGGGTAACAGAGGGAGGTGCTCCGGGCACCCACCCCGGCCTCTTCCCTGAGGCTGGCACGAGGCCTGTCTCAGTAAAGAAGGATGTACAGCCTGCTGGCTGCCCGGGACTCATGGGGTGCAGTCAGGAAGCCAGCTCCCCAGGGCAGTGTAGGGCCAAGAGGTTTAGGGCCGGGAAGAGTCACGGGCACCCAACAGGCCGCAGCGGGGCCGGCAGGGGTGGCTCTGGTGCGGAGCGGGTGCCAGGTTCAAGCTGTGCTCACTCAGAGGAGGAGGCGCGGTGGTGGGGCTGGTCCAGCAGCGCAGCTCGGGGGAGGGGCGCTGAGGTCAGAGCCCGGGCTCCGTGGCTCCGCGCGGGGAGAAGGGTAGACACAGCCCGCCCGGCGGGGACAGTCCCCCACCCCGTGTCGGCTGTGTCTGAGGCTGTGACGACATGGCCGCCCCTCTGACACCCCGGGAAGAGTAACACAGGGCCCTGCCCCCCTTCCCTGGGCGGGGAGCCAGGCAGCACCGGCTGCGCCCTCCGATGCCCCACGCGCGGCATCTCAGGTGGTGGCAGCCCCGAGCCGCCGTCTCCGCCCGCGCCCACCTGCACACGGGCAGGAGCTGAGGGGGCTCCCGCGTGCATCTGCCACCTCGCCGCGCAGGGAGAGGTCAGTCAGTTCTGAGGACCCAGAGTCTCTGAGTTGTTATCAGATGCAGAACACACGAAAAAAAGGCCGTTTTTAAAATGTGATGGTTCCTTTCCTAACACTTACGGGCGTCATGAACCCCAGGGAGCAACGCTTCAAAGACGTGTGCTGCTCGGTGCGTCTGCGGACGGAAGTACAGGCGCAGGCTCCCGGAGGAGATGGGCGATGACAGCCGCTGGGAAGGGTCCATTTGTCTCTGTCACTTCCCCTGTGCTTCCGTTTAACCCTGGGGACCCTCGGGTTAATTGAAATACTCTACCAACATCTTTGGCCTTTATACATGCCTGGACTGTAAACCAAACAGTGGCATGTACCGTCAGTCTGAATAATTTCAAGCTAGACCGGCATACATACTTTCTATGTATTAAATTTTCTATCTTTCTGAACTGTATGGGTAAAACCAAGAAAGATGAATTTAAGATCTTTAATGTACTATGAAAACGGTAGCTTCATGGCTCCCTTTGGTAAATTTCCATTTGACTGATCATCACGGCACGGATCAGATGTTTTCCTTAACATTCATTTGCCTAACGTTACCCAGACTGTCTGTTGAACCTACGGGGACGCTATCTTTATTTTGTTTTTCTCTTCACTTATTCAGACGTTTGTTTTATATTCCTGAATATGATCATCTTGCTTTACTTTTCATGTCCTCCCTGTAGGATTTTACAAGTCGAGGCCTGTGTACTGCTGGCTGTTGATTTCAAATAAAAGTTGGTGTGAGTATTTATCGATTTATTTTCATAGAAGTTTTACTGATACAATTTTAAGAAAATGCAGTGCATGTGTTATCACCATTTTGAAGGAACAATGGCAACCTTTACATTTTAGAGACTTTAGGTGGCCCAGGAAAGGAAGTGGGTAAAGCCGGTTTTCCTCTAGCCCTTGCGGACGAGGAGTGCCTTGTATCACCCAGGCAGGCCCCTGGAGGCCAAAGCCAGCCAGCAGTCTATTCAGCCACACACCAGGCTGACCTGCTTCTTGGTTTGCTGGCCGCAGCGTTTACGTCTTCAGAGTCACTGCAGATGCGGTAGAGGGACCACCCTCTCCTGCGCAAGCGCGCCTTCCCTCCATCACTTTCCCCTCCGCCGCTCGGGAGCGGACAGCCGGTCTCCGAGGGCTGGCCTTTGCCTCACGGCTGGAAACTAGCCGGCTGCACTTACAGGCTGGTGCCTTACATTGTTATTATTAGTCGCATGTGTTTCTCTTCCCCTAGGCCGAGAATTTCTCAGGAAAACAGTCCAATTGTACAAACACAGATGAGGAACTTCTATCCACGTCTGAAACATGCCTTGGGACGACTGAGTCTCTAACTTGTTGGCTTACCTTGGGCTACAAGTTCCCTTTATTTCTGGCACCGGGAGATTACATTTTATTTATTCTAGGTCAGATATGCATTTTTGGTGTGTTTTTATAATATATTGAGTGAGAATTTCTATTTGTTTTGGAATGAAATGAATTAGCCAAGTTTTTACAAATTTTTTATTGAAGTATATTCAGTTTGCAATGCTGTATCAATTTCTGGTGCACAGCACAATAGTCCATACATATATACAAACATATATTCATTTTCATATTCTTTTTCATTATAGGTCACTATAAGATATTGAATATAGTTCCCTGTGCTCTACAGTATAAACCTGTTGTTTATCTGTTTTATATATAGTAGTTAGTATCTGCAAATCCCGAACTTCCAATTTATCCCTTCCCACCCCCTTACCCTGGTAGGCATGTTTGTTTTCTTTGTGAGTCTGTTCTGTAAATAAGTTCATTTGTCTTTTTTTATTTTTAATATTCCACATATAAGTGATATCATATGGTATTTTTCTGTCTCTTTCTGGCTTACTTCACTTAGAATGACCATCTCCAGGTCTACCCATGTTGCTGCAAATGGCATTTTTTATTCCTTTTTATGGCTGAGTAGTATTCCATTGTGTAAATACACCACAACTTCTCTATCCAGTCATCTGTCGATGGACAGTTAGGTGCCTCCGTGTCCTGGCTACTGTAACTAGTGCTGCCATGAACATGGGGGTGCATGAACTGGAGGCTGGATGTTGAATTTTATCAACCATCACTCAGGCATCTATATGAATGACTGACTTTCTTCTCATTTACTCTATTAATGTGGACAGTAGCATTAAGAGAATACTACTGAGCCGCCCTGACATTCCTGATAAACGTCTTTGCTCAGGTTTGACCGTTCTGCAAAGACAGCCAGCGGTAGCCGCAGAAAGTGAGTGCGTCTGTTTCTTACGTGCTCAGGATCATTTACTTCTTGGAAGCTCCATAGAAATCAACTCCAGAGCCTCCAGAGCTGTGTTCTGGGCTCTGGGCTCTGGGCTCTGGGCTCTGCTCTGCAGCTCATGTCTTGATGACACCCCACCCTCTTCTTTGTTTATGGTTCTTTCCCAGCTTTCCACCTTCTCTAAAGCCAATTATAATGATACCGTCCCAGGGAAGTGTGCCACTTCCCTACAGCGTAGAAGTGCGTGGGGGTGGGAAAGCTGTGTCAGCGAAGAAGACCCGGTGGGTGGCTCTAGGTGCCCAAGCCTCCAAGAAGCACCAAAAACCCAGCAGAAACAGTCAGAACCAACTTTGTCAGAACTCTGGAAAACAGTCAAAGGCTCACAGCGCCCAGCTGAGTCCTGACTCACAAAGGGCCGACTGAAAGTGGCAGCAAAGCTTCAGCTGCATTGTCCCAGTGGCTCCAGGCTCAGAGCCGTCCTGGGGCTGGCGTGTCCTCAGTGTGGGGCCCTGACACCTGCTCTGGGAGAGCACAGCGGGTCAGATGCGCACAGAGCTGCGTTTCCTGTTCCAGCCTGTCTGGGGGCAGCACTCTCTTGGGGTGGAAGAGCGTGGGGCACTCCTCCAAGCAACGGACGGTTAACTGAACAGCCCACAACACAGCTGGGCAAAACTGTAAAACATCTAGATATTAAACAATGTACTCGGACACAGCCAATGGCTCCTAGAGGAAACCACAGGAGAAATCAGAACAAACTGAGAGACAAATGAAAATAAGAACACAGCCTCCCCAAACTATGGGATGCAGCCTAAACGCCACTGAACTGCTCACTTTAAAGTGACTGATTCTATGTGTTGTCAATTTCATACCCATTAAAATAGGTTCAAACATATGGGTATAAAAGTATGTGTTATAATATTTACAGATTTAATTTCTGACAGATACACACGTGTACCTAATGCAGTCGACTTAACAGTAAATGTATTTGTTCGTCTTAATTTTTTTGTGCTTCTTCCTCAAGGATTTATTTTCTCCTTTCTGAAGTTCATCCTCTAGTATTTCAGGAAGGATCAGCAGTTGAGTTTTTGCTGCATGTGTGCATAAATATTGTCATTTCACTCTCACCCTTTATATAGGGCTTGGATGTCTTAGTTTAAAATTCTACGTTCGAGGTTATTTTCCCTCAGAACGCGGGAGATACTTCTACTCTGCCTTCTGGTGCTTACCGTTGCCAAGAAGCTTAACGCCCACCTGTTTCTCCTGCCTTGTGAGTAATCTGTTCCTTCCCTCTGGGAAATTTTAAGATCTTCGCTTGACCACTGATTTCCTGTGTTTGTGTGACAGGCTGGCTTGTTTTTGTTATAAATTCAACTCAGCACTTGCTTGGCCATTTCAGTTTGAAAAATTCATCTCTTTCGTTAATACAGATAAGGTTCTATTGCTTCTTTAAATATTTATTCTCCCACTAACGCTGCTTTCACTTAGGTGTGGATATTCAGGTTTCGTTCTGTATTTCTCCTTTGCGATTTCCCTCTTTTATCCATTTGTATGACATTCTAGGAGAATTCTTTTGCTTAATTCTTCAGCCTGCTAACCCCTTTTCTCCGACGCCCATCCTCCTCTGATACATTTGTGCGGCTGCCATCCTCGGGCTTTTGGTCTGCCCGCGCTGCAGATGCCGTTTATCCAGGGCGAGGTCTTCGGCTGCTGACCGGGCCTCCAGGGGGCGGTGGGCTTGGAGGCCCGGAGGCACCGCCTGCGCCCCGCTGTGCGCGTCCCGCAGCCCGTGCACGGGGAGGCCCGGTGTGGGGCCTTTCCTTCAGGGAGAAGGCGCAGTTCTCGGCCAGCGCCCGGCAAGGGGCTCCGGCGGCTGGTGGTCGCGCGCTCCGCAGGCTGCCTCCAGCGGGGGTCGGCCCGGGGGGGGGGGGGGGCCGGTCTGTGCGCGGCCCCGGCCCCGGCCCCGGCCCCGGGCGGGGGCCTCACCCCGTCTCCGCTGCCGGCGCTGCATCCCGAAGTCCCAGCAAGGCCCCCTCGGGCCGCGGCTCGGCCGCCCGCTCCCGGGCCCCCGCCGGCCCCGCCGCCCCCGGTGCGCGGCACGCCCGGCCTCGCCGTAGCGTTTGGTTTCGCTGCAACTGTCCTTCGCAACGCTTCCGCCGTCGTTTCATGTTGAGCCTGATTCTGTTCGGTGTACAGAGGCCTCAGCCTCTGGTCTCCCTTGGTGTCACCGTGGGATTGCAAATTCTAACACTGTATTCCGTGTTATCCAGGGATTTGCAGCAAGAGACGTGGGGGTGGAGCACACCATTCGTCCAGCCTTGAAAAAGAACTTTAGCCCATTCCCCTCTGAACACGGACCTAGCGTGTGACAAGCCCGCCACGCCCACCCTGGTGACAGCAGAGCGGAGTCTCGGTAACTTGCGAGGCCTCCATGTCCCCCTCACACGGCCCTCACTGGCCCAGCGTTTCCTGGTCCCCTCGCCGTCCCCTCCTGCAGCCTGTCCGCCCACAGTGACCCGCGTTGCACGGCCTCTGCCTCCTCTCCCTCTCTTCCTGCTCGTCTGGTTTCCAGCCCTTTCCCCAGCTTGTCGGGCAGGCACCTGCTTCCAAGTTTCCACGTTTACAGCTTCCACGCTTGAGTCACACGCCACCTTCTCGGGGAGGGCTGTCCGGTTACTCGAGTCTCAAGCCCGGTCCTGCTTGGCCCTCCGGATCCTCCTCGGCCCTCCGGATCCTCGTTCTCCTCCGTTTCTTGGTTCATTTGTTCTTCTCAAGGCCTGGGTTGGAATCAAGAGCTACAGGCAAACCAGATCTTACCCTCAACATAGCTACGCAAACGTGATCCGTAAAAGAAGAATTAGGAACGCTGGGCTACGTTTGGGTTCCGCAGTGATCGGTCGGGTGTAAAAGTCATCGAATCACCAAGTATCCACGTTCCTCCGCTGCAGAGGGAACCAAACGTTGCTTTTTAGTGTTTATACTCCCAGGTATGCAAAAATTGTTCCATATGACTGACTGATTCAGAATTTACTCCCCCAAAGCCAGACATGTCCCCATCTTCTTCCCAGCCATCCTCCCTTGTTTTCAGTTTCAGAAACAGTCAAGCCAGCATCGCCACCAGCAGAGCCCACAGCAAAGGCCCTGAAGAGGGAAGGGCTGCTCTCGCAGGAGCCAGTCAAGTCCTAGAGAGGAACGGTTCAAAGTCAGAAAGAGTAATGATTCCAACTGGCCATCCAAACGATTTGACTGAAAAATGACTTCAAAGAATTTGTGAGAAGACAGTGGCTGACAAGACTTTCAGGAGCACGGTCACTTGCTGGGTATTCGTTCTTGCTGATCCTGTGAGCTGTGGAGCCTTCACGTGCTCATTTACAGATGTGACAAACATTTGAGACTTGCGGCAAAAATGAGTGCTCATGGGATGTCGCATTTGTGCTCTCCTCTCTAAACATCTTACTTTTACCTTTTAGTATCATTAGAAATTGTCAAATACCGTGTCTTATTTTCTAAAATTTTAAAACAAATGTTGGAACAAAGTAACTGCTCAGCTTCAGTGAATTAGTGGAAAATATCTAAATGTCATAAATGTGAAATTAGTTTGGACAAATAACACTCCAGTAATGGAAGAGTAGGAGGAGGAAACAGAATTTTAACACTGTGATGTTTCTTAGAGCCGCGTCAATAGGAACTGGAGCAATCTGAGCGTCTGGCGATAGAGCCGTAGTGGGAAAGTGATCAGTGTCCATCCCTGCTCAGAACCCTTGAGTGGATTCCAACTGTGCCCAGGATGAAATCCAGAATATAGACACTTGCCTGTCAGACAGGGCAGGTCTGTCCCCAGGGGCCTCATTCTCCACTCCTGTGTCCCTCCCCCCACCCCTGGTGGCTCCGTTCACCCCCTGGAACCTACTGAGCACTCACGGCACCTCCGGGCCACGCCCACCTTGTGCCCTCCACCTTCCCCCGTTGTTTGTCTGCATCTTCCCCTTCGTGCGTGGGACCCCTTGTGGGCGTCGGTGTCGCTGCAGGAGGGCAGGGCTCTCCCGACGCACTGCCGAACCCTCTGCACGTTGCAGGTGCTCAGCACACGTTCATCACGCAGGCAGGTGAGCCAGTGAATCGCTGAGTTAACAAGCCGGAGCCCCATTTTCCAACTAAATATTTATTCCAAAGTATGTAAAACTGGATGCCAGATTAAACGGCCTTGTGTGTCCCAAGGTCTTAATACTGATCACCACTGAGAAAGTGAGATAAAGAATTTTGTTTTTCCATTGTTAACTTTTGTTTATTTGTTTTGGGGGAAATGAGCATGTATTGTCTTTGAAATTAAAAAAAGGAACAAAAATTTAATATAAACCCTATCATTGGACGTTTTTATTACTAACCAAAATTGTTGGACATTCAAAGTATTACTATTATTTGCCATTAAAAGCAATGCATAACAAGAATCAATTGCTAAAGATCTGAAAATAAATCAATGTGAAACAGTAGAAGAGTTCCTGAAGTAGGCAAAAGAGAGTAAAGACGCCAGAATATGGCAAAGTAAGTTGGTGCAGCCAAGTGCCGAGGGCGGTCACATGCTTTCAGAGACGGCCACAGGCTCTGGTCAAACACTGACTCAGTGACTTGGCTTCGTGCACCTCTGTGTCTGAAAAACGATGTTACTAGTACTGACCTCGGGGTTATTGTGAGGAATAAATGACACGTTATAGGAAAATATTTTTAGAATATTGCTTAGCAAAGAAATAACTATGTTTTGAATAATGTCCCTTAAAATTGATGTCCCTCCAGAACCTCAGAAGGTGACCTCATTTGGCATCACACAGTATTTGTCCTTGTGTGACTGTCTTACTTCACTTCGTACAGCGTCATCACGGTCCGTCCGTGTTGCAGCGCGTGTCGCAGCCCCCTCCTCCGCACGGCGGGAGAGCGCCCCCCTGCAGGCGCAGACCGCACCTTGCCGTCCACTCACCTGCTGATGGGCATTTGGGCGGTCTCCCCCTGTTGGCTACTGTGAGTGATGCTGCGATGAACACGTGCGAGAAAGTTTTGTTTTCACATGTTTTGAATGTAGACTGAGGAACGGAATTGCTGGGTCACATGGCAACACCATGATTAAATTGCCGCAATGTGGCTGCAGTTTTACATTCCCACAAGCAACGTGTGAGGTTTCCAATTTTTCCACATCCTCATTAACTCTTGTCTTTTTTATTTTAGCCATCTGAGTGGGTGTAAATTGGTATCTTATTGTGGTTTTGATTGTATTTCCTTGATGACTAATGACTGAGCATCTTTTTATGTGCTTATGACCGTTTGTGTATCTTCTTTGGAGAAATATCAATTCAAATCCTTCGCATATTTTTAAAAATGGGGGTTTTTAACCTGATTTTTGTTGTGCTATATGACTTCTTACTCTGATTTTTTTCATATCTTAATATTATTAATTTTATTTTCTCCAAGGTCAATTCTACTCATGTTTTGTTGTAATGTTTCTAAATTTTATCTTTCCTTGTAATTTTTTCTGTTAGATTTATAATTTCTCATTTATATCACCCTGTTGTCCTCTGTTCTATTTCAGGGAATTGATGTTTTCTTTAATTTTCATGAGTGAAAACTGTATAATCCAAAAACTATTCAGAAAATACAAGTAAAATCTGTCAAAATTTTTACAGTTACTTTATGTTGTTTTATCTGAAAGGTTCCTAACGTTCTCTCTCAGCTTGTAAGTTGTACTAATAAACAATACTTTTTGGAGTTTAAAGAATGGACTTGGCTCTTATCCCAGTTTCAGTGTGTGCAATGAGCTTCTCCATTCTTGTCCTTTTCTTTTCCCCCAGTGGACTTGGAGGTACTTGGTGGGCAGGCTTGGATGTCCCCCTCACCTCTCTGAACCCACAGCACTTCTGGACTGAACAGCAGCCACAACAGTAAACTGCCACCTAGACAGCACTACAGATTTGGCCAGAAGTAAAACAAAGTTGATACTTTCTTTAATCTGGGTTCTCTAAAAATCAAGCAAGACTTCCAGAGTCCACTGTGCCCTCTCGGGCACGCAGCAGTGAACCCCAGGCACCAGAGGATGTGCCTTTAGCTCACTCCAGGTCAAAATCTCTTAATAGCTGCCCTCAAAATCTACCACTGATTGTGCAATCTCAAAATGAATTACAGTCATCCAAGACAATTACACAGTGGTTGTATTCTGGAAAATACTCGCCTCATCACCTCTGGGGAAGGGTTCATTTTCCTTTTGAAAGCTCTGCATCTATAGGAATTAAAGGGTTAACCCATGCCATAGCGTCAGCTCAGCGAGTGGGAGTAAAGGTTCTTTCATTCTCAGGCCAAGTCTTCAGCCACTAAACCACACTATCATCCCCTCTAATTACTCTTTTTAGGTAAGAGGTGTAAAAATATGTTTTTGAGATGATGAGATAAAATTAGAAGGCAGGTGATTGGGTTGGCCTTCACATCCATCTTAGCCACTAAGACAAAAAATCCACAATGAATAAATAGGGCCAAAGGGTTTCTTAGCAAAATAAAGTTAATGGAGCTTCTAAATAAATTCACACCACAAAACCAATGAGGCATTCAGGAATTTCCCTGAGACACCCCAAAGTCAGAAATTTTCTAGTACTTACTGGAAAAAGATACAATTAAGAAGACTGATTTTTTTTTTCATACAAAGGAAATTTTCTTTCCAAAAACTCTTGGCAATTTTATCTTCAGGAAATATACCTATGCTATTTGATTTTGTTATTTTGAACTTTAAAACTCATACAATGAGTTAAGAAGATGTTTTTATTTCTCTGCAATGATCTTGGCCACCAGAATCAAAATTACACACTAAAAAGGCCTGGAAAAGTTTTTCTCAAATGGAAAACATAGACTTTTTGCAACGTGATTGTCATTAAAATCCTAGGACAGCCTCCGTAGCCTTCTCCTGTAGAAATGTGGGCCATTGTTTCCATAATAAAGTAAGCATTACTGCTAACACCAGACTTGCAAGTTTCAGTCACATTATTTAGTTATTAATATAGCTCACCAATCAGGGCAAGCTATAATCAAACCATGGCGTCAATATTTGTAACCAGGCTGGGAATGCCTGTCCCACCTGCTTCACAGGGATTATGTGAGACCTTTTGTGAAACTTTGAAAATTCTAACTTATACTCATCTCTTAAATTTAAAGTAAAATCTAAATAAAGATGAGGGAAACAAAATACTGCAAGACGTTTTGCTGGTTTCCTCAGCAATTTGCTAACGGACGTGCTTCTTTGTCCCACTAGAGGGCGGTCTGCCCACCTCCCAATCAGAAACGAAAACACACAGATGTGGAGAATGACCTTGATCGCAAAGCACGTGTTTATGCTCCACCTCATGTGATTCTGTTACTTGTGATCCTGTCCCTTTCCTTACATCTCTCTTTCCCTTTTATCCTTTGTCTCCTTGGGTTTCATTTTGTCCTGATGGCGCTTGCTAACATTCACAGGTGCAATGCCCCCGAAGTTGTAAACGTAAGTCTGTGGGAAATTAGGGTTGTGGAAGTTTAACCTTAACCCAGTTCTTGGTTCCAGATTAATATGGTGCCAAACCAGGATAATTAATTTGGGGGTAGGGTGTTATCTTAACAAAGTATCATGTTACTTTTCAAAAACACAGATTACAATTTATAAATTTGTGGGTGGGTTGGAGATTGTTCTGAATTATTAAAGAGGCTAAATTATAGAATTTTTGTGGTTTTAGAATTGTAGTTTTATTATTTCAAAAATCAATCAAGTAAGTTCCGGGAAAGAAGAAGTGAGAGACCTTGGATTTAGCCAGCTCCTCACTCTCCCCGTCCCCCATTCTCTCCATGCTCACCGCTTTAACAACTATGAAACTGGACTAAAAGGGAAAAAAGGAACAAACAAGGACAGCTCATGGCTGCATGAGCTAAAAGCCTGGAGGGAGCGTCGAGACTGCGTAAGTAGAAGGAGAGCCCACACAGACCCCGCCATACTCTCTGAGCTCAGGGAGGCCAAGGCCCCTGTGACCTGGAGGGCAGAGGGCCACACTGGAGGGGCCGTGCAGACACCGCTGCACAGAGGTGCCTTGAGGCTTTGGCTGAGTCCTGATCTGGGCATGCGTGAGAAGAAGTGCCCAAGCTCAGAGAAGAGAAGTGGAAAAGCTCTCAGTACTCACACAAGGCTGGGAGCAGCTTCTGCCCCCACCAGAGGGGTAAGGCATGGAAACACCCAGGACGGGGGGTAGACAGGCTTGAGCACTGTGACCAGACTAGCTGTAGATTAAAGGCTCTCTGTTCCTGACAACATAAGCAAGTCTTATATTACTCTAGCTGATTTCAAGTAACAAAATTACATGCTAGAAAAATATCCCACAATATTCAAAGGAATACAACAAGATCCTGCCGGCAACACAGAACACTCCCAGTATCTGCCATCCAATTCAAAACCAAGCGTGCAAAAATGCTGGAAAATGCACCTGATAGCCGGAAGAAAAGTTAATCATCAGAAATATGCCCAGAAATGGCAAATAAGAGGAACCAGCATATGAGAATATTAAAACCGCTTCTGTAATTATGCCCTGAGTCTCCGAGTCAGGGATGTTGTGATGGAGGGGATGAAGGTGGGGGAGGACAAGAGCGTGATGGCAAGAGAAATGGAACAACCGAATAAACCAGACACATAGCTTAAGCCAGCAATGGCTACCTACTATCAGTGATTAAACAAAATTTTATTTCTTATTTTCTATTCTGAAAGTAATTTCTTTATTTAAAAATTTTTTTCTACTTACCTATTGTGTTGGTTAGATTATCTGGTCAATTAATTATATAAACTTTTCTTGTTTTATAGTAGAAATGTTTTAGAGCTATGCATTTCCCTCTAAGCACTGCTTTAGTTAAATCTCAGATTTTCAAGTGTGTTTTACTTCAATCCAGTTAAAACTTTTGCAATTTTTCCTTCATTCCATTTGTTGTTCTCTAGAACAGGTTATTTTCTATCCAGATACTGGGCATTTTTTACATGTTATTTACACAGTTTATTGTCATTTAATTCTTTTGAAGTCAGAGACAGTTGTAAGGTTTCACTTTTTAATGAAATCTACTGAGGTTTGCTATATGGCCCTCCATGTAATCTATCCTGATCAATGTCCCACTAGTTGGGTGTGGTTAACTAGAAATGCCAGTTGGTTTAAGTAGGTCGATAGTGTCTCTTAGATAGTCCACATCAAGATTTTTGACGAATTTTTATTTACATTTCTAATCAATTGTTAGGAAATGTGCCTTGAAATCGCGTTATACTACTGACTTCCTGTTCTTCATTTTTTTTTTGCTATTTTTTGCTTCATAAACTTTGAACCTCTGATATTAGGTATATTATTATACAGATCTATAATTGTACTACATCTTGTTAATGGGTTTTAAATGTATATGTCTATGTTTTATATTTACTTATAATTGTTATATCTTGGTTTTATATCAAAACTGTTACCATTTGAAGGCTATCTTTTAGCAATATTTGAAAATAATATTCCTTTGTGTTCTTCCTTGTCCTGAGGTCTACCTGGACGCTAGTATGCTTGACCCTGCTATGTTTTAAGTAGTATCTTTATGGTCTATCTTTGTCCAGTCCTTTATTTCCAGTCTTTTTATGTCTTTATTTTTAAACGTGTTTCTTGTAGTGACCTTGTAACTGGTTCTTGATTTCTTTCATCCAGTCTGACAGGTTGTGCTTAGGGACGCACTTCCTACTCATTTTTCATACTTCTGTATGTTTTTGTTCTCTTAACAAAATGAGCATTAATATCAAATTATTTGAGTTAAAAGAATGGAATCTGGCAATAGTATAGTTTGACTAACCACTACCCCTCTCTTCAGTGCCACTGTTGTGACAGTTACAGTATTTATAGATATATTCTTATACATATTGCATTGCATTTTTGTTTTATTCACATCTTTCAAAAAACCAAGAGAAAAAATTTAAATTGTATTTGTTTTACTTTAGCACATGACAATTTTCAGTGCTCTCCAGTTCTTCCTGTAAAGTTGAGTTGCCATCTTCAGCCTGAAAAACTTCCTTTAGCATTTCCTATAGCATAAATCTCCTGGTAAGAATCTCTTAGTTCTTGTTTATCTAAAAATATTTTTATTAAAATGTCACTCATGAAGCATCATCTCATTGGATGTGGAATTCTTGGGTAAATCTGTGTCTTTCTATTTTGACACTTTAATTATGTCACTTCAGTATCTTCTGGCCTCCACAGTTACTGTTATGAAGTCAATAATTATTTCTCTGTATGCAATATATCACTTTTTTCTGTCTCTTTGAGATTTTGCCATTTCTGGCTTTCAGTCGTTTGACTATGATGATCCTAGATGTGTTCTTCTTTGTTTATATTATGATTGGGGTCTGTTGCATTTTTTATACCCACAAGTAAATTTTCCTAGTATTTAGAAAGTTTTTTGTTGTTATTTCTTCAAATACTTTTTCTGTCTTTGCTTGTTTCTCCTTCTAAAACCCCACTGAACCTATTTCATACAGTTAACAGAAACAGTCTCTGACTCTCTGTTCATATTTCCAAATATTAACAAAATTCTTCATATTGAGCAATTTCTTTCTTCAAGAATACTAAGTCTTGGGAGGAGGGTAGAGCTCAGTGGTGGAGCGTATGCCTAACATGCATGAGGTCCTGGGTTCAATCCCCAGTGCCTCCATTAAATGAATAAATAAATACCTAATTACCCCCCCAAAAAAAAGATTACCGCAAAAAAAAAAAAAAGAATACCAAGTCTCTTGTTTGCCGCTTGATCTGCCACTGTTCTCATCTACTGCATTTTTATATTCAGTTGTTCTTCTTTCAGCTCTAGAATTTTTATTTTTTGATCAATTTTCCTTGCAGAAACTTGCTCTCCTTTCTCATTTATAACACATATTCTTTTTATATTTCTCTTACTTTTTTTTAATACATACACGATGGCTGCTTGCCTTTTCCATCTAGGCTCGCTCGGAGTCAGTCTGTGCTGACTGTCTTTTCCCCCTAAGTACAGAGCACATCTGGTTTTTTATTTTTGCTTTTTTTTGGGGGGGGGAGCTTGTTCTATAATTTGGTGTTGAAAACTAGCCACTGTAGACAGTCATCGTAGCAACTCTGCATTCTGCTGTGTCCTGTGATTGCTTTAGTTGTCACAGACCTGACTCAAACGTCAGACTCTGTCTCCCTCTCCCCACGCTGTGTGCAGCTGCTGGTGTGTCTCATCTGTGCATATGGCTCTCAACTACTGATTTTTACAGCCCCCTCCCTGGGGGATCTTCCCTAGGCCTGTCTTAATTTCATGGTCAGCAGTGGAGTTCAGTAAAAATTATACTCATATTTGGGACCTGACCCTCCCTATGGTTCCCTTGCTAACTTCCAGCTGGTCTGCTAGCCTTATGTTCTGTCCTTGGCGACACCACGCCTGTGAACTTCAGACGTCTGCTACCTGGGCTGTGTACGGCACTGGAATGCACTTGGTTAAAAAGCAGCGAACTCACGATGCCTATGTGAAGCAGCTCTGTTTGCTTTTGCACCGGCCCTCCCGTACCCCCTGTGCAGCACGGATCTTTCGACAGTTAGAAACTGAGGCCGCCTTTATACTCAGATTTCGAGTCTTACTCCTGCAGCCTGCTCGCTGCCTGCTCGCTGCTGGAATTTCCCTCATCAGACACCCAGCTGCTCTTTCAGCCCTAGGCTCTGGTCTCTCGCACCCTGGTCTTCGGAGGCTGCCGCGCGTCCCCGCGCCTCCTGTCTCGGTCACCGCACAGCGGAGGGCGCCGAGCGTGCTCAGACGAGAAGCTGCACACGCACAGTTCTTCCCGTTTCCAGCTGCAGTTTTTGAGAGTAAGTTCTTTCTGCGTCCGCCGCTTACGGACGCCTCCCGGTTCCTTTCAGTCTTTGTGATTCTGACTGCCGCTACCCGCACGGCCTGGGCGCTGCACCGCTGTTCCTGGCGGCGTCTCCGCTGCACCCGTGAGTCCGCCCGGGGCCTCGCCGGGCGCGGCCCGCCGAGCGCAGGCGCAAGTCTGACGGCTGACGGGGGGGGGGTCTCGGCCTCCGCGCCCGTCCCTTCGCTCCGTAAGCCTGTGCTGCCCTCCTTATCCCCCGAGCCCCACTCAGCTGCCCAGGCCTCCGCTCAGCCCTTCCCGCTTCTAGCAGCGACTTTATCCCCGGGTCCTCAGTCTCTTGGGCTACAAATCCAATGCATCTGCAGCTGCTCCAGGGAAGAGCAGCCGGGCGCGTCGGGCCCCGGGGGTCTGGCCCCTCCTCCGGGGGAGACGGTTCTGTGGGATGAGGAACTGCTTCGCGTACTGTTGAAAATCATCTCATTGGATCAAAAAAAATTTTTTTTTCGTTTTCCACTTGCATATTCTAAACCAACAAAGGATGGCAATTTTGTCTCTTTTTTCCGGCCTTATCCCATTTTCGGTGTGTAGTTGTGTGAGACTGACAAACGTACATAGCCACACTCAGTGCACAGAAAACCCCATCTGCCCCGAAGTTGCTGCGCGTCCGTCCGCGGCCAGTCTCCCCGGCCCGGCCTGGGAAACTCGCGCGAGCCCGCGTCCGCGCAGGGAGTTCCCGCAGCAGGGCCTGCGGGTGCGCTCGTGCGGGTGGCGCCTGCGCTTTGCCTCCGCGCAGCGCTTCCCAGGTTCATCCAGGTGGGCCGCACAGCGTTAGTTTCTTCATTTGCTTCGGGAAACATTTTGTGGTTCCCCGTGACAGGGCTCACATGTATTCTGTTAAGTAGGTCCTGAGAAGTTTGATTTCATTGCTATTTTAACGATAATTTGCCAAAATTTTGCTTTTAATGCTACAAGTATATGGATGCACAACTGATTGCAGACACTTGCCTTGTACCCTCCTCCCTCTCCTTGCTAAATCCTCTTACTTCCTCCTGGTAGTTTTTCTGGCAAATTCCTTAGGATATTCTAGTTACACCATCATGGTTTCTATGAATAGAAGCAACATTACTTCTTCCTTTTCCATCTGTACACCTTCGTTTCTCCTTCTTACCTCACTACACTGAGTAAGACCTCTGTCAGAGTGTCAGCAGCAGATCTGAAAGAGGACATCCTTGACTCATTCCATGTATGGGAGGGGGGTCAGTGTCTGACCATTAAATGTAACTCAGTTCCAGCTTTCCTGTGGACGCCCTGGATCAGGCTGAGAGACAGCTTTCTCTACTCTGTTTGGTGACTTTTTTTTTTTTTTTTTTTTTGGTAGTCCTAAAGCTATGTTGAATTGTGTCAGATCCTTGGTTTTTGCACGTATTTAGGTGGCATTTTCCATGTGTGTAGAGCACACCCTTCTCCGGCCGGTGTAGACGTGTGAACTGATTTTGTTGTTGCTGCTGCTGTTTTCAGTCTTGTCAATTCAGATTCGATCGCTGGTAGAAAAAATATCAGTAAGTATTTTCCAAATCTTCCTATGCTGACGTATATAAAACACCTGATGTATGTTTAAATGGAATCATGAGCACTATTTCATAACCTGTTTTTACATTTTACTTTTTTCTTTTTCAGCTTTTTCACCTATGATGGGATATAATCAGCAAGAAAAAACAAACCTGAATCCCTACGTTGTACACCTGAAACTAACACAATAGTATAAATCAACCACTCTTCTCTAAGAAAAGGAACTGACTTTGAAATTTACAGAAGAATGATGCAATTATATGACATATAACCAATATTAGAGTGAAATATCTTTTTCAGTAGTTGCTAGAGATTTAAACTCACTTGGCCAGAGCTGTTTGTAAGCACGTGTATAAAAGTATTTGTTAACTTTAAAACTATACCTTAAATATGTGCATTTCCCTCAGGCAGTCACAGTTCTAAGCACTAGCTGAAATTCATTACAACTGCAAGCAGACCGATCTGTGTGTGTGTGTGCAGACAGGAGCGGGGTGGAGGCGTGTCACTCGCCGAGTTAGTTACCACACGTGAGACACCAGCTTCAGGAGGTGACGTCTGCTTTGTTTTACCTGCTTTGCATGGCTTTGCCAGCAGCAGCCTGTAATATTCAGGGATCCAATATTAAACTTGTGGAATCAGAAGTCTGCCCACTGAGGAATTCTGGCTGTAGCTGATAATAAAACTACTGTGAATTTCACCCTGACTTTAGTATGATTGCAATCAAGATACCTGTTTTTATGATTCATTTGAACGCTATAAACTATTTTAAAGGGTATTTTTTGTTTGCTTCTCAGGAAGTTTGTCAACTTTAAACATGGATCAAAATAATGAGTCCCAGGCACATACGTGCACATGTTTTTCCTTCTTCCTGCCAGCTGAAGCAAGGACAGATGGTGGGAACTGGTAAGTGGTCAGCATTGCTCTTAACTGTTAGGAGAAGCTGGTAGAGCTGTCCTTCATAATTTGTTCAAACATCTGGCCACCGCTGGTAAGTAGGTTAGAGAAGAACATATGCTTCTCATTTAAAGCACTGCTCGTGATGGAGACGGTGAAATTTTAAGGAAGACCAATACTGTTTTGATTATAATCTCAGAGAAAAAACCCTGCATGCTAAGCTAGGAATCCCAGCATCTTATTTACAAAACCTTCTATTCTGTATTATGTTTAAAAAAATTATTGTAAGGAGCAAGCAATGTGGAAAAGTATTTGTTGCCTTTTTTGTTTATTTTCCCAAATGAAATTAAACCAAACATTGGAAAGAATAGAAATAGATGTATTGAAAACAATTGTAAATTTACGAGCTTTTCCTTTGGATAACACCTTTCACTCGGAATTTCAGAGTCACATGTCTGTGCCATAACCCCATTGATTAGGAGTCAGTGTGTGTGTGTTTTCCAGTTAGACTGTAATCAAACAGCAGCCTTCTATCTCTGTGTGACAGACGAAAGGGTTCTGCTAAGAGCTGTTAGATTAATCCAGCTGCTTAAAGTGTGTTTTGTATTTGACCTTTTGCCAAAAAAGTCTGAGGACTCATGAGCCAGCTGGCATAAGGCGGGAGGGTGGGACTCCCTCAGCTGATCAGGACTGTGGCTATGAAATTTTTATAATTTCTACTTTCAAAATGCCAAAAAAAAAAAAATCCCCCCAAACCAAAAACCTACCTTGGCTGCCACACAACTTTGCCAAGCAGCGACAGCTTCAGAAATTCTCAGCATAAATATCTCTTCTGATTCACACTACTTGAACACCTAAAACAAATCACTTACTTGTACTTAAAAAAAAAACAGCTTAAGAGAAAAAAATAGATAATAAAGCTACATTTTAACCAGTTGAGGAGCCTTGGATTACAACTGTGTTATACTTCTGATCTATAAAAGAGGAAAACTAATTTTTAAGTAAGTAACACAATAAAGATATTGATGTCAAAAAGTTAAAAACCCATGTTAGTTTCTTAATAATATTTTTGAAAAAGAGAGACCAAAGCTAGTCAGAATTAATTTGTCCCATTTTCCCTGTCACCTGAGTAATTATGTTACATTTATCGTATTAGAGGAAGAACCCTGTTCCTCACCCTCAAGCAGCTCTTGGGCTGCTTCCGCCCGCCGGTTCACCTACACGCGTCCTCCTGTGGGAGTGTGTGCGGGTCCTGCAGGTGTGGGTACGCCGCCCCCACTCTGACAAGTCCCATGTCACATGCTCCCTTTGATTTTTTCCCACCTGGTGCTCGCTGCAGAGACGTGTCTGACTGGCCCGTTTGTGTTATCTGAGAAGCTGTCAAAAGTCTGGGAAGATTTGGGAAGATTTCAAAAACCTGGCTGAGCCTGCCTTCTCAAGAATAATACTTTATGACACTTTTATCCTCTATCCCAAACCTCAGATGTTTGATTTTTTTTTTTTTTCCACTGCTGAAATGGGGCAACTAGAAGCCTAGGGAGAGTTAGGAAACTTTGAAAATACAAAAATCACAGACTGTTTTCAACTTTCACTGAATTGTGGACATTTATATTTTCAAATTATAAGGTGACAGATGGGGACTGGTTTCACTATAAACAGAGTATAAAAGAAATCTCATTTAATAACACACGGTTTTTACTAGTTCACTTCTATGAATATTTAGCTTTACCTATCTGAATTTGTTTTCTTTATTTATATTATTTTAATAGGTAATGCAGCTACATGGCTTAAAAATCAAAGTATAAAATGTATACAGGAAGCTGTCTCAAGTTTGCCCAGGAAACTCCAGACTCCCCAGCCTGCAGCCAAACACGGTCACAAGTCACTCGGGTGGCCTCCCTCGTGCTGCCAGGGTTAGCCAATAAAAACACGACTCCTAATTAATTCTAAATTTCAGATGAAAAGATGGATACTTTGTTAGTGTAAGTACGTCCCAAATATTGCTGGGGGTGCACATACACTGAAAAGAAACCTGTTTATCTCACATCCACATTTAACTGAGTGCCCTGTATTTTGTCTGGCAACCTTTATCCTTCCCGAAATTTGTACACACATGCAGGAAAAGTGCTTGCATCTTCTTTTGCTGTCCTCGGCCCCTCCTCTGCTACAGAAAAGGCAGCACACCTCTGCACTGCTCTGCACCGGAGGGTTTTCACTCAACGCTTAGGAAGATCATCCTACAGAATCATCAAAAGAGCTTTCTCTCTGTTTCCCATAATGTGTTTAACCAGACCCTTCTTGGTATACTTGTGGCGAATTCCTATATTTTGCTCTTATAAACAATGATGCAATGAATAATCTTTCTCCAGTATTTTCCCAGTTTTACTGAGGCATACTTGACATATAACATTGCGTTAGCTCAAGAGTACAACATAATGATTTGATGTGTGTATATATTGCAAAAAGATTACTTCAATAAATTCAGTTACCATCTATCACTTTATATAGTTACAATCTTTTTTCTTGTGATGAGAACTTCTAAGATTCACTCTCCCAGCAGCTCTCAGATGTGCACTGCAGTACTGTTAACTACAGTCCCCATGCTGTACTTGACAGCCCCAGGACTTACTATCTCATAACTGGAGGTCCATGCCTTCCGACCACCTTCTCACATTTCCCCCACCCTCTGCCCCCTCCGCCCGTCATCACCCATGTGTTCTTTGTCTCTAGGAGCTCGGTTTTTTAAAGTTCCACATCTCAGTGAGACCATACAGCACCTGTCTTTCTCTGTCTGACTTACCTCACTAAGCTAATGTCCTCAAGGTCCGTCCACGTTGTCACAAATGGCAGGACTGTCTTCTTTCTCGTGGCTGAATGATATTCCATTCTATAAACACGCCACGTTTTCTTTATCCATCTGTCCACTGATGAATGTGCACAAAGGTTCCCTTCTGTCCACATCATCACCAACACTTACCTTTTGATTTTTTGGCAACAGCTGCCCTAACAGATGCGAGGTGACTCTTCACTGTTACTTTGACTTGCATCTCCCTGGGTGTTAGTGACGCTGAGCATCTTTTCATGCACCTGTTGGCCATTGGTATGTTTTCTTTGGAAAAGTGTCTACTCAGGTCCTTTGCCCATTTCTCAATTGGGTTATGTATGTATTTATTTATTGGCAACTGAGTTCTATGATTTCTTTATATATTTTGGATATTAACCCCTTATCAGATGTATGCTTTGCAAACATTTTCTGCCATTCAGTAGGTTGCCTTTTCATTTAGCTGATTGTTTTCTTTGCTGTGCAGAATTTTTTAGTTTAATGTAGTCTCATTTATTTATTTTTGCTTTTACTGCCTATGCTTTTGATGTTAAATTCAAAGAAAAATATCGCCAAGAATGGCAATAAGCTTTTCTTTCTATGTTTTCTTCTGAGATTTTTAATCTTTCAGGTCGTACCTGCAAGTCTTTAATCGACTTTGAGTTGGTTTTTTAAATGGTAAAAGAGTTCAGTTTGATTATTTTGATTATTGTATGTGCATATCCAGTTTCTCCAACACCATTTACTGAAGAGATTCTCTTTTCCCCATTGTATATTCTTGGTGCCACTTTTAAGAATTAGTTGACTACGTACGCGTCAGTTTATTTACGGACTCATACTTCTGTTCTGTTGTTCTGTGTGTCTGTTTTCATGCCAGTACCATGCTATTTTGATGACTGTAACTTTGTATACAGTTGGCCCTCTGCACCCACGGTTCTGCATCCAGGGACTCAACTAACCAGGGATCAAAAAAAAATTTTTTTTTTAAAGCCCAGAGGGTTTCTAAAAGCAAAACTTGACTTTGCCACACTCTGGCAACTATTTACATATCATTTACATTGTATTTACAACTATTTACACAGCATTTACATTTTATTAGGGATAATTGAGATGATTTAAGGTATAGGGGCAGACATATGGAAATACTATGCCATTTTATATTTGGGTCTCGAGCATCTGCAGATTGTGGTGCCCACGGTGGGGTCCTGGAACCAGCCTCCCACAGATACGGAGGGACGACTGTAGTCTGAAGCCAGGAGCGGTGACTGGCTTTGTCCTTCGTGCTCAGGGTTGCCTTAGCTGTCTGTGCTCTTCTGTAGTTCCATGATAATTTCAGAGCTGTGTATTTTATTTCTGTGAAAAAATGCCAATCGGATTTTGATAGGAATCGCACTCAGTGTACCTTTTTGTGTACAATGGACATTTTAACACCATTAACTCTTCCAATCCATAAGCAAGAAATGCCATTCCATTTATTTGTGAATTCTTTGATTTCTTTTATAAACATTTTATAGTTTTCAGTGTATGTACTTTGAGGTTTACATAAAACATAATCTTTTAACAGTGTATTTTAAGGGGAAAGCAACTTAACTTTGCTTGCATGTAAAAGCCCAATACTTTTATCTCCTCCCAGTTTATGGTTTTGATGTCACAATTTACATCTTCTTATATTGTGCGCCCATTACAAATTACTACAGTTATCGTTATCTTATTCTGTCTTTTAATCTTTATACTAGAGTTGCTAGTGATTTACACGCTACCATTACAGTATCAGAGTATTCTGAATTGCCTTCACCAGTGAGTTTTATACTTTCCTATGATTTCACTTTACTGGTCGGCATCCTTTTTCTCACCAGGGACTCTTCTAGCATTTCTTGTGAGGCAATGGCAATGGTGCGGAACTCCTGCTTCCGTTTGTCTGGGAGTGTCTGTATGTGTTCTTCAACCCTGAAGGACAGCTGTGCAGGGCAAAATCTTGTTGTTGTCAGGTTGTGTTGTTGTTGTTGTTGTTGTTTCCTCTCAGCATTTTAAATATATGGGTCCACTCTTTCTGAGCTTGCAAGGTTTCTGCTGAGAAATCAGCTTGTAGCCTTGTGAGTGTTCCCTCGTGTGTGACCAACTGATCTTTCTTGCTTCTTTCAAGACTTTTCTGTCTTTGATTTTGACAGTCTCACTGTAGCATGTCCTGGTTGAGTCTTCTCTGATGGAGAACCTGATGGAGGTTTTTGAGCTTCATGAGCTGAGTGTCTATATTCTCCTCATACTTTGAAAGTTTACATCCATTATTTGTTTAAATAAGCTTTCTGTCCCATTCTGTCTCCCCTTTCCTTCTGGGACCCCCATGATGTCAATATTGTTTCTTTTGATGATTCCTTTATGTCTCATAGGCGTTCTTCACTCAGGTTCGTTTTTTCCCTCCCCTAACGGGACACGTGCACACGACCCCCTCAGGTCTGAGGCCGGCCTTCTGCTTGGCTCTGCTGCGGTGGCTCTGTTTCATTTTTTGCTTCACTTACTGTATCTTCAGCTCCAAATCTTCTGTTCAGTTCTTTTTTATGTTTTCTATTGCTTTGCTGAACTTCTCATTTTGTTCTTGTATTGTTTTCTTGATTTTATTAAATTGTTTATCTGCATGCTCTTGCCGCTCCTGAGCTGCTTCAGAACACTCACGTTCGATCCTTTGTTGGGCAGTTCGCAGCTCTCCGTTTCTTTGGGGTCAGTTGCTGAAGATTTGCTGTGTTTCCTTGACTTTTCATGACCCCTGCAGCCTTGAGTGGATGTCTGTGCATTTAAAGAAGCAGTCACCTCTTCCAGACGTTCTGAACTGACTTCATAAAGGAAACACCCTCCCGTGCAGGTGCGGGCGCATTGGGTCCAGTGGTGTGGGGCACCCCGTGTCGGGACACGTGGCAGCTGCGGGGCCTCCTTGGCTTAGACAGCTGGGGTCCCCAACGTTGACAACTGCATGGTGCCTGGTGGCGAGAGCTCCGGAGGATCCTTAGAGGCTGCAGGAGGTGCTGTGGCGTCAGCGGTGCCTCCGCGTCCAGCAGCGAGGGCCTGGTCCGGCGGTGCTGCTGGAGGGGCCTGCGGGGTGCGTAGCCCTGACCGTGGGCGTGCCCTGCCCGCGCCTGGGCGGTGGCGGAGGCCGCCGCAGGCACTCGGGCGGGGCTGGGAGCGCGCGCGCAGGCGCCGCGGCAGCTCAGACGCGCAGGGGTCGGGCCGCAGGGCGCATGCGGCCGCTGCGCGGGCCGTTGGTCTGCTCGGCGGAGGAAGCGGCGGGCGTCCTCTGTGGGACCGTCCACTGGGGGGCCGTCCGTGAAGGAAGCTGCGGGGAGTTGGCGGCGTCTGAAAGGACTCCGGAGGGGCTGGGGTCCTCCGATGGGCAGGCCACTGGGAACCGCGGTCTCTTCCTCGGCGCGGCCTTCGTCCTGGCGCCTTCTCTTCCTTTCCGCGAGGCCTGGCCAGCTGTCCCAGCCACGCCAGCCTCTGGGCGGGGCACAGCCAGAGCAATTCTTCTTCCTGTGGTGTCCCCCAAGCCTGGGGAAGCTGGCTGCCCCCCGGCTCTCCTTTCTCTGCTGAGGGGCACTTCCTAGGGCCAGGAGTTCCCTTTGGCGCTGAGGAGGGCTGGCCTGGAGGATGAGCTGAGCGGGCAAAATGAAGGCGTCCTTCCCTCCTTTTTGAGGTTTTCTATTTACCGCTCCGCTGTGTTGCTGAGGTTTTCCACGTGGGCTCTGAGCGCTCCCAGAGCTGTTTTCACTCAAGGATAGGAGGATGGTTGTCGTTGCTGCTGCTCGTTCTGGGAGGTCAGAGGCTGGGACCTCCCACTCTGCCACCTTGCTGACACTACTCCTGTAATGTGCTTTCAATGTCACGTTCCACTTGTGCGTTGCTGACACAAAGGAAAGGGGTTACCTGTTGCACAGTAGCGTTGGATCGTGCAACCTGGCTTAACTGCGCGTCAGTTCCAGGAGTCCTCGGTCAGTTGTCTCCGCAGACGGTCATGCCATCTGGGAACAAGGTACTTTCTCTTTCACAGTCTAGCTTTTACTTCCTTTTCCTGTCTTACTGTGTCAGCCAGGGCACCCACTGTAATGCTGGAAACCAGTGGTGAGAGCATCTTCGCCCTGTCCCGAAACGTGATGTCAGCCGTAGGTTTTTAAATAATGTTCTTTCTCCAGTTGAAGTTCTTTATGTCCAGCTTGCTGAGAGTTTTTAATCGCAAATGGGTGTTGAATTTTGTCATATGGTTTTGCTGCATCTATTGATAAGATCCTGTGAATTTTTCTTTAGTCTGTTAACGTGATGAAGTTCTTTAACTGATATTTGACTGTTAAACCAGGCCTGCAAACCTAGTATAAACCCCACCAGGCTGCGTAATCCCTTTTATACGTGACTAGGTTTGATCTGCTCATTTTTGTGAAGGATTTCTGCATCCACGTTCGTGAGAACTTAGCCCACGGTTTTCTTTCCCTGTGACGTCTTTGTCTGGTTTCAGTATTAATGTCGTGTAAGCCTTACAGAGTGAGGAAGTATTTTCTTTGTTTCTATCTTCCGGAAGAGACTGTAAATAACTGGTACAATGTCTTCCCTCAGTGTTTGGTAAAAATCACCAGTGAACCCATGCGGGCCTGGTGTTTTCTGTTTTGGAAGGTTAATTGTTGATTTAACCGCTTTAATAGATACAGGTCTGTTCAGATTCACAAAGCTCTTTTATGTGAGTTTTGAGAGATGCATCTTTCAAAGAACTGGCTCCCTTCATCTAGGTCACAAAGCGTAAGCACCGGGCTGCTCATAGTACCCCTTAGTTATCATTCTCATCTCCGTGGGATCTGTGGTGATGTTCCCTTTTCCTTCCTCTTATTAGTAATTTTTATCCTCTCTCTTTCTTCCTTGGCCTGGCTAGAGAGTTACTGATTTTCTTGATTTTTCAAAAAGCCGACTTTTTTGGTTATGTTGATTTTTTTTGTATTGATTTCTTATTTTCAATTTCATTGATTTCTGCTCTAATTTCATTATTTCTTTTGTGCTGGTTTCCTTGAACTTGATTTGCTCGTTTCTAGTTTCCTAAGGTGGAAACTTAGGTTACCGGCTTAGACCTCCCTCCCTCTGCCGTGTGCGCATCCGCTGCTGCTGCTTTGCCGCTGAGCGGCGCCTGTCCTGCGACTCACACGTTTGGTAAGTCGTGCTTTGACTTTCATTCAGTTCAAATGATTTGAATTAAACATTTAGTTCTCTTGTGATGGCTTTAATTTTAGTGGCTTTAAATTTCTCTTGAGGCTTCTCCTTTGACCGACCTGTTATTTAGGAGTAAGTTATTTAGAAGCACGTAGTCTGACGTGCAGGTGCTTGGGCCCTTCATGACTACCTTCCTGCCAGTAGTTTCCGGTCGAGCTGCACTGCGGCCCGAGAGCAGACGTACGGCCGTGTCCGTGTTCCTGCCCGAGCAGGGCTTCCCAGGGAGGTCTCTGCTTCTCTGAGCCGTGGTTCTCAGTATCCACTTGTCTGTCCCATCTGGGGGCAGTCATTTGTCCTGTGACCTCACTTCTCCGAAACTTCCCAGTCTGTTCAGCTTCTTCCTTGTTGTCGGGAGAGAGTAACAGCCTGTAAGCGCCCCGCCCGCCGCACCAGACACTGGAGGCTTATGCTTTCCCGTTACTGGCGTTTACCTCAGGCGCTCCCCCTACGCTCATCGCTCTGCCTTAGCTGTGTTTCTTGGGCATGAAATGTTCCCATCGGAAATTATTTTTTCTCTGATATGTGAATGCAGTTCATTTAGCTTGTTTATTTTATTGCCATGACTGGCGTGTTCTGGTTTCAGGTTTGTAATTTTCATGTTCAATGAGATCTCCTTTCTCTGATTTTCTTTATAAAGTCCTGATAATTAGCAAAGGGTGTATTTTTGTACTGGGAGTAACCATCGTCATTAAAGCTACAGGTAAGAACTTGTTTTTCCCCTCTCGTTCCTTCTCTCCGTCCCCAGTGTCAGATAGCAGTGTCACCTGACTAGCGCCTCTCCTTCTGTTCCTCCTACTGGGCTCTTCAGCATCATGTGACCTGGTACCTTTGTCGCTCAGCTGTTAGAGGCGAAGCACACCCCCCACTCCTCCTCCCGTTTGTGGGACACTTTCTACACTCTCAGCACAGCACTTAGGCCCCTTTCCGGGTCGCTGTGCGTTGGTTAGTTACACAGACCACGCGCATGCTGCTCATCTTCACCCACTGCTCAGGGCAGGCCCCTCACTGTTTCCTTGGCTGCCTGCAGCCCCTAGGAGTGGCAGGGAGCTACCCTCAGCATCACTAAAAAGGACTCGTAGGAACAATATTACCTGAATCCCGTCGTGCTCCTCAGCTTGTTTCTTGCTTTTATGCTTCAAGCGTAAACTGTGTCACTGTGTTTCCCCCGAGGCTTTCCCAGAGCTCCCAGTCTAAGGTGCCTGAGTACAAACACGCAGCCCCGAGTACCGGACGCTTGGCAAGAAGGAGGAGGAGGAGAAAAGGTCACATGTGCCGGACGGACTCGCCCTTCGTGCTGCTTCACTTCTGCCTGCGTTACTGACACTCTTAGCTTCTATTTCATTCTTAAAACTGCTCGACATTGTCATGATGTTCTGCCATTTCTGTACAGCATTCTGGATTGAATTTATGTTTCATTTAGTATTTTCCAAAAATGTTATTTCTATGTAGCTTAATTCTACTGTAGCAGAGACACACTTTGTATGATTTCAGTGGTTTGAAATTTGGTGAGACTCACCTCAGAGCCCAGAAAACAGCCTGTTTCAGTAAGTATCCCACGTGCACTGAGAAGGTGAGCGCAGTGTTCTAGAGAAGTCAGCTGGGCCAGATCTGTTACGAATGCTGTTTGAATATTCTGTGTGTGATTCTTTTTAATCTGCTCCATTAGCAATTAAGAGCGAGTGTTAAAGACTCTCACTGTGGCTGTGGGCTTGACTGCTACTCTTTTTGGCTCTTTCGGCTTTTAATTCATGTATTTGAAGCGTATTTTACTAGCTACAAACAAATTCTGAATTTATCGACCTAGCTGACTGGCCCTTTTATCGTTAGGGAACGTCGCTCTGTTTCCAGTGGTGCTTCCCGCCTTGAAGGTTACACTTCATGTAACTTACAATTCTTTTAACCTTTCCTTATCCTTATAGTTAAAGGATATCTCTTGTAAATAGCATATATTTGGGGATTTAAAAAAAAATCCCGAATCCTTGCCTTTTAATTGGAGTTTTAATTTAACTGATATAGTTGACATTACATGTACAAACTGTTTACTATCTGTCCTCTCTGGTTATTTTACCCCTTTATTAAATTGTTTTAAGTTAATCAAATATTTATGGTTCTGTTTTTTGTTTCATTTTTCCTCTCTGTAGGCTAACTGGTATCACCCTATAGACGCCAACATAAAGCCTGCATGGACTGGGGCCGCTCTAAGTAAGACGTACGTTTTATTACTTCTTCATTAATACAAGGTTGAAGTCCACTGACCTCGCCTCCTTTTAGTGTTATTAATGTCTTGTACTGCAGTCCTGCGTGCATTTTCAGGCATATGACGTGCCTACTAGTGTTACGTAGAGGAATTGTCCTTTAAATTTACCTACGTGTTCACTTTTTCCATTGTTCCTCCCTCCTCTCTCTACTTCCATGTTTCCATCGTCTTCCTGTTGCTGGAAGAATGCCCTATTTCTTTCACTGCAGGTTTGCTCTTAGTAAAGCCTCACAGCTTGTGTGTGTGTAAAGGTCTTTCTTTCCAGAGGATTGTGTTCACTGGATGCAGTGTTCTGGGTCGGGGTCATTTCCTCCAGCATACTGAAGTGGCCGTTCCATTTTCTTCACGCTTGGGTAACTTCTGCTGAGAATCAGCTCCCAGAACTGTTGCTCCTTTTAAGGAAATGAGCCTATTTTCCCTTAGATGCTTTGAACATTTTCCTTTTCGCCTTTTGGCAGCTTTACTCTGCTGCTAATGTGCAGATGTATGTTTTTTCTTTTTAATTTAATTTGCTTGTGGTCAGAGTTTTTCTTTAATCTTTGACTTGTGTCTTTCGTCAGTTTTGAAAATTCTCAGCTACTGTATCCTCCAGTAGAGCGTCCATCTCCCAGCCTGTCCCCTCTGTCTGGGGCCACATCTCACACACTCGGGTCTCCCGCAGAGCCTCTCCCCAGTCTTCTGTGCGGCCTGCCTTTCACGCGGAAAGGGTTCCTCCCACATTTCAGGAACAGGCGCTCCTGCAGCCCCAGCCTCGCGCTGGGTGAGCCGCTCTCCTGCGTCTGGCCTGCCGCTGGGACTGTCGGCTGAGCAGCCGATTTCAGTTGTTTTATAGCTTTATAATTCCCATTTGCTTCTGTTCGGCAGATCCCCTTGAACTTATTAACCTGATAATTCTTCACCCCCTGCGGAGCTGCGGCTGGTCTCTGTTTTCCCTCTTGGGTTTTGATCGCCGGGCTCGCTCTCCTAACAGCTTGATGATAAATGACTGCATGGAGGACGCTGTGTATAAATACTACAGAGGCACGAAAAGCATCACCTTCATCGAGGGACTATTCCTTTTTTCTGGAGGATAGCTGAACAGGGACAGATCTGCTTGGTCCATTCTGGCTGGAGATGTTTCAAATTGTGTTTCTGCCTTAGTGAAGGACACTTTCTAATTTCCCCTTTCTCCTACAGGATAGTACTTTGGGGATCTGATCTGAAACCTCATAGTGTTGCACGACCCCTTCTCTTTGTCTTGTCCTGAACTTCCATGTCTGTGTTCCCAGCCTAATGCGTCATCACCTGCCTCCACAAAGATGCTCACCTCCCCATGACCACCTTTCCTCCAGGCTCTTCTCTTCTCAAATGCAGGCAGCCTCAGTATGCCTAAATCTCAACGCTTGTCTCCCTTGATCTGCGGGTACGCTAGGCTCCCCCCAGGGCCATGTCCCATCTCTCACCGTCCTGGCCTCTCCAGCTGTAGATGCCCTGGCTGTTGCAGAGAACACAGAGGGTCTCTAGCAGGTTGCTGCTGCTGCTGTTTCAATTTTAGCAGCTTTACATACTGCTCCAGGCAGGACATCGGGCTGATGGAATCCACTCCATCAGAGCCAAAGGCAAAGACACTGACCCTTTCCTACCGGTTCCTCTGCCACCAGTGGGATGCGAGTCCCCATCACATCTCACCTGGGCTGCAGAGTTGGTCACCCTGCTTCCACCCCTGCCCTCTTATAATCAAGCCACTCTCCACAGAGCAGCCAGGGTGATAGCTCAGAAGCACAGCCTTCTGGGGGATGTGAGGAAAAACAGCAAGCCTGCAAGGCCCTACGTAGCAGCCCCATATCCCATCTTCTTCCCAGGAAGAAGGGCCAGAATCGTGCCTGCCTTTCTGTGGACGTGTTCCAAGCACTGGGAACAACTGCAGAAATGCGCAAAGGATCAGGTGAGTGGGAAACACACAGAAATATTCTAGTAGAGAAAGGTAATCAAAGTAACCTAGTAATTAGGGAATTCCACTCATTCATCAATGTTTACTGAGGTACCAGGGCACTGAAGTGATAACAAGCAAGGCAGGCGCTTGGAGTGCAGGAAACTTCCTCTGAGAGGAAATGTGGATGTGTTGTGTGTGCGCACAGTGTACACTGTATCAAATCATCACACCGTCGACGTCAAACATCTTACAATTTTCTTCGTCAATTTTACTTCAATAAAGCTGAAAAAAGAGTTAGCTGCTACTTTTCCAGTATTTTTTAAAAGACCGCAGATGCTCCCTCATGGCTGCGGGGTTTCCCGCCCCTCCGCCAAGGAGGAGATGGTGAGAACCGTGCTACGAAGCTGCAGCCACGAGCATTTCCCTGCAGAACTCTGCCCGGACAGGCTGTGCCCCACGGCCCCAGGAACCTGTGGCACAAATCAACTTCCAAGGAGCTTTTACATTAAATAAAAAGCAGGTTAAATCATGAAAGACTGTTCACGATATTTATTTGATCATGAATTGATAGTTTTTCAAGGTCACTTTCCATTTTGTAAAAGTTGTCTCTACTCTCATTTCTGCTGCTGGGAGAGACGCCACAGTGCAGGTCAGATGCGTGTTCTGTTAGGACGCGTTCCTCCGCACACGGCCCCACTCTGTACTTCTAACATCTGTGACCTTGAGAGTGCCACCAATGAGACATGAGGGGAAACTGAGGCTGTGACAGCACCTTCTTTCTCGCTCTAAGAGCCTCCTGCAGGGCGGACAGAGCTGAACGACGCGGCAGGAAACCCTGAGCAATTACACAGTAACTGGCTCTGACACCCACTCCCCTGAACACATCCCATAAACTCAAGCTTAAGTCTGTGCATCTCCCTGGTGAACAGCTGCTGAAATGTTTTCAAAATAGCTGTTGGTCAGCTCTGCCTAACGAGAAGTGCCCTCAGTCATTGCTCCGCGGGGCCGCCGAGCCAGCGCCACGGCCAGCGGGAGCGCCCGCAGCCGCAGCAGCAGGAAGAGCCTGGGACCTGCAAGCAGCCCCCGCGCAGCCGCGGCGGGAGGCGCAGCGGCTGCGCCCACAGCTGTGGTCCCCGCAAGAGAGCAGAGACGCCAAGACAGGCCCGACACTAGTGACCAGGGCGCCGGCCAGCTCCTCTCCCTGGGACCCATGGGTGCCCCACCTCGCCGTCATTTATGATTACATTAGAGGCAATTGCCCACGACTGATTCCAGGCACTGAGTCGGATTCTCCATGGGTCCTAGGAATCCTCGCTGTAGTCAGCCTGCCAGGTGACTCCTGTGCACGCTGAAGTTTAAAAAAACACAACTGACAGAGATTAAAAAAGCAACCACAGTGACCGCTAACCACATCTGCTGATGGTGAGTGGGGATGACTCATTCTTCCTCTGTTCAATCTTAAGTTGAATTTTTGTAAACAGAGTTGCTTTTGTTTATCCTACATCTTTTAGTTTTTGCTTCATGTCCTGGGAATCTGTCTGTAGGAAAACCCTTGGATGTGCTGTAAATGTATTTTGGAAGAAAATACTTGGCTATGTTTATCCCAGTGAAATTAGAAAGAGCTGCAGACTGAGATGCCAGGAGTATAAGAGAATTAACATTAACATTTATATTTAGGGCCAGAACACAGGCTGGACAACGAGACGCATTCTGATGGTGTTTAATACGGAGCTGAAGGTGGCAGAAGTGAGTCCAAAATGTTTGTACCGCGGGACCCACGGCCGCCAGGCAGTCGTCCCCATCACCATCACCACGGTCAGTACGTGCACTGTGTGCTCCCTGGGTTCAGCCCGCCTGCAGGCATTATCACATTAGATTCTCAACACAGTCTGAGTAGCTTCTGGACAGATCTTTCCTCTCCCAACAGGATTTTCCCTGCTCTCTTCAGTGTTCCAATTCCAACCGATGCCACATTCATCCACTCAACTGGTTATGTCAACAGCTGTGGAGTTACCCCTGCCAGACGGCCCTTTCTCTCACACCCCTTTCCTTCCCTCCCCTCCAACATACATACGTCTTACGGGTTAGATGTAGTGATTCAGAAGACCATTTAGATACACATAAAAATACCTGGTAGATAAGATAAAAACCTAATGTAATACTTCATGCGTGTGCAGACTCGTAAGTTCAACTATATATTGTCTATGGAAGACAAATTTTTGATTCAAAGATACAAACAGATTGAAAGTAAATGGATAGAAGAGACATCATTCTAACAGCAGTCAGGTTCAAGGTTAAGGCTAGACATTTAAATCTGAAATTCTCAAAACTACAATAAGGGTTCACCTCACACCAGTCAGAATGACCATCATTAAAAAGCCCACAAAAGATAGATGCTGGAGAGGCTGTGGAGAAAAGGGGACCCTCCCACACTGCTGGGGGGAATGGAGGTGGTGTAGCCACTGTGGAGGACAGTATGGAGATTCCTCAAAAAACTAAAAATAGACTTACCATAGGATCCAGCAATCCCACTCCTGGGCATATATCTGGAGGCAACTCTAATTTGAAAAGACACCTGCACCCCAGTGTTCACAGCAGCACTATTTACAACAGCCAAGGCATGGAAACAGCCTAAATGCTCATTGACAGATGACTGGATAAAGAAGTTGTGGTATATTTATATGATGGAATACTACTCAGCCATAAAAATAATAAAATAATGCCATTTGCAGCAACATGGATGGACCTGGTGATCATCATTCTAAGTGAAGTAAGCCAGAAAGAAAAAGACAAATACCATATGAGATCGCTCATATGTGGAATCCAAAAAAAAAAAAGGAAAAAAGAGGACACTAATGAACTCATCTACAAAACAGGAACAGACTCGCAGACATAGTAGATAATCTTATGGTAACTGGGGGAAAGGGGGTGGGAAGGGATAAATTTGGGAGTCTGAGATTTGCAAAGGTTAACCACTATATATAAAAATAGATAAAAAAACAAATTTCTTCTGTAGAGCACAGGGAACTATATTAAATATCTTCCAATAACCTTTAATAAAAAGAATGTGAAAGTGAATACACGTATGTATATGCATGACTGGGACATGATGCTGTGCACCAGAGGCTGACACACTGTAATTGACTATACTTCAATGAAAATAATAAAATGAAAAATAAATCTGCGAGTCATCAGTGGACAGATGCTATGTGAAGTGTGGGACTGTATGTGATCCCCTATACAAACATGGTGAGATGAAATACCAGGTCCTCAGCGTGAGCTCAGAGCACTCCAGCACCTGAAGGTCAAGGTGACAAGCAGCAAAGGGGAGCACAAAGGAGTCACCAGGAAGGAAGGGCGGGAAGCCAAGCCGTCACATGTTCACAGTGCGAGCAGCTTTGTCAGCTGTTGCTAAGAAGGTAAGTAAGGAGGGTTCATGCTGATTACTGGATTGGCCACAGTTAAGATTTGGGGGACCTCTGGTAGTTCCAGAGGATGGTGGGTGAGTACGAAGCCTTGGCTGGAGCAGGTTCAAGACCGCACAGATGCACCAGGGTGTGGACTGCGCCGCGGCAAGGCTGCCTTGCCCTGCCCGCCTCGGGCCGCCCCACCGCCCGCCCCACCCGTCAGAGACACCCGCAGGGCCGCTCAGCGCGCGTCTGCGCAGCCCCGCCGCGCAGGAGGGATCGTAGGCACAAGGAAAAGCAAAGAAAACACAGACTGTTTGTTCCAAAGACAAAACCGACAGTGAAGTGTCACTTAACTTTCACAGCATTTTCGACATACTGACTTACGTTGATATTTTTAAGAATTTATTGTTAAAAATAAAAGCACATTAAAAATGGTGGGTGGAAAAATATCTGTCTAAAAAAATTTCAAATGTATGAGCAGTGGGTTTTTAAAGACATTTACCCAAACATTAGTGGTCGGCAGGACCATGAGGTAAAAAAAAGTCTATTATTTACTGCTATCCAGAATTGAAGGAAGAAACTCATCACCATCATTCTCAGCTCAGAAAAATATAAGCCACTGGCCCAGGGTCACCAGATAATGATGGAAGACGTGTACTTGCATCTCTACGTGTATTCGTGGCCGATTGCTAAAAAGCAATCAAAATAGAAGTTCGTTATAGGAAGGGCGATCAGAGGTTTACTGGTGACAGAGAAAAGCCGTGGGCAAAGAGGATACCGTCAGCATAAGGCAACTTCCAAGTACTTACACGTACAGAGGCACTGTGGCCAGGAGGCGGGAGGCTTTCACCATGTCTTACTGGAGGGAAACTCCTAAATCCACAGTGGATGAGAGAAGCTCCAAGCGCCCTGAGCACCAGCGTGCTTCCTGGACAAGGTGAGGGGCTCGCAGGCTGGTGGTCTGGCCGGGACTCATGGCAGTCCTCGCGTCTCTGTGGTGCGGTCAGGGCCGTGTGGGATCCTGGCATCAGGCACCTACACTGCCCTCAGACTGTGTCCATGGGGATCGGCTCCGCTGACGTGTCCTGGAGTAACAGGACCGGCAGCTGCAGAGGAAACGTTATTCCAAAGATACATGCCGACTTCAGGACGGAACTTCAAGAGGTTGGGCCAAAGACGTCCCTGGTGAGGCTGAGGCCACAGAGGGCAGGGGATGAGCATGGACTTTGAGACCAGACGCCTGGGTTCAAATACCACCTTCACTGCTTCCGCTGTGTAATGCTGGGCAACTCACCAGCCTCTCTGTGCATGGTCACCGTGTCTGCAAAATGAGGACGATGATGACACACACCTCCCAGGGTGCTGGGAGGATGACACCGACCCAAACGAGTCACGTTCGGAGATCAGTGTGGGGCACGGTCCGCGAGCTATTCGAGTGTTTGATTTCTGTAATCACACTGGAATGAGTTATTCGGGTGAGAGCACACGTCATGTCCTTGTAGCTCAGTGGTGTTCCAAGTACCCAACATCCAAAGTCCCCACGTGAAGCTGCATGAAGTTCTGATTAGAAAAAGTGAACGAAAAGTTGGGAGGAATTTCAAAAAATAATCCAGACTGCAGGGCCAGGCAGAGACTCCACATAATGATGCTTATGGAGGAAAGCTAATGAGTGTCCCTTGGCAGCATGTGGCTCTGAATGTCACCGGGATTGTGTTTAGCAGGGCTTCTGTGGCTCGGAGTTGCCCTATGTCAGTTTTTATAGCCTGAAATAAGCCCATAGCTCAAGGCTTGGAAATAAAACTGGGAATATCCAAGCTATTTATTATTAGGACATTTTTGTATACTTAAGAGAAATAATTACAAAGTTTGTTTATTCAAAGGCAAATATTTCATACTCAAAATGGTAATAATTTCTTGAAAGAATAATGGTGAGTATGAGACAGACTTTGCAGCTGCTATGTTTATCTGTGGCTAATACTATAAAATTGAGAATAATTAAACTGTGTCTTGCTATTTTCTGGGAGGGAGAAAAAGCCCGAAACACTTTCTATTTTCCTCTTTTTCTGTTTTAAAGTACACCCTTTAAATGGGTGTCCACCACTCTTCACTGACCCTGCCTCGACCACTCATGCAGGAAGACTGTGGGCCTGAGCTGTGTGCCCGACGTGGCAGCTACCAGCTACGTGGGGCCACGAAACTCCCGAACTGGAACTAGTGGGACTGAGAGTCTGTGACTTTAATTTATTAATTTTCATTTAAGTTTAAAAACTGATGATATATTAAGTTACTGAAAACTTTAAGTACATTTAGAACAACTTGAGTATTTCAATCTCCTTTTTCAACTATAAATTTTATGGAATCTAAATACGGATCCAGTATGTCCAATGAAAACTTTGTATTTAAATTAAGATGTCTGTAAGCACAAAACACACACTAGATTTCAAAAACTCAGTATTAAAAACAAAAAATAAGTTATTTCATTAAAATCTTTTTAATATTGATTTGTACTGAAATTATATTTCAGGTATATTGAATTAAATATTAAAGTCAATTTCACTTATTTCTTTTTACTTTCTTTTTAATGTGGATACTAGAACATTAAAAATTATATCTATAGTTTGTGTTATACTTTCATTGGACACTGACCTTATATCCAAGAAGGCACAACTTCCTCAGAGGATAAGAAATTATAAATCTAAAGCAAGGGTTATCATTTAATACTAATCCTTTGAGTGAAAAATTATTTGATATGCTTATCTAAGAAATCAAACTTACACTCACAACTTGTATTGGAAGTCTGATTCCCCCACTTCTTTTGAGAACATACAGATATTACTAAATTAACGTCTCATAAGAGAATCCAGTAGTAAACTTGCTTTGCTTTATTAATGTATTAATAAATAGCTTATATATGACTATCAAAGATATAATTTAGTCTTACAGGTGTTCAATAAATACTAGTTTTCTTAGATCTTTTAAAAAATAATAAGTATTATGTAGTTGACGATGCTGAATGAGAGTTCTATTTTATATACAATCATTTTTTTGTAATTTGTAGACCTAACTATAGTACTACATATGTACATATATAAAATGTTATGCTATGTAATTTAAATTTCATTTAAAATGTTTTATTTAACTTGTTAAAATTCTCTTTTAAATAAATCAAATGCCAAAACTCTCTAAGCGGGAAGAACTACATCATGCTAGGCATTCCGTTTTCCAGCCTCTAGCTTTAGTGTGTGTATACCATACTGACTAACGGGTGGCCAGCGCAAACTCCAGGCACAGATAGGCATTTTGTGTTCCTTTTAGGACTAATTACAGACTACTGAGTAGGAATTCAGCTAGTCATTATTAAGAGCATATCTGAAAATTTATTTGTATTGACTATATGAGGGACAAATTAATATATTATTTTTTCTTGCATTAATTTTGTCTTAGTTTTTATTAGAAATTTTCAAACATATGACAAAGTAGAGTTTAGTATAGTGAATTATCATATTTCTATTACCAAGAGTCATCAACTGCCAGTATCTCTCTAATCTTACTTCATATTTCTCTCTAAACAGTTTTCTCCAAAGTATTATTAAGTATTATTTAATTCATTCATAAACGTCTTGATAAGGGCATTTAAATTTTGTGCAAGAGAGTTAGCATGCCATTGTTACCTAATAGGGACCCCATGTGCAAGTAGCATTTAAAAGGTGGCTTGTCTGGGCTGGGATACAAACAAACAAGATCTGCTTTTTGAAGGCTCTGTGGTTTATCCTCAGAACGGGACACCTCCCACACCACACCGACGGGCACAGGTACAGGATGCAAGTCTGCAGGTACCTGCCTCCCTAGTGTGGTCGCTGTGTGCGGGCTGGGCCCGATTTCCTCAACAGGTGGAGTTGTATTTAAACCATACAATCTGTAGAGTTTTGCAGGACATATATTCAGCTTTGAAATCAGTTAAGACGAAATTTCTATTAATTACCAGCAAATAAAGGAGAGAGAAAGGGAGATGAGAAACGTAAGGTGAAAAAGTAAAGGCAGGGAGTTTGACGTGAGGTGCTGAACATCTTTTTCTCCCCACTCATGCTTTCACGGGGGTGTGTGCATGTATGTGTACGTACATATCTATCTGGCTTTAAAACAGAGAAACCACATAAAGTATTAACTGAAGGCAAAACAGGCTGAAGGGAACTTTCGAAAACTATCTGTCACAGGGAACGGGCGGCAGAGAGCCGAGAACGGCGGTGAGAAGTGCAGCCGTCACCCCCGCCGCCCCGCACCCCAGCCCCCACCACGTACCGGGACGCTCGGGCCATTGGACCATCGCCCTGATGGAGACGCAGTTCTGGGGAGGGGCCGTCACCAAGGCGACGGTCCCTCCTGGTACCTAAGCACATCCTTGTCGAAAAGGCCTCCATCAGGACGAGCCTGAGGTTCCTCACTGTCGGTGTCAACTGCAGCCCTCCCGGCTGGGGAGGGCCCAGTGGCTCCTCAGAGGCTGACGGAGGCCGCCTCCCTCGTCTCGGCCTCGGGCAGGCGGCCCTGGAAACGGAAGTCCCCGAGCGCGGAGGCCCTCGCCCCAGTCGCTCTCTGGACCACCGCCCTCCCCTGCGGAGCCCAGTCTTGCGCTTGCGCGTGCGCGTGCGCATGCGTCTGTGCTCGTGCGTGCGTTTGTGCTCGTGCGTGGACTGCGCATGTGTCCGCGTACGTGCACGTGCGTGCGCGCCAGCATCCTGTGCGTTCGCGGGTACCACGCGCTGAACCTCTGGTGATGCTGGTCTTTGGTGAGGTAACGGCGAGATGGTAGGGGTCCTAAAATAACTTTCGTTTTCCCCTCCTCCGCCCGGAAGTAATATGAAAGGTGGGCTTTTTCCCCCCTAAAGATCCTACTCCATTCATAAGTTATTATTACTGTTTTTTCAGTAATGGTTTAAAGGAATGCTTAGACTTCAAAGGGGATGCACACACCTCTTCACTGGGAATTCATGGAAAATCCTGGAAAGCTTCCTTGGCATTCAACACACTGTCTTTGAGGGAATCCTGTGGGCCAGGAAGGGCCCGTGAAGAACGGTGATCTCGGGATTTCTTCGTGAAAAAAACTGTTTCTGGGGAGAACTTCCCTAGCTCTCTTCACACAGCACTGAGTATTTCCGTTTCCTTCCAAATTCAGTTTAGTTTTACACTGCGGATTTTAAAACATATTTTCGTAGTTTTCCTCCCTACTCCGTTTTCTCTGTTCACTTAGATTTTAAAGAAATAAAAAATTGAAGAACTACTGTATTTCATACATTACATCTCCCCATAATCCACAGAAAAGGGATCACTGCAGAAAATGGAATCTCGGACGTCCCTGTCTCTGAAAGATCGCTAATCCTGGTTAATCCTCCCTCTGATGAAAGATGTGTCTGCACGTGGAGAGGAAATTTGCTAAAGCCTCATCTAGGGATCAAAGGTCTTTAAGAATCAGAGCTGCAATGAAAGACAATGACAGAATTATTAAACATGACTACATTTCATCATAAGAGATTAATTATTTACTGTAGTATTAAAGGGCTAAAGTGAAATTAAAATCCATCAACCATTTTCATTTAACTGAGGCAAAAATTAAACCCAAGAGCATCATAGTGACAAAGAACAATTTGGTCCTTTCTTCAGGCATTTTTTTTGTCTCTGGATTATAATTATTGGTGATAATTGCATTCTTGCTGCAAAGAGATTAGGCAAAATAATAAAACTTTTGTCACAGGAAACCATTGTTGTACAATTTGCTGGGGCTCAAATATGAAAATGTAGATTATGAAATATTTTATACTTACATAAGACAATATTAATATACTTAACTGTAAGAAACGAGTTGTGTGTAGTCTTACACATGTATACGTATTATTTAATGTATTGAATGCTGACCCAGATATATTTCTCAAATATCCACAGCTACTTATTTATGTGGTACACTACAAAGAGATAAAAATATATTTCATTAGAAATTTAACAGATTCCTCCAGGTGTCACATTACAATTACTCATCTAAAAACACTTTAAATAAAAATAAATTTTGACCCAAAAGAACATGGTAGTATTTCTGTCTTACCTAATGGAAGTGTTCCTGAAAATTCCTTTCTACATTGTCTTTTAAAATCACTTAGATTTAGGTATTCTTTATGTAAAATATAATACAGACACTGGAATTGTACAGTTTAGTCGGTTTTGACAAACGTGTATACACATGTAGTCACCACCCCAGTCAAGATGCAGAACGTTTCCATCATTGCCAAGATTCCTCACCTCTTCAACAGTCTATATCACCACCATCCATGGCCTCAGACAATCACTTTCTGTTGCTAAAAATTAAATACTTCTAGAGTTTCATATAAATTGATTCGTGTACGATGTGTGACACTCTTCTGTTTGGCCTGGTTTTCTCAGCATAAAGTTTTTGACACCCATGATGTTGAGTGTATCAGCAGCTTATTCCCTTTAGCTGCTGAGCAGAATCCCATTGCACGAACATGACACAGCTTGTTTCTCTGTTCTCCAGGTGATGGGCATTTGGCTTGTTTCCAGGTTAGGGCTGTAATTCACAGCGCCTCTGCGATCTTCCACATAGAAGCCTCTTCATGCACGTGTGTCATCCTTTCTCTTGGGTAAATGCCTGAGTGTGGAGTTGTTAGATCATATGATAAGAGCACATGTAACTCTATATAAACTTCCAGAAAGCAATTAAAAGTATTGTGACAGTTACATTCCCACTAGAAGTGCATGAGGAGAATTCCCATTATTCCACATCCTCACACACTTACACAAGTACCTTTATATCATGATTCTTAGTGCTGTATAACACATTCACTTGGATTTTGTTTATCTGATGATATCTTTTTTTTCTCAAAGAAATAAAAGTAGATATGAAAGAAGAAACATTTTAGAACTGACACCACGGAAACACAAAGGATCATAAGGAAACTACAGGCAATTAAACCCAACAAATGGACACCCTAGAAGAAATGGGAATAGTTCTAGAAACACACAACCTACCAGGACTCAGGCATGAAGAAACAGAGAATCTGGACAGACGGAGTAAGTCTGGAGACTTAAGGAGTAACAAATCAGTAATCAGTAATCTAAAACTTTCTAAGAAGGGAAGTCCAGGGCCAGACAGCTTCACTGGGCAATTCTACCAAACAGTTAAAGAACTAACACTGATCTTTCTCAAACTCTTCAAAAAGTACAAAAGGAGAAAACACTTCTAAACTTATTTTAAGGGGCCAGCATTACCATGATACCAAAACCAGAAAAGGGCAGTATAAGAAAAAAATTTACAGGCCAGTATCCCTGATGAACATAGTTGCATAAATTCTCAACAAAATATTAGCAAAATTCGATAGTACATTAGAAGGATCACTCATCACGACCAAGTGGGATTTATTCCTAGGATGCAAGGATGGTCCATCATGTGCGTATCAATCAAGGTCATTAATAGGGAATAAAGTCCCCGCCTTGGTCTGATCACAAGTGAAAGAAAGCCCAGAGGTGAGCTAAGGTAACCAGGAATTTGCTTTCGTCCATGTGTGATTCCAGGGGAAGACAGGTAAGAGATGTCATTGTGGGATCAAAATGTCAGGGGCCTTGGCTTCTTGGGGGTTCATTCCCAAGGTCACTTTGTGGCCCAAAGTGGCGACCAGAGTTCCAGCCATTGTGCCCTCACTCCAGCAAACGGGAATGAGAAGGAGACAAAAGGCATGCCTCCACTCTCCCTCAAGGACCTCGTGCAGAAGTTACCATTCACGTCTGCAGGTTGTTGTCCAGAATTTAGTGCCGTGGCCACCCTCAGCTGCCAGGGCAGAAGGGCACTGTAGTCCTGGGCGGGCAGTCAGGTGGCCCGCTGAAAACTGGAGGTTCTGTTACAGGAGCACAGAAACACACTGGAGGACAATCAGCAGTCGGCACTGATGAGTCACTCTTTTATAAGCTTTTTCCCAGTCTGGCTAGAAAAAAACTGTCCTAAGGATATTACGTACATCTCTGACTGACTAAGCAGAGGGGGCTGACGTGGTTTCACTTTTCTCAGTGTTGGAGGAGCTCATTGGGAGGATGTGACTGCAGGTTGACCCACGAGCTGGACCCAACCTATCGGAGGCTCCTCACCCACTCCCCATCCTTAGAATGCCTGTTCCACCCACCATTCCCACACTGGGGCCTGTGTCAAGGGTGCAGCCTTGAAAGACTAATGTGACGTTGAGACCGCTTGGACTGAACACGTGGCTGAACCAGGTAAAACCTCTGGGTAAGCTGTTAAGATTAGACGCCAAGACCTACTCGCCTTGCGAACACCCGCCCAAACAAGCCGCAGATGCGAGTGCCTTTGCTTATTGCCCCTGCCGCCTACCAGTCTGGAGCGGCGGCCGGTCTCCTCAGTCTCTCGTTGTCCTCCGTGTACAGGGGCCGGTGTCAGATTTCTCGTGGGACGTTCTGGAGGTTGTGAACCAGCCCTCAGCGCTCAGCACGATCACACTTGCACCAGTGAGCATCAGCTGCCTGGGTAGTGTCGTCAGGAACACAGCCGCGTTTCTCCTTTATCCCAGGCCGTGGAACAAGAGTTCACGGACGCCGTGCTCTTGTTTCAAGACCATTTCCGTGCGAGGCAGAGTGCATGTGAGCAGCGATGCTGTGGCTCTGCTCTCCTCGGGCACATTCTGTCACCACCTGGAGAGACAGGTAAACCTCTCCTCTGCTGGACCGAGACTCATGCTTTGTTTGGGGATCACACGGTGGTTGGAATGGGGATCTGGTGTCCTGCGCTGTTTGGTGCAGGATGGTGCTGAGCAGATCTGGGATCTGGTGCATCCTGGCCAAGCAGCTGGCCCTTGTAGCTCCTTATTCAGCCACGTCCCCTGCCTCTCACTCACCGTCCTGTCCAGATACTTTTTGTTGTCTGAGCATTTCAGCCAGACAACCTCACTTTCACGTCAGCTACAGTTCTGATTTGCAAAAAACATAAATTCAGCTAAAAAATTTGCTTAAGCACGAGGAAATTTTATCCACTCATGGCACTGATGTATTCCGCAAACACTGACTGTGTGCCCAGCACTGTGCTAACTCCTGAGGCTAGAGCAGGGGACTGAGTTCCTCACCTTTTATGGGGGATTCAGACAATAAGCAAACACATGCACACGCAGTATAACATCGGGAAAAGATACAGGTAAGTTTTACGAGGAAGAATAAAGTGGGGTAATCTGATTTTAAAACTGCCTTGGGGACACAGAGAGGCCTCTGTTCCCTGGAGAGGAGCTGGTGTGTTCCAGAGAACAGGAGGACGGGAACGAGCCAGGCCCTGGATGTCACACAGCTCAGACCCGTCGTCCCAGCTGGGCTTCCCTCTACCCGTCTGTTCAGGCTTGTCCCTCCCTTCTGCAGACTTTCTCTGCTGCTCTGGGCCGCAGGGCCAAAGCGGGGCACAGAGGGTAAGCTTCCGCATTTCACAGCACATCAGCCACCCGGGAAGACTGCCCTGCTCTTACTGTGTGACCTCCTGATTACAGAGTCTGATCCTGGCCACTCTAGATTTAAACCCGAGGCCACCGTGCCCTCCAGATTTGATGCCCAAATTGTCTTTGCTCATCAGAGAGGTCAGTTTCCTGGCCCCCAGCTCCCCTAGGAAGCAGTTCGTGGCCCGTTTTCCACGTCACTAACGTTGATATCAGCTCACATCGATCAAGTGCTGCTCTGCACCCGGCTGCCTGAGCGCTTTTCGCACTTACAGCCGCTCCGTGCAAGGTGTCTCAGCTCTTCACCTGAGGCTCACCTTTGTCCACTTGTCACTGAGTTTTGTGGAGGATGGCTGCAGCCGCTGCAGGTTTGTCTTAAAATAATGACTTACTGTATTTTTTCAGTTGAAACTCAAAAAAAATTGACACAGTATTTACCTGCCGTGGCTTCAAGGGGGTCTGGTTAATTGTCTGGCTGACTGTCCCAAACTCAGAGGCTGGAGCTGAGCTAGACCCCCTGCTTCACCGCTCACCGGCCACACAGACTGAGTCGAGCTGCTTTCCCTCCGCGTCCCTCATTCCTCCGAAGTGGGGGTGACAGCGGTGCCTGCCCTGTCATGTTCAGCGGGAGGGAACGTGGACAGTGCGTGGCCCCGCCAGTGCCAATACAAGGGCGTGAAACTGCAGGGCTCCTCGTGCACCGGTGGCCATCAGACGCCGGCTTGTGTCATGCTCAAGCCAGTAATGGCCCTGCCACCACCCCCCGCAGCCCCCCGATGCTACATTCAAAATTACAGTTTAAGGAGAAAGGATATACCTGCTACCTGCCCGGGAGATGCTGGCCACTTAAAGTTCAGACGAAGAAGCTCAATATTACCGTCCTCTGTGCGGGGCAGAGATGCAAGGCTTCTCACACAAACCCCCAATTCCTCCCGATTTTCAAAATGTGCCTGCGGTCGCAGTAAGTGAACATTTGCTAGTAAAATGTCTTTCTGCTCGAGTTTGCCATCTCTTCCCACTGACATCAAAGGTAAGGCAAGCCAGACTGAAAGAGGATTTTATGGATGAAAAAAGAAAACGCAGTGATGCAAGACTCCAGAGCTGAGTAGAGAAGGAGGGCTGGATGCTCGTAAAAAAATGTTCCAAGAACTGGGTGGATGGCTTTGCCCCATCAGGGAGATGAGGAAAGGGAACTGCCAGGAGGCAGACAGAGTTAGGTGGTGTTTCCTGCCGCAGACCCGCAGGATAATGGCCTCCTCCCGGGGCCGCCCGGCTCCGCGCACCGCCAGGGTGAGCCCCTGCGGGCAGACGCTTTCTGTACCTGGTGGAGTTTCCCGTGTGCCTGCTCCAGTTTCGTCTCAAGGGCAAGCCAGTTACATTTCCCTGCCTCGTGCTCTGCTGTGTGCCCAGCTCCAAGTGGGGCAACCCAAGCACATGTCAGAGGGTCTCAGATCAGAAACCGAAAAACAAAACACACAAAGCAGGAAACCATCAAACACCCAAAGAAACGAAAGAAAGGCTACTGGAGTATTGTAGCTGTGCAAATACTGCCCTGGAGCGGGGTGTTGTTTTTGTAAAGAGGTCTGTGCTTGTGGCAGAAAACAGTACTAGGACATCTGCCTGGCGGAGGAAGAAGAAAAAGAAGCTTTCTGTCACGTGGTCTTAAGCTGAGCCTGGACAGGGAACGGCTGTGGGTCTGAGTCCCTTCACGTAAACATGTGTGGCTTCCTCTGGCTCCTTAAACTTTCAGGAAATAAAATGCAAACACTCTCGGCCTCATAAGCTAGATGGCACTTTAAGGCAAATGTCTTTTCTTCAAATAAAAAAATGAATTCTAGAAAAAATAAACCTGTACTCCAGTTATACTTGTAATCACGCACTCACAGTCACTTATGGGCAGAGCTGAGGCAGCGTCTGAAAATGCCTTCTTGGGGGTTTTAACACTGTGGCACAGGTGTACAGTGAGTAAAAAATACATTTCTAATCTGCTCTGCACACACACAATTCACTTTATTAAAATAATCTGTGTTCCATAAAATGCATCTATTTTGCGGGTATAGTAAAGTAAGTTTTGAAAATCTAAGCAACCTCATAATTACAGCCTCAAACGAGATATAAAAGAGCCACAGCGCCCAAACTCCTGTGTCAACATTTGATATTCAGTCCCTTCCGGCTTTAGGCAAACATAGATCTGATTTCTGGAACTGTGAATTAGTTCTGCAGGCTGGAAAGCTCCCATGAGAGGCACCACACATGGCGCGTCTCGCGTCCGCCCCTTGCGCTCGGCACGAGATTCCTGGGCTCCATCTGGCTCAGCATTGTATTACTGTTTTCTGCGGAATAATACTCTGCTGTGAACAGGGCATAATTCATCAATGAATGTCTATCCACTCATCTTTTAATGAACATCATTGTTTCCAACCCATCATGAAGGAAGCAGCTAGAAAGTTTCATGCACAATTCTTGTGGGCTAATTTTCTTTTCACTTTTCTTTCAGTGTAAATAAAAGGAATGAAATCACAGTTATAAGAAACTGCCAAACTGGTCAAAAAGTGGCCATACTGCTTCACTGTCTGCCTTTCACCGCAACCTAAGAGCGTTCCAGCAGCTCCACGCTCTCACAACGTGTGCTGTTGGCGACTGATCATGTTGCTTCAGCCATTAGAAGTGTTCTTTGCCTCACTGAGGCTTAATTTACTGTTCCCTGAGGACCAATAATGTTGAGCATCTTTTTTCCATGCTTAATGGCCATTCAGGTATTTTCTTCTGTGAAGGATTTTTTCCAACTTTCCCCCCTCATTCTTACTTGATTATTTCTCTTCTTATTGTTGACTTTAAGAGTCCTTACTGTGCTACATGCAAGTCCTTCGTCAGAGTACCTGCACTGGTAACATTTTCCGTCAGTGTGTAACTTGCTTTTCCTTGTCTTAACATCATCCTTTGAAGACCAGAAGGTCTTAATTTTAACGAAGTCTAGTCTAGCATTTTGTCTTCTGCCATTAGTCTCTTTGTGTACTTCTTACCTACACAAAGGTGGCAAAAGTTTTTCCTATTTTTTCCCTAAAAGTTTCATAGACTTAACTGTAAATTGTACTTCTATCACCCATTTTAAATTAAATTTTGAATATGGTGTAGGGCCAAGAATTTTTTTTTTTTTTGAGCCACACATACCCAGTTGCTTTGCACCATTTGTTGAAAATTCTAACTTTCCCCAGTTGGACTACATTAGTGAGTTTTTGAAAGTCAGCTGATCATAGTTTTGACTATTCCACCACCATCCCATGAAATTATATAACGCAAGGCACAGATGTTAGTCCCAAACGTAATTTCACATCGTCTGGTAGCCTCATTAAAAAGTAAACAGAAACAGATGAAATTAATTTTGATAAAATGTTTTACTTAGCCTAATATGATAAACTATTACCATTTTTTCATGCAATCAATATCAAAAATTATCAATAAGATAGTTTACATCCCTTGTTCACATGATCTTCAAAGTCTTATGTGTTTTTTCATCAGCTGGTCAGCACATCTCAGCTCGGACTAACTGCACTGCAAGTGCCCAGGAGCCACGTGGGCCAGTGGAGACTGCCACTATTTATAGAAATAAGAACAAAATCAAGACTTTTAACAAAGTCAGGAGCAAAGTCTTGTTTTTGAAGTTTTACATTACATTTTCAAATCAGGTTGCGGAGATTCGCCAACATTGTTCAACCTTTTCAAAATAATTTTGGCTATTTTAGGTCTTCAGCATTTTACATGAATTTTTTTAATCATTGAGTTAAAAAGGCTGCTAGGATTTTAATCAGAATAATATTAAATCTGTAGATTAAACTGGGGCAAATTGCCCTCTTAACAATCTTGATATTTCAAATCATGAAAATGTTATATCTCTTTATTTCTTTAGATCATGTTTATCTCAACAGTATGTTGTAATTTTCACTATTGGGGTTTTGTGTATGTTAATTTAAATTTATTATGAAGTATTTCATGCTTTTTGAAGCTATAACAAATAGCATTTAAAAAATCATACCTGTCAAATTTTTGTTCCTGGAAAATATAAATATAATTGATCTTTGTCATTGATCTTGTTTTCCATGTCCTTGCCTAATCCATTTATTAATTCTGGGAGATTTTTTAATAGTTTTTTTTTTTTTTTTTAGGATTTTCTATTTAGATAATGCAGTCTTTTGAAAATAGGACAGTTTTCCTTCTTCCTTACCATTCATTATGCTTTCCATTTCTTTTTCTTGTTTAATTGCATTGGTGAGCACTGATAGTAAAATACTATTCTCCTAACTTAAAGGAAAAGTAATTTAGTCTTTTTTACATTGTGCATGATGTTTGCAGAAGGTTTTTCATGGATGCTTTTTATCACTTTTAGGAAATTCTCTATGATTCCTAGTTCCTTGAGAATGTTCATCACAAAAGGGTGTTGGGAAAAAAAGACCAGCAGTCTTTGTATTGGTCAGTGTCCAGTCAGGAGACAGAACACATGCTTGGTGTTTCCACAGGAGGAGTTTTATGTGGAGAATGAGCCATAAAGCTCTCGAAGAGCCAAAAAGACAACAGGGGCAGCAGGGCCACGGCTAATTCAGAAAGTGGAGGAACAATGGAGGGGGGCGTTCCAGAGCCCAGGGCCCAGCCTCCTGCTGCAGGGGGGCTACGGGGACACAGCGCTCCTGTGAAAGCACAGAGCAGGGGCGGGGCCGTGCCCTGGAGCGCCCCTCTTCCCAACCTGCAACCTCACACCAGTGCCTTCCGTTTCACAAACCAGGGGAACCAGCTGGCACAGGAGTGGAGTTAAAACCCCTGAGGAAAGAGCAGAACAAAATCTGATCTGAGAGCAGGCACAGCCCTCAAATCAGCATCCCTCCCGCCCATGAACATAAACTGTCACGTGTCCGGGCATCACGCCTCGCGGGGCCGTGTACGCGGGAGCGTGTGCGCAGCCCCAGGAGTCTGAGGAAGCCACCGGCATGATGTGTCCTGTTTGAGGCTGTAGACATATATTTAGATTCATAAATTATTGTGACACCAAGTCACGCATGAGAAACAGCCCAGAGGCTGAGTCAGACATATCCGCTGTTACTAGAACTTTAATTCAACCTGATTTCTCAAACGAAAGACTCAAGACAAAAATGTATGAATCATTAAGTATTTTTAAATGTTATCCTTTATTTTAATACAAAATAGTCATTAAATTTTTAATATTAAAAGTGTAAACTGTGCATGACTTTTACAGAGTCCATGAAACTGACAAGAGATTTTCTTCCTCCCGGGGTGTAATCCTCCCCCGCCTTGACTTCACTCTCCACGTCAAGCCTCAGACAAGAAATATGAAACACAGAGCCTGGCCTCAGTGAATTTACCAACTTAGTAGGGGGGAAAAGTAAGAAATATGTTTTAAAAGCATGTATAAAAAATGCAAACAAATATTGAACTATTTAGGGAACTTGGATTTATTCATTGCCTGCTGAAGACCCCTCTGTGTTGGATGATCTACCAATCAAGTCAACAAGTATTTTGTGATTACTTGCTATTTGCCAGGCCTGGTAATAGATGGTAGAAGTCAATCGCATTAAGGATAACAGTCTCCTTATCTGTGGACCTGTCTCCTGCAATAGAGTCTAACAAAGGGTAGGAGTTCTGCCTTATTTGTCTTTGACTTTGCAGCATTTAGCTCAGTGTCTGACCAACACAAAGTACTCAGTAATTATGGTGATCCCAGAAGAGAGGGCATAGCTCAGTGGTAGAGTGCGTGCTTAGCATGTATGAGGTCCTGGGTTCAGTTCCCAGTACCTCCATTAAAAAAAATTTTTTTAAGTAAATAAATAAATCTAATTACCTCCCCACCCCCTGCCAAAAAAAAAAAAAAAAGATTTAAAAAAATATGGCGGACCCAATAAAAGGCTGTCAACTTGCTTGACTAGATGTACGTTGTTGCTTTACTTTGTGTCCCTTTGACTCTCTGTCTGCTACTGTCACACCACCTCTCCCCGTATCTGTGACGAACTGCATTCTTCACCCCCTCCAAAACCAGTCCTTTCCAACAAGGTCCGCTGATTAAACTACACAGTAAATGAAAATCAATCAGATCAACCCCTGCCACCAGCACAGACATGCATGTGCGCAAAATTAAATTTTTTTCAAAGCCTAGCAAAGCAGTCTGAAGACAAGTGAAATGTAAATCCCCCCAGTTGCCTCACTGTGGTTAATGTCACTACACACGTCTTCACTGGACCGGCCTGGCCCTGGCTGTGCCAGGCGCAGCCCCTCACTTGTGGGTTCTGGCGGGTCTGAACTTGACCCAGGAGTCAGAGCCGGCTGTGCTCACAGCCAGGGTGCCACTGCAGGGACACGCCACGCACATCTCGCTCAGGGCAGATTTGTCCTGCTGCCCCTATCCTGGGGCACAGAGCCAGCCAGCACGTGCTCATTCTGTCGCTTAGGAGTCCCCTGTTTGGGACTGAATATTCATGGAGTTTTCTTTCTTGACAGATCGTCCAGAAAAGAAAACAGATCATTGCTCTCCAGAAACAGGGCAAGTGGAGTGGGAGAAGGTGGTCCAAGGCCCCGGCCAGAGCACCGGAGGGCCAGTTCCAGCCACCATGACTGGCTTCGTTTTTAAAACAGTCAGCTGCTCATGCATCTTCTAAGCCTTTAAAGGGCAAGATGAAGTTGAAATACTCCCGGGCTCTGTGGGGACTGCGTCTGGATTTTCTCTGCCCTTTCTGCCGCATTTGTAGCGAAGGTCACTAGACCCTGCATGAGCTCTGCCCTGGGTGGTCCCTACCTTCGCCTCCCAGGCGATGATCCGTGCTTCTTTCTGTTTCCAGAGAAAGGGCACTTAGGGAAAATTCAGAAGAACTGGCGATCAGTCCTTTGGATACAATGACCTTTCTAAATAAGCATCCAGCCTTTGGCGCTGCAGCGTACAAGCTTCTTCCTCTTTGTTGTGGACCTTTTTAAAAAGCCACACACAGAAATAAAACTAGAGGCAAATTTGAAAATACACTCATTTTGGTTATTTCAAGTGAAATCAAATAGTTAGGCAACCCAACCAAGATGCTTATATTCATTTATGGTAGAAATAAAAATGGGGGTTTTAAACATTAGGTAAAGAAGTGATGTTTGCATTAAATTAATAAAAAAATGTGTTGATAATAAAACTCTTCATAGGAACGAGGGGAAAATGATCAATGTACACATATGTGCGTGAGTCTGGACATGTCTTTGCACTCAGGGACGGACACGTGCAGAGATAATTTGTGTTTTGGAGTCTTTTTAAAATCAAAGTCACTGATGAATTACTGGGTGGTGTTTACCCCGCGTAGGGAAGGTCAGGCCACGCACAGTTTGCTGTTGGACCGTCTACCTGCAAGTTAAGAGAGAAAAGCAAACCTTCTGTTTGAACTCTGGAGTGTTCCATGCGGGCTCGGCTGCTGTAAACGGACTGGGATAAATCACTCGTCCATTGCTGCATTGTTATTGTGGTATTGGGCAAAAATACTTGGCAGGCATTTCAAAGCAAATGCTTCAGTCGAGTGACGGCAGCTAAGAGGAAAATGCCAAGACTAAAGCAAGTGCATACTTTGCTGCGAAAGAAGTGTTTTTCTAATGGAATATTTAATAAAATGAATTGCAGTCATACTTTCATTTAATTAGAATGGTGGTAACTTTCTTTAGGAGTCAGAGGAAAGGTCAATTCTAACATAAAGTATTTTTCATTAAGACATTAACTTAAAAAATAACCAGCGTAAACACGTAGAAAAATCTGCAAAATCAAATGAGAAGAGGCTGTCAGTTCAGCTCAGCCATGATAAATACCCAGTTGTGCTTTGGAATTCCTCCCTGGAAATATAAATTGATTTTCCTCACAGCAAGAGTACGGTATGAGTTTGAACACAGAAAAAACAGATTTATAATTATTGTTATTATTATTGAAACATGCTGCTTTACCAGAACATAGGTGGGTCCAAATTTCCATTATAAGTTGCTATTTTCATTAGGACTTTGTAACTTGGATGTGACAATTGGCTTTCGCCGTTAACTTGGTAAACAGCATCTCAGCCCGGGGCAGGCGTCCCCTCCTGTAATAACACCAATGGCAAAAATCAGGCCAGACAGCTGCCTCTTTTTCCGTCAGCTTTGAAATAAAAATTAGGAAGATATATATCCATGTCAAATAAAGATCAACTAGACTTACTTTTTTTTAAGTTTTTAAGTAAAAATAATTACTAATTGAATAATTAATTTTTTTGAATTGAAGGGAAGATCAAAAATTAAGTTCCCCAAATGAATAGTTTTTATGTGACATGACTTTTCTTCATCACCGTTTTATTCTGACCTGGAGGATTATTATTCCACATAAAATACCTTGCCCATTTGTACCATATCTTTTAGAAATAAAAAATTAAGTAATTAAAAGAGGGAAAAAAAACCCCTTAAGTGTCAACCAGTGTCTTCCCTTGAGTGCTCCAGTGGGTTCATTCAACACCGCATTATCTTCTCAAAGTAGAAAGTGTGTTTCAGTTTGGAACCTAAATTAGTTTTTTCTTTTCTATATTTGCAGATTTAAAATAAGTTTCATGTTTTTTTTAACTTGAGGAAACCAAGTTGTTTTGGACGTTTTTGGTTTGGATGTCGTTTCACCTTTGCTTAACATCCTCCAGGGCAGGCCGACGTCAGAGGGTCAAGGGTGGAGCTGGTGGGGGTCGCGCGTGTCTGGAGAACAGCAGAGCCGCGCTTGTGACCGCCCGGCCCACCTTCCTGCTCTCCACTGGGCCCTGAATCCCGCGGCGCCCGCCCCGGTAGACCCCTCCCGACCCCCACCCAGGCCTGCCTCCCTCTGACAGCTGACTTTGAATGTGACTCAAGTGCAGGACCCCAGCATTTTGTCCTCAGCCATCATCCATTTTCTTGCTCCAAATGGGGAAACTAGCACCCAGACAAGGGGGCAGCCAGCTTCGTTGTCCAGGCCGGGCATGGAGCAGGGTCCTCATCTGAGGCCCTGACTACAGTTTCTCATCAGTAGGTTTATTGTGTCTTGTTTTGTCTTTTTTATCTTGTGCGAGTCATGTAGAGGGCTAGGAATGCCTTTCCAGAAAAAAAAATTGCGTATTTGGAGACATTCATCCTTACAGTTTGGGAGGAATAAATGGACCTTCTAAAATTCACTCATGAACTATTGAACCCATGTACTCCACTTAAGAAACCCTGTCCCATGTACCATGCAACAATCATAACACAGTAATCACGTATGATTATTCAGACTGTCTCTTCTTCAACTTTAGAAGCTCCTTACCACTCTGAGCCGAAGCCCTGCTTCACCGAGCAAACCGGAGTAACAGGAGGAGGGCCCCCCTGGGCGCCCCGCTCCAGGCACCTGCGTCTGTTGGCTCCAGCCGCTCTCCTGTCCCTGCGGAGGAGCCCCCGTGGCTCTGAGCACCCCAGCCCACCAGGTATGCAAGGCTCAGACCCTTTCCCACTTACTCCAAGGACCCCACCCCAGTAATTTGCTGGTCTCGCCACTGCCTCCTCTGATTCCCCCTCCACTAAATTCTTCCCATCAGCCTATTAACAGGCTGTTATTTCTCCCACTTAAAAAAGAATGTAAAACGAGCAAAGACAATGCTCAGCTCCATCCCTCTTTCTAACCCACCCTCCATGCCCAGCAATGGAAAACGCCTTAGAAGTGATGGGTCTGCTCCTTTCCAGTGGCTTGTTTCTTCCCATTTTCTCTTGACCGCCCCATCGTTCTACCCCCAGCTGTCCCTGCCGGAGCTGCCGGTGACCTCTGCGCTACTGAGTCCCCCAGCCGCTGCTCAGGCTTCAACTTGCAAAGTAGGAGTTCTGATGTGTGCTCTCCCTGCCGGGGCCTCCCCTTTGTGACACCCAGTCTCGGAAGGAGAGCCCACCTCGCGCTCCTCGGTCTCCCGGGTACTTCCTCCGAACCCCCTGCTGGCTAAACCAGAGTCGCTCGGTGCCCGAGCCTTGGGCCTCTTTCCTTCAGGATCTACACTTGCACTCTTGATCATTTCATAAAATTTTATAGCTTGAAATTCCATCTCTGTGCTGATGACTCGAAAATTTAAAACCACAGTTTAATCTTCCCTGTGGACTCCTTTCCCTCGTATTCACCACGCTCTGACACGCTGCAAATTCTGCTTTTCTGTCCGAGTGTCCGTCCCTAGAACGTAGACACCGGACGGGCAGGAGCTGTCTGCTCGCTCATGGCTGCGTCCCCGCGCGCAGACAGGAGCTGACCGGGAAAGAGACAGCAGGTATTTATGAAGTCAATAATGACATCAATTATTTCTAATTTTTAAATTTAAAAAAAGAATCACTGACCTCCTCCTCCGTGGCAGGCTCTGGTGAACCAGCTCTCCAATTTCACACGATTCACAGCTTAGTACCCAGAGACAGTTCTCCTGGTTTGAGTTTCACAGATGAGGCAACTAAAGATGGTTCAGCTCAGGGCCCTGCGAAGTGCTGGCCTGGGGCCAGACCCAGCCCACTGCTTGCTTTATTGACCTAAGAAGCAAACGTTTACATTTTCAAATGGATGAGAAAAAAATCAAGAGAAATAACGTTTCATGACCCATTAAATACAATTCAAATGTCAGTGTCTCTCGATGAAGTTTTACTGGCACACAGCACGCTGACCTGCTCCCGCCCTTCCCGTGCTTCCTGGCCCGCGACGGCAGCAGAGCTGCGCGGTTCCGCAGCGACCGCGTGTCCCCGAGGCCCAGGCTATTTACAGGTGGCCCTTTGTGGGGAAGTGTGGTGACCCCTGAGTTAGAAGGCTTGTCCGAAGTCAGGCAGTGGGGGAGGGGTGCCTTCTAACCTGGACACTGTGGTTCTAAGTCTGTATTTTCTCACGCTCCGTGATTCTCGGTGTCTCTTCTAAAGTTGCAAAACATTTAAAACAGTTTCTTAAAATGAAGGTTATGCCTGCCTTTCAAAGTCACGTATGGGCCACAGAGGGTGTTCAGGAGGTGATCATTGTGTTGGGAGAGGAGGGTGGGGAGTAGCTGGTTTAGAGATGCTCCCCACCCAGCACCCAGCTTTTCGGTCCTACAAAGCGCCCTGAGGCCCGGCGGGGCCTGTGCTGGGCACTGCTGCACGGTCTACCCGGGGTTCGGATCTGTGCAGCCCAGGACCCCCTTCCCACCCCAGGAGGGAGGGATGCCTCAGTGAGCACGTGCCCGGGGCCACGGGAGCAAAGAGAGAAGGAAGAAGGCACTTCCTGAGGGCAAGGTCAGCCTGACAACTTCCCAGCAGGCCAGTCCTTCTTCACTTCAGTGCTGAACAAAGAGGTGGAGGACAGTTGGCCCCACTTCACCCCCTTCCTGCTGAAGCCGTGGTGTGGTCTGTCAGCATGGCTGCTCCACCCCGGTCAGGTGCAGGGCCTTGGGAAACACCTCGCAGCTCTCTGCTCTCTGTTACGCTCATACATCGATTTAACCTTGCTCAGCCTCCCTTGACTTCTCCGTAACAGGGCAACACATAGCGTCCCTAACCAACACGTCTGCTGGGGTTGAACGGCTGTAAATATCCTAACACGTTACCTCACACATACGGATCCAAAACGACAATTTTTACTTATTATTATCATTATTTATCATTAATAAGACGAAACACTTGGGAATTTTTCTTGACTGTTTTTTGTGAAGCTACTGTAAGATTGATAAAGGGGAAAAATATAGTTCTACAAATGGTGCTGGAAAAATTGGTTCTTCACATGGAAAAAAATGAAAATGGATTTCCTACTCCTTCCCGCGCACAAAAATCAACTCCAGATGGATTAAGAACTGAAATGTCAAAAGTAAAACTTGAAAACTTTTAGAATAAAATACAAAGGAGCAGCCTCATTACCCCAGGGTAGGGAAATACTTTTTAAATATGACACAAAAAATGCCGAACAAAACAAAAAAGAATTATCCATTTGATTATATTAAAAAGTGTTAATAATCTGTTTATCAAAAACCATTTTAAATAAGGCAAAAGGCAAGCTACAAACTGGAGGGAAATATTTGCAACACTTAAAACCAACACCAGAGTAGTCTCAAGAATGTGCAAAAACAAAAACAAGAAAAACCACAAAAACACTTTTTCGAAGGAATAAGGAAAAAAAATTACACAAGAGAAAATCGAAACACAAGAAAAACGTTTCACAGATGAAGAAACATTTATGGGTTGCAAACATGAGAAGACACTCAAGAGTCACTAATTAAAGAAACGCAAATCAAAAATGAAATGAAATGCCCTCTGAAATACCCCTGTAGCCCAGGAAGATTAAGAAGTCTGATGATACCAAATACTGGGAAGAATGTGGGCCAGCAGGAGCTTTAATGCGTCCCTAGAGGGGGTGAAGTACACAACCACATGGAAAACATTTTGGCATTACTTTGTGAAACTGAACATCTGCGTACCCCACAAGCCCGTAATCCCACGCCCAGGAGTGGACCCAAATATGTGTCTTTCAAGGGTCACACCATGAATGCTCACAACAGCCCTTTTGTTAATTACCAAAAACTGTAAATAACCCACATACCTATTCAAAAAATGATAAATAAATTTAGATACATATACTGGAACAGCAGAGAGCATTAAAATGAAAAAATGAGCTCTCACACAACGACATAGACTAATCTTTGTAAAGTCACTGTCTCAGTCAGCTTCAGCTGCTGTAACAAAAATCCCCCAGACTTGGGGTCTGGAACAACAGACACTTATTTCTCACAGTTCTGGAGGCCAGGAAGTCCAAGATGAAGGTGCCAGCCAGTTTGATTCCTCCTGCGAGCTGTCTTCTGGGCTTGCAGACAGCTGCCTCCTGGATGTGCTCACAGGGCCTTTCCTTGGGGTGTGGTCACAGACAGAGAGGACACTCTGGAGTGTCTCCCTCACCTTCTAAGGGCACTGACCCCTTCATGAGGGCCCCACCCCCATGAACTCAAATCAATCTCCTCCCATAGCCCCCCGGTACCATCACATTAGGGGCATGGGCTTCAACTTATGAAATTTGAAGGGACACAAACATTCAGCTCATAACAGTCATACTGAGTGAAAAAGCAAATACCAGAAGGGGCATGCAGAGAAATACCCAGAGCACGTAAATGTAAAGAACGTACTGTTCAGGGGGTAAATGGGATGCAAAGAGCACAGAAGTCAATGGGAACGTTCAGGGGCTTTGATCAGGGAGCGTTTCACAGGAGTTTAATCTACTGTTAGATGAAGGAATGAATGAATGAATGAAAATAAATAAATAAACAGGAAGTGGGGAGGAGCTACCCATGGACTCGGAACTACTCTGCGGGGACGCCAGTGACCACGGTTACCATCAAATCAGTACTTGAGATCCAAAGAAACAGAGAGAATGGACAGAAATGGGTGAAGTTCAACCATGAATTCCAAACAGTGGGGGCTGAACTCAGCACAGGTTCCCGGGAAAGCCTCAGCGGGGGCTGCGGTGCAGCTGCGCGGGCACTGCGCCACCAGGGAGGGCCGCTCGGCAGAGCCACGTGCTTCCACGAGTCCTTCCTCCCAAAGGAGGAAGCGCGGCGCGGAGCGAGGAAAAGACAAGCTTGTGAGCCTCACCGCGGCGGGCCCAGCCTCCCCTGGACGAGGGCGGTCAGCACTCCCCTCCACTGCCAACCTCCGTCCAAATCTGGGTTTTGTGAGAGTTCAAAAGATCTCAGACTCACCAGTTTCTGTCACCCTGCTACCCCAGCTCTCCACCAAGCAGACCCTCAGAAAATATGGGTCCCCAGAAGGGACCTCCAAACTCAACTCTCAAGTCATTTCAAGTCACAACAACTTTTTGTACCTGAACTGCAAACTCCGAGGAACTCCGAGGAATTCATAACAAAAAACACAGTAACTCTAGGATTTTCCAGTTCATTCCCCTTGGATGGATCCAGATAAAATTTAAAGTGGAGGCAAAAGTAAGAGATGAGCCCACAGACTGAACCCACTGAGCAGCCTTGATAAATGCCCTCCTAGCGCAGCTGGGGACCGTCCCCTGCTCCGTGCAGACACGACTCCATCCCTCACCCCTCCTGCCCCCTGCTCCTCCAGAAGGCTGTTCTGGATTAAGTAAGGCTGCGTTTTCTCCCTCACCCCCCATACCCACCACCCGCAACTGAACTAAGTCAACTAAATGGTCTTTGGCTCTAGGGACCGGCAATTACAAGTGACAATCTGGCCAAGAGACCACCAACAGAACCTCGCACAGGAGAAAAAGATCTCTTTCCTGGCTAAGCAAATTCAATACCCAGGTGAACAGTTAATTTCCCACACAAAATGTGTGGATGCATTAAAAGCAGGCTGCTTTCTATATGGGGCGACCACATAATTTATCGCCTCGACTGGAACACCTTTGAGCATGAGACAGGGCACTATTAATAATTAAGAGGAGGGAAGTGACTTTCCCCCGAGCTGTGCGGCTGCCCGGTCGTCACACCATCGTAATCAGAGCAAATCGTCAGCTTCTTCCCCCCCACCCCCCACGCCCACGGGCAAAAGGCAATACTGAAAACGCAACTCAGTTTCACCCACACGTGCTGGTTTATTTAGGAACAGTACTCGACCGTCACTCCCATATAACTTTATCTCGAAGACAACTTTTCTGGGAATGGTATTTCTGTGTAATCAAAAATGCGTAAACGTGCACATATTTATAAGACTGGAAAGAACACACATGAGGGTCAACAGTGCTTAGCTCTTGGAGGACGGGTCATTTACAATTCCTTTTTATGCATTTCTTTCAATTTATCTAAAAACAGCATTGTATTTACATATTATATTTAAAGTGGTTTATCTTATTCTCACATTTTGTCTACAAATGTTCTCATGAATCAGATTGATTGAAATTAGCAGCTACAAAGACCTATCAAGGATACATATACACATTCTAACTTCTTCAAAATGATAAGGCTTTGGGATTCATCCTCCAATATCTGGGGATTCATCCCTTTCCTCTCGATTTGTGAAAGCTGTGAGCTTTTCTCTTTTGTGCAAACTGGTTCAGAACCATAGGAGATTACAGCTAAAGGACCAGATCCTTCTGTGGGCATTTACCCCATGAAACCCCTGCTGTGTTTATTTCCTCTGGCACACACAGGAACAGCAAGCATTCTCATGCAAATGACCAGGCCCTCTGAGCTGCATTTCCCTGAAGGTGCAGTGCCAGGAAGCCACCGCAGGGTCAGTAAGAAGTCCCCCCACAGGACCCAGGGGGCCTTCTGGCAGGGCTCTTAAACAGTGGAGCAGCAGCACTCAAAGCGCCCCCCCCAAAGAAAGTGTCTGAAGTCATCTGGTGCCTGTACAAAGAAAGAGGACCACGAGGCTGCCAGGTAAGCTGGAACATTCTAAAACTTACAGGAAGACGTTTTATCTGGCCCCGAGATGGATGCTTTTCATTGAAATGATTTGAAAACACCACTTTGCTTTTAGTGAAAGCTAAAATGGGACAATGATGATGTGGTTTTCCTGTGAGTATTTTTAAATTTCGCGTCTGGAGAGATGCATCATTTTGCAAATGATAACCACTATATATAAAAATAGATAAAAAACAAATTTCTTCCGCATGGCACAGGGAGCTATAGTCAATATCTTGTAATAACCTTTAATGAAAAAAATACATAAACATGAATATATGCTTGTGTATGCATGGCTGGGACATTATGCCCTACACCAGAAACGGACACATTGTAACTGACTATATTTAAATAAGAACAAAACCCAAAAAACAAGTGTGTCCCTAACAAGCCATGCTGGGCAGCGTCAGTGGAAGGGTCGGCCAGCCGGCTACAGCTCCCGGGCTGGACGAGGTCTCCTCAGGGTGAGCCACCCTATTTTCGTGTCCCGGAACAGCCGGAGAAGACTGTGTGGAGCCACAGAGTGACTGTAAACTCTCCCCCAGGATTAAACTGCCTGAAAAAACCCAAAGTGACAGTGCTGCAGAGACCAGCCTTCCCAAGGTTAACACAGCCCGGAAGTTTGAATGCACGTCGAGGCATAAGGTGCTGAACGTCAATCAGGTTTCTCTGCGTTTTCTCAAAAGACTCTTTGTTTGCGTGCGCTGCCTATGGTCAGAAGCTGGGCCTCCTCTTGGTTTTGAAACTGCTTGAACTGCTACTGCAGAATTTGCTCAAAAATTCAAATATAAGTTATAAAAATAAATCTCCTTCCACCATCATGATCAACTTAAAGCACAACAGTGAAGTCACGGTTCAAACAGAAGCGCAGCTGGAAGATGTACTGGGAGGTGGCGGGGGGGTGGTGGCGGGCAGGTGGCCCGAGCACGACCTCCTCTTTGTAGGTGACGAGTCCCTCTCCAAGGTCCCCTGACGGGAGGAACCATCCGAACGTGAAGTCCTCGTGACAGCCCCCACCTTTAGTTCTGTCTCGCTTCTGTGCTCCTCAGCGGGTCCTCCTTGGCGCTACCTGATCTGAGCAGAAACTCCAGCGTGCAAAACCACACACTCAGAACTGGCCGCACACTTAGTTTCCAAAGTGTCAGTTTCAGGCCATGGACCAGGTGTGGGTGAAAAATGTAACCTAACTTTCTGTACTTAACTTCATTTTCACTTCATTACAACTACCAGTCCTCAGGAGGTGCTCACCGAACACTCGTGTTTGAAGAGCCCCTTGGAGATGGCGTTCAAACACCGAGTCTGATGAGCCGGGACCCCGCGTCCCACCCGCTCTGGGTGATGCTGACCATCCAGGCTGGGCAGACCCTGATGTGAGGGGCGAGGCCTCAGACCATCGTCTGGAAGCGGCTAACGGAGAGTTCTCCACCTGTCTCAGCTACTGGGCGAGACGAGATGAGAGCTGCCCTGGGTCTCCTCCTCCAGCGTCACCTCCTGTGGATGCTGAGCACAGGTGAGGACCCGTGTGCCCCTGCCCTCCTCACCACAGCAGGCCCGAGACACCACGGTTGGGCGGCGGGGTCCCACGGGGCTGGCAGGGCCCCATGGCAGCCCCCGGACCCGGAGGCCGTGGGCAGGTCGGAGCCAGCGCGGGAGGTGGGCGGGCTGTCAGAGGAGCCACAGCACCTGGCCTCTCACTTCTGCCCCTGTGGAACCAGGACTGCGTGGTGGGAGACGTGACACTTCTGCAGGGACAGTGGCACATGCCTTTTTTCACCCTTAAGTCCCGAGTGCCTTAGATTCAAAGTCTGGTTCACAAGCGGGGACTCCTGGGTGTGCCCGTCTGTCCCCTCGGAGCTGAGTTCAGTGCTTTCTCGCTTTTGCACCACATTTGCCCCTTCCCTGCTGTCTTCCCGGGAGACGCGAGAGGAGATCGTGGGCTCGGCGTTTGTACCTCTTCGTTGCAAGAGTGAGTTCGTGAAAACCAACAGTGAGAGCAATACTTCATGTTATCTTTCGGGCAATAATTAAGAAGACCTAAAATGTATTTTTGTTTTCTATTAAATCAGATGGGATTTATTACAAGCAGAGATCTTTCTCATGTTAGCAGGACCCCCAGATTGCACCAGAGTGGCTGTGCTGAGCCCTGATCAGGCTTCCATCACACCAGTAGAAGACCTGGAAACATTAGGATTAAAAAACATATATATTTCCCCCAAAAACAATTAAAACAACAAGACAAAAAACCCACAACAATGTGGTGTTATCTTTTGCTTTCCAAATGGTTAAAGGCAAAACAAAATGAAGCAAAAACACAAGCAAGAGGTCATCTTTTTTCCATTTCAGTCTGAAACGTTCAGCTCAGTTTTCAAAGCCCTTTTCATCCCCTGCTCGGCTCCAAGTTTCCGCCACAAGTCGTCATTTACGCTGATACACAAACCTTCTCGTTTTCTCCGGAAAAGTCCGCGTGGCTCACCCACACCCTCAGCTGGTTTCTCTCTCCACCGGGACTGTCTACTCTGCTGGTTCCGCTGTTCCTGCGAACTCTGCCCGCGCCCCTCCCTCCGGCACATGGGGACCTGGGTCCCGCGAGTGCCGCTCAGCCCGGGCGGGGCAGTGGCCCTTGCCCCTCTCGGCGCTGCCATCACTGTGGGTGCTTGATGGGTGGCGTTCAAATACCGCCACCTGGTCCTACTCCTTAGCTCTCTCCTGAACTGTGAACTCTGCGTGGTGGCAAAGAACAGGTCATCTTCAAGGGCGGGGGTGCCATCTTCTTCAGAGCAGGGTTTCTTTTTCCCTCCTATTTTTGCAAGTAGAAATAGGAGACAGCAGTGCTAAGCCCTGTCAAAAATGTTTTCAGTTTCTGTGCTCTTCAAAAGTATTTAGTATGCTACATGTCAATACATGTGTTATGTTGCTTTTTGGGCAAAATGTAATTCCTGATTATTGTGGAATATTTAAAAATATATGGGGAAAAAAAGCCAAAATATCACCTATAAACTACAATTTATGTTTACATTCTGTGTCGTATGCCTCTATGCCTTATTTGAAGGTTATCACACATGTGCAGCCTATGTATTCGTGGCTGTCTATTCATCTATTCATCTATTAGCTGAAACCAAGATGTTTTATTTAGACTTCCCTCTAAAAGTGTGGGTTTATATGCTACCTGATATGCTGTAACTTGTGTTTTGATTCAGTATCGTGGGCACGTGGCAGGACGTCACTCTCTAATCCTACTGCTACTGCGACATTATCACAAGGTCGTTGTTTAAACGCATGGAGTTTCCTCACAGGGAGCTATCACCATATATGAAACAGCCCTCCGTCGCTGGACACTTCGGGCATCCTGTGGCGCATCGCTGCCTCCGTGGGTTATCGTGAATCGCACCTCCCAGGTGCCTCCCCACCGTGCTGACCCCGGGCTTGGATGAGTGACGTGTGCGTTATTTCCCTCCTGCTGCTGTAGGAGATTACCACTAGTTCAGTGGCTTTGAGGAACCAGGTATATTATTTTACAGTTCTCAAGGTCAACGTCCAAAATTGCTCGAGGGGATAAAATCAAAATCTGGCAGAGCTGTGGCCCTCCTGGAGATTCTAGGGAGAACCCGTTCTCTGCATTTTCCATGGCTGAAAGACTTAAACATTAAGACGAGACACCATAAATGTCCTAAAAGAAAACATTGGAGAACCATTCTCTGACATAAATCTTAGCGATGCTCTGCTAGGGCAGTCTACCCAGGTAATAGAAATAAAAGCAAAAATAAACAAATAGGACCTAATTAAACTTATAAGCTTTTGCACAGCAAAGGAAACCATAAGCAAAACAAAATGACAACCTATGGAATGGCAGGAAATAGTTGCAAATGATGTGACTGACAGTGGCTTAATTTCTAGAATATATAAACAGCTCATACAACTTAATAACAAAAAAACAAACAACCCAATCCAAAAATGGGCCAAAGATGTAAACAAGCAATTCTCCAGTGAACACATACAAATGGCCAAAAGGCACCTGAAAAAATGCCCAGTATCACTAATTATCAGAGAAATGCAAATCAAAACTACAGTGAGGTATCACCTCACACCAGTCAGAATGGCCATCATTCAAAAGTCCACAAACGATAAATGCTGGTGAGGGTGTGGAGAAAAGGGGACCCTCCTACACTGCTGGTGGGAATGCAGTTTGGTGCAGCCACTGTGGAAAACAGTATGGAGGTTCCTCAAAAGACTAGGAATAGACTTACCGTATGACCCAGGAATCCCGCTCCTGGGCATTTATCCAGAAGGAACCCTACTTCAGGATGACACCTGCACCCCAGTGTTCATAGCAGCACTATTTACAATAGCCAAGACATGGAAACAGCCTAAATGTCCATCAACAGATGACTTGATAAAGAAGATGTGGTGTATTCATACAATGGAATACTATTCAGCCATAAAAACCAACAACATAACGCCATTTGCAGCAACATGGATGTTCCTGGAGATTGTCATTCTAAGTGAGATAAGCCAAAAAGAGAAAGAAAAAATACCATATGATACCACTCATACGTGGAATCTAAAAAAAAAAAGACACAAATGAATTTATCTACAAAAAAAAAACAAACTCATAGACATGGTAGACAACTCATGGTTACCAGGTGGGAAAGGGGGTGGGAAGGGATAAACTGGGAGTTCCAGATTTGCAGACCCTAACTACTACATATAAAATAGGTAAACAAGATCCTACTGCAGAGCACAGGGAACTGCATTCACTATCTTGCAATAGACTATAATGAAAAAGCGTATGAAAAGGAACATATGTATGCACATGTATGACTGAAACGTTATCCTGTACACCTCAAATTGACACATTGTAAACTGATTAGGCTTCAATTTAAAAAACAGTTTTTTGAGTTATAATAAAAAAATAATTCTCTATGTTTTCCAGCCTCCGGAGGCGGCGTGCACTCCCTGGCCCATGGCTACGTCACCCCAGCCTTGCTTTGGTTACTGTGTCTGCTCTGACTCCAGCCCTCCTTCCTCCTCTTGTAAGGACCCTTGTGATTACATCAGGAGCAGCCAGAATGTCCAGGAATGAGCTCACCATTTCAAGACCCCTAACTTAATCACATCTGTAAAGTCCCTTCTGCCTTGCACGATAACAAATTCACAGGTCTTCGGGGATTAGTATGTAGATGTCTTTGGGGGCCACTGTTTTGCTGACGGTGAATTTCTTCGGTCAATGGGACATCAGCAAATGCAAGGCAAGCTCAAGGCAGACAGGCAATCGAGCTGGCGGACTTTGCCTCTTGGAACCTCGGTGGCACCACATACAAGATCTTTCCGATGGAGACACCATTTGGATACAAACCAGCGCGCCCAAGGCCTTAGCCGACAGCTGGGCCTCCGAGTGGCACTGTCTCGGATTCGACAGCCCTAACCACGTCGCCACATAGCCACAGAAACAGTCCCCAGGGAAGGCCAGCAGGCAGCTGCTTGGCCCAGTTAAGTCCAACTCCTGCAGAAGAATTCTGAATAAATAAATCATAGTTTTGAGATACAGTGTCTGGGGTTATCTGTGATGCAGCAATATAGAACTTGAAGTTTCAAACAAAATTATGATGAACAGCAGTGCGTGTACATCTTTGGGGAACATGTGAATCAGGCGAGAGCCTGAAGGACTAAACAGGCCCAAAAGGCCGCCCCTCCAGGGGCGGGGGGTCCAGCCCTCCGTAGGTGCAATTGTTTCCTTCTGTTAAGAAGGTCCTCAGAGTAACTTTCAAGCCCAACTAAGTTGGTGACAACGCACTCTGCTGGGATGTGCTGACCTGGGCGCGACTGAACGAGTTATTCCACGTCTTCGAGCCTTCATTTTCTCAGCAAATGGGGTTTTATCAGTAAAATGGGGACGGGAAATAAGTAGAAATGCTGCTGCTCTTTCCCTTGGGACTGCTCCATCATCCCACAGAAGAGTCTCTCCTCACTGTGTCCTCCACGCTGTGGAGCGCCGTGACCGGGGAAGCCCCTCCCCGGGCGTCACTGGGCGCCTGGACGCACCAGCCGGAGGATGGGCTCTGTCAGCGCGTGCTGGGAACTGTGTGGGCTCGGCCAGTCGCAGCCTCTCTCTCAGCCTTGGTTTCTCTTCCTGGCTTTGTCCTCCGCCAGACCTCTTGGTTTCCCACCTGGAAGAGTTGTGTTAAGCACCGAATGGGCGGACGCACGTTGAGCCCCTGGCAGAGTGGCCCTGGAGGTCCTTCTCAGCCTCCCCCACTGCACACGCGCTCCCCCCTCCCACCGCCCCACGGACCCCCGAGCCCTGCTGTGTCTAATTGGTTGAATGCTTTATAATACGTTTGGTTGCTATTTCTTGTTCCATTGTGCTGGCCAGAACCTCCAGGACGAGGCTGAACAGGGGAGAACAGATACCCCTTTGCTTTCAACCTATTTGTGTCTTTGGACTGAAATTGTGTGTCTCAGAGACAGTATATGGTTGGATTCACATACAATTCTAACAATCCCTGACTTGCGACAAGGGTACTTACTATGAATGTGATTGTTGATATGGTTGGATTTATATGTGTTATTTTGCAATTTGTTTTCAGTATGCCTCCTGTATTTTTTAATTCCTCCTTACTCCTTTCTTTCTTATTACACAAATCATTTTGTACAGTGAGAAGGGAAAGAGGTGGGGACAGTAGGCGTTCTCATTACTCCACATGGGACAGCAACACGTTAAATAGTTTCTTTTCCTTTCATTATTCAACCTTGGAAGGAAAGAGACAGGGAATGGGCACCCTGGAGACAGAGGGTGAACCCAAAGACGACGAGGAAGAGCGCGGGGGTTAGCCCGCCAGGAAGTTCTGGTCATTAGGGAAAAGCGAGTGACTCAACATTTCAAACACTGATAATATCAAAAACACCTACGACGACAGATGAGATGAATGACAACAGCAAAACTCCTGACCCAAGCGTGTGCGCCGTGAGTGCGTTCACAGCCAAAAGTGGACGGACGGCGCAGTCAGCCCCACCTCCTCCAGGAAGTTCTCCCGAATGAGCCAGCGTTTAGTCACCTCTCCTGCATTGTGGACTCCACGTACGATGTAGCCTCTGTTCCAAGCAATTCAGTTAATGACTTCTATTTTTGTACCTGCGTATACTTGCTATTGTGAATTATTTACAATTGCTTCACACGTGTGACTCTTATCTTGGAGCAGAAAACCCCTGAGAAAAAAGCCCATGTCTTGGCTTTTCTTCTAATGTTGATTAAGCCTTCTCCAAACTTTCCCACCCATAGTTCAGGGAAATGACAGAATATTCTGGAACTTCATGTGTCCTGAACAGCCTTTAACTCTACCAAAGAGCACACTGGGATGCAAACACTGAAGAACTGACAACAGACCATTTTACTTCAGACACACATACTCTTCAAAGTTCCCTTTAAGTTCTTGTCTAACCAGTACGAACTTACCCACCGGGAACCTAGTTGAACCATGCATGGAGGAATGAGCGTGCCACCATAGAATCTAGCAGAATGCTGTTTCTGTGGTCCCTGTCACAGTCGCAGTCTGTATGTGGGCACTGTTTCAGGGGATTGCAAGGCGTTCCTCAAACGCAGAACCACACTGAGCCAAGGCAGGAGGACTGTGTTCTCTTTCTTTCTTGCAGAATTCACCCTGGATGTAGATGTTTTCCTTCTCTGATAGTTTGAAAATGAGGAAAGGGCTAAGGTCAGGTTTAAAAAATATATAGTGTGAACCTTGGGCCACTTGCCTGAGAATCAGCTGGGACACATTTTAAAAATCAGGTTCCTGACCCTTCACGAGAGCCGAAGATTCAGAATGTGCACAAATGTGGCCAAGAATCTGCATTTAAACAGGCTGCCCAGGGAGCGTTACAGATCCTACTGTTTGAAAGCCCTAGTTTTATTTTTAATCATAGCTTGATTTCCTGAGAACCTGCCTTCCTTCCATCCCCCTCTCCCTCCTCCTTGGTCCATGATCACCTCCCATCCATTCACTAAGGCTTGTTTCTGTTTCATTTTTATTTTTGATACATGATGTGCTGCTAAGACAGGGTCACAGTTCCGAAGCTTGTCTTGCACCAGACTCATCCCTGAAGCTTAGTAAGTAACGCCCGGGCCCCAGCCCAGACCCACTGAGCCGCACTCAACAGGGCGAAGGCTGGGGCAGACACTTCTTCAAACATCGAACGGGTGACTCAGTAGTTGGCACAGAGAAACTGTGCCTTAACAGGGGGCCGCGACCCCCATCTGGGAGACCATCACCGTCTTCCCGTCCCCGGCGTCCCGGGTGGTGGTGGCTCCCTGGCCCTGGGTGTCCCAGGTGTGCACTGCAGAGCACGTGGGGCAGCTGTGTCTGGGCTCCACACGCCCCTCCCAGCATGGACCCGCTGCCCTCTGCGGGCAAGTCAGTGTCTCCGGCAATCCCAGCCGACGGCCATCCTTCCTGGAGCCTCCAGTGGCCAGTCCAGGAGAAGCGCATTTGCCGAAACTTCCAGAGGCAGTAATAAAAGTTTCCAGTTCACTCAGGAGATAATTATTTCTGGGACTTTTCACAGAACATTCTACATCTCCCGCGCAGCCTCGGATTCCCAGTTCTGCTCCTCTGCTGAGAGGGTGGACAGCACGCCGGCCCTGAGCTTCCCTTGGCCTAAAGGAATCTCTTATCATCTAGATGGCCCCTGCGTGGAGCAGGACGAGGCCCCTCATTGTTGACGTGGTCCCAGTGCAGGTGTCAGAGGCACCCGGCGTCTGCTCGTTCATCTCGGCAGACGCCCCCTGGCCGTGCCAGGAGGATCTCTTACAATCCAGCTGTAGGAACACAGGCAAATCCCCAGCATCACCGGTAAATAAGCAAAGTAAACAACAGCTGTAAACCAGGGTCTCGCCTGGGAGGTCCTAGTGGAAACAGCTCCATATCCAGGCAGCCCAGGCCCCGCGAAGGTGGCCTGGGTCTCCACATGCACCGTAAGCACTTCGGGGAATTTAACAGCACTGCTCTCTGTTTTGACTTTTGGGGCTGGCGAGGAATTTGGCTAAAGGTTTTTAGAGAGAACAAAAGGCATGGCCCCTAGTCAGGGACCTCCTGTATTTTGCATTTTTGCTGGCTGAGGTCAGTCCACGAACTGCAGAGCTGTTTTAAAATGTAATCATAACTACAAAGGTAGGCTCTGGAATTTTTGCATTGTTTGGCATTTAGTGATTAAAGCTGACAGTCGTTGGGCAGAACCGGAGTTTCAGAATTGATAGACCTCGACTAATCCCAGCCATAAAAATGGTCACAAATGAATGCTGTGACAGGTTTTGAACCAAGAAAAATCATCACTGAGCTCACCAGAAAAGATTAAGAGACTGTCAAGTCAAAAAATTATTGGCTCCATTTACACTTGCTTTGGGGAGTGAACGCTGCTTTATCCATTTGTACTGGCTCAGTCTCCTCTTTCATGTGTCTTGTTATAATAATTTCCAAAGTCATAAACAAAGAAAATAAGACATCACCTCAGATAAAACGGCACAGGACTTAATATAAAACATTAGCCGCGGCACAGCCTGGCCTCCGAGAACAAAGGAGTTTAAAATTCATCCTACTTTGCAGTGTTAGAACACTTCGCATTAAATCTAGATGTTAATCCTGATTACATTGTTACACATTCCACAGTTCCCATGCCGTCAGCGCGAGGACTTTATTATTTATGTAACTTCGAGAGCTGACGCAGAGTGAGTGCATCTGATCGCAATGTATATGGCACGGGGGGGAAATCATCAGTAGGTTTCAGGGGAGAGAAAAAGGCCATTTTAATTCTGTTGCAAGACTATTGATTAGTAACAGATGTTGCTTTTCTGATTGAATTATTTTTGATTCATTTTTTTTAAAAAATATAGATCTGTCAAAGTATTTTAAGTCATCTAGAGATAGAGGTTATTTAAACAAGATTCTTTTATTTCTCTTTCTAGGGAGAGCTTCCACCTTCCTGTGCTGCAGGTTACTGGGGGGTGTAATTTAGAGTGACATTTGCTGGAATATATAGGAGTGCCAGTTTCCCTGGGGGACGGGGGCCCTGGTCCAAAGAGGAAACAGTTGGGTCCATTCTGGTGTCAGGGGTCTTTGAGCAGCAGTGAGCTACAGAAGTCTTAGACGGGCATAGCATAGCGCCTTCCCAGGCTTAATCAAGAATTCGAGAGTTCAACCAACAGGGTTTCCGGGGAGCAAATGCTCTTCCTTCCACGGCAGGGACTCTTTCTGAGAAAAATCTCCTTCACTTAGCTTGGCCCCAGCATAGCTGATGCTCTATTCTATTTGCATGGGACGCTAAGCTCGAGAGGGAGCTGGGGAGCCCAACTCTGAAATTAGAAGCAAGCTTCCCATGACGGAGCTGGTGAACTTCCAACTGGAGGTGTGTCTTCTGGCCAAAAGAATGAATAGGCAGCCTCCCTCTTGTTTTCCAAATGTAGGTCTTTAGGTCCTCCATTCTTTTATATATATATATATATATTCTTTTTTCCATGTTTTAATACAATTTAAAAATTTTTAAACTAGATTTATTATTTTATTTTATTTATTTTGGGGGAGATTACGTTTACTTTTTCATTTGTCTTACTTGCAGAGGAGGTGCTGAGGATTCGACCCAGGACCTCATGCATGCTGAGCACGTGCTCCACCACTTAAGCTACACCCTCCCATCCAGGTCTTCTGTTCTTGCTGCCCTAAAAACTTCCAACGCAGACGGGAGGTGAGCAGAGCAAAAAAACTTGGAAGAAGAACATCAAGTCTTAAATAATATATCTGAAGAGAACAACGCAAGGGGAAGTAAGACTGTCATTTTCTGTGTCTCTGTGGCACAGATTGCACAGCTGGGGTTCTTGTAGAATTAAAACAGAAAACAATAAGGAGTTAAAATATAAAGATGAGGACGTACCAGATAAAACCTGGCTCCTGGGCGCCTCTGGGAAATGACACGGAGCATCTCAGCTCCGGGCTGGCTTCCCCACCGAGCACCATGGGTAAGGCCTCGTGGATCCCAGCGCGAGGAAGGAGCCTGTCCTTGGCTTCTCTGCCGCTCCCTTCCCACCTCCTCCCCCAGGCTCAGCCTCCTGTTGTGAATCACAACCTGGGGCGTCCAGACCCCAGGGATTTCAGCCACTGCTCCGTCCTTCCGCGAAGGCAGATTAAACCCACCTGTTTGCTCCTCTTTGAGGTGAGTTCCCTGCTGAGTGTATTCAAAACTAAGCTATTTTCCCTTCAGACTGTGAATTTCTGATTCAGAATCCAGATACGTGATTTCATTTTTTTTCCCTAAAATGTGAGTTTTCCTAATGGCTGCCTTACTATTGACAATATAATATAGTCCCACATAGTCCCTGTATTCAGTTTCTTAGCTATGATGTTCAGAAAACGATTGATATAATCCATGCAAATACAATTTAAGAAAAACACGACTCTTACAATTTATTCCTAGAGGAACTTGTGTCCTGGATCAGTGCAGGCAATAGTGGAAAGTCGATTTGGGGGAAAGCAAATGAATGGATGAGAGGTGAAGAGCTCCTGGCTTCTGGTCTGCATTTTCTGTTAATAAGAAGATGGATTGGTTCCAAAGTAGTACACACAAACTTTGTCAGTGAAATTGATGAAAGGCACCAAGGCCCAGCATTGGAACTGGGGGCGGGAACCGCACGTGAGGTGCGTCCACTGGTTCTCTGGGATGACTGGCCAATGCCTTTCCTGTTTCAAAGCAATAATTCAGCCCAAATGCACTAATAACTCATTTTTTTCTTTTTTTTTTAATTGAAGTATAGTCAGTTACACTGTGTCAGTTTCTTGTTCCACAGCATCATGTCCCAGTCATGCATGTACACACATATATTCATTTTCATGTTCTTTTTCATTAAAGGTTATTAAAAGATATTGAATATAGTTCCCTGTGCTATATAGAAGAAATTTTTTTGATCTATTTTTATATATAATGGCTAACATTTGCAAATCTTAAACTCCCAAATGTACACCTTCCCGCCCCCTTTTCCCCTGGTAACCATAAGATGTTCACTATGTCTGTGAGTCTGCTTGTTTTGTAAATCAGGTCATTAGTGTCCTCTTTTTTTTTTTCTTTTCCTATTTTTTTAGATTCTACGTATGAGCGATCTCATATGGCATTTTTCTTTCTCTTCCTGGCTTACTTCATTTAGAATGACGATCTCCAGGTCCATTCACGTTGCTGCAGATGGCATTATTTTATTCTCTTTATGGCTGAGTAGTGTTCCATTGTATGCATATACCACAACCATGACTCATTTCTCAGAGGCAGGAAATCAGAAAACACCCCGTGTGAAATGCAGCAGCCCACACAAGCGCCTGCGCTGGCTCAGGACTGGGCAAGGAGTAGGGTTTTGCAGACCGACTCACACAAGCCCAGCGCTGTCTCTAATCAGAACACCCAACGGAGGGCAGTTGCCTTGGGCATCGAGGAGAAACGCGTCAGCAAGCGAGACCCAGCGGAGACAAGGGATGGCTGACGGCGGTCCCCATCCATGGGCCAGAGCGCCTTCCAGAGCGCCGGGACTTCATCCTGCGCAGGAAAGTGAAGGTGACTTGCCAACTGGGACAGGCTTTGCGGACCCGTGGGGGTTTGGCGTTGGCTCCTGTTGACTGTAATCAGACTCCCGGTGCATGTCAGGCATTTGTGCTTCTCCCCAGTCATACTGATCCAAGTCTGGCTGGAGATAATTGGACCTCAGCCTTCAATCCGGGGTGCCTAGTGCAGACTGACAGGCTGGAAATGATCCTTATGGCCACCCTTTTGTAGTCAACAGTGCCGACAAAGGTCACTTTTCTCCCCTCCTGAAACGTATTCATATGATATAACCTCAAGGTATTAATTTCTTTATTTGGATTCTGTCCTAGAACAGGAGTACCACTGGTTTGAATGTCTGGGATTTGAAGACTGTTAGCATGACCCCCACGATGGGAGGGGCACCCACAGGCAGGGACTGTGTCCTCAGAGACGAGACGGAGCTGACGCTGGCGGCCTGGGAGGAAGCACTTCCCAGGTGTGGGTCACAAGCCAAACGGCACAGCCTCAGGACTGCACGCAATTATTATTAAAAATTGAGAGTATTTACAAGGAAAAAGGCAGTAGTGTAGATGGGACGGGGCATAGGCTTATGAGGTAAACAAGGGCTAGGGCACACAATCAGAGCGAGGTCAATTCAACCTCAAGTTCAGAGACACCAGACTAGGACGAAGGCACTAGGACTGTGGAGACAACTGAGATGAGAGTGAAATTTTGAAACATTTGCCTCAAAAAGAGGGTTCCTTAAGAACACCATTGAAGTGGCCCGATTCAGAGATTTGACAGCTGGTTGTGAGATTAGCAGGTTGACCTGGTTTTTAGTTCCTGTGTTTGGGGAGGAAGAATTTATAGATAAGAAGGAGTGGGGTGGTGGTCCATGTAAAACCTAACATTATAGAGTTATTGCTGAAAAAGGCTTAGGAAAGACTCGTGACCTTCCCAGGGTGACAGGTTCCCCAAAAGACTTGGAGGCGACAGAAAATTCCTCCTGTCCACTCCTGGATCTAAGCTGGACACTATGGCTGTGGCATGTTTAAGACCAACTAACAATAAAAAAAACGACTCCAGAATTTAAGATAACAGAACAAAATGTGCTAAGTGGATGGGAAGTCCCTAATTTGGCTGAGTTGATGGGGCCTGGCCCCTCCTGCACTGGCTGGCTGGGCTTTGCACAGGCTCCTTGACCCCTAAAGTCTCCTCTGAACTGAGCAGTCATACCCACCTCAAAAGACTGTTGAGACCGTCAGATGATTTCATGTGTGAAAATGAAGTCGCAAGTGCACGGCAAATGGAAAGTAGTATTGTCCTAATCTGTAATCACTAAATCATGAGTCAGAACAAGAAATCATTACTTCCTCCGCTGTCACTTCAGCTCCAGTGGGGAGCCAGGAGGTGACACACTTCAGTCCAAGCACGTGGGGCGGAAGGAGTGAGGGCCTGGTCCTCCTCTGGGCCATCCTGTTTAGCAAAAAGGGACTGAAGACCAGAAAAGGATGAGCACAGAGTAACCAGAACAAAGTCAGCACATAATATTTAAAATAAAGCAGAGAAGAAAATTCCAGACAGAAGTTACCTGGACCTAGTGTGAAAAAGCTGAAATGTGGGGAGTTCGTCGCTAAGATGGCGCATACGTGGTTCGCGCAACCTCTGCTGTGTTCTATTAGAAGTCCTAGGTGAAAAGAGAAATTGCTAGTTCTCCATAATCATTACACTTTCTATCAGCTGATTTCTCAAAATTAAAGATTAAATTCCAGTTTACTTTTCAAAAAATGTTTATACATATTACTTTGGTTGTTGTACATAATTGTCAAGGGTATTAATTCATTTTGTTAGTTAAAGACCATCCACCTCCATTTAATCATACATTTTCATCAGTTAAAGACACTGTCTTTAAATCTCTGCAAGCATTTACAGAAGTGTTGGATTCATAACAAGGTTCAGTTGATATTTTCATGCATTTGCTTATTTTTCAGTCTTTGCCACTAAACTGGGAGTACTTTGAAGAAAAAATATTAAAAATGTAACTGTATTTTTATATTCCAAAACATAAGATGGTAACCAGTAGACACAATGAATATTAAGTGATATCATATGATATATGTCTTTGTCTGTCTGACTTACTTCACTTAATATGAGAATCTCCAGGTCCATCCATGTTGCTGCAAATGCATTATTTTATTCTTTTTTATGGCTGAGTAGTATTCCATTGTATAAATGCACCACAGCTTCTTTATCCAGTCACTGTCGATGGACATTTAGGTTGTTCCATGTCTTGGCTGTTGTAAATATTGCTGTTGTGAACACTGAGGTGCAGGTGTCTTTTAGGATTAGAGTTTTCTCTGGATATATGCCCAGGAATGGGATTGCTGGATCATACGGTAAGTCTGTTTTTAGTTTCTTAAGGAATCTCCATACTGTCCTCCATAATGGCTGCACCAAACTATGTTCCCACCAACAGTGTAGGAGGGTTCTCTTTCCTCCACACCCTGTCCAGCTTTTATTATTTGTAAACTTTTAAATGATGGGCATTCTGACCAGTGTGAGGTCACACCTCCGTGTAGCTTTGATTTGCATTTCTCTGATAATTAGTGATACTGAGCATCTTTTCATGTGCCTGTTGGCCGTCGGGAGTCTTCTTTGGAAAAATGTATGGTTTCTTTTCTAATGTTGAGTTTCAAGAGATATTTCTATATTCAACGTGCAAATCCCCTGTTGGCTCCATCCTGTAGTTTCTCTTCCCATCCTCTGAATAAGGCCGTCCACAGAGCAAACCATTTTCATCTTGCTGAAGTCCAGGTTATCGTTTTTTCTTTTTCAGTCCTGCTTTGGTGTCATTAGAGATCCCTTGCATGGAGACAATCATAGTTCTTCACACCCGCAGCACAAGACAGAACAGGCTTCGGTTTTCGCTTTTCTTTTCTTCCAATGACAAGGGAACCAGCAGGCGCCACGTGGGCACCAGTGCAGCTTTTGCTGTTTGGTTAAGTGGAAAGGGGTGTGGGTTTGGTTTTAGGGAGGGGATCACGTGCTAAAGGGATGTTATAAGTGGGATTTATATGACTCGTGCAGTGAAGGGTTCTAAACCACTGCCCTCACTCTGGGAAGATTCTAAAGTCAGATGAAGAGGTTTAAAGTGCTTTAATTTTATTCAAAGCAAAAATATAACAATTACAGTTCTTCTAAATAGTAATGAATGATCCTTAAGGGGCTGAAAATAAGTTATCTCCTTGTACCAGTACAGGAAATTTAATTTAATTCTTCCTCTCATTTTTCACAAATTTAAATATATAAATAAAATTTCTCAATACTGCTTTATTGTTTTCTTAAGAGTGTCAGTTTACCCCCTCTTGGGCATATATCCAGAGAAAACTCTAATTTGAAAAGATCCATGCAACCCCAGTGTTCATAGCAGCATTATTTACAACAGCCAAGACATGGAAGCACCTAAATGTCCATCTACAGATAACTGGATAAAGAAGTGTGGTATATATATGAACAATGGAATACTACTCAACCTTAAAAAAGAATGAAATAATGTCATTTGCAGCAACATGGATGGGCCTAGAGATTATGATGCTAATTGAAGTAAGTGAGACAAAAAGACAACTACCATATGATATCACATATGTTGAATCTAAAAAATGATGCAAGTGAACTTACTTACGAAACAGAAGCAGATTCACAGACATAGAAAACAAACTTATGGTACCAAAGGGGAAAGAGGGAGAGGGATAAATTAGGAGTTTGGGATTAGTAGATACAAACTACTGTATATAAAATAGATAAACAACAAGGTCCTGCTGTACAGCACAGGGAACTTTAATCAGTAGCTTGTAATAACCTATAATGAAGAGGATATATATGTATGTATGACTGAACCACTATGCTGAACACCAGAAACTAACACAACATTGTAAATCAACTAGACTTCAGTCTGAAAAAGAGTGTAGATTTAATATTGCTTCCATATGATCAAAAGGAAAGCACGGTGCCTCTCGGTTAGCCTGCACAGCTGTTCAGACCTCGCCGGCTGCCGCCCCCTCACCCCTCTGACCACACTGAGCCCTGATCCCAGGCGAACAAGCCCCTGAGAGAAGACAGCGTCCCCGAGCTCACCTGGGACCCAAAGTAAATGTCACTCTCTAACTGGGAACTTTTTAAGCTATGTTTCTCTGTACAAACATCAGTCTGCATGAGCTACAGCACGTTCACAGGGAGAGAGAGGAAGAAAGAAAGCAGCTTTAGCATCCACCTGCTTCTAACATGAAGGCAGCTTCATTTAGCAGAAAGCTGAGCTCTGGCATAATTAACGTTCTGCAGTTACTAGAGATTGCCAGCTAGCTGAAACTCATTTGGGGACCTTGGCTGAAGTCCATATCCCAGAAAGATTTACATAAAATAACATTAAAAGATCATCCTGCAATTATAATCTGATTTCTTTCTCAGTTCTCTATAAAATGCTGGTTTTGTTTTTTCAGTTCTGTATTTCCTATTTACATACAGAAATTAAAAAGTATGATTTTGTCCATCTATGTGATTCCTGATAGGGTAATTGACCTGTGTTCTCATAAGTCAGCCCCATTTGATAGCAGAACATTGTATCTTCATCCTCAAACTCTGTGTTAGGCCGAAGTCATCTTGCCTGACGACTCTCTGTGACGAATGTCATCTCTTCCAACAAAGAAAGATCACGGGACGTTTCATCAGAGTTGTTCTGGTAACGGGAACAGGGAGCATAACCCTCTTGAAGATCCCCCCCCACCTCGGGTTTTCTACTGTGCTTGTTTCTAAAAATACAGCTGCACTTTCTTGTAAAATACAAATGCATTTTGCTTTCTCACTTACTCGCCATGTTTTATCGGTGCCGTTTTCAGGCCTGAAAGTCGGAGTGACGAGTCCCAGGAGAACCGAAGGCCACCGTGGAGATGAAGGTGACACCTGTGAGTGTGCCAGAGAGTCCACACTGAACACAGAAGCTCCTGGCTCCCGAGGGAAGCATCCTTTCCCAGAGAGACACGGAAGGCCAGGTGACCCCAGGAGCTGTTTGGAGGCTGCAAATCGTACTCATTCTGTCACCAGACTGGAGTGTGGGTGGATTTGGGGGCGGGGGTGGCCAAACCAGCTTTCCTGTCTGCCTCTGTCTTTTGCATGAATTTATCGTCAATTGTTTAAAAGGCAAAAGCCGCACAAGCCCAGAGATCAGCTAGGACACGGTCTCTCCACGTGGTTTTGTTCACGAAACTCACCACCTGAGTCCCGGGGCTCTGTCCCTGTGGTCCTGAGCGTCACACATGTGCACGGCCAACTTGGAATCCAGCTTATGGACTTCATCCTGCGGTGTCATTGAATTTTGCTACTTTTAATAGTTAGAGTGATAATAATTATTGTTTTCATCACAGCTTCTGAGCACAGGCGTAAGCCAGGCTCTGTACTGAGGGTTAACGGACCCTCACCCCTTCCAGTCCTCTGACAAAATGAGGTACATTCAAGTGTTACTCAGCATCTGTAGGGCAGGAACAAACTGTCACCGGCCTGTGTACCCTGCTTTTGGGGACAGGTGGGCCCTGATCTTACCTGTGTGTCCCTGTCCAAAGCCAGGCCTCTTAGCCGCCGTGTCATTCCGCTTTGTCGCTAGTTGTGTAAGGGGCTTCGCGTACAGTGAAATGAAATCGTTTGAAGACATTCCAGCCCTGGTGTTCCCACACGCAGCTCTTCTTGTCCGTGCAGAAGACACCTCTTCTCACGGCCGTTTGCTCCCCACAGGAGCCATTCTGAATGGGGCGTGAATCTTCCCTGCCTCCCTGCTCCCCACCGAAGACCAGGTGGACGGTCGGCCCGAGCGGAAGTGCTTCCCTTTGCTCAGAAGTTTTGATTCACTCGGTGTTTCGGGGTAACTTGTAGGCCACGATGCAAACTTTCTCAAGACAAAGCTAAATGAACATTTTTGATTGAATATGAAGTGTTGTTAGCTTTTGGTTGACAGCCTGCCGTGAAAACATTGTTGAGCTCCTTTTTCTCAGGAGGAAGTGCAGAGAGTGACGGCCCGATGCAGGAGGCAGACCACACCGCGCACAGAGCAGGTGTCCCGTGGAGACACGGACCCTCCACCACGGTCGACCTCACCGTGACGCCATTGCAAAGGTCAAACCAATTCCAGCGCGGAAGCAGATTACCACAAACGAACTGAATGGCTTCTCACCTCACCATCACCTTGGAAAAAAGATCTAAACTCTCCTCCAAATGTAAATAAAAAATAGGAGACATTCTTCACACACAAGAACCATTTCTTAATGGAACTCAGGGTTCACTCTGGGGGCGAGCCCGTGGGAGAAGCAGCGGCCCATGGTCACCTTCAAGGGGGTGTCTCTAAAGGCAACGACCAGTGAACGCTCTGCAGTGATGGAGGCATTCGGTACCCCGACGACGGGAATCGCTAACCCACGTGGGCACCGAGCACTTGAACTGTGGCTAGTGTGACTGAGAAACTGACCGTTTTATTTCATTTAATTTGGGGGGCTGTGGTAATTAGGTCTGTTTACTTATTTATTTTTAAGTGGAGGTGCTGGGGATTGAACCCAAGACCTCGGGCCTGCTAAGCGTGTGCTCTACCTCTGAGCTCTACCCTCCCCGTTTCACTTAATTTTAATGGTCACATAAAATGGCTCCTGCCTACCCTCCTGGACAGCGTAGCTTTGACACGTAAACACTTGGCTGACGAAAGTCTGGGAACTTTACTGGTCACTCCTGCACCCTCAGCTGTGTGCATCCGTGCGTCCCCTCCTGGGGACTTCTGATAGAGCCTCCCAGCTGAGTGGCGGGCCCTGGCCTGCTCTCCAGACCAGCAGGGGCTGAGGACCCCCTCCCACGCCAGTCCTCTGACCTCCGAAAGGCCTGGCCCCCCAGGGCCCGGAGCTGGTGTCGGCCAGCAAAGGGCAGCAACCACAAATTAAAAAAAAAAGAATTCTTTAAAACACAATGAAAAGGAGAAGAAAGAGGGAAATCGTTCAACACAGAAACTGTCTGTGCCTCCTCTTCACGCAGGCTTATTTTTCCAATACCTCGCATGCCTCACATACTTCAGCACAGCTCCTGCACTGGGGGAGAAAGCAAAGAAAATAACAAAACTCAACATTTTATTAAGCAGATTGTCTGCACTGACGTGAAAAATTACATACTCTTTTTTTGTTTTGGAAAAAATATATATAACTTTTGTTTGTTTTGGGAAGCTTTTCGAGTCTGCTGCTTTGGCCAGACAGACCTTTGCCACATCACTCTCCTGGGTGGACGTCCAAGTTCAGGTGGCTCTGTGGGGCCTCTGCCCTGTGTCTCCTTCACAGGCTGGGACCGCAAAAGGGTTAAAAGAAGGACGATTTCTGGCAGACCTTTTAAAAATGATTTCACAGCACATATAAATTACAGTGCCGACAAAAAGTTTCAAATATGTGCCAGGTATCTTTTACTTTTCTCTTTAAAAATAATTTCTGCCTCTGTAAATGCCTCACTGGGTGAGTAGATATTTTTATTAATTTAAAAAGATCTCCAGGGCTAATTTTTTCCCATTATTTCAGGGTTTGGAGATAAGAGACTGAGTGGGCTCCTACAGGTCAAACTCATCAGGCAGGTGACTGTGTCCTCCCGTGAATTCTCATTGCCAACACTTTCACCAAAATGCGACTGTAGAGGCACTGAGGGGATTTTCAGATGATGAGTTTACTCCAGGGGGGTGTGAAGTCTTGGGAAACTGAAGCAGAACGTTTCACACCCTCACCCGTAATCACAGTTAATTTGTCTAGGAAATGTTATTGGAAAACACATGGCTCTCAGTAGATGCTGTGTTGTGCCAACGCTCGTGACCTTCATTCAAAAGCAATCCTTGACCTTCCTCCACAATTACCAGACAAATACAGTAAAATAAACATCGCCAGCGCACTGGAGCCTGTGTGTTTATCTGGAAGCGAACGGAACCGAGAGATCACACGTTTCAAGCTTAGTTCTGAGTTCTGGAAGCCCCGATCTCTGGAGCTGCCCCGTGTCGCTTCCCTTAGGAACCTGGGTGGCTGCGTGACGGCCCAGCGCTGCGTCCACCAGGAGCCTTCCCAGAGCAGCGGCAAGGACGCGGAGCGGGAGCCTGCAGACGCATGTCCTGCCCCTGATCCAGGGGGACGCACGGTGTGACTCTGTTCTGTGTCGCGGAGCCTCGTGCCCGCCAGCTGGTGGCCTGCTCAGGGCCGCCCGCGTGCTTACGCAGTGCGCTGTCAGAGCCGACCCGCCCCGAGACGGTGCGTGGCCATCGCTGCTGTCACCTGCCCCCCCGGCTTTTCTGCTCCTCGGGAGCTGTTTGGCGTCTTAGATCCAAACGCGCCCTTTTGTCTCTGGCTCCGAGGGAGCTGTAAAGCTTCGCGTCTTCACACTTCGTATTCGTCCCCCCACGGTTCTAAGTGATGGCTTCCCTGTGTCCTAACGACTTTTCTCTTCCTAGAACTATTTTCTCACGATTCAACTTACTGAAACAGACACAAAGCTAAGAGACAAAACCTTCCCACGCTCCAGCCGAGGAACGTCTCTCCCCGGCGGTGTGTGTCTATCTCAGGCCAGGAGCACCGCAGCTCAGCCCCCAGCTCTATTGCTACTTCAGATAAACCCGTCTTCTCTTAGGAGGACGTGAGCCTTCAGCAGCCCCGGTTCTCGGCGGACGCACGTTTCTTTCCAGGCCGTGTTCTGAGGAATTCCGCAGACGGCACAGTTGAGTGTTTAGCATCCTGTCAATTACAAACGTTTCACTCATTCATTCCCTCCCTTCAGCTGCTGTCTGACAGCGGCCGGGGTTAACTGAAACTGCCTATAGACTGTGACCTGTGACTGTGAGAAACGCAGAGGAGCGGTGGCTTCGGCTCCTCAGAGTGTCCGACTCTGACTGGGTCAGCCGCCCCCGACCCGGGCGAGGGCCTGACTCCTCCGCTGGCGGGGTTACCTCCTCCAGCCGCCTTGGAGGTCCTCGGTGCCCGTGAGAGGAACGGCCCCGCGTCGTCAGCCGTGTGGGAGGAGCAGCATGTGGCAGAGCTTTTGCGAGTCCTCGAGTCATTGGTTATGACAGACGCTGGCCCTTTTGCTAAGTTTAGAATCCCCTTAAGCATAGTGAGGTTCAAGTACCATTAACTCTTGGCAAAATCCTCCTTCCTAATTCAAAGAACAAAGGATTACTAAGGCTCGTAAAAAGGCTTCTCAAATTTCAAATAGCTTTTAAAAAAAACATTTAATGAGTTAAGAGTAATTGAATCAGAAACATATGGATTAAATTTTCCTTGAAATTCACAGGGGCTTAATATTAAGTGGAAGTCATTCAGCAGAACCCCCGAAGACTGGCCAAACCCAGGTTTTTAAAGATCAGCTAGTAATACTCCGTGACCCTTCGTCCTCCCCTGTCCTCCTTTGTCCCCGGAGTTCTGTGGGTTGGATGGTCCTGCGCTGACTGTATTGGTACCAGCGGATAACGCATCTGTCAGTGGAAGAGTCCAGCACGCCTGCTGCTTCGGTCTTCGTGGGCTTCATCTGCGTACTTACCTGAGAGTCACCTGGCTGTGTGATAACCTCATCCATCTAGAGCATGGTTTTTAAACTGTCTGTCCAGCATGAACTTTTTTGTAAACCCAATTGCATGTAGATTCACAATCTGGTGGGGGGTGGTGGTTCTAGTTCCCATCTGTGGCGGCTTTTCAGCACCCCTGTGGAACCTAGAACATAATTTACAAACCTTTGATCTAGCATCCAGCCAGGAATGGGGAAATACACAAAATAAAAGGGATGGGGAACCCCTAAGAAGCCAAAATGGGTGCCACAGAGCCCAGGAGACTCTTAGACAATTCCTTGTATCAGAACCTTTATATTCTCACTCACAAACGATCCTAGCAAGCTTTGATCATTTCTACAACCGCAGAAGATCGACAGCAACAACGTGGGAGACCTAAAAGGGTAGAAAAGATAGATGGGAAGGAAAGGGGGGAAAACACAAAATCTAGACAATTTTCAAAAAGCTTATTAACACACCTCTCACATTGGGCTTGGGAGAAGTAACCCACTACCACCACGAATGTTCGGAGGATCCGTGCCTCAAACGCAGGAAAACGTCCAGTGTGCAGAGTCAGACCTCGAGCCTCAAGGACGGCCGTGCTCAGAAGTGCTCAGGAGCCAGAGAAACAGCGACGTTCACGCTGCCTGGCCGCCGTTTGCGCAGCGTGTGCAGGGGGCACCGGACCTCTGCGGTCTCCTAGCAAACAGCAAGGACACGCCACCCCAGCCGAGCTGCCGGTCGCCACACCCCCAGCTCCCACACGGCTCCTTCTAGGGCAGGTTAGTACAAGACGCCTGGGGGTCTGGGCAGAGGGGCAGGAGCTGCGGGTCCCTGCGGGCTGATGAGGGCGGGAGCGCCCTGCTCCAGGCACCGGCCGCCCACAGACGGCACGCGGAACGCAGCTACATCCGTGTTCCAGACACACCGAGTTCTTTTTGGAAATGTGGCAGCAATGTGTTAGGCGTAGCCCGAGCTGGACACAGATGTGAGAGAGTAACATAGAAAGTGTGGATCCAGGAAGAAACACTGAATTCCCTTAGGGGAGAAAAAAAGGTTGTGTTATCTTGGCGCGAAATCCAACCTAGGTGGAGCCTTCAAAGGCCTGTGGAAATTACTAACAGTAATATTTTGGAATTCTACAGATTAAACTCCAGAATGTTGTCATACAGCCTGTATCTTCCTTCATGAGTCCTAGGGCAGGACTCCTGTTGGAAAAAGACAGAAAAGCAAACTCAAGTGCTCTTTAGGATTTCTTTATTTAGATGGGTGACAGTGAGCTCCCCGGCGCTCAGCTGAACATGCCTCCGTCTGTGGAAACAGTGGAATTCTGCTGACGAACTTCACCAAGACACCCTCTGTATTAGAGCTTCCAAGGTACTGAACATTCTGAAATTATTCACCCAGGGTCTGACCTTTTCCAACCGCCTAAAATTAAACCCAAAACAAAAACTAAAAACCCAGCTGGAGAAAAAAGGAAAAAAAAAAAATCACAAGGGTGCCGATGGAGGAGCAAGGCCACCTTCCTTGTCCAGAACTCGCTGTGCAGCAAACAGGGCTGCTCCAATGGATTTGAGCATTTTGCAAAATTAATGTCACTATCTCATTCCCTTAGAACCCTAACACCTATCAGAGAACGCTGCCAGTTTCCATCGGAGCACAACAAAGACCTCACTCCCCTTGAAGCCACGCCAGGAACCGCTCTCCTGACTTGAACGTCTGCACGGGCAGTGCTGCCAGACGGCGCAGTTCTGGAACCTCCCAGCTGAGCCCGGTTCCCCTGGATGGTGCGAGTGAGCCCCTCCCATGACGAAGCACATGCCGGAGCTTGAGGCACGATGACCCTCCGCCCTCCAGAGAGCTCGGCGTGAAGAACATGTTCTTTTGCTCCGGTGTACCCTCAGGTTGGCAATAACAGGCAACAAGCCGTGGCTCTGATGTCGAAAAGCAAAAAGTCAACGTGGGCCTCACACAGTACGAAAGAAAGGAAGCTCCAGAAATGGTTCCGAGGATGGATGTGCTGGTAAGGGGGGCGGGAGGTTTCGTGGCATTTAAGAGGAACCTGTTTCTTTTACTGTGTCTTTCAGGGCCAACAAGATCCAGAGGAGGATGCCAGCCACTCAGCGCAGGAGGTTTTCACACGAGCTGCTGGCCGGTCAGTCTCCCATGGCTTCTCGAACGTCCCCCCTGCTAGCTCTTTGGGATGTTCCTTCATAGTGACAGAGAATTTTCAAATAAAAAATACACAACCTTTTAAGAAATCGTGTTCAGTTGAATCTTTCTATAACAGAGAAATGCATGTTCTAATATTCTGAATGCTCCAATAACTTTTTTATGAGGAAACTGGAGAACAGTAAACTCAAGGAAAGCATGGGGTGAACGTCGGAGTCAGCGGGGGCGTGGGGAGCGGCACGTCTCCCCTGTGACAAGCGGGACGGAGCAGACTGCAGGCAGCAGGGGTCCTGACTCTCACAGACAAACGCTCCAGTTCCGGGCAGAAGTGGGTCCGTTCTGCGTTGGTGCCCCACCTGCAGACTGTTTTGCAGGCCCTCCCCACGCTGGAAAATCACTTAGCGTCACTCAGAACCAGAGCCAGAGCCCTGTGTGTGTGTGCGCACGCGTTTTTACTAAAGTCATGTGTGCTCATATTTAAAAATAAAATCATACTGAGCACTTAAGTTGAAAGCAAGAACACCCTGCTTCCTGCACCCCCACCCAGCTCCACTCCTGAAGGGGCAACCTCTGTTCACTTGGTTGGCAGTTCCTTCTGGCAGTTTCCTCCACGCATATAAAAATACGGATTTCTTGTCCTTCATTCCTGATTAATCAGTTTTACCCATTGCCTATTAACTTGCTGGAATGGTAGGTGAGATTTAACTGACCTAAGCTCCCAACACAGTCCTGGTTCTACTTTAACCCTCCATCAGCTGCCTTGTGACTTTAGATGACACGTGGCTGTCTTTTTCTAGTTCCTCTGAAGTCTGCCTGTGGGGCAGTTTCAGGAACCCCTGAGTCGCGTCACAACTGGACAGCAGATAACTCTGCACACATGAGCAGTAGGCAGTTCAGAGCAGCCCGGGCAGCCTGTCTGGACTCTGAATTGTAGAATCCCCGCGGCACGTGACTACTGGACGTAGGACACGCCACCGACCTTCAGCAAGTTTGCAAAAACAATGAGTTATTTTGTGCATGGAGAAGTCACAGGCCCCATCAAGCTGCCGGGGCAGGACAGTGTCATCTCCACTGGGTGCCGGGCCCGGGGCCAGATCCTGGGCCTCTGCCAGCACGGACGGCCAGAGGTGACCCGGGGACAGTGGGAAGTCTCAGCACCTCCCCTTTCCGCCGCGTCACCACGGGCGGCCTGTAGACAGCTCTTCGCCTCAGAACTTCCGTACTTACATTCTGGAGGCAAGAAAGAGAGGCCTCCTCCAGTTCTGCCTCACCTCAGCCGGTCGCTACAGGAGGTCTGGCTCTTCCCGGGACGCCTCGATTAGGTGACGGCATCCTGCACTCTGACCCTCGCGACATTTTCTGGTCCTTTCACCACGAGTCACGTGGAGCCGGTCGACTCTGCCTTCGTTGTCCATGTCACTGTCCCCTGAACCCACGTCGGTTTGTCTTTAACACGAGCACTGCGAAGAGCTTTCTGGGCAAAATTCTGCCGTCAATGGATTTTACGGCCTTGGGCTTGTCATGTAAGCTCTCTGAGGCTTAGTTTCTTTGTATTTAACGTGATTCTTAAAAAATTCTTAATTTTGTTGAAGTGTGGTCCATTTACAACGTTAGTTTCAGGTGTACAGGAAGGGGATTCAGTCACACATGTACATACGTACATACGTATTTATTTTCTCACTTTTTAAATGTCTGACAGCAACACATGCAATTGCAGAACAATAGAATCTTGAGAGTGGGAAAAGGTCTCAAAAATCTTGAAATTCCACCTCTTTCTAAATGTACATGCTCCTCTCCAGTACCCCTGGGATATGTCAGTCCAGGCGGGAGTCCTTGTTGTCAAAGGAATTAAAAACAGTATGTCAAGTGTGGTCTGACCTGAGCTGAGAACAGTGGGGCTGTTAACACCCCTGATCTTGAAAAGCCTACGTTTGCACGATATTCAGGTACGTTTTTTGGCTGCTGCATCACACTTTTGGCTCCTTCGGTACCTGTGGTCACAGAAAACCGCGAGAGTTAGACACACACACAGATTCTTTCTGCTTCACTCTGAACTTAATCTTCCCCTCCAAGTACAAGTGCTTGAGTTCTGTTTTCTAAATTGTTTGTTTTCTTCATTATTGTTTTCCTCTTGTCAAACAAGTAATTCAGGCTCATTGCCGGAAAAAAAGCCTGAAATGTACAAATATGAAGTGAAAATCAACTTGCAGATAAACCCGACTGTATACAAAATAAACAAGCAAAAAGGTCCTGCTGCACAGCACAGGGAACTAGATGCAAAAGCTTGTACTGACCTGTAATGAAAAAGAACACGGAAAGGAAGACGTGTGTGCACGTAGGGCTGAAACGTGATGCTGTGCACCAGAAACTGACACAACATTGTGAACTGACTCGACTTCAGTTTAAAAGAAAAGAAAATCAACTATGACTCCAGCCCAGAATGTGCCACTGTTAACACTCTGGCGAATATCCTTCAAATGTGTCTCCCCCGATGTGTGTGTATGTCTGTCTGCTAATGCACACGTGAACACACACACACACACACAAACTAGGATGCATTTGATCACAGGGGAGCGAAGCCCACTGAGGTACACTGACTTAAATGAGGAAGGTGATCTAGGGTCTTGGTGGGTCCAAGTCCAGAGGTGGGGGGCCTCAGGGCTGCCTGACGCGGCGGCTCAGCGACGTCCCCAAGGACCTGCCAGCGCTCTGCTTCTCCTCTCTGTTCTCCCTGCAACGGCTTCACCAAGAGAAAGCGCCTTCCGCTTACAGAACCAGGGTGGGACCCCAGCCCCGCCGGGAGCAGACGTGTGCATAACCACCTCCAAGGAGAGGGGCTGGGAGCTTTCTCTGGACGTTCCCTCGGGCAAGCAAAGAACTGTCACCACCACAGGTTTCCAGAAAACGTACTCTCCCATCTCACTCTCCTGCAAGGAGGTGCTTGTCCACCTCTGACTCAATCATCGCAGCCGGGTGAGAAGATGACACTGATCAGCTTCATCGCCTTTTCCACCCCGAGCGCCACAGGTGGGGTTAGCGTCTCCAAACTCACAAGCCCGAGTAAAGAATGTGTGAGAGTGTGGGTGAAATTTACTGTGGGAAGTGAAATGGGCTGTGGGGAAGAACCACAACGCCAGCTGCACAGGTAGAGGGTGCATACCTGGAACACTGCGTACGGGGTGCGTGCGCACGGATAGGCAAACGCAGCCGTACGTGAGTGACCCTTCAGGGTGGAGACGGAGGTAGGCAGAGGGCGAATGGACGGACAGACGGCTGCACAGACAGACAGAAAGATGGACAGACTAGACAGATGGTAGATGGTACATACAGAGGATCAAATTAAACATGCTCTTTTATAACCTGCTGTTCAGTAACCTGATTGCATGAACATTTTGCATGTCAATCCTCAGATTCCGGTAATATAAAATACATAAATAATATCTTGTAATAATTTGCGATCATGTAATCACGTGTGTAACACCCCATAACAGCCTGATACACAGTTACACTGGGGTACTTCACATATTGCACATACTGTGTGTGCATCATTTATGTGTATTAGGTATGTGTGTATATTGTGTGTAACAAGCTATGATTGTGTCCTGTAATAATATCCTGGTAGGACCTGTGAGCATGACTAAGGACTTGAATTGGCCCCGGTCAGTGACCAATTAGGGCCTTCCGAGAGCTGCCCGCAGACGTGTGACGCTGAAGCGACATGTCTGGGCACGCCTCGGGGCACGGTCGCTGTGCCCTTCCTCTGACACGTTTCTTTAAATATTCGGTAACATACTCTAAATATTTATTCAGAAAAAAATAAACTTCAGAGTAAAAGGATAAGAAAATAACATTTCAAGACACTTGGCCAGATTTCTTTTCCAAGAGGGCTGCATTCGTTTATCCTCCTGCCAGTGTCTTAGGAAACTGCCCGTTTTGACACATACTTAACACAAAACATTTCAATACATTTTATATAATTTGACCCTCCAAGTCTAAAAGGGGAGTGGGAAACACTAGCTACTCTGGATTTATTTTGCAGTTCTTTTGTGCCTGGTGGGTTTGGCATCTCTGAACACAGATGGCTGTCTAGTCTGTTTTTGCTTTTGCCTAATTTCCTATTGAAGTGCTCATATTTTATGTAAATGTACAAGTGCTTGTGAACGTTTAACTTCTGCCGTATTTGTTGCACACTGCTTCTTCCTTATTTGCCCTTCGTCTTTATTTATGGCGTTTTTGCCACGTGAAGCTAAAACACTGCAACGGAATCAAGTCTCTTACTGTTTTCACATTTTGGGGACTTTTTACGTCTAAAATAGGTAGGAATTTAAGCACTTTTTCAACATGTTCCAAGTGCTCCAAATATGTTTATCTAGAGTTTTAAAATGCTATCTACACATTTCAAAACACTGATCAAGTAATTTTCCCAAAGCATGCTGCTGAGTGCCTGGGGAAATACATACTTTCCCACCACAAAATTGACACCAGGGTAAGTTTTGGAAAAAATCAAACATTTAACTGGAAAAAAAAATAAATAAATTGAAAGAAACATGGAAGACGCTTTTATAATCTTAAATTAGGAAAAAATTTTCAAATAGGCTATGAAACCCTGAAGCCAAAAAGGAAGAGTTTGATAAATTCAGAAATCAACCAGATCATTAAAAAATACTCATACTTGAAAAGCACTGTGTTGTAGATCAATAATAAGTTGAGGAAAATATTTGTAACTGACACAAAAAGTAGAAGACTAGGTCCCTTAATACGTAAAGATTCATCGCGAGTCCATGAAGAAAATGTACAGGTAAAAGAAATACAAATGGCTTTTAAAATCACAAAATACATATAACCTCATCCGTATTAAGAGAAATGATAGTAAAACTAAAGTAAGACATCTTTTTTTTAACCTGTTAGATTGAAAAAGTTCAGAAAATTTACCGCAGTACAGATTTGGCAGCACGTGGAGAAGTGGCAATTCTCATATGTCACTGTCAGGAATGTGAGTCACTAGTGAGGACAAGCTGGCATCTGTATGAAGCCTGTGTAGATGTACAGACATGCAGACACACAGACACGGATGTCCTGTGACCCAGCCATGCCCAGGGCTCAGCCCCCGGCTGGGTCACCCGCGGGAGCAGCCGTGTGCAGCAGGGCGCCCAGTGCAGGATGCGAGAGCACTTGTTTATGAACCAGGCAAGTGCCCTGCTGCGCACCCAGCCAGCTGCGTGCTGCTCAGCACTGGGAACAGAGCGCTAACGCCACACGCACCGCTGCGGACGAGCGCTAAGTGGACATTTTTAAAGCAAATTATTCACTCCTTTACCTAAGAGTTCAGAAAATGTGTGACCATGGGTTGAAATTGATTCTTGTTCAATTTAATCACTTAATTTACTAAAAACGTAATTATTCTCCCTTAAGGATCAGTTAAAAGTGATTTTTTTTTGAAATTTCCACTTATTGAAAGAAGGAAAGAATAACCATAATGAGCGAGGTATTGAAATCCAAGTGAATAAATAAGCATCTGATACGTCATTCGTTTATTCATTCAACAGTCACTTGCTGGTCACCTCCTATGCTCCTTGGGGCGGGTCTGGGGACGCTCTGAAGGCGTGACGTGTCCCGGTGACAGACCCCTGGTCTTCGCTCTCAAAGACTAATGCGTCACACTGAAGGTGTGGGAGGATGGCCTGTCAGCTTTGGGCTTTGCAGTGACCCCGGTGGTGCTGTGAAGGGTGCTGTGGGCAAGGGGCTGGATCTAGGGACACGGCGAGTTTATTGAAGACATTCATGCCTGAAAAATCAATGAGAACAGGAATGGAGAAGGGGCACTTTTAAAAATACACTTAGAAAGCAGAATCAATGGAAGAATAAATGTTCCCTGCATCCGTTTGATTAGAAATTTTACAAAGCAGTGACAAGCTCCATAACAGTATGGGGTTTATTTGATAAACAGTCTGCATAGTATTTTCTTTGGAACTGTCTTTTCCCCTTACTACTTCAGCACACCCAAGAATAGTCTACAGTCTCACACACACACACACACACCACTTTACCAGCAGGTATTCAGAGACCAGGAATAGTAAGAAGTCGTGAACAATGGCTCCCGGTCTGATGAGTCATCAATAAACTGAGACTCCCGCATCCCAGCCTCCAACCACCCACGGCATCTCTCCACCCTCAGCACAGCCAGGACCCTCAGCACAGCCAGGAGTGATGTTCGCAATGTTTAACAACTGGACTGGCACCCCGGCGAGAGCAGACGCCTCTGGGGCACCAGGGAGGGGCCCCCCACTCCTGCGCATGATCAGGCACCTTTAGTTACAAGTCACAGTGGGGACGGGGTGTGGGACGCCCAGCCGCGCAGAGGTCTGCAATAGTGCCGGGTCCCTAGCCAAGTGGACAGGCTGTGACACTTCCCAGCGTGCAGCCGCTGTCACCTGCGCTCAGCTCTGTGGGGCAGGACGCTCTCACAGTGACAGTGATGTCCTATGGGAGGCTGGTCACCCCCATCAGGGGGAGAGCATAGCTTTATTTCCAGGAGCATAGGTAGGGAGGTGAGGAGGCACCCCAGCGGATTCTAATCTCTCCCCACGGAACCCCAGCTGCCCCCCCGGCCAGAGTTCAGGAGGCACCGCTGGCTTCACCACAACTGTCCCTTGAGAATGGACTCTCCCGCCTTCTGGGCCCTATGGAGCTGTCCAGCATCCTGAAAAGTGCCTGAACTCCTCCTTGGGTGGGGAGACTGGGTGCCTCAGGCCACCCTCCTGCTCAGGAGCAGAGGCTCCAGGAATCAGGCCTGATGAGGTTAATCTGCCAGGACAGAAACCACACATTGTGTCAAAGGGACACTCGGGCGGGAGCTGGGAGAGTGGAAGGATGGGGCGGGTGGAGGCGCTGGACACTGGAGGGCAGGTCACAGGGCAGAGCCTGCGGGTGTCCCCGGCACCGCACCAGGGAGGAGGCGGGCCTGGCAGTGAGCGGCGAGCGGTGATTCATCCCTGCAGCTGCTGCCTGACCTGGGCTGACCTTCAGCCGCACTCAGTGGGCAGAGACCCTGACTCAGAGGCTGCCATTTTCGGGTTTCGCCTCGGCGGCCACAGCTGGTGGTGGTGGTGGTGCCGGGGCTTGACGGCGACAACCTAACATTTTCTAAATGTTCATTGTTTGTCTAAGTGTGGACCAAAGATGATACCTCTCTCCTAGTTTTGCTGTATTTTTATGAGCATAAACATCATCGCTGTGCACTCAGAGCAAGGGATGATTTTAAAATAAGTCTCACTCAAAAAAAAAAAAAAAAAAACTCCTTTCTTTTGGAAGAGTATATATAGTTAGTTCTAGATGGAAAGTAGCGTCACCCTGAGCATCACACCAACCCGGCGTCCTCGCTCTGGACAGCTGACTCGGCTTCCCCTGGCGCCCCGTCCCAGTGTCCTTCCCTTTGCAGAGTTCAAGGCCCATCAGACAGACAGGGACAGCTTTGACCACAACAGGCCCTCTGGCTTCTCAGAAAAGATGAAGTGGGAGGGTCCCCAGGGAGAGGGGAGGAGGGTCACACGTCCCCTCTCTCACCACCTGCAGTCTTGTGACGGAGGAGGGCAGACAGCCAGCTGGAAGGGATGTCGACTTGCATCTCCTTTTAACATACTATTTTGAGAGGAGTTGTAATTACCAAAAAAGCTGCAAAGGTGCAGAGAGCTCCCGTACGCCCTCACCCCGATTTCCCTTGTCGCTACCCTCTTACGCTGCAATGCTGTGTTTTTCACAACAAGGAAACAGTAAATCAATACTGATGTGTTATTCCTAAAGAAAGCCTCACCTTATTCAGACTTTCTTAACTTTTGCCTAATGTCCTTTTTCTGTCCCAGAATTCCACCCAGGAAACCGCACGGCACTGAGTCATCACGTTCCCGTAGGCTCTTCTGGAATGGGACTGTTTCTCAGACTTGCTTTGTTTTTTGATGACCTTGACAGTTTTGAGGAGGACTGGTCAGGTATTTCTCAAAATCGCTCTTAATTTGTGTTTCTCTGATGGTTTTATGATGACGAGACTGACCGTGTGGGCTCTGGGAGGAAACCCCAGAGGTGGAGGGGCCTTCGCTTCATATCAGATTGAGGGAATGGCATGAAACCATGGGCACAGGTTTACCCGTCCTCTTCCGCTTGCCTGTTTACTCCCTCAAGCATCAGTCCACTGCGGAGCGGACACACTGACATTTACTTTGAGCTATGACCTCACACTGCGCTTCCAGTGGCTCAGATCACCCGGGTCTGGCCCTTGGAGTTCTTTTTCGATGGGTTCTTGGTCCCTTGGATGTAAACCCATTGTTTTCACGCAGATTTTCTGTCTTTGTTTTTTGTATAAGTGCTTCTCACTGGCGCAGCAAGGCGCCCAGGCTCATCTTTGACACTTCCTGCCTCAGCCTCGAGGCAGCGCTTCCTGCAAAGGGCTCGGGCTCCTCGGACTAGAGATGGTGTTAGAAGCCAGGATGCAGGCACCCAGGGCGCCCACTGCTGCCGGCCTGTCATTGCTTCTAGCCCCCCTGCTGACAGGGCGAGGGATATGTATCCGGCTGCATACACTTCCAGGGCTGCTTTTTACCACCTCCTCCATTGTATGTCCTCTAGAGCCCCCAAATTGCCTCCACCCTAAAGGGAGTGACACGGGGTGGGGGGGTCTGTGGCCCAGTGAACTGGTAACTGCAATGTTTCTGTGCATCAGGACCCACGCCTGGCTTTGCAAGATGTTGCACAGAGGCTGCACGCGTGGGACATCAAAACTTAGACTTTGCTCAACTGACGTGTCCTCCAGAAGGAGCCACCTTCTGAACTTCTGTCTCAGATTCAGACTCGGCTGGATGCTGACTTCCTTAGCTGTGTTCAAACGATCTCTGTTGATGTTTGCTTCATCGTACGTGGAGGGCAGACTGCAGGCACATGTCCTGCTTTGGGTGAAGCTGGACCTCGTGCTGGGCATGTTGTAAACAATCAGCAGACATAAGGTAAGCGAGCGAGTGAGGAGATACATCACTGACTTGTTATTTCTAAGTGGTCATACATCATTAACAGAGTGCTCGGGAAAACGGTACTTAGAGTCCATTTAGAACTTACAAACACCCTCGGAAACGGATTCACCACAGTTGTAGGAGGCTGGGGGAGGGGACATACCGGGTTTCCCAGCTCAGGGTTCACGCAGGGGCACCGGGAAAACAAGGGCGGGCCTCTCACGGACATCCAAGTGGGGTGCGATCCGTGTCCTGCTCTGGGAGCGCCGAAGAAGGAGGTGCCCTGTGTCTTCCTCAGAGCCGCCCCCCTGCCTGGTGGCCAACGGCCTGTCCTGTCCCGTCACTCCGTTTTTGCTGTCAGGAGTCCTTGGTTCTGACTGCAGATATCAATACCTGCTTCACACTTTTTCTAAGAACCAACGTGGTTTTGCAAGATGATGTCACTTTGAGGTGAGATGAACCCACTGTTTCCCTAGTTGTTAGAATTCTCTGAAGTGGAGCAGTGGGTCGGCTCAGGCAGGTCCCTTATCCTACCCCGGGGACGACTCCTTCCTCCCCAGGGCCTGAGACGGGCTTTAACGGGGCTCAGAGCTGAAGCCGCCTGACTGTGAGGGCCACCTGGTCCTCTCTAGACTCTACCACCAGCCCATCCGGCCACGCGCCTCTCCGCCTCCTGTGGGCAGGCCCCGCAGTTTCCCCCGCAGGGAGGCGGGCCATCCAGGATGCTCGAGACCCTTGGGCGGGTCTTTCCTTCCTCCCTGGGCCGGCCAGGTACCATTGCTTTATTTGCTATCTCCAGCCATCAAGACAGGGGCTTTGGGGAACAGCCAATCATGTGCTCTCTCATGACACGAATCCAAACACCCTCCGTTCAGGGGAGCACTTGTGGGAGCGCAGTGGCCCGAGGCTCCCTGGACAGCTGTGGGGTCTAAAAACGGCCCTGGAGAGTCGGGCCGCAGGGGTGGTTTTGTTCACACCGTCCTCCCCCAACCCCCTGCCCGGTCTGCCTCCCACCTCAAGGCTGTGCGGCAGCTGCAGACAGCTTTTGGCGGCCGTGCCCTCCCTGGAAATAGCTGTCTTTGTTGTGACTGAGGTATTTCCATCTTTTTTTTTTTTTTTTTTTTTTCAGGAACACCCTTATTTGATTGACTAGATGGGCCTGCAAGTTATTTTGAATCCGGGTTATTTCTGTTCCCGATGTCAGATGCTGGAGGCCGCGTCACTGCTAGCTCACTTTTTAAATTTGATTACCTAGAGAAAGCAAGCTGTTTTGTTGTAAAGTCTGTGTGTGTGTGTGTGTGTGTGTGTGTGTGTGTGTGTATATATATACACATTTATATACATTTACACACACACACACACACATGCATATATGTATATATATTTTTCCAGAAATACTGATGGTCAGAACCCAAGCCTGGCGTCTCCCTCAGGGTGAAATTACACCACTTGCAGGTGTGACTTGTCAATATCTCTGCCTGGCGCTCCCAGGGGCATCTTTTTCAGTATTCTTTTTCTGGAGGACAAAAAACACCCCGCCACCTCAAGTTCTTTTAGCCAGTCATGCTGTGAGAGGCCCATGGGGTGAAGGGAAGCTGTGTGGCAGTAAAGACATTATCTCAGGAGTTTAGGTGACTGATGCCACAGAAGCTTTTCTCAGTGACTAGACATTGACTAGATGTTTATAAAATGCATAACTCACATGGCGCAGAAGTTTGATTTGATGACTTCTTAAGCTTAAACTTTAAGAACACAGGATGATGCGAGTGTCTAGAGAAGTGACTGTGGACCCAGCAAAGGAAATCCTGGATTAGTTCGACTTCACACGTGCAGTCTGCCCAGGAGCTGAAAATTAGAAGCATCTTTTCTGTTTTTTGATGTGAAATGTTTGCATTAAATTTAAACAGTTTTATAGTCTTTCTTGCCATGACATATTAAAATTATAAAAATGAATAAAAATTAACTGGACATGAAAATAAATGAAAGGTTATGAAAATAGGTGATTAGAATAAAAACAATGCTAAAATTCCCATACTTACAAAACCGCCATCTTGGTGACAACTGTGAGTGAGTGCTCAGTGAAGAGTGATGTTGTCCTAATAAACAAGTCAAAACCAATCTAATACTTAGATTTTACTATTGGAGCATAATGTATGTTTGTAAAGACAAAGTAGAGGATTTTACAACAAATAGACTGCCTACTTTCTATATTTCAAAGTTTATAATATGAAGATACTCTGTGGCGAGAGAAGGAATCGCCAGGCTACAGTTTAGAATTTTAAAGTATTTGTGTACTTAGCGTATCTCAGTGACTTTTCCCTCAACCCACTTATCACTCATCACCTTGTCTCCACGCTAAGGGTGCGAAGCATGTTCGGTGAAGTTACGTTGCCTCTAGAGCACAAATGTGATCAGTTACACTGGGCTTTGGTCTGTGCAGTTGATGTGCGTACAATTTACTCAGACTTCCCCGCAAGTAGCGCCCTGTTAGGTCCACGTGCAGTGAGACACGCACTGCAGCCTGGCAACCAGCGGTCCTGTAGTCTGGCTGCTGTATGGACCACATAAAGGGGAAGCAGACATACTACAGCATTGTCTTTGAGTTTCCCCCTCCAAAGGAAGGAGGAATCAGACTGTTTTCAGTAAACCGTTTATTTGAGAAGAAATTCAGTTCACAAAAAATTTGCCAGAGTAGAACCTGCCAACTAAAGACTGTCACCGGCCGTCTGGCTCTGCAGGACTGGGTCACTGGCCACTGCAGCTGCCGACCCGCCACTCTGCCTGCAAGGGGTCCAGGGTGACGATCAGGAACGAGGTCCTCCGTGCTCCGGCAAAAACTGGCAGAACAGGCCTTTGGATAGCTACATTTTCCGGAGGAAGTTTTACGAACCCATCTTCTTGCTCCGAGAAAGGCACTGAAGGAGACATCTGGCCCTCGCGACGAGCGGCACCCTGGTACCGAGATGTGCGCTTGGTTGTACGCACCCCCTTCTCCAGAATCTCACGCAGTATGACCCCCGCCTGCCTGGGAGCGGCCCCTTGGACGGCCGGACTGTCCCCCGGGCTCCAGTCCTCACTCAGCCCCCAGGAGACGGAAGCCACAGCCCCTCACGTTGTACGCTGTCTCCAGTCGACACAGCTCACGCCCAGCCCCCCGACGGCTCACGTCGCGCGTTCCCGTACGGTCCTGTCACGGCCAGCGCAGCAGCAGTCACACGGCAGGATTACCCGAAGTCATACTTCAATCAGATTTCTTCCGTTTTCCTAACGTCCTTTCCAGGATCCCACCTCGTGTCCCTCGAGGCTTCTCATGCTGTGACAGCTTCTCGGACACGTCTTCCTTTTCGCGTCTTTGGTGGCTGGGGGGCCGGGGTCAGGCACTTCGGAGGACGCCCTCTCCAGGCGTGCCTGACGTCCTCCTCGCGTTAGACTGGGCTCTTGTGTTCCGGGGAGGAAGGCCCCAGGGGTGAGCGTCTTCTCCCACGTCACACGGAGGGCCTGTGCGACACTGTGCCGTGGCCGCTCACGTGGACCGCGACCACCTGTGCGGGGCGGTGTCTGGCAGGTGTTCTCCCTGTAAAGTCACCCTTCCCCCACATCCATACTGCACTTTTCCTCTTTACAAACACGTCACTTCGTGCAGCCCATACTTAAGGGGGGGGGTGGCTACATAAAGCATCTGAAAGTCTTCTGCACAAAGTGCTTGCCTGCTCTCTCTTTTTATTTATTCAAGCATTTATGCAAGAGTGTGGGCGCCTGGGAATTTATTTTCTACTCTGATCTCTATTGCAATGCCATGATATTCATTTCACTGCTCAAACTGGAACCGAAGATTCTGAGTCCAAGTACACGTGTGGGTTTTCCTTATTTGTCAAGCAATTCTCAGACACCAGCTACATGTCCTCCAGTTCCTGTCTGTTCTCACACTGTCTGTGGTGTCCGAGCCCGCAGGTAATTAAGGGCTCAGTCCTCTAAGACTTGCCCTCACCCTCAGATGTCAGTCACAAGTCCAGATTGTCGCCTGCGCTTCCGTCTGGCTGCTTATAGATCAGAGGTTCCCACAGCCCCCCTCTTTGGGTTCAATTTACTTGCTCACGGAGCTCAGAGACACATTTGACTTACTAGACCAGCATGTTATCGTGAAAAGACACAACTCAGGAGCAGCCAGCCGGAAGACTGCACGGAGCGAGGTGTGGGCAGGAGTGGAGAGCTCCCACGCCCTCTCCGTGTGTACCACTCTCCCCAGGTCTCCAGCCTGGAAGCTCTCTGAACCCTGTCCTTCAGGGTTTTATGGGGGTTTCATGACGTAAAACATGACTGATGAAATCACCAACCTTTAGTGACTGAACTCGGTCTCTAGCTTGAGGCCTGGGTGCGGGTGGGATCGAAAGTCCAAACCTGTAATCACATGGTTGGTTCCCCTGGCCACCAGCCCCGTCCTTAGGTGCTGTCCTGAAGTCACCTCACTCACACAGTAAAATAAGCCTTTGTAGCTCTCATCACAGAAAGGGTCTTAGGAGCTCCAAGAATCAGGATGAAGACCAAACCTACTTTTTTCATCATAAATCACAGCCTCACAGAACTAAAATATTTTAATCATTTTACTTCACAGCTATAGTTTTTATTTGCTGGTCACAATCCATTTTTTCTAAACTTAACCCACAAGTTTAGAAATTTGTTGCTAAACTGATAGACATGTCTTTTAAAGCAAACAATGTTGACTCTCCCTGCCTCTACAAAGAAGGAAATCAATAGAACATATTAAGTTAAGTAATAAAATTGCATGGTGGGGCCTCAGGGAAATCTCACCATCAGGTATTTGATAGCAGCTTAGGGGAAGACCTCTGCTCCTTAAGAGGAAAACAAAATTCTAAAATTGGACAAAATGCTCATGAATAAATCTGTTTACAACCATGGAAGAGCTACTGGGTCGAACACTCCCAGAGGGATCAGGAGCCCAGAGAGAGGACAGCTGAGAGCCCGGCTGACGGGCTGCGTGTTTGTTCTAGAGTCATTTGCCCACGGTCGTGAAGGGAGAGAGGTGAAAATGCAGGCTTCTGTCGGGCAGGGCCCCCGCCAGGTCAGAGGTGCCGAGGACTCGTGGGCTGTTCTGCGAAGCTGCGGAGGCTTGAGGAGCCAGCGTGTCCGTGAGAAGGATGCTCAAAAGCAAGCCTGTCACACTGGCTGTGTTGTTGTTGCTTTTGTTTTCCTGAAGACCTCTGAGGAATTCTGAAGCATCCCAGCATCACAGTTTTAAAGCTAAGCAAAGCTGAGCAGAGAGCTCAGTGCTGCAGATCTAAGAATTGCAGGGGAGGACTCACCAGGAGAGGGGCCCCCGGTAGGCTCACCAGGCTCTGAGTTGGAAGCCTTTAAAAGGTTCTGCCAGGAGCACGAGCAGGTCAGAATTCAAAAAAAAAAAACATGCAAGTCTGTGGACCACCTGGAAGTCAGTTTAATCTCTAACTGAGTTTTTTTAAAATGGCCACCTCTACTCCAACTACCGCGCAGGGAAGAGTGAACATTCTCTGAAGGGAGAAGAACCAGCAGGAGACTAAACATTTTAAACAGACTGTCTGGTATCCAACCAAAAATTTCTAGAAACTCTGAGAAAGGGAGTTATGTGACTGAATCTAAGAGAAAAATCAAACAAAAAAAAATACAGCTAGCACAAGGAAATATACACAAGATCTAATGGTAGCTCACAAAGAAAAAAATGTGACAATGAATATATATATATATATATATATATATATATATATATATATATATATGTTCATGTATAACTGAAAAATTGTGCTCTACACTGGAATTTGACACATTGTAAAATGATTATAAATCAATAAAAAATGTTTTAAAAAAACCAACAGCCAATATCATTCTAATCAGCCAAACACCAAAAGCATTTCCACTAAAACCAAAACCAGACAAGAATATCCACTACTGCCATTTTAACTGAACACTTTCTTAGAGATTTAGAGATTCAAACAAATGTAATAAGATAAGAAAATGAAGTGATTAGTACAAGCATGTGAAAAAAGAAATAAAGTATTGGAATATTTAAAAAAAATAGAGCTAGCAATTCAGACACTGGAGTTGGAGACAAAGGCAAAACTATTTCTAGTTACAGAGATAAAGAAGATAAAGAGAAAGATGAAGAAGTAAATTAAAGGTTGTAAAAATTTTAATAGAGTAATGGTCTCTACAATAAGAATTGAGTAGAAATTCTAGAAATGAAAACACACAGTAAATGGGATTGATAAGTTAACACTTTCATTTAACAAAAGACGAGAGGATTGATTGTGTAACACAGATCAATAGAAAAATATCCAAACTGAATCATGGAAAAATAATGAAAATTGTATAAAAGATATATGAGATACAATGAAATGTTTTAATGTATATGTAATTGTTCCAGAAAGAGAAAAAGGAGAGAATAAGACAAAAAGAAAACAGTATTTGTAGGGCTATGTAGACTGAGAATGTCCCCAAATTGATGGATGACATCGACTTACAGGTTCAAGAAGCACAAGGAAGCTAAACAGAACACGTGAAGGAGAGGCGCCCTACGGCACGTCTTGGTGAAGGCACTAAAAACCAAAGAAGGCAAAGTAGAAAAATTTCAAAGCAGCCAGAAAAAAAGGGCACAACTTCTCTAAAGAAACAAAGAATAAAACTACAAAACTTCCCTTTCAGCACTTTGAAAACAGCCAGTACCTTTAAGTGTTGAAATAAAATTAACTTCTAATTTCAAATTTAATATCCACCCCAGAATCTTTCAAAAATGGAGTAAAAATAAAGATATTTTCAGACAAACCAAAATGGAGAAACTAGACTAGCACTGAAACGCTAAAATTAATTCTTCAAGGAGAAGAAAAATTGCCCTGAGTGTAAACATGGAAATGCAAAAACAAAAGAGGAGTAATGGAGACAGCAAAAATGTACGTAAATACAGGCATTGACACAACAAAACAAAATAATGAAATCATAATGTCTTCGATGGTTTAAAAAAATAGAAGTTAAAGTGCAAAATAACAATAATGCAAAAGGGCCAGAGGAAGACAGAGGGTGTTAAACTCTATCGGGTGGTAAAAAGTCAAAGTGCATCCTATGATCATCCTCTTTTAGAGAAGAAACAGACTATTAGGAAACACTTAGCTGATTCCCAAAAGGAAAACAATAAAGGAGAGAAAAAGGGTAACAGTGAAAATACAGGTGGATCAAGCAGAAAAAGGGAAAGTCAGGTGATACAGATAAACGCAAATATACCAGCAATTAGATTCATTGTGAGTGGGCTAAATATGGAAATCTAAAGTCCACGAATCTTAGACCAGGTAGGAAAAACTAACTGTAACCGTACCTGCGTATAGAAGCTCCCACGTGGAGAACTTCGAAAGAGAACGTTAGGTCACTTCCAAAGGAAGTCAAAGGGAAGACGCCATATATGCAAGAGAAGAAATCACTCAAGTAGAAAGCAAACACGCAGTGGAGAGACTAAGCAGGGCCAGATGGTGGCTTTATGAATGACAAAACAGAGAAACCCTAGCAGACCGGTCAGTTAAAACGAAGGGAAGAACAGCTATCAGCAATAAGAAAGAAGACATCCTTACAGATTCCATAAATACTAAAAAATGATAAAAGCATCTTAGAGGAAATGAACAAATTCTTCTAAAAGCACAAATCAAAAGGACTCTAGAAGAAATTTAAAGTCTGAACACTTCTAGAGTGACTGAATCAATGATCAAAAGCCTTCCCCTCTCCACACACACACACACCTCCCTACACACAGTTTGGTGAGTGATTCCTCCAAATATTAAAAAAGTAACAATGCCAGTCTTACACATACTGTTCTAGAATATGGAAAAAGAGAGAATATTCACGTTTATTTTATGAGGCTAGTTTACTCTTGAGATGAAATCCAAAAAGGATCATAAGGGAAGAGAATTATAAACTAACCTCTCTCATGAAAATAGAAATGAAATTCTTAAGTTTAGTATCAGTAGGACAAATTCAGGAATATTAAAAACAAACAGCCTATTGTAACCATAATGGAATTTATACCAGAAAAGCAAAACTGTTTACACACCAGCTAGTCAATCAATGTAGTTTACCACATTAGCAGAAAACAAGGAGAAAAATCACAAGAGAACCCCAGTGTTTGCAGAATAGCATAACATATTTGATAAAATTCAATCGACACACTTCATAAAAGCCTTTAGCTAACGAGGGTGAGAATGAAATTTCCATGATGTAATAAAGAGTATCTGAAAAAACCCCAAACTTACATCAAATGGTAATTTGGAATGGTGAAGGACTTGAATTTTTTTTTTTTTTCTGAAAATGAGAACAAGACATGGATTTTACTGTCACTTTCTATTCATCATTTACAGGAAAGACATTATAATGAGGAAAATGTATGAAGATTTAAAAGGAAGAATAAAAACTATTCAGATTTAAGATGGCTGAATATACAGAAAATCCTCCAAAAACCTATAGAAAAAATACTAAAATTCATGAGTGAATTTGACAAAATCACTGGATAACAGGTCAATATGTAAAAATCCATACTATTTTATATATCAGAAACAAACAGAAAATAAAATTTTAAAATATTGTTTACCATAATATGAAAATAAATGCTTAGGAATAAATCTAAGGAGAGATGGGCAGGAACTCTGCATTAAAATGAGAAAACACCATTAAGAGAAGAGCACTTTTAAAGACTTCAGTGTACCTGGGAGGATGTGCCATGTTTATGTGTTAGAAGGCTCATCTGTGTAAAGATGCTAATTCTCCCCAAACTGATGTATAGATTAAATCCAATTCCAACCTGTATCTCAGCAGATTTTGTGAAAATTTGCAAACTAATTATAAAATCTAGCTGAACAGGCAAAAGCCAATTATAGTCAAGGTAGTTTTCAGAAAAACAAAGCTGAAGGACTTATGTGGTTAAAAAGGAAGGAAGGGAGGGAGGAAGGAAGGAAGGAAGGAGGGAGGGAGGGAGGGAGGGTAAAACCAAGTGCAGACAAGGATTTAAGTACCAGGGACCCATCACACTCCGTACTGGTCTGAATCATCACAATCTCATTGGAAAGCTGATGGCATCTACTAAGTCTGCACTGCACATACTTAATGACCCGGGAGCGCCAGTTCTGCAATGTGCTCACCTACAAACAATGGAAAGACACTCAGATGTTCACTGAAAGTTACTTAAAAATTCGCAGGGACACTATGCAGAATAGCCCAGACCGAGAATCCCAATACACACTTGCAAACAGATCTGACAAATAAACTAGTATATTTCCGGAATGAAACATTTTACAGCAAAAAGCAGAAACAAACTATTGTGACATGCAAAAAACACATTTGGATGTCAGGACATGATGTCAGAACAGAAGAGTCTGTAGCGCACAGCTCATTGTGCAAAGTTAGCGCACAGCGCAGTCACCGCGTGGGTGCGTCCACTGGCAGCAGGGGAACTGGCACATGGGAGGACGTGGGGTGTGGGGACTGCGTCTCCTCTCTGGCTTGATCTAGGCGTCGGTCCACAGAAACTTTCCTTTCCGAAGCTTAATCACATTTTTCACCTCCTTGATAAAAACTTTACTTAAGAACATTCAAATGGGGAGAGGATACAGAAATCTGTCCCGATGTGAACTAGGCTACTTTGAACAGAAATCTGGTGGAAAACACAGGCATCGGACGCGACTTCAGTTGAAACATCACTCCCCGCGCCCAGGCCTGTCTCCATCCAGCTGTAATAAACGTTTCAGTAGCGGAGCTTGGCCGTCATGAGTGCTTTGGCAGGCTCAGCGCCAAACCCAGATAAGCCTCAGTAGGACTTTGTCCAATTCCTTAATTTAAAAATGCAGTTTTCATTGTAAAGGCTAATTTTAGCCATCCTGTTCAATCTTGGTGGCACCAGGCTGTTCTAGTCACCTTGCCCAATGTTTACTAATCCTTGAAAATAATTGAAAGCAATTTTACAGAAGCATGAAATGAGTTTTCATGGATTTTCATCTGTACGAAGTGGGCTTCAGAATTATCCTTGATCCTGAGTAGATTAGCTATGTACATTTTTTCAACTTCTCCTATTCCCTTATGTTACCTTTATAAATCTCTGTTGTTCCTCCAAAAGACTTTACAGAAGTAATTGTTAAGCTAATAAGTGAGATTGTACAATTTTCTACCAAATGTTAACCAGAAAGAATGTTTTTTAACTTATCTTGAAAATTCCTATCTATAGCATACCTTTGATTTTTATGACATTTCATTTTTTATTACATAAGTAATATATAAATTTATTCTTTGTGTAGATTCATTTAATGTAGAGACATACACACACGGACACACACATGCGCACGCGCGTGTAGGACCCCCCTCCCCCCTCCCCGGCTCCCCTCCCCTCCTCCCCAGGTCTTTCCGTGAGGTAACTGACTGCTGTACCGTTTCAGAGATGACTCATCTTCAAAGCTTCTAGTAGCTTCAGCTCCCATAGTGTCATCTGACCACCTTCTACTTCTCATGTGAAAAATAAACCTTCTCTAAAAACTTCAACTTGCTCCCTAGAGGTTATAGGAAGAAGTAATGCTTATTGTGTCTGCACAGGGGCACTTTATTAACAAGAGCCGCCCCGCCTTATCCTCCTGACAGTCTACGCGTCAGGAACACGCTGTCTCCAATACAGAAACTCTTCCAGGGAGAGGGAAGTGAATTCCTAAAGTCACAATTACCAAGTGGCAGATGTGAACTTTGAATTCATGAAGCCTGACCCCAAACTCCTGACTGCCCCACTGCGCCACTGGTGGGGACCTTACCCTGAGCATCAGGGATTCCAAATTGGACTGTAACATGGGAGGGAGTTAAGTGAAGGATTCAGGGGGTCAGATGGTGCCATCAGCAACTGGGGACCGCCAGGGCCTCAAAGTTATCAGAGCCAGCATGCCCCTGTACCAAGCCGTTGACTGCACTTTGGAAGAAGTTATCTAAAGAAGTTCATGAGCTGTATTTTATTGCGATTAGGTACCAAAACACACTGTGAGAACCTGAGTGTCTCTGGCTATCGACAGCCTCCACAGTAATTACAGAAGTATTTCCCCCCAACCTCACCCCGCTCCCGTCACCACAACGGCAAAGGTGTGACCCCCGCGCCTTGCAGCGGGGCGACCACGTGACCAACGGAGGCTCAGGAAAGGCAAGCGGGGCCACGCTGAGCGTCTAACCAGGTGAACCGCGGGGCCCTGTGCTGGTGTCAGCACCCCCGCGTCCCAGGACGGCCGCCTGCCTCCCTGGGGACCGCTGGGCAGGGCGCACATACCGCCCTTCAGGGATCACCTGAAGGGCAGGTAAACACCTACAGATTCACAGGAAATAAATCTAAAGGAATCCTGTCATCTCTCTCTCTCTCTCTCTCTCGCCCCCTCCCTGTGTGTTTTTGTTGGGAATTAGTCCTCAAACCTGCGATTTCAATTTTCCTTCTCTCTAACCTGCAAATTAATATTAACCCCGTAAATAATGACATGGTGATGCGGAGGGCACCTTTCAGGCGAGCTACACAACCCTCTCTGATTTGTTGTCTGGTTCTGGAAATACCCCGGCAGCTGACAACCCCTGGGTCAGTAACACTTCCTTCACACACAGCAGAAGTCAGAAGACGTAAATGAAGCGTCTTTCAGACGCTCCTTTGCCATATGATAGAATGAATTATGCAGCCGGAAGGGCCACTGGGCTTTCTTAGGAGGATCTCCGACACCTCAACCAGTCTAGCTTGTCTTCCAGGCTTTAAAAACTATACAACCAACAAAGATCAACTCAACAATGCTTTTTTTTTTCTCCGCTGCTCCTAACACGAATTCTTCCCCACGGAGGCCTTTCTGGTCTTCACGACCTGCATTTGCTCACAGGTTATTTTTGCCGGCATCGCCTGTCCTCCGGTCATTTCCTTGTCTGCACAAAGTCTCCCGTTCCTAATGTCCAGTCACAGCCCTAGCTCTCCTTAACGACTCCGCCTCTGTGAGCTTCGCTCCTGCGACCAGCTCCGCCTGCTCTTCCCAGAAAGAGTGGGGACCGCTTTGTTTACTAAACAGCTTTTAAGGCGGCTTTCCTGGCTTCATAATCTTTTGATGTCTTAAGACGAAAGCTGCTTAAAGAGATGGCTTGTGTTGTAATATATATGTCAAAGAACCTGGTGCAGGCCTGTGAACGCAGAGAGTTAGTAAATGTCCTGGATTCCCTGCTAGAGAGTCACCAGCTCTACAGGCTGGTATCTTATCATCAAAAGTGGCTTCTAAGTGGGTTCTGTTTGCTGCCTTCTCCTATTAACATGCCCAGCAGGAGGACACATGTTACATGACTGACTCAAGCAAGCAACTGACCCTTTATCATACACTGACGCCATCACCCACGTCTCCCCTACGTCTCACCTTTCAGAATATAAGAACCCTGAGGTCCAGGCCATGCCTTCTCTTGTTTTTCCTTGCAGGACATCAGAAGTCCTGGTGTGTTTCTCTCCATGCACAAACCCCTCCTCACCCTCCGACCAGCCTTACTTTTTTATAATTAGCTCCTTTCTCTTCTTTATGATTTTGTCACCTACACTTGCATTTTGAAAATATTCTGTATGACTTTAATCTTCTGAAATTTGTTGAAATTTGATTTATGCCGTATTTAGAGTCAGTTTTTAAAAAATGTTCCATGTCCACTTAAAAGAACATTCTTTGTCTGCAGTGGTTCGGCACGGGGCCACCTCTGTGTCTTCTTGGCCACGTGTGTAAGCGCGCTCTTTGCCTGCAGGCGCTCTCGGTTACTCAGAGGTGAGTCAGAGCTACGCTCTGGTCAGGGCTGTGGACGCCACCTTGCTCTGCCTTTCGGTTTCCTCTCTCTCTCTCCTCCCTTTCTCAGCGGAAAACTCAGGGAATACAGAGCATCACCGCATCTTAATCCCACGAAGATTTAGGGGCAGAGCAGCCCCTCTGCTATGAATGTATTAATTTCCCACAACGAGGCCGCCGCAGGGGAGAAACGAAGAGGATAGATGGTGCCCTGTCACGTCAGCTCAGGCTTTGGCAGGACACGTGCATGGTTTTCAGTCTTCAAAGCTTGGTGGGTTCCATCGCTGTGGCCGAGAACGCGCGCGTCTGACATCTGGGGGGGGTGGGGGTTACAGTGGGCAGTGGGAACAATGTTTCCTTCCACTGTTTCTTTCTTCTACTTTCACAGAAGCGTAACCATGTGTCACTGCAAAGCGACGTTCTTCATCTCTGGGAATGCTTTTCACTTTAAGTGCTGTTTGCCTGATATTAATATAATTCACATAAATAAAGACTGTGATGGTGGCAGCAAATTAACGTGTCATAGATGATAGTCTGTTCTGTCTGTAAAATGCTGGTTGGGATATTTTTCTCAACCTTTTCAATATCCTTATAATTTGGACATATTTTAGGTATGTCTCCTGTAAGTACAGAGGCAAATTAAAAAAAAAAAAACAGTCCGCAAAAATGTGTCTTGGAGTCTTATTACATTTAGTGAAATAATCATGTGTAAATACACTATCACGTTCTGTGGTTTATGTTTTTCTCTCCTTTCTTGACCACTTTTATTGATTGGTTTTTGTTCTTCTGTGTTTTTCTCTCCACTAATTTAGAAATTCTTTTCTTTTCTTTTTTTTGGTTGCTACCATAGAAATAAAAATATGCAGACTTGACAAAATCTAAATTAATTCTTTTACTCTTCAGTCAGATGAAAATACAAGGACCTTAAGACAGGGCCCGAGCGCGCACTCCCCGGCCCGTGTGCTGTCTGGCTGTCACCGTTCCTGTCTTTTCTAAACCCCTCGGGAAGCGGTTACTGTTGAAGTCGTGCCGTCAGCGGTCATTTAGATTCACCTGCACACTCACCAATTTTATTCTTGTTACAAATTTAATCTTTTTTTTTCTTTTGTAAAAATTCAATTTGGATCATCTTCAAATCTATTAGGTCACTTTTACAGCTTCTGTTTGGTTTGTTTCATTGCAGAAGCGTGGCGGGCCTACCCCCATCTGACAGTCTCAGTGTTAGAAGTCCCTGTCCTTCTGTTTTGATTGTCCTTTTTTAAAAAGAATTATCTTTGTGTTGCCTTGTTTTCCCATGTGACTGGTTATTGCTGATGGTTCAGTGTATTGTTCCTGGAAAAACATTTGCGGAATGTGTTTAATCCCTCCGTGAAGGTGCGCTGACCAGGGCAGCCCGGCCTTCGCCCCTGGGAGGCGTTCACAGACCCTGCCGGGCAGGGCGGCTCTGAGCCCAGCCAGGGCTTGAGTCTGTGAGCCGGGCCGCTTCCCCGGGTCTGCGCTCCTGCCCACCCTCGGCCCGCGGCAGCCCCCGGGGGCCCGGGAGGTGGGCAGTCGGGCCGTGTTCACTCCTGCTTCACCTTTCCCTCAGCTCTAGTGCTGGGAGAACCCCCCTTGAGGAGCGGGCTTCCCGTCAGACGGAGCACGATGGACAGGCTCTGGCTTCTGACCCGTAGCCTCGTGGCCCCGAGCCCCTCAGAACGAAAGCCCGGATCCACCCGTATCTGCAAGCGTCCTCAGGCGGTCTCAGCACTCAGCTTGCTGAATCACTTTTAACAAACGCATCAGCTCTGCAGTATTTAAAATCTTAAAAAAAAAATTAATCTCCATTTAGAGTGTAGCTCTTTAGTTAACTTTGCAACCAAGGAGGATGACGTCCTGTGTTCACTGACGAGCTCTCCAGCACGGGGCGGGCGTGCTTGCCTTTACTGACGGGAGGAAACCGGAGTTCATGGGCACACGGGGGCCGTTCTAGGCTGTTTCACAAGCAGCGTTTCTTGTTAGGTCGGGGGACTCATGCCAAGGAAGAGGCTAGTTCACATCTTCCTGGGAGACAAACGTGTGTCTTCAAGGCTTCCCATCTTCCACGACCAACCCGCTCACACGCAGCAGTAATTCACAACCGCTGTCGCACATGAGGTCAGTCCGTGGGTCCCCTTCCCTTAGTGCTCAGCACGCCCATCCCTCACCGAGATGCCTGCCAGCTGGCCTGGGAGCCAGCTCTCGTCTGCGGTGTGTCTGGCTCTCTGTGATGATGGCTGCCTCCAGGCCCCGCACCCTCTTGAGCAAAGATGCCCCCAAAACTCAGGTGGATGAAGCCACCTCACAGCAGAGGGGGTCCAGACCATGGCAGCCCCCCCGGTCACTGAGAACGCAGGAACAGCAGAAGGAAAGCACAACTCAGAGAAGGAAAACCCTAAAGCTGGATGCCAAGCATGACTCTTGGTAAAATCCAATGAAAAGACCATTTCCCAGAGGCCCCCCAGCGGCCGCCCTCCTGAGCCTGGCAGCACTGGGGCGACTCCTCTCCCGGGTGGGCCCCCTCCCTCCTCTTCTTCCCCCCAGGGTCTCGTCGTCCCAGCTTCCTCTGCCTCTCCCGGCCCCACACCACAGAGACGTGACGTGAACTCTGTAACGTCACAATAATCTCAAAGCCACTGCCCTACCGACCTTGAAAAGAGCCTTTTACAGCCTCGTGCAAAGGCTTACAGCCTCTCTTCATGTTGGCACCTTCATTCAGGAGATTTGGTGCCTTGATTTGACACAGAGGAGCCCTTTATGGGACCCCACCCACAAGAAGGAGCTCAGTCCTCCCCAGAGGGGAGCTCTGGGTGCCCCACAGAGCAGGGGACGCCCACTGTGTGGCCAGTGCTGCCAGCCAGGCACCCACATCCAGGACGTTAGGAAATGTTTGTGTCGGCGTGAACCCTGCTCCGACCAACCCTTACTGCTCCCCCTTGGTTTATATCTTGTCACAGCACTTACCGCCATCTGACTTCGTTATGATTTATCAAGGCCTTTCCCCAGTATTCCCCAGATGCTCCTGTACCAGGTGTCCTGGGCTGAACTGTGTCCCCTCCGAACTTGTACACTGAAGTCCCAACCCCAGCACCTCCGAGTATGATCAGATTTGGGCTTTACAGAGACGCTTCAGTTACAATGAGATGGGCCCCTAATCCAACACAACCCGTGTCCTCATAAGAGGAAATCTGGACACAGACACGTGCAGAGGGGAGACAACACCAAGATGAAGGGGAAAGACGGCCGTCTGTGAACCACAGGGACGGCTGTGGAGCCAGCACGGGGACACTTCGCGCTCAGGCTTCTGGGCCCTGGAGCTGTAAAACGTACCCACACGTGGCTCAAGCCCCTCGGCGCTTTGCCACGGGAGCCCTAGGGAACACCACACAGAGGACTTTGGCTTTATTTCCGTATCCTCACGATGGGAAAAGGGCAATAAGCAAAGCAAAACAAAAAGTAAAAAGAAAACAAAAATGAAGGGGCAAAGAGCGATGACATATACAGAAAAACACACTGCTGGGTACCAGCAAGCGATCCTCGTACCAGCCAGAAAAGTCAGACTCACGGCAAGACCGATGAAGAATCAAGAGGCTGAAAGCTGGGGCACCCCGCGGGACTTGCTGACGAAGGTGGCTGTGAGCGTCCAGCACCCTTTACCAGGGTCCCCAGACCAGCCTCCCTACAACGGGCTAGAGTCTCCATCACCGGCCACTGTGTTGAGTCTCGAAATAAGAATGTTTTCATGCTCACTCAGTGACACGAGGAAATAGCTCACAAGACTATGTAAACACACATCCCAAAATGTAAGCATTCATGCAAAAGGCTAAATGAAGGAACACACCCGGAAGGCTCTCTTCCTGCACGGTAACTTGATGCGACATGTCCCCGCACTTCCTACAATGGACAGGAGTTTATCTTAAAATAAGGAAAAACTCATAAAATGTATTTTTAAAAGAACCACATAAAATGCATAGAAAGAGCTTCTGCAAAATCACAGCAAAAGGAGGAGATTAGAAATGTGCTTCCTGCGAGTGCGAGTGTGAGGTCAAGTGGTAGACAAGTGGCTTCTTTGGACAGAAATACTCACTTGTTGACAAACCACTGTCATTAAAGCAGATGCAAGACTTACAAAGTCCACTGTGTGGAACCCGGAGCGGAGGGGCTCTCAACAGTCTGATTTATTGGGAATGCTTTAAACTCAGGAACTCGGTATTGAGGAAAACGGATCCGTTTGCCATTCGAGAACATCTCCTGTTTTCAAAGGACAGTTTTCTACCCTTGTGGGAAGAAGGACACTGTGTATTTTAACCAACTCCATGGAAAGGGTCAACGGCGGAGGAGAAGATCACACAGAACCGTACTTTCTCCAAACACCTGAACCACGCCGCTGCCTTCACAGCATCACACGCACACTGCCGATCTCCCTCCACGGGGAACAAGCACCATCACGGCAGGGGCGTCTACGGCAGGTACCCGGCGGGAGCCTGACAGGACTAGGGAAAGATGAGCACAAGGAGCTCTGCAAGGAAGGAAAGGTTTGACACCTGACCCGAGGTGCCTTCTGCGCGCGAGCCCCTGCTCCTCCAGACCCCAGGAAGCGCTTTCGGAACAAAGGTTTTGTCTCCATTCTTTACTTCCATGAGTTAAATCTACGAAGAAAGCCAATCTGCGAGACAAACTGCCTTTTATTCTCACATTAGCAGGTGTTTAAAAGCCTAAATAATTCAGATGATAACACGTTTTTGTGAATTTATTACCTTTTTGTTATGTACCAGTCCTTGCACACACTCCATCCTCCTTACCCTGCTCTGTAGTTTCCCACAGCTCTCGTCCCTGACACATTACATATTTATTTGAGTAATTTTTTTACTGTCTTTCTCCATTTGACTAGGAGTTCTGTGAGAGCAAAGGCTACAACAGGAGTACGTTTAATTATTTGGAAAAGTTTCTCAATTAAAAACGTGCTTTGGAGCATCCTATGTTTTGGGATTATACCTAAATCCAAGGGAATCAAAACATTTAGATCTGGTCAGAATTATTTTGAATCCCCGCCTTCGACAAGTACCATCCAGAAGGCCAAGGTTTCGGTTTTAAAAAGGAGCCTTGAATTTTATTGAAAATATTTTCTATTTCAATGTTTTAATTTTCTGACTGTCTTCATACAGCTTAAAAAAATCTCCAGATGATATTAAATGAGTTCTTATTTAATCCGACCAAAAAGCAAGTTCTAAAATGGGACCAGAGATAGAAATTTGCATGTTCTCGGGTGGGACCCTCTGTAATCAGGCGCCTGCAGATCCCCAGGGCAGGAGCCCCTCTGCCTCTGATGAATTTCTGAAAGCTCTGCACAAGACTCCTTGGAAAACGTGACACTACACCTCTGGCCTCACATCGCAAAAGGTCCTTTTCTTCCCTGCAAGCAGCCTTGGCAGCTTCCTTTGACTTGCAGGATCGTTTGGAGAGACTTTCTTTAACTGACTAATTAACTTAAAGGTCACAGCATAGTCCTGCAAGTACTTTCCTTCTAAAAGCAGTGTTTTGGCCTTTCGGAGCTCCAAAGGGTGGCCGCCTCCAGCACCAGTGCCCCGCTGGCCGCGACCTGCTCCAGCCGCTTGCTGGTGTTTCTCTGAGTCTAAGACGGGAGAGACATGCAGCCGAGCTGGCTGCCCGGCCCATCCAGCCCGCCCTGTCCAGCCCACCCGTCCAGCCCGGCCCATCCAGCCCGCCCGCCTCGTGCTCCTGCAGCGCACCGACCTCCGGGCGCAGCCAGGGGCCGGCCAGCCGGGAACCCCGCGCACACCTGCAGCTGCGTGTGGGCACAGCGGAGGGTCTGGTACCCAGGCAGCCAGCGCGCAGTCCTGCCTGATGAGGAAGGCCAGTCCCCTGCGCCCTCTCGTCAGGGCTGTGGGGCTGCATTCCTCAGGCCCAAGGGGAGGTCAGTCTTCCAACCGCTCCAGAGCTCAGGGCTTCTAGTCCCTCTGGAAACAACACGCTAACAGCTGCACGATGTCCTCCCCCAGCTGAAAACCCTCAAGCCTGGTGAAGCAGGTGACTGTGCTGTGTGTCCATGACGGTCACTGAGCTGACAGGAGCAGGGCGACGTCTCAGCCCTGCCACACGGCTGGAGTGGCGACTGCCATGTCCCCACAAGACATTGTGACAGCCCAGTTCTGATTAGCGGCACCCCCACGGCGTGGGAGCCCAGCCCCACAGCGAACACGTGACTACCCTGCACCTTTCCTCGCCTGCAGTCACTGTTTTAATGTCTTGATGGACGTGACCCTTACATCCAGTAAGCAAGGCCTTTCTCATAGGGAATGACATGGCCAACATGTCCTTGGGAGAGCTGCAGGGGGTCCCAGGACAGAGCTGCAGGGGGGCCCAGGAGCTGGCAGTCAGACCACCCGCAGGCCCCCTCCCCCCCGCTGCAGCCATCACACAGCCAAACACCTCTTTTTGCTCTACTTGTCCCACTGGAAGGTCAAAGTCACCATGGCTCTGACCCTAGAAGGCTGAACAGAAACCGATTCTGACTCCTTGACGAGGAAGCTGAGCCAGCACAGAGTCCCACAGACCACTGAGTGCGCCCGCATCTGCTTCTTTCCTGACTCCACTTCTCATCAACGACAAAGGTGTGGCCACTCCGCTGGTGCGTCTCCCCTCTCTTCTGTCGTCCCCACCTCCCTCCTTATTCAGAACCTCACTATTTTCACTCAGAATCACTGCGATGCCCAGCGGGCCCGCACGTGCTCTCTCCTGACTCAAATGCTGAGCTCCATACAAGCGCGGTGTTCCCCCAGCGTGGCACTGAGACGGGCTCCCCGACACGCAGCCGTCACCCAGTGAGCTAAGCAGAGGCCCCAGTCCTCCCGGCCCTCAATTCTTAAATATCCAGCAACCTTTTCCTTATATTTCAGTCTCAGCTCCAGTTTTCTGGTCCAGCTGAGATTCAATCATTTGGTTCCAGAAAACCACCAAGAAGTTTTTTAAGCAAGAAAATGATGTGTTCATATAAATATGAGATTTTAAGCAGAAAGTGGTGTGTTCAGGGCTCGGAGGGAGACTGAGAGGCTTGAAAGCTACAGCACTTGTCAAGTCTGAGGGCTTGAACTTGACAGTAGGAGGAGACGGGGAGGAAAGAGATGAACCCTGAGCAAAGCACCAGGAGAAAGGATTTCTGGAAATAACAGGATTTGATAGAGAGAAATGCGTTAAGAAAGAGAGACACAGACAACTTCCAGAACCCCACGCTCTACTGAGCTACTTTTAAGAACGCTTCTATGACAGATCTGTCTTATGTAAATAGAGCCCGCCGGGGAAAGCCCTGTGTTTTCAGCTTTAAGTGGCATGGGTATCAGTTCATTTTACATACCACTCAAATTAACACAGGTTCATCTTCCCACGAGTCTCCTGTCCCCGGTATTTATCATTTTGACCACAGGCCTGTGGGATACTCGGGTGAACTTCCTCGAGATGGCTTCAGCAGCTGTGTCAGCGTAACTGCCGTGACCGAGGGTGGGTCCACAGCGCCTTCTGACTGGAGCACGGACAAAACCCCATTTCCTCTTCAGTCGTTTAAAGTAATAGTGTGAACAGTGAATTCTCTTGGTAGCTGTTCCAACAGACACAGCATGACCTACAGCAAGACCAGTGAGGTACCGCGACGTGCGGCACAGGACACACCCCGTCAGAGCGCCACAAGGTGAGAGTCTTCAGAGTTTTAAAGTCGAAAATCCCAAAAGTATCATCACAGAAAAACAGGTGGAATTGTCACCACGTCCCTCTCAGAAAGGGCGACGGAGAAAGCGACTTCTAGCCTGTTTGGACCACAGCCTTATTTAGGAAACTAGCATGTGTGGGGGTGGCTTTTTATTAAGTTTCTTGGCGCCCTTATTTAGAAAAAACGTGATACATGAGCGCTTACTTGTGGGCACAACAAGGGCAGGAAAGCTAGGCCGCAGCTTGTGCCAGAGCGTGCGTGGTTCTGATTATCTCTCAGGAATCAGAACATAAAGAAGGCGGGGACCCAGCGCCTCTACAGTGAGAACTCTAAGCACCTGACGGAATGTCTTACAGATTAAACCCCAGGCCCTTTTCGGGGCACTTGGCACACTCTCAGGGGTGAAATGCACCTGTTCTTCGCAGTCGATGAGCTCACCCCCGTGAAGGGAAAGTCTCTGTGAGGCAGCCGGCCCACAGCCCTCGTTCCGAAGCAGTCTGTGTGGTTGTATCTTTTGGCCATCGCTGAGGATCTCGGTCTTCTTGCCCATCTGAGTCTTAAACCATTTTCCGTCTGCTGTCAAGCTCTCTTTTGGTTCCCAGGCCCCCTCCTCCTTTAGCAAGCTGCTCACTTCCAGGGTCAGGTGGAGTCCGCCTTGAGCTCCCTTCCGTCAGCCCGCGCTTCAGCGTCCAGCGTTGCTTTGTGTGCCCGAAGGCCACAGGTGTCCAGGTTTTAACGGAGGAGATAAATTATTGGACTATAACTAATTGGAATCCAATTTTGTACAAAAGAGCACACCCAATGGGCAGGCCGAGGTCCTTCTGGGCTGACAGAAGCTGGAGTAGGCGTGAGGTCAAGAGAGGGGTTTGGAATAACTATTCCTGGTAGTTGGATGATTTGGAGGACAAGCCAGCATGAACCACCACCTTGTCCAAACCACCTTTTATGTCCCTTCTACAAACCTTCAAAAATCCAGAGAATGACGCCAGTGCCATGCCAGCAGGCGCCTGCCCCGGCCCTTTCAGATGGCGCTCCCCACTTACTCAGGGCCCCCCGCTGACTTCCACCCTTCTTTATGGCAAAGGGTCCAACAGATGCTTCCTAGAGGGCTGAGGGGCCTGGAAGATTGATTTCCTGGCTGACTGGGCCGCTAACATAGGATCGAAAATTAAGTCATGTGGATTAGAACCCTGGTGCTTTTCTAAAGGAAATTTTACACTTGTTTGGAAGAGGATGCGTGTCTACATGGAGCTACTTTGGCAATGGCCTTTATTCCTATTTCCAAATCAAGGAGGCAACTTCAGATCCTCGAAGACAGGCTTCAACAAGATTCAGTCCCCCAGACTGCAGGCTCGACACCACGAAGCAATGCTATGCAGGCATCGCGGACGTTTAGCATAATGAATCCCAGCAAGTGAACTATTATTGCCTCCTGATGAAAAGTGTGCTGGTTTATCAAGACGACTGTGAATTTTGAGCCCGATCTTCAACCAGCCTGCAAAGCGTCCATATGTGGAGAACAGTGACCAATCCCGGCCCAGCAAGTAACTCTGTGCCAGCTGCCCTTAAGCACACTCCGCATATGTTAAATAATTCAGCTTATTCCCAACAACCACCCTTTGATGTAGGTATAATCATGACCCCCTTAAAGGTGAGGAACTCATTTGTGGAGAGGTTAAGTAACTTGCCCCAAATCCAGCAGGTAGTCAGGGTTGGAGTCAAGATTTGAATCCATTAGTATCAACCCAAGACTGACCACTTCACTACATCCCCTCCAGAAGCTTCCTTCAGCCCAATACAAACATCTATAAATCATCAATGTGCATTTTCTTAAAGAGCTGCTGTAGGATGGATCCAAACACAACAATGGTCATTTCTACTCCCAGCACTCACGGCTTTGAGCAGTGGAGTTAAGTGGACATTCATGACAGACTGATCGTCCGTCACTATGGAAACACGGGGGGAAGGATCTGAGGGATTCAACACAGGAGGCAGCAAGGCGGTTCTGGGGACTTTGGCCAGAGCTGTCCAGGGCCTGACGTAAGGCGGTATCACTGCCGTAGGAAAATTCGCGATCTATTCGGGAGGTGCCACCAGCACCTGGTGCTGTGTCTCGGGCTCCCCGCCCACCAGCAGTGAGGCTCTGGGGAGGCCATTCACTTCTTCGTGCCTCAGCGTCTTCGTCTGCAGAGCGGCGATGAGGGCGGTACCCGCCTCCCCGAGCAGCTGCGGAGGTGAAGTGGGCACACGCGTGAAGCCCTCAGAAAAGCCCAGCCCCTGCCGTCCCTCCTCAGCTGGGCGCTGTCACCGCCGCATCGCCAAGCGGATAGCGGCCATGAAAGGTAAACGCGTGCAGAACGGCTCCGTTTCCAACCTGAGTGACTCTGAAAATAGCGGCACCGTTCAGTGAAGACGAGAGTAGAGAAAGAAGCGTCGGTGTGAAAAGGAAAGGCTGACCAGGCGACAGAAAAGGCGCCCAAAGATCCGAGAACAAGAGTGAACGGGGCCCGACACCCGGGGAGGGCGCGCTGGTCTTGCGGTCGCGGGGAGACGCGGTCACACGCGTAGCTGCGCTGCCCCCGCGGGGGAGGGCGCGCTGAGCACAGCCCGCTCGCGAGGCCTGTTCCCTGGCTGATGCTCCCACCGGGGCGCAGTGGAGCAGCGAGGCCGCAGGAGGTCGGGGCGGGAGCGCTCGGTGGTCGGCGGAGCCGAGCCGAGCGGGCGGGAGGTGAGGCAGCCCAGGTGCCTGCTGCGGACGACAGAGCAGGACATTCGAGGAATGAAGAAAGTGGAGGCCCCGCGCGGACGCGGAGAAGGCACAGTGGCCCTCAGACGGCGAGGCAGAGGCACGGGACGCCACGGGCGAGCTTCCGTTCTCTGACCCGGAGGCGAAGCGCGCGGGGCTGTGGAAGGCCGGCGGTCCTGACGGCCGAGACCCTGGGCCCCGAGGCGCCGGCTGCCTCGGCCACGCGCGCGCGCGCGGCAACGCGCCAGGCGGATGGCCCAGCGGGCGGCAGAGGGCGACGGCGCCCTGGGCGCGGCGTCTCCGGTGACTGACTGCGGCGGGGCGGCCACACGCAGGCGGCTGTGAGAGGGCGGTGGCTTAGGGTAGGAATTTACCAAAGAAGTGGGCTTTAGGGGCACAGGTGAGGGGTGAAATTGGGCGCGTGGAGGGGGCGGGGGAAAGAAAGGAAGAGCCATGCGAGGACACAAAAGCCCCGGGACCCTGCGGGCAGAGGGAGCCCCCCGGAGAAAGGTCGGAGCGTGCACGACGAGGGTGTCCAGCCCCGGCGTGGAGAGCGAGGCCTGGGCCGCAGGGGCAGACGGGCCCCCAGAGAGGGCCGACTAACCCGGGTCCCTGGGCCCCCTCCAGCCGGACAGGCGAAGGGACGCCGCGGGCCGGTCAAGGCTACCGTCCCCTGTGGGCCGGGAACGGGAGCTCCTCATCAGACACAGAGCGAGGGTGGAGGCCCTCAGACGCGCCAGCGCTGTTACCAAGGATCAGTGAAGTCGGTTTTCCAGTTCACTGCGCACATCTGGAATCCGCATTTTAGTGCCGTGGCCAGAAGCCGTGGAACACTGGAGCAGGAATGGGGGTCAACACGCTTAGATCCCTGGGCTTGGAGTCTGAATCTGAGCAAGTCAACTAGAGATACTGGGAACTGATGATAAAATCTGGGTGGAAAAGGAACAAAAATGCATTACTTTGCCTTTTCAAATAGTTCTAATGGATACTGTTTATTTCCCCCCTGATGTGCCATTTGGCACGGTCTAGTGCATAAATAATAAATTAGACTGTTATTAATTAGTGTTTTAATTGGAAAGAGTACCTTGGCTTTGCAACATTTTAGACTGAAAAACATGTAAATGCTCATGGTTTTTGATGATGTCTTAAATTTCCAGTCTTGTCTTTTTATTACAGCAGCAAGAAGCGGCCAGGCTGGCGCCTCCTCCCAGGAAAGCTTTTTTCATAGCTCAGACACGCTTGCTATGTGTTCGTGAAAAAGCTATTTGAATTAGGTTAAAAATAAAAATGCCACACCTGGAACTTCACTCAAGTCGTATTTAAATATACTGAAAAGCGCGTCCTGAAGGACCGGCGAGCAGAGGCGCTCTCCGCCCTGAGCCTCCCCGGCAGCGCGGTGCTCGCCCGCCGGAGGCCTGGGGGGAGCGGCACTGGGCCAGGACGGAGGCTCCAACAGAACAAGCTTGTGCGGCATGAAAACGCAAGACTCTGGGGGAAATGAGCAAGCCAAAAAGGGACCGGAGAATTCACAGCTGGCTGTCACCGTCAGAAAAGGGGCCTGGTCGCATCTCTTCTGCACTTTCGCCACTAAATGCCTGACAGCAGTATTCCATGCTTTGGGTTTGCAGACATGATCTCAATTGCAAACTATCCTCGAACCCATTCTGCCGATCACAAGCCTACGGGGTAAGCATTCTTCCAGGTGACCTAGCAATAGGAGAATTTCTCTTCAGGTCATCGTGGCGTTGGGAAGCGGGGACCTCCCCGCTCTGTGACCCCGTGTGGCAGACACTACGGGCCACAAGGGAGGGAGCAAAGTGAACTGTGCTTTCTTCCGATGCCGTAGCACTGTCATTACTTTCTTTATTCTTTGAAAGGAGAGCGTATAGGCAGAAATCACCAGCCACACGCAACACACACGATGACCAGATGAAACCTCTCTTTTAAATTTTATAATTTAAATGTCATCGCGTTAACTGGAAAGTACGTTGTGTTTCGCAGACAGCACCCTACAAGCTTTGTTCTTCTGTCTCACGGGAAAACAGGATAGGTGTCCACAATAAACATTTCCTGCTGGAATTTGAGGGGTGGAGGTGGGGCGGCAGAAGATTTTCTAATTTGAAAGTAGGATAAATGGGACATTTTCATGTCGAAGATCGATCTAAACGGTCCCATCACGTGTGAGGGATGAAGGTGGCGGCAGAAATCTCTGTGCTGATTCCAAGTCACACTCTGAGGTACAGCTGTGACAGCAGAACCGGAAGAAGGCAGCACACAGACCAAAGAGGCCGTCAGCCACCAGCAGCCTCCTCTGCAGACCTCGGCTCCGGTTCTCCACACGTGCAGCCCCCACCCCGGTCTCCTCTCGTCTGCCTCCCCGGTCAGCGCAGCCCTGCCTTCCTGAATTCCTCTCTCCCAGGCCTCTCATCCCGGCTGAACAACCACACTGATAACTGGCCGTTCATCCTGGAGACGTCATTCTCTTCTCTGCAGCCCCGTTTCCCACACTGGCACCCGCAGGAGTGGGTTTACACTGGTCTCACCGTCCTCATGTTTCTCAAGAGCACGCGCACCACGGCAACAGGAAACATAAATGTTGAAAGTGCTCTGCGTTAGACGGGATGTAGGAGATTCAGACACACGTGAAACGTGTGCAGGAGGGCAGTGTCCGCGGCTGTCATAGCTTCTCACCACTTGTGTGCTCGTGTGCCCACGGGCTCACCACCACCCTGGGCTAAGTCGTCTTCTCCAAGGTCCCGGAACTGTTCCACCCCAGGACCAGCCAGATCAGGCTGCAGGTGCGAGGACGCTGCTCAGCCCCAAGGCTACGGAGCCGAGGCGTCTGGACATGACTGCGTCCCACAACCTCGAACAGCCCATCAGGACAGAATCCACCAGGGCTCAGGTTTCTCTCCATGGACGTCCATAATGTCTTACCTCCTGGCGCCCCACCCAGACCTCCACTCAGTCACCAACCATTTCCAGCACCCTTCTGGGAACTCCCTTGCGGGAACCAACGATCTACACACTCTTCTCAGGGCTTTCCTTCGGCTGCTTGACTTCACTGAAGTCAGTCTTCCTCCGAGGACATCATCTTCCGCAACCCCTCCCCACAGTTTGCTCTCTCACACCTTGAGATCAGGTGAGTGTTCTCTTTGCTTTCTGGGTTTTCAGTTGTTTTTCCCCCGGCCACTCTCTCAGGGGTTCTGTGCCATTGGACTCAAACAGCCTCCTTCCCTTCTCGTTAATGTCAGTCATCAGCCTCTGGGCCACTTCTCTCCTTTATTAAAGACTCTGGGAAGTGTCCATAACCTCCCCCCAACTCAATCCGGCTGTCACCACCAGTGGACATGCGGCGCCCCCTGCACAGTTTGCCACGCAGTTCTCTCCCGGATCACAAACTCTTCTGTCTTCGCTACATGGGTAGTTACTTCCACAACGAGCTTTCCTTGAAGACGGTACAGATTCATGTGGAACTGAATCAGGCCGTATGACAGTTTGCTTGAAAGTGTGGACTTGTGGTAAGAGAGACGCATTTGAATCATGACTCTACCGTGAGTGGCTGTTTTAACTTGGACAAATCACATAATCTTTCTAAACTCCATTTTCCCAACTCTAAATTGCAGAAGATGTTACTTGCCTAAAATGATGAATGGCTGAATGAAACAACAGATGAAACTTCTTGATGAGTCATTCATTTCTTCAGTAAACAAAATTTGCCTGCACTAACCAGGGACAAAACAGCAGGCAGCAAACACAAGGCAAGCCTTCCCCTTCAGGAGCTTATAGTCTATTGAATCATGGATACATTTTTAATAAAATCATCACTCTAATAAATGTACAAGTAAGAAGTATTGTAGGGATTCTGAAGAAAAGGAAAGATGCAATAAACAGGCAGATGGCAAAGGAATCTGACCTACACTGTTTGCCCACAGGGCTTTCTTGAAGAGGAGATATTTGAGCCAAGACCTGAAGGCATTAACTAGATAAAGAGCTCTTTGTTTATTTGCTTTGTGGAAGGAGAAGGAGGGGACATTTCAGGTAGAGAGAATAACATGTGCAAAGACCTTATGCTGGAAAGAATCATGTTGGATTATGAGAATTAAAAGCATGTCAGTGTGGCTCAGATAGTGAGGGAACGAGCAGGTCCAGACAAGGCAAGGGAAATGAGCAAAAGTCAGGACATTAAGGCATTTCTCCACTACATCAAGGATTTTTGTTGTTACTTTAAGAGCAATTGGAAGCCACTGAAATGTTTTAGGCAGAGAAATGTCATGCTTATATTTGTATTAAAAAAAAAAACTCCTTTATACAAAAATCGAATGCATTTATATATCTTTGCAATGAACAATCCCCCTAAAAATTAACAATAACAATTTACAGCAGCTTAGACAAGAATAAAGTGGCTAGGAAGAAATTTAACAAAAGAACTGGAAAATTCACACTCTGAAAACTTCAGATCCCCAAATCAGAAATTTTATTATTGTTAAGATGGTAATGTTTCCCAAATGGATGCACAGAATCAATACAATCCCTATCAAAATTCCAGATTTATTTTTTTGCTAAAGTTGGAAAGCTGATACTAAAATTCATATGTAGATTTAAGGGACTAGCCAAACATGCTTGAAAATGAAGAACAAAGTTGTAGAACTCTCAGTTACCAGTATCAAAACTTATTACAAAGCTACAGTTATCGAGACAGTAGTCGTAGCTACCAGAGCATCTACACGGGTGGACTTACAGATCAATGGAATAGAATTTAAAGCCCAGAAATTAACTTTTGAGTACATCAGTGAATTCTGAAGTAGAGAAATTCAAGTCTGTCCCTCCACAAAAGCAGCACATAAACTGACAAAAACTGTCAGAATTAAATTTTTCAGAATTATGGAAACTAATCAAAAGCTTACAACAACTGATGAATGACTTCATTTAAAAAAAAAAAACAAACAACCCCTGCTGAATCTTAAGAGAGAGCTCTGCAGTGCTTTAGATAACCTGGTCCCACCCCCACTCCTCAGCTCAGACGCAGCCTTGAAGACAGCACACAACCCAGTGCGGTTTCCTGCTAAGAAAGGGAGCAGAACAGACCTCGTTTTCAGAGAACTGTGGTTGTTTGTGTCAACCTGTTTGGTGTCTCCCTGAGGGACCAACTCAAAGGGCTTGTCTTTATTTCACCCAATTTGAAATTCTCCAAGGGCTGAGGTGACTACCCAGGGGGCGTTTAAACATTTAAAGTCAAATGTATTACTTTGTGTCACCCAGGAAACAGCTGGGTAAGACAATCAGCTAGCCAAAAAGCTCAGCAGGAAAAGATAGGAGAGAATCTAATTTCCAGAGTTGCCACATTATAAAATTAAAAGGTCCAGTTTTCAACAAAAACTCTAAGATATTCAAATAAAAAAGAAAATGTACCCATACGTAAGATTTTAAAAAAGAAATTAATGCAATTGTTCATAAGAAATTAGACAGATTTCTAGTATTTAAAATATTCTTAAAGAGCTGAAGGGAACCACACACACAGAACTAAAGAAACCATGAGAATAATATCTCACCAGACAGAGAATATCAATAAAGAGATATAAATTATAAACAGAGATCAAATAGAGGTGTTGAAGTTGAAAACTACAATAACTGAAATAAAAATTTCACTAGTGGAACTCAATGACAAGTTTGAGCAGGCAGAAGAAAGAATGAGAGAACTGATGGTGGGTCAACTGAGATTTTCCAGTCTAAGGGAAAGGAAGGGAAAAAATCATGAGGATGAACTAACACAGCTCCAAAGACCTGGGAAACGCCCGCAAGCACACAGATACATACGTAATGGGAGCTCTGGAAGGAGAGGAGAGAGAGAAGGGGCAGAAAGACCATTTGATGAAATCGTGGCTGAAAACTCCCCAAATTTCATGACATGCCTTAGTCTACACATCCAAGAAACTCAACAATCTCAAAGTAGCATAAATAAAAGAGATTGATAATACATATTATAATCAAACGATAGAATTCCAAAAATGAAAAGCAACTCCTGAAAGCAGCAAGAGGGAACTGATTTAATGAGTACACAGGAGCCTCGGTAAGATAAACAGCTGACTTCTCATCAGAAACCATAGAGGCCAGAGGACAGTGGAATTAGATGTTCAAAGTCCTGAAATAAAAAACTGTCAATCAAGAATCTGTATCTCATAAAACTATCCTTCAATCATCAAGGAAAAATTAAGACATCCCCAGATAAGCAAGAACAGAGAGTTCCTTCTGGTGGCAGTGAAAGGACACTAGACAGCAACTGTAATCCACATGAAGACATAAAGAGTGCCAACAAGGGTAACTACATAGGTAAATATTAAAGTCAGCATTACTATATTTTGGTTTATCACTTCTCTTTTTCTGTATATGATTTAAAAGACAATCACATGAACCAATAGTTATAAATCTAAGTTGATGGGCACACAAGGATTAAAGAAGTAATTTGTGACAGTAACAGCATAAGGATGGTAACAGAGCTTTTAAGAGCAAAGTTTCAGTATACTGTTCAAACTAAGCTGGTATTAATTTGAACTAGAGCAGTACAACAAAGACGTTATTATGAAGAAAATAGCTAGACACAAATAGTAAAAGAAATGAGAAGGTAATCAAAATGGCACAGGAAAACATCTAATTAACATAAAAGAAGCCAATAATGGAGGAACTGAGGAACAAAATAGATAGGACATATACAAAACAAGGAGCAAAAAGACAGAAGCAAATAGCTCCTTATCAGTAATTACATTAAATGTAAATGGATTAAACCCTCCAATTAAAAAGCAGAGATGGTCAGAATAAACTTTTTTAAATGCTCAAACTATATGCTGTCTACAAGAAACTCACTTTAGATCCAAAGGCACAAGTAAATTAACGTGAAAGGGTAGAAGAGATATTTTGTGCAAACAGTAACCGAGAAAGAGCCAGAGTGGTTATATTAATATCAAGAAAAATAAAATTTAAAACAAAAATTATTGTAAAAGATAATGAAGACATAATAAAATGATAAACAGAATAATATGTCAAGAAGACATAATTATAAATATATGAGTACCTAACAACAGAGCCCCCAGATAGATGAAACAGAAATAAGCTTTCACATTTGTGGTCAATTTATTTTTGAGAAGGTTGCCAAGAAAATTCAATAATAGTGAACAGTAGTGCAACACGTGGTGCTGAGAGACTAGACATCCACATGCAAAGTAAATAAATAAAGCTCAACCCCATCATTTACACCATATATAAAAATTCACTCAAAATGAATCAGACCTGGATGTAAGAGCTAAAACTACAAAAATGTTAGAAGAAAACGTAAGAGCAAATTTCTGTGACCTTGGATTAGGCAAAGGTTTCTTAGATATGACACCGAAAGCACAAATAAAAAAGAACAGAATGAACTGGCCTTTAACAAAACTAAAACTTTGTGTTTCAAGGAATGCCATCAAGGAGGGGAAAGGCCCACATTCTCAAGAATGAGAGATAATATTTGCAAATCATATGTATGATAAGCAACTTGCCTATATAATGTAAAAATATTAAAACTCAATAGGGATAATAATAAACAGATATCCCAATTTTAAAATGGGCAAAAATTTAAATAGACATTTCTCCAAAGTAGATAAACAAGTGGCCAGCAAGCAAATGAAAAGAGGCTCAACCTTAGGGACTTTTAATTCAAAATCATAATGAGATGCCACTACACACCCACTAGGGAACATAAATATAAAAAGGCAAATAAGAAGTGTTGGTGAGGATGTGAGAAATTGGAGCCCTCCCGCGCTGCTAGTGGGAATGCAAAGTGGTACAGCCACTTTGGAAACTATTTTACCAGCTCCTCAAATGTTAAATACAGAGTTACCATATAACCTGTCAATTCCACTCTCAGGTATAAAGCCAAGAGAAACGTAACCTATGCCCACACACATGCACGATTTTACATGAATATTTATAACAACTGTATTCATAATCATCAAAAAGTGGAAAACAGCCAGAATGCCCATCACTGATGAACGAGCAACTGAGGTCTATCAGTACAGTGGAACAGTATTTCCTCATAAAAAGAAATTGAACAAACAGAACAGAAAGAGAGTTAGAAATACAGAGGACAAACAGGTGGTTGCCAGAGGGGAGGTGAGAGACATGAAGAGGGACAAACTCCAGTTGCAAAATAAATGAGTCTCAGGGATGGGCTGTACAGGGTGGGGAATACAGTCACTGACTGTGTGACGTCTTGCATGCTGATGCATCGTAACTAGACTCATCATGCTGACCCACTTGAAATGCACGGAACCACTGCATCACTAAGCTGTGCTCCAGGAACCAACATCACATTGTAAGTCAGTTATACTTCAAAAACAAGCAAAGTCATAGAAATTGAGACAGATTCGTGGGTCCAGAGGCAGAGGCCGGGGGAGGGGGAATTGGATGAAGGCGGTCAGAAGACACAAACTTCCAGTTAGAAGACAGATAAGCACTAGGAATGTAACGTGTAGCATGATGAACACAGTCACACTGCTGTAGAGGACACGTGAAGTTTGATAAAACAGTCAGTCCTAAGAGTTCTTGGCACAGGGAAAAAAGTTTAAACTAAAACATTGTTTCTGTTTATTTAATTCTGTATCTATATGAGATGCTGGATGGTAACTGCACTTACTGGATAATCACTTACTGCTGCGTGTGAATCAAGTCATTTGCTGCATGTCCGTTATATCTCAATAAAGCTGGAAGGAACAAAAGATACAATGTTTTTCCTGACAAAGCAGAGTTGGTTCAGAGGGAAAAGAAGAAAAGTTTCTGCCCTCACTAGAGGCAGGTTTTTCATATTCAGAAAGAAAAAGGAAGGGCTGATACATGCTGTAACGTGGGTACTTTGAAAACACGGAATCTGAAAAACATTTTGCTGAGTGAAAGAAGCCAGTCACAAACGACTTTGTGTGGCATAACTCCATTTATGTGGAATTACATTCATAATATAATTTATATGAAATCATAGACAAATCTGTAGACACAAAGTAAACTAGTAGTTGCCTGGGGCTGAGGGACTTGGGGAGAAAGGGGGGATGACTGTTAAGAGACTGGAATTTCTTTTTGTGGTAGTAAAATTTTTTCTAAAATTGATTGTGTTGGTGGCTGTACAGCTCTGTGAATATGCTGAAAACTACTGCCTGATTAAATGGGTGAATTGCATGGAATGCAAATTATATCTAAATAAAGTTATTTAAAAAAGAGCCTGTTTCACCTTTAATGTGGAAAACCAGTTAGAGGATGGCCAGAGAAATTCAGAGAAACCAGTTAGGGGGCAATTCTGTCAATGCAGGGAGAAAAGAAGGCTGCTTGGGCTCAGAGCTCACTGGGGTGACTGGAAGACTGTATTTAAAGTGACGTCAGAGGCGAAGTCAGCAGGGTGTGGGTTGCTGGGCTGGGTCTGGACGGTTAGGAACGAAGATGCTGCTAGGACGGGAGGTCCCGAGAGGAAGGACTTCGGCCCATTTGTCCATTCTGTAGCCCCACTGCCTGGAACGGCCACAGTGACCGTACTGACTGAATGCTTGTCAGGTGGATGAACACACAGGTGAGCGTGTGAATGGCCCCTGCATCTCTGTGTGCTTAGCTTCATAAGTCCTGGTGCTATTTTGCAGCACCAGCTGCATTCCTAAGAAAAGCTACCCATCGAACACCCAAGGCCTTTGAGCCGGCATGCACCAGGAGGCCGGGTGTCTTCCCACTGAGGACAGTGGGTCGGCACTGGCTGTGTGTGGGGGCTGAACCTCCTCTCCTTTGCCAGGTTGAGCTTAGGGTGCTCTCAGCACACCCAGGAAGGGGTCTCAAGTACCCAGAGGGGATGTGGGTCTGGAGGTCCTGACTGGTCAAGACTGGACATTAAACTAAGGAAACAAGTCTGTGTGGACATAAAGAAGTAAAGAGGCCCAGAACTGAGTTGGGGGAATTCTAACGTTTAGTGACCAGAAGAGAATATAAAGAAAAGTGAGTGGTGATGGGCGAGGTGGACGCTCATTCAGCAGGTGATCCTGTCACAGAAGGTTCGGGACGAATGTTTCTGAAGATCTGGAGACTGGTCCAGGACACGTTGCTGAGAGCTCAGATAAGAGGAAGACTGAAAAACAGGCCCCCCCCCCCCACATTACATAAGACAGAGACCATGAGGGTTTAGAGCTGTGTGGACGGGGTGATACGAAGGAAGCCAGCCCCAGCAGGTTGTGGAATGACCAGGGGGTCGGGGGACAAATGCCAAAGACGCCTTCCTTAAAAAGATGGGCTGTAATCGAGAGAATGCTTGGCACACAATACAAGCTCAGTATTAGAAAATGTATGGAAGAAACCAGTGGGTTTCTTTTCATTTTCCAATGAAATCAAAGCCCAGTTCTCTATCCCGAGCAGAACCACAGGTCAGCATGCTCTCGAAACCAAAAGAGAGAGAAAGAATCTTCCCCAAGAGGCACGCGCGCTGGGGCCGGGGATCGGGCCGGGGCCGGGGCCGGGGCCCTGTGGGCCAGACACGCGTGGATAGCTGCAGCATCTGGCTGGATTTTGTTTTCTCTCCACACCAGCAAAAGCAGCAAAGTGGCAGTGCTGGTGACCGTGGAGGTGGTCCGGCCACGGAGGTGGCGGCCTTTGTCCTGTGACGGCGGAACAGCTGTCATGAGTCCATAAAGGAGATCCGCTGTAAGCTGCTCTATGCACATGAATTCATGTTTTCACTGATTCGTTCACTCTTTCAGAACAAACAGAGCTGACGCTGAGCCGGGCTGCATCAAGGTCACCCTCAAATGAACCTGATATTCTCCAGGGACGGCAGGAATGGCTTTCCTTACTCTTTCCTCTCCTGCCCTTTCTTCTTAACGCCTCCCCCCCGAAAATGTCTCTTTCCTTTTTTTGCTCAAATGTCTAATGCCTTCCAAACTCCACCCTTATCTCAGAGAAGTTCTAGAAAAACTAAGAGTTCAAATGTTACCACTCTTTGGGGAATTTTTCTACCTCAAAAATAAATCCATGCCACAGACTAAAAGAGAGAAAACACAAAAAGTGGGATTTTAAGCATTAAGAGGGCTTATTATTTATTCATTCATGCAACAAATATAAATTGCCTATTGAGCTCCAGGACTGGGCGACAGAGATGAAGAAATGCACCAGACCGATGGTCCCCGCCCCGACACAGCCCACTTACGAATGTGGGTGTCACGTGTGTAGAAACATAGAATTTTTTTTTTTAAATTTTCAACAGCTTTACTGTGGCATAATTTCTGTACAGTGAACTACACACACTTCAGATGTACAACCTGATGGATTTTGATAGCCGTCTGCACCTATGAAACCACCACTACAATCCAGATAGCTAACATTTCCTTCACTCCCTAAGAGGTGCGATTTTCGAACTCCCAATTTATCCCTTCCCGCCCCCTCTGCCCCCTGGTAATCATAAGTCTGTTGCCTGTGTCAGTGAGTCTGTTTCTGTTGTGTAGATACGTTCATTTGTGTCTTTTCCAGACTCCATGTACAAGCAGCATCACAATCTTGACTCTCAGGGCAACGACCGCTTCTTCTGGTTCCCACTAAAGTTTAGGGGAAAAATGATTTGAAATTTTGCTTATATTTTATCATTTAAAAAATATACATTTATACTATAGTAAATGTTTGTGACAAGGAAGAGAAATAGCTGAGGGAAAACCTGGTTTGATGAAGGGAGGACAATGGACCAGGACATCGGGGGACGGGAGGGGAGGGGAGAAGGCCTGTGGTCCAGGGACCGCAACCCGGAGGTGGGGACAACCCCCTGCTTCCCGAGTCCCCTCACTGACTGGAAGGGTCCGTGGGCATCGATATTCTCTTCTGGGAGTCGTCTTAGTTTGCAGCACTTCTCACGTCCTGTCTGAGGCTCCCGCACTGCGTGGCGGGCTGGCACTCCTCACACAGGTGGAGCCCGGGAGATCCGAGCTCCGAAGCCCAAGAGCCTCGGCTCAGGTAGGCACGAAGCTACGGGAAACCACGGTCTGCGGTTTCAAACTCAAGGTTTTTCAAACTCCTTTGCCTGTTTTCAGTCCCTGGAATAGAGCTTCCGATCTGGGAGTCAGGTGACCAGGACACATGCATCCGCCCCTGTGCCCTCCTCCTTCTCCTGCCACCTCCTCTGGGTGATGGTGCCTCTGGTCCCGAGCGGCTCCCTGTCCTCCCCCCACCTCTTGACTTGTGACCCCTCACTGCAGCACGGCACTCGGGGCTCCACCTCAGTGTGATCGAATCAGGTGGAAACCCATGCAGTCAGGAATGACGTGTCAGCCACGATTTTGCCAGGAGGGTTTTTGTTAGAACACCTTCGACGGGCAGCTTCTCTGACGCTCCATGGTGAAGTTCCTTGAGGAACTAGTTCTGATGCTGGGACACAAGCCACCTGCTTCTCTGGCTTTGATAAGCCCAGCCCGGCAAGTCTTTACAAAACCGGGTGTCTGTGTGGTTCTCATGTGCAGACAGAATTATACCTAAACCCCCTTACAGCCAGAGAAACTGTTATGCTTGACTGAACTAAGCAGAAATGCCTCAGAACAACTAGTGACGCTGGTCTGTTGAATATTTCATCACGAAACGAAGTGCCTCGGCCATCACATTTAGTAAGAGCCGAGTCAAGAACTGAAACACAGTTAATGGTCCCAGAGGCACACCGACTCTTCCCCAGCCTTGCAAGACATCCCTCGAGGACCTGCAGTCATACAGTGAGTTCAAGTGAATCCAAACATGCGTCTACACAGCAAGTTGTTGGCGGAAAAGTGAGCAGGTACAGAATGACGGGAGATGTCAGATCGCTGGGCGCCACGGACGTAAACACGTCAGTCATGGGCTGCGGCCGTGGAAACAGCTCTCAGTCTGACAGAGATCACACCACAGCCTGCGTGTTGTCAAAGCCCGAAGCAGACGAACGTGGGGCTCCCTGCCAGCCCTCCTCCGGTCCGTCCCCGCGGGCGCCGAGCGGGGCTCTGAGAACCACGGCCGTCGGCCGGTGCGCGCACGTCCCGCTCTGCTCTCGCCCGGCCTGCTGCTGCGTGACATCCAGGCTTGTGCTCTTTATTTCTCTTATTGTTATTAAATTTGGCAGAAAGACAGAAATTCCACAATCGGGTAGCGCAGCTCTGAAAGTCGTGTGGAATTCTTCCAGGACGGCAAGAAAGAAGCAGCGTTTCTGTGCAAAGATTAAAGCCCCTAAGCGACACCTGGTTGACCTGGGCGGTTTCAGTGTGAAGACAACTGTTGGGGACAATCAGGAGATGTGAGGTCTTGCCTGGACGCAGCTCCATGCGCCAAGGAGGACGTGAGATGCTGGAGGTCAGCGTCCTCAGCAGATGCTGTGCGAGCCATCATTCTGTCCCAGGCCCTGCGCCGGGAGGGGCAGAGACACAGACGAGGGCGGGGCAGCGAGGGCCTTCGCTGAGGGGGTCACAGCCGAGACCGATGAGCCCGGTTTAGACCCGCAGGGACGGACCCAGGCCACCGCAGTGTGGTCCAGTCTCTGACGTTGACTCGTGAGCTCAGAGAAGGCTCTTTCCTTTGGGTCTCTATTCTTCTTAGTGTCTTTACAACCCGATTTGGCAGAAATCTCTAAACGACGCTGAACACCGTTGAGTTTCCCCGGGGAGAGAGCACCTTGCCGGGCGACGTCCGGCACTCCCGGTGCTCCGGGCTCCTCTGCTCCAGCACCGGCGCTCAGTGCCGACTTGCAGTTTCCAGGGTCTGACATGGAGCAGCTGGTGGCCTCATTCAAGCACAGCCCCTTGAGATGATAAAACTGCTTTCCAAGCACCTTCTGTATTTGAGAAGTTATAACTTCTCCACACATCGAGTTAAGTGACCTCTCCGTGGCAAAATCTTCACAAACACCTCAGAGTTAATTCTCCCTCCCAAGTGCGATGGTACAATTCCACTGGTCTTCACAGAACTACTGCGACCGTGTGAAAACCACCGCGTCAGCCCCACAGGGAACTGACCCCGTGCCTGACACCACTGAGGGCTCCAGTCCGGGTCACTGCATTTGGTGCAGAAAAGCAGGACGCGGGCAGGAGAAGGGACCCGGGAGTACGTTGTTCACGTGACCAGTAAGCGTGGCTGGAAAGACGCCGAGTGAGTCCGCACTTCTAGCACCGCTGGCGGAAAACGAGGGACGACAGTCAAGGTGAGTCCAGAATCAAAGAGGAACTCCCAAAAACCAAAAGGTGGATGGTGCGAGGAGTCCGCTGTCTGAAGCTAGGAGAATCCGGCTGCCCCCTGGCTCAGCAAGAGGGTCCCAAGTCTGTGGGGAGGGGGAGCCCCCAGAGTGCCCAGAGCCTCCCACTTGTCTTGCTTTTCCTTCTGTGTCCATCCAACGCCTCAGCCGGCAGAAAGCACCTGAGGGCAGAGGCGGGCGCAGGCGGGGCCCTGCGTGCGGGGAGGTGCCGTCTCTGCGGCACGTCCTACAGTCAAAGGGCGCGCCTTTCACCCCCGACTCCCCTTCACGGAAGACGTGAGATGAAGGTGCCACTGTCCTGGGCTCCAAACACTGAGATTGTTTTTCCCTCAAGTTGGTGGCCTTGGCACGAGCCTCCAGGCAAATGCCACACGGAATGGAGACCCAGAGAGCTCGCCTTCATGCTTCTCTTTCAGTTTCAGGCCATGCTTAACCCAGGGACAGCAGGAATGACTGACCACTGCAGATCATCCAGGGAAAAGATCCCTCTGCAGGTTTGTTTTCCTCCTCAGTTGAAAGAAAGGTCACTAACAAGTGTTTTCCAACAGGAGCGAGATTGCTTCAAATTATCAGGCTGTATTTAAAAAAAATGACTTTGAGACAAATAAAATATTTAAGCCATAAGGCTGGAATGTAAAACAATACCAGCCAGATGAAAGAAAATGCCTATTTATATAGAAAACAGACTTGATATTTTCAATGAGCAAGAGACAGCAGCATCCAAGAGGATTTTAATTCGTCTCCAAAGGCATGTGCCCAAAAAAGTGCGTGTCTTCAGGCTTTCGCGTTTCCTTCACCCTCCCGGCATTAGGCTCACAGAAGTCGCGTGTGATCTGATTAAGTGCAAGCAGAGAAAGGAAAGAGGTCACGTCCAGAGTTCACGCAGTTTCTGATGCTGAACAGAGAGGGCTTGTTACAAGGGCTGTCTCGCTCGGGTCCTTCCTAGGTGCTTAATTCTGGAGCTTCCAAATCTACAGAACTCCGTAAGATCACCACATGCTCAGGGACCTCTAGCTGGAGATCACGGATGCAAATGAGCCCAGGCAGTCCAGGAAGTGTCACCATCTGCAGAGGGACAGAGGGACAGAGGCTGCTTTGGATGCTGGTCCAGCTACGAGACGTCCTGAAGCCACAGGGGTGTCAACTGAGCTCACAGCCTGCTCAGGCGTCTCTAGCCATCCCACAGCAGGTGCCAGGGGTCAAGAGGGCAAGGATGACAGGAACGTGGAACTTCTATCTTTCAGATAAAATACTATCAAGAACAGCATGCGCTGACTGGTCACGCGTCCGCCCAAGGACTGACTGGTCACCTGCTCCACGGGGGACACGGGGCAGCACATCAGAGAGCACCTGCCTTTCGGAAATTTATACCCAAACCGAACAGTAAGCTCTCGGATATCAAGAGACGTAGGAGAACTCCATGACAGACCTTGAAGCATAGAAATACACGTGTGCAAACTTGGCGCCACATCACAGCCTGAGAACTGCCAGACCAGAGCATGAATGCTAGACCACTGCTCGAAAAAAGAAAAAAGAAAAAGAAAACCCTCACGTATAACACGGGAGATCGTGTCCTTAATTCTTACTTAGTAAATAAATACACATGCCTTTCTTCCAAAAATAGAGACTTCAAGATTCACAGCCGACCTGGCAACGACACTGAGTCTGGGGGAGCCGGTGCGTTAGCGGCGGGGCAGGGCGCTGCGGGGGCTTCAGCACACGGATGGTATTTCCTTTACAATTTGCTCTGGCTTAAGCTTAAAAGCCTACCGTGTTTTTACAGTGTTCACGACAGTCAGTGGAGGTGTTGGACTGAATTCCAACCCTAACATTCCATTCCTTTGTGATCCGCACTCCTGGTCTCCACCATCCAAGAAGGCGAGACAGATTTTTATTCGCATTCATCTGGACAGTGTGTGCCCTTTAACATTTCCAAGCCTCTCCCACTGCCTGTGAAGCTCAGGCAGGACCTGGGTTTACGGAAGAGCCGTGCTTCTCATTGGAAATGACCAAAAGCTCCCAACAAAGACCAGGGGGCGAATTGGGTGGTTTTGAAACTTAACAGGTCTTCTTACTACTAACTCCTAGGGAAAGAGAAGGGGCCAGGATGACGGAGACCTGGGGGAAGGGCAGAAATTAGGCAGGAGGAGAAGGTGGAAATCAAATCTATTAAATTTCACAAGATCAGCATATAGAAAGTGAAGCTAGCCACCACGGCATTGCTCACATTCCATTCTGAGACTTGGTCATTAATATGTAGCATTTTTTGTGATTACTTTATAGACATGATGTCATTGCGTCAGTGTTTTACTAATCACCGATGACACAGTTGCCAGAGACCCAAGTTATAATGTAGAGATGTTATGAGTGGAAAATGTTGCAGTTGTGGTCGGGGGGAGGGGAGGAGTTCAGATGAAGTTCAAGGCGTTTGGCTTGGATTTTCTGGGTGAACCAAATCTAGACTTCTCGGTGTGGGGGGGGGGTTCTACGTTTTAGAACCACATGTAAAAACTCAACATTTTATTGTCTAAAAACTACCCAGAAAATTTAAAACTTCTGAAATGGGAATCTTGGGGGAAAGTGAATAAAAATCCCAGACACTCCAACAAAAACAGCCTCCTTCTTTTTGACAGCTCCAGGTTTAGACATTCCTCCGGTTTACAACCACAAAGCGGACCGAGCTGGCAGAGGCAGTGCCCTGTCCTCCCGCGCGCTGTCCCAGCCATGGCCGCTCCAGCAGACGTGCCCCGGGTGACAGGCGTGGCCTCTGCCCGGAAAGCCTGGGCGGGCACAGGTGCTTCTCCACGAGGAGGGACATGCATTTGTGACCTGCGGCTCTAAGGGGGCTGCCAGGGCGGGCGTGGTGGGTGGAGACAGACTCTGTGACCGTTCTTGGCCAGGCCACAGGAAGGGGACCTGGGGTGTGTAACCCTCAGGCCCTGGATCCACGTGGATTTTTGCTTCACTGTGGCCGTCCTCTTGCCCCCTTCTCCCCAGACCTCAGTTCTGCCACCAGCACATCACCCTCAACTGGGTTCGTCTCTGCCTTGGTGGACCTCATTGGGAGCTTGACCAAAGACAGATGTGCACCCTCCCTGTGGGAGGGCAGCTCAGAATCGCCCCTCTGCAAATTTCCAGATGGGACGCCTTCAAATTAAATGTGGAACAGGAGGGAATTCCACGGAAAGGATGGGCCCTGAAGGAAAGCCAGAGAGGGTGCTCTTTTTAAGCGAGTGCCTGCCCCACCAGGGACACACCTGCACAGTGATTGAGGAAGTTCTCTGAGATGAGACGAACTCCGACTGCAGAGACCTAGGCCTCAGGGAGCCCCTCCCCGCAGAGGTGCTTGTGGTAGCAGGTGCGCGGTGACGTGTGGAGTGTCATGTGCCCTTGGAAATAGAATTAGGTAAAAGCATTCACCCTGTTGATTGTACTGCCAGCTAAACCCACTGCGAAGAGCTATAAAAACACAGTGAAAAGTCTCTGGAACTAACTCAGCAGAGTGGAGCGGAGCAGGCTGCTTATCCTCAGACGTCACACAGCCGGCAAGGAAAATGCTGTGGGTAAATCGCAGTTATTCCTAAAACAAATGTGACTAAAAGCAGCCAAGATGTGATGCCGAAAAGCAGTGAGGCCACCGGAAAATACTAGTGAAAGGGACAATGTATACATAATGAAGATGCTGTTTTTGAGTGAAAAAAACCCATAAATCTCACATTTTAAACAAATCTCTTAAACAGAAAAATAATCTGAATGAATGAGGCACGTGTTACTTCGAAATACCTTTTATTTTCTCGTTGAAAGGCACAGAGGAGGAACGGGCCTAGGGCTTGTTAAAAAGGCACAAAGGCACGAAAGTGAGGTTATTTTGCTGAAGTGTGGGAGCTTCCCCTGCCTCTGCGGCTCGGGGCTCTAGGTGGCTTTTGTGGAATTGGGGTTTATCGTTCCCTGTGTCTGGCAGCTTCTTACAAAGGGCTTGTGAGTTAAACTTCTGAGCAGAGGTTTTGTTAATTTTCTCTGCACTGCCTGTGTTTCTGGAGGGCTGCGGGGCAAGGCAGGTGAGGCATTCGCCCCCAGCCCAAATTTAAGAGGCTCCGGTAAACTTAGGGCTCCGATACACAATATTTTAACGCAATATTTTTAAAAAATCAAAGTTGCCACCAAAAAATTCATACTGGATACCACGTCCAAATTTTGAATAAAGACACCTGCTTTTCCCACCCGTGTACGGACAGAATCAGGCTTCCCCTCACCCAGCTTGGACCCTGCTCGTGAAGAGCATGCTTGCTGGCCGGTCGGTCAGGACAGGCCAGTCCTGCCACCTTGGAACATGGTTCATGCTTTCGTCCCACACAAACACCTATGCAGTGAGGAACTGGAGGGGAGGAGGGAAGAAAGGGTGGGAGAGATGAGAGAATACTTAAGATCTGTTTCACAGACTCACAGGCTCACAGGCATAGAGAACAAACTTGTGGCCACTGGCTGGGGAAAGGGGGGGAAGGGATAAACTGGGAGTTCGGGATCTGCAGATACTAACTAACGTATGTAAAATAGGTTAAGAACACAAGGACCTACTGTAGAGCACAGGGGACTATATTCAATAGCCTACAAGAAAAGGATATGAAAAGGAATGTATACATGTGTGTATAACTAACCCACTGTGCTGTGCACCAGAAGCTAACACAATGTCGTAAGCTGACTGTACTTCAATAAATAAATAAATTTTAAAAATCTGTCTTAAAGAAAGCTCACAGAGTTCCACTTACTGGCCTTATTTCCCAGTGTCCCTTCTGTACTTATCAGTAAGATGTTCAGTGACCATCAGCCAATAAAGATGCCTCACCCAGGACGTCAGTGCCCATCAGGCTGGAGCCCGGGGGGCAGGAGGGCTCGCTGGGGACAGTGACCCCAAGGGGAGGAGGGCCCTTTCCTCACCTAGCGCCTTTCTCCGTGGGCTTCCTTCCTGGACCGTCTTGGTGCTGGAGGACCCTGAGCGAGATTCCCACTGGCTCTAAGAGAAGTGAAGCTGCGTGTCTGACCTAATTTCTGTTCAAAACCAGGACGTGGCAAAGCTGTTAATGTGAAGAGATGAGCGTATCCGCACGCGACTATGAAAAACGCCCAGTCCGGTGACGTCCGGAACATTGGAGGACGGATCTGGTGTCACGAATGTCTGCGGCTCAGCCACACGAAGTTGGAGGGGGTAAACTGCCGGGGGGGGGGGGCGCCGGGGACCGGCCGGCGGGAGGCAGAGCAGGAGCAGAGCCGTGGCTCGCCCAGTCGGATGGCCCAAGACCACGCGCTCTCTTCCTGTGCCCCCCGCTCCAAGCTGCACCCCACCTTTGTGCACGGTCCGTGGGATGAGCTCTCAGTAGTTTGTCCGGACCAAGGATCATGTTTCAAATCCCGTGTGCATTTGAACCACGTGCAGGGGACGCCAGCTTGGGAAGCGGAGGGCGGCGGGGACAGCGTCCTGCGCTTGGAGGCGGATGCAGGGACGGAGAGAGCCCAGACTCACACCAGAGCTGTTCTTCTAAGAAGCGTCTTAGGTTCTGGACAGTAATTGGTAAGTGTCTCTGCCGGTGAGTCCAATGGCCTCGTGAGTGAAAGGTGACGGCACAGTTAACTGTCCTGTGACTGTCACCACCTCTACTGTTGCACCGAAAGCACAGAGAGCAAAGCTCGGTGCCCACCAAGCGCTCGGTAAGAGCTCCCCGTGGCCTCACCCCCAGAGGTGCTTGCTCTGTTGCGGGGCCTTGAGAGCTCGCCTTTCTGCTGGCGCTCAGGCCCATCTCCGCCTCCCTGTTCCGGCGGAGCCCACCACCTCTCGTCGCTGCCGGACTTTCCCAGCACAGCACGACCTCCTCCTCAATCTCCGATCTCACACGTGGACCCTTGATCACAGCGCACCTTTCAAGCAGCACATCATGTCCCGCATTCCTAGGCCCCTTGTTCACTTCCCTCCACTCTGATTTCTCTACCCTCCTGCACGAGAGCAGGCGGCCAGCAACCCCTCAGGATTCCAGTGTCAGGCCGGGCTCCGAGCCAGCAGCGTCCAGCGAGCCCTGTGGCCCTCGGTGACGGTTTCTTGCCCCGACCTTGGCTTTCCCATTTGCAAGATGAGAAGTCAGGCTATGGCTTCGCTGAGGACCCTTCCTCCGTTTGCATGAAATCAGAGGCACGTAGGCAGGGTCTTCTGATCTTGTGGATGGTGAGGTTTCATTTCTCTGCTTGCTTCAGACTAAGAGGGACAAAACATCTACAACATGTTCTTAAACCTGCTTAACAGGGTTTTATTAAAAACTTTGTTACTGTCAAAATGGGAAATCTTACTCTCCAAGAAATTTCTAAATTTAATTTTCAATTTGATTCTTCTGATTCCTGAACATTTTCTTTGAAACGTCTCACAATGTGACACGCAAATGTAAATCATGTCTGTAGTCCAGCAGTAGAAAGTCGTCGTCTGTAAACTTTCCATGTCGTTGGCTTAATATTTAACGCCCTCACAATGATTAGCATCACATAGCGTGCCTTTCCAAGCCACCCTGAAATTAGAAATAGCATTAGAGTCTTTTTCTCTGCTGTTGTAATTGTAAAACACAATTTTTAAAGATCTATAGTTTGATAATTATATTTTGCACAACTGACATGAATTTGTTGAGTGCATGAGAGACACGAGACAGCTGCCAGAGTCACTCACATTTCGCACATTCACACGGGGAGGGAGAGCCGCCCTCACACCCAGCTCATGCCGTCAGGGTTGCCGTGAGCGCACGTTTGGGGGATATCATTTCAGGCTTTTCTGTTCTCTACGCACCTATACAGGCAGGTGTACACAATTTATTTTATAAACACAGTATCACTTTGCTATGCAACTTACTTTATATTCCAAAAAAATTCATGAAAAATTTGCATCGTCTTTTTTAATGGCTACATAATAATACAGTGTCTAGATAGACTGTAACAATTCAGAAATTACTCTATTGATTATTATTTAGATTGTTCCCATCTGTCCTTCCAAATGGTATGAATTGGACACCCCGCGAGTGTATCACTACACTCCTGAGTAAGCATCTCTGCTGACCACTGTCAAGGACTGAAATTGCTGAATAATAGCATTTGCTCATCATTTGTTTTGTTAAATACGTCCCGATGACCTTCGAAACAATCTGAGCCAAAATGCAGCCTCACCAGCCCTGGCTTTTACCCGGTGGCTCCCTACCCTTGACAAACTGGGACACTGACATCGTGTTTATTTGTGCCTCTGTTTGGGAAATGTGGGAAATAAAAACGATAGTGTTTTAACTTGCTCCTAATGGTGATTGCTGTTTTATGCCTCATTACATTGTGTGTTTTCATCTTTCATGAACTAGTGACTCATTCGTATCCTGTCACCTTCTCCCTGTTGAGCTGTTGATCATCCCCTGTTAATTCCTGGTAGCTGTTTGTGCATTCGGCGTCTGTGCCAGATGTCTGTTCTGGTTGCAAATGTTTTCTTCCAGAAGTGTCTTTAAGTTTTAATGTTATTTATAATATTTTCCCCAAACATAAGCTTTTATGTTTGAGGTTGACAAATCTGTCTTCTCCTTGAAGTCTTCTGAATTGTAACTCCTTCTCCAGAAGGTTTTCTGTAGCCCCAAATCATAAATGCTTTCTTTTATTTTCCTGTCATATTTGGAAAGTCAAATGAATTCAATTGCCATCTGTACTGTTCTCGACTCAAACACCCAGGAGACCTACAGACGTCATTTCTGGATTCTGTTTTAACAACAGCAACCTCGATTCCCCAAACTGACACCACCAAAGTCCTGGAAGGCTGGGAGACGCTTCCCCGTCAGCTCCTCCACTTGGTGGAGCCCACGTATGTCTTATGGAATCTGCTCAGGACCGCAGGCCTCCTCTCCCCGGTGGCACCTCTCCGGTCTCCATCTTGCCTGCGGACGGACCAAAGGACTTGGCTGGAGAACCTGGCACGGTGGGCTGATGAGTCCTGGCACGCACCACCAAGGTCAAGGGCTGGCTCTCTGTCCATGTTAGACCTTGGCTGTGGTTATCATTCTGTCCTTGGAACAGCCTCCCATCCCTGCCTAACGACGCAGGGGAGAGGTGTCGGAGCCAAATTGCACAGCAAAGGAGGAGGCCCTGACCTCATGTAGACGGGCCCTGGGGGTCTCCTTTCAGAGAGAAATGGTGCTTCCATTCTAAACACATATCTGTATTTGCATCTGCTTTCCGTGGTAACAGAATCACCACTGGGTTTGTTTGTTTTTTTTTTAAAGCCAGTGGGATGTTGACAGGCGCCATATTGTATGTTTTCTGGTGAATCTCCCCTCTCACGACTCACAGGTGCCCCCAGATCATACGGATAACATGCAGCATTGGTTTTTTTCTCTTCTGTGTGTCTTCCCCCCTTAGCAGTTACTCAGCGCCACACGCTATTGTTAGCAAGCTGGTTGAGTTTCAGAGTCTCAGCTCGGGTCTGAGATTGATTTAAAGCCCCCGACCCGCTGCAGCTGTCCCGGGCGAGGCCTCGCTGCTATTCCGGGAGGTCGCTGGTGTTTCTCTTCAACCCTCATTATCTAGAAAATCTCTAAATAAGTTCTATAAATGGAACTTTCAGCTGCTTTTACCAAGAGTGGCTTGGATTGTAAGGTTTTAAGGTCATACATTTTTATTTGGAACTCATGCTACAGGGGTTGAATTCAACCATCATCTATCACCGATTTACACAGAAAAGAAGGAAGAAAGGTCAACATTTTGCCTTCCGTACATCGTTGTCTGTTGGCACATACACATGCATACGTGTGGGTGTGAGTTTAGGACGATGTGGAAAGCACGGAGCGAGGGAAGCACGGCAGTCAGCTGCAGGCGGCCCCGGAGCTGGCCCACGGCGAGCTCTGGGCAAAGCCGTCGGAGGACGGCAACAGGTAACGGCTGAGCAGTGGAATCTAGGACTGGCGTCAGTTTTTAGTGATTTCCAATTGAAAAACTGATTTTCAGGGCCGCGGGTCCAACCCATGCCCGGGGAGAAGGCGCGTGTGGCGGTCCGCCAGGCAAGCCGCCAGGAGAGGGCTGCAGCTGGCGGCGCCGGGGGCCCGGCCGGGAAGGCAGGCGCAGACGGCTTCCCCGCAGCGCCCGCTTCGGTTTTGTGCCGGCCCTACGAGCCAGGGCTTGTGCCTCTCTTTCTACGCGTGAGGAAACTGAGTCTCACAGAGATTAAACCAGCTTCCCCTTGGAGCGCACGGCTGGGAAATGGCAGAGCTGACGCTCAGAACCAAGGCTCCTGAGTCATGGCTCTGAGGTGTCCTTGGTGTTCACGCTCTCACCCTATCTGCTAGGAAACAGTTAACGGTCAGATGGTGGGAAAATCAAGGGGCAGCTGGTGAGCTTTCGAGGCCTGTTTTCTTTAACCCTACAAAGTACTTGGGGACAGCATGAGTGACACGGAAAGTCCCGCACCTGGACCGGCCGCCGCGGTCGGCCACGCTGGGAGGACCGGCCCACCCACTCCCCAACTGCCGGGTCACTGGCTGGGCTCCCGGGTCAGAGGCCACACCACCCACGACCTCATCGTCCCCTCACTTTGCACCGTCCTTCCCGCGTGTCCTTGCCTCTCTCCTCCCATCAGTGTGGGCTCTGCTCTCCGAAGCCTGCCTCTCACCTGCCCGTGTTGGCGACATGTATCCAGGAGCACCCTTACTCCTGCCCTCCAGGCTCCAGCCGGCTCTCTGCGTGGAACCAGGAGCATCTCTTCCCCCTGGAACCTCACAGGAAGTTCTCCAACTCTGACTGGAAACCACAGCATGCCTACTGCCTCACAACCAGATCAAAATATTTCCTTTCTCATCTACTTCACGTAAAAGACAGTCTTTCCAACCATTGTATTTCTCTCCTTTTTCTAGAAAATTTCTTTACATATCTGATTATGTGGCCAAAAGGGGGACTAATTCCACCCCAGACACCTTGACTCCTAGTCGCGGTCGCGAATCGCATTGTGGCGACAGCTTTCACAAGCTCAGGGATGGAGTTTTTCCACCTTTGTTTTTAATACTTCAAAGAAATGTCAGCATGTATATTCAAAATGGTGGATTTGAATAAAATATTGCTCCACATCAGATTACTTTGTTAAGTTTTTAGGTGATCACCTTAAAAATAAAGCATTAGGAAACTTAAACAAAGGGTCATATCCCAGTACAAGAGGAGATGCACTGTATTATAATTAACCAGACTGACCTGGAACCACGTGAAGAAGCACGGAGCGATTGTTTTGATTTGTGACTGTGGTGGTGGTTATTCACCAATGAACTTACTACAGAATTTTATTTATTGTGCTAAGCAGAGAAGCTTCAAAACACTAAGAGTGAGAAGCAGTGGTTCCATGGCTCCAGCCTCCACTTTATGCCGGAGAAGGAGCCACTCTGCCTGTTGGTCGACAAGCACTGAGAGCCGGGAGCGTCCGTTTCGCGTCAAGCCCGTTGGCGATACTCTCAAACCGCTGACGGCTGCTCACAGCTCCACCTCCCGAGAGCAAAGCCGAGCAGCCCATCACGTAGTCAACGCGACGGAGCTTGAGACCCTTACAGGGCAGGGGCCGTGTTCACGATTATTCTCTTGTCCTGGCTAAACGGCCCCAGTTTTATGAAGTCCTCCCCCACAAGGTGTTTCCAGCTTCCAGGTCCTTCACGCTGCTTTGTAAGCAGCTGTTTGAAATGGTGCTGCACAGAAAGGAGCACCGTGTCCCAGGCCTGACCGGGGCCGGGGGCGTCCTGTGAGACCGCCCTTGATCAACAGGTCCAGCCCAGCAGCACAGGCAGAGACCGTTTCTGTGAAAAGAAATGGGACCACGCTAACAGTTCTTAAGTTCAGGGACAACTAAAACCCCAAGATGCTGTCTTGCCACCCTGCTTGCACCTTACACATACAGGACCAGCCGGACGCCCTGACGCCCAACCCAAGATATCACACTGTGTTTCAAAACTTTGTGCGTTTCCTATGTATCAAGTTATAAATCCATTCCGACAGACAAAAGGCACAGCCCTCTATTTCTTTAAGACAAGCCCCTCTCTGCCTTAGACTGCTGTGAGGAAACACCTTTCCAACTTTGATTCACAATTTCCTCGAGGTCCATCCAGCTTCTACCTGCCATTGGGTCCCCAAACCAACAGCTCACATTTTAGATTTTTGTTACACCAGCACCCACTTTTGAGAACCAATTTCTGTCTCAGTTCTCTAATGCTGCATAACTGCCCGCCCCAAAGCTTAATGACTTAAAACAACAACTATTTCATTCCATCACACCATTACACAGGTTGGCTGAGGGTTACTGGCTTGTGGTTTCTTCCGCTGGTCTGTCTCGGGGAATCTGATGCATTCATTTAAATGAACAGATGGTGGGATATCAAAGCTGGACACCCAGCCACATGCCTGGAGCCTCAGTGTCCCTGCACGTGGCCTCTCTGTCCATGTGGTGTCTCTTCACGTGGCTTCTCCCTCTAAAAGGGTGGAGCAGAAACCCGAGACTAGTCCTGAGAAGGCCACAGCATGGCTTCACTGCCACCACTTTCTGTGGGTTACAGCAAACCACAGAGCAACAGCAGGTTTGACGTGGGAGGGAGCCACACAGGTCATGGGAGGCTATAGGCGTAAATGCATTTATTTCATTATTTAGTAATGCTCCTTTTTTTCCTCTTGCAATAAACTCATTTGGCAGAGAATAAACGTCCGATAACTGTTTTAAAAGCACTGAATCCTGATACTCAGAGAGCTGCTGGTGAATCTGCACAAAATGTCCACCAGCATTTGGCACTTGCTGTGGGAACGGCGGCACCAGCAGCGACCACGCCCGCAGCAGAAACACAAACCTCCCGGCACAGTGTCAACATCTGCTTCAAGATCAGCAGGGACTCTTGCAAAGACTTTGACCAAAGATGACAATCTGTCACATGATTCTGTGTTTCCATGTTATTTTATAAAACAAGATGTGTCCCTGAGATCAAATAGCTGGCCCCTTCAATTCATTTTCAAGTGTAATGTTTTGGTGAATGTACAAAAAGTGAGCTGATGGCTATTTCGTGTGTCAACTCCTTGAGCAGAATAATCTTACAAATGGTTACATGATGCAAGTCTTAAATCAGTGTCATCTGGTGATTCAAACAGAGAAGCAGTTCACTAAATTTCAAGAACAATTCTGTTTTTCTATTTCACAGAATTAAAGTAACACTTTCGGATGTTTGTTATGTCAACAATGAAAATCCTGACATTTTTGGGAAACGCCATCGTAAATTCAATGAAAACTTCAACTTTAAAGATAAACTGTGTACGGGAGGAGGAGAGGGACAGAGGTGTGAATGTTGGTGGCGAATTGTGTCGCAGTTAACGGACGTTCTTGCTAAACCAAGGACGCATGAAATACACATCAAGCATACGGAACGTCTGCTTGAACTGACTGTGAACCATCCAAGACCACCCCCCAGAAGGCCAGGAGGCACCCGTGAGCTACAAAAACGGACAAACATGTACTTAGAGAGCAGGATCTAAATGCGCATTTACTCCTTTCTTGTATATCCCCGAAGTCCCACCCTGGGCCCTCGCCCTCCGGGCCTCGTCCTCTGCTGTGTCTGCTCAATGCTCCCGGCCGACCGACCTTCCCCTCCCCGCAAGCTTAACGTCACACTCCAGCCCAGTCAGAATGTCTGCTCTGAACAGATGGCTCAGTATTTCCAACGCATTCATACCCTAGAAACAGCACCTGTAATGACAACAAGCACTTACGCAGTGCCGATGGTTTACACGTCTCTCCGGCCCAGTCGCAGAACACAAGTTCCCTCGCCAGGGACTTCACCGGCCAACCCTTCTGCACTACTTTCCGGCAATAAATTTTGGTGTTATTGAATGCATACATTTATTCCTTTAACTCCTCTTTGCCAAATGCAGTTCTAACTGACCCCCTTAACCTGTGTGACCCCACTTTACAATAAACTCAGGTGCACCTCTTGGTGACTCAGCATCTGCCAGTGTCCGTGGTGGCCTCAGCCCAGTTTAACTGGAGTCGCTGGGGATGGCTGGGGATCTGATTCCTGCAGAAATTCAGATGAAGTCCCAGATGGCCACAACAGAGAGCGATTTCAATGACATTTTCCCTTGATTTCTTCTTCCATCAGCGAACATCCTGCCAGCTTCCAAATGACAAAAACAGTCTTCCAGGGGGCCTCCCTGCTCTGCTTAGATGTTGGCTTAAGAAGAAACTTGAAAGAAATTATATGTTGCATTGTGCTCGAAACTCTCACTCTTTTGTCAAATGGAGTATGGAAAAAAAAATTCCTCCCCCAGCTCACCAGCGTTCCAACCCCGGCATCTTTTGTTGAGCGAGTGAGAAAGGTGGGTCTAGGAATTCGAGCCCATAATTTGGCACTAACACAATGGAAAGGGACCTGCAGCCACATAATAACTACATGTTTCAGCAGATTACACAGGAATATATGTTTTTGAATTATCAAGTTACTTTAAATGTAATTACCACGTTACCCAACATTCTCAGATCTCTTTGCAGCGCCCCAGAATATGAAATCATGTAATCTTTCTGCCATTACAGTTCCTTTGTAACTGGGCAGGTATCTGGCGGAGAAGTCCAGCCGCGCTGTCTGCAGTGCTACCAGGAAATAGCGTCCTCTCACGCCGTAATTAATGGGCAAATTCCCGGGTGGTAACTAAGGTTTTGAGAATGAGAAACATGCTCACCATTAGCAAATCCCATGAAAAGTTCACAGTATCACAGACGTTAGCCCTGCTGAGTGGAGTTTCACTGGAAGCACCACTTCCCCAGACAGTGCGTGTGCTTTGTTAAACTCTTCAGCATCCGGGAGAGCCTGACCAGCAGAACGCGATGGAGAGGCTTCCAGATTAAGAACTGGTTTGTCAAAATCACCTTGCTTTCTTACAACGTGATTACAAAGCCCGGTTCAGCACAAAAGATTTAAATTTGAAAGTTCTCAAATTACTAGAATCAGCAAAGATTTTGCTGAAATCCAACTTCACCCATCTTGTGGTCCCAGAATACACCTCCTAAAGTGGCATTTTAAGATTTAAAGGACATTTTTCTGCTGTGAAAGCTTGTATGAATTTGACAGCTCAAATTCTGTTTTATTTGTATTTGTATTGAAGGGTCTCTGTTGTTCCTCTGTCAGGAAAGCGCATTATCACAGTGAAGAATTTCCAGACGTCTGACTCACACGGGTTACTTCTTGCCGGCTGGCTGGGTTGTGGGGAGGGTAGCATCGCCAGATGAGAGCCCTGGGTGCCACCACAGCTGCAGGGGTCAGAAGTGTGAGGACCCCCGGCCACGGATGACACCTCGCTGCAGACAGCCATCTCATGCTTCCGGGCAGGGTCGGCCGGAACCGGGACTCGGGGACAGATCCATACAAACATCACCTGCACTAGAGAGCAAATTCCCCTGCTTGTTTATGTCAGGGCACGGGCGTCGTCTGCCTACTCACAGCAGCACAGAGATGCCCGGCCTCTGCAGGGTGAGGTCAGCGCCTCCCCTCCCTGACCGCGTGTCCTCACTCCTTGGCTCCTCTGCAGACTTTACGCTACTCGCTCGTGCGTCTGAAGAGAGAAATGGGAATTCCAGTAGATCACGGTGGCTGAGACGCGCAGGTGGGTGGGGGACTTCTCTTAGGAAAGCACTGTCCAAGTTTTGATGGGTGTCACTCATCCTTACCCACTAAAGGCTGAGCAAATACTTCTCTTGGGGGAAAAGCGCTGACGGGGAGGCAGGCACGCTTCTAGAAGGCCCTGAAAGCAGGCGTGCCTGGAGACGCCCTCTCTCTCCGTGTGGCCACGTTGGTGATTTTGGGAGAAAGACGACACGATCCTCCTGGGTCCTCGAAGCTGTGCAGCGGCTCCTTGGCGTTTTGCACCTCCGAAGCTGCCCTTCACCCCTCTTCCTCCACTGGAGTCCTCCCCTGCGCTGCCCCCGGAGCGGGGAACGGCTCGCTGCCTGAACAAGGCTGTGACAACCGCCCCTGCAGTCCTCCTCCTGAATCCTTGCTGAGACTTTGGTGAGGCGGAGGGCGTGCTCATCGCACGCTTTTATAAACAGTGTCAATCTGCACTCCGAAAAGGTTACACCAGCTTTTTCACCAGAAGTATATGAAAGTAACTATTTCCCCTCAAGCTCACCAAACCTAAGTATCTGCAGTGACTTTCTTGGAAAACCTGGTGGGTACAGAGTTACACGCCTTGTGTCCTGATGCGCACCTCCGCCTGGGGAGCCCGCGCCTGCCGCCCCGCGTCGCTGTCAGCGCCCCTGCACCTCGCTCCCCGTGCCTTTTGTCTCTGCTGCTGACTCTCTCGTTGTGTGGCTTCTCCCCTTTTTCCAGAGAGGCTGCACACTGCCGTGGGCTTAGCCCCGCCGGGACCCCGAGTCAGAATTACGGTCTAACTCCTGTCCCTGGCTACGCCTGTGACTTCGCTTCATCTTTCTAAGCCCCAGTTGCTTTTTTGAAAAATGGGGATGTATCATACTTACATCACAGGGCTGGAATCAGGAATAACATCTATATAAAATAACATCTATACAAAATAAGCACTGCACGCACACACGCTATTATTTTATTGTCATTTTGTTGCACCTGAAGATCTTTCTTTATAATAAAGTAACCCTTTCTCGTATGTTTTGCAAATATTTCTCCCAGTCTTTCAACTTTGTTCGTGGTGTCTTTTGCATTACAGATATTTGAAAGCATATTTAGTTTCATTTTATCCTTATTGTTACTGGGTTTTATGAAAAGCATAATTTACTCCTTTTAATAATTTTAGGGACTTTTAATGTTTCATTTAATTATGAAATATCTCAGATGATGAAATATATACATCAGATCTTTCATAATATTACCTCCTTAATTCTATCAGTATCTCCTTTAATAGAGTAAAGTATTAATGTGGCTATGTAAGCTGTTTTTATATTTTCTGGTGTATAATTTTGATTCTTTTATTTTTAACTTAATTTTTTAATTTTATGTTTCAATCATCATACAGTAAAATTGACTGTTTTTTCTTTGATACTGTTCTATCAGCTCTACCAACATTAATACATGTACAGATTCGTGCAACCACACACTTGATATTTTAGATATTTCACAACCTGAGATACTTCACAATCAAATGAAACATTAAAATCCTTAAAATTATTCAAAAGGAGTAAATTAATACGCTTTGCATAAAGTCTTGTCACTGTAAGGAAAGAATTAAGCTATACAAATCTCCAAATATCTGTCATGTGAGAGACGCCATGAACAAAGGCAGAAAGAATAATCTGAGAAAAATCCTGGTCACTCAGCCTGAGCCTGTGCGGAGGCTCCCGGCTGGCTCCCCAGGCACGGCCGCCGTCCTGTGCTTTTTGGTCGTTTTGTGCATTTCATGAACTCGAGTTTGTTAACCATGTGATACAAGTATTCTGCGTCCTTCCTCATGTTTGTCGGCTCGACTTTTAATTACTATGCCAGGTGTACAGTGGATTTTTCAAAACGTCTTCTTCATTCTATTGATTTTGCTTTCTGTGTTTGACAGCTGTCTGCTGGCATGTACACCAGTGCAGGCGTCAGAGTTTCCTGGGGACGTGAACTGGGAGGATTTACAGTTGTGCAACCAGTCTCCCCTTCGTGACTCGTCTTTGCATTAGAGCTTGTTGCTAATGGAAGCTGCTTCTGTGCTTTCTCACATACGACTTTGCTCCTTTCACTGTCAACTTGTTTTTGTTTTATGTGCAAGTGTGCCGATGTCGGCTGTGGGTTTTCCGCAGACGCCCTTGGCAGACTGCTGCTATTCTGTTGGGCATCTTTATTTTGAAGGGCGTGCATTTTGTCAGGTGTGTTTCTTACATACTCAGAAGTCCTCTACTGCCTTGTGGAACTTCCGCCTAGTTGTCCCACCCATGACTGACAGTGGGCTACTGAAGTCCCCAACCATTCGTGCTGAGTTGTCTGTTTCTCTCTTCATTTCTGGCAATTTTCGCCACATATATTATGGTGTTTTGTTACTAAGTGCAGATATATTTACAACTTCTATATCTTCCTGATGTATTGACTGTTTTATCATTATAAAATGTCCCTTTTTATGTATGGTAACTTTTTTGTTTTAAAGCCTATTTTGTCCGATAAAAGTAAAGCCTCTTCAGATTTCTTGTGGTTGCTGCCTGCATGGTATGTCTTTTTCTATCCTTTTACTTTCAGTCTGTTTGTATCTTTGAATCTGAAGTGTGTCTCCTGACAGTAGCATGTAGCTGTATGTGGTTTTTTTGGTGTTCAATCAGACAATATCTATCTTGTGATATGATTATTTAATCCATTCACATTTAGCATCATTATTAATATAATTGGGTTTCTGCCTGTCATTTTGCTTTTTCTTTTCTATGTGTCTCATATCTTTTTGTTCCTCCATTCCCCCTTCACTGTTTTCTTTTGCATTGAGTATTTTTTTAATGGAGCATTTAACTTATTTAATAACTTTTAACCTATTTTAAAAGTTATTTTTAATAGTAATTTTAGAGTTTACCATATATATCTTTTTTATCTGAATCAGCCTCTGATTTATACTAGTTTAATTCAGGTACTCTGTAGAAATGTTACCCCTATATAGCTTTATTCCCTTTTTCTCTGTTTTGGTGACAATACTGCCATACACATTATATCTATTAATGTTATAAAACCGACAATACATTGTTATAATTACTAACTTACCAGCTGTGTCATTTCTTTAGCCCCAAACAACTGTTCTCCTCTTCTGTGTTGTTACTGAAAACTGTTACACATGCATTACATTTCTACAGGTTCCAGGCCCGGTACCACACTATGTACATAGTATATTACACGGTTGATTTTTAAAATAAAGTTAAAAGAAGAAAGAAGAAAAATGTGCATTTCCACTGCTTCCTAATAATTACATAATTAACTTATTGGTGCTTTTTGTTTTTTTCACATCGATTCAAATCAATGTCTCTAGTCATTTGCTTTAATCCTGAAGAACCTCCTTTAGTAGCACTTGTCAGGTGTGTCAGCAGTAAATTCTCTCAGTATTTGTTTATCTGAGAAAGGCTTTATTTCTCCCGTCATTTTACAGTACAGTGATTCAGCAATATATATATATTCTTTGTATATATATATAAACATATAAAAATATATAATATATTCTTTTTCAGATTTTTTTTAACCCCGAAGTTCTTGGGTCGACAAAGTTTATTCTAGGAAGAGCAACTCATTGGGAGATAACACCGATTAAAAATATACATACATGTACTGATCACTGTTTCTAAGAACAGTTCAGAGATTTAGCTTTTTAAACTCACATAGTTATCAAAGGAATAAAGGCAACTCAACATAAGCATCAACAGAATGCAGTAATCCAATCACAGAGGACAGTCAGATGTGCTGACACACATTAAGATTTTTAAGGCAGTCCTTACTCACATCCTCAGACTCGTATTTGTTCATTAAACATCAGTGGATGTGCGTCTGTTACCCCCAAAGGCCTGACCTGGGAGCTGTCATCCGGCCAAGAAGGACGGTGAGGACATGCGGGGCAGAGCTGTGATTGGCCCAGAGCAGACTGCGCGTTAGGTGACTGGGTCAAGTGAGGGTCCTTGAGCTACTTGAAGTTTCAAGTGGACTGTAAACATTTTGTTGGTAGAGCAAACTCTCTTCTACCTCCTCATTAATAATTTCTAAAATCCCTGGGGCCATAATACGCTAGTCCACGTAGAAAATCTTAATTTTAGGGAAGAATTTTTTCGATAGGGGATAATGATAGCCAAAGAACATGCAACCACAGGAAAACAAGTGGAGGAGGGCAGGACACGGAATCAGTGGGTGCAGAACGTTACTCCGGATTTCATTTAGAAAAGGGAAACCACGATAAAATTTGAGTCTTATTTGGACTGAATGTCTTTAAGCATTAACAGACACACTTCTCAGTAATGCCTTCCTTAGCTGAGAAGGAAGTCTATACATTAGAAATAAGTCTCCACACGGTGCTGTGCACCAGAAATTGATGCGTGTAACCGACGGTACTTCAATAAAAATAAACAAACAAACAATAAAAGAAAAGAAGAAGAACTCGTTCTCCAAAGCACGCCCGTGCCCCCGGCGCCACCTCTTACTTCTAGCTGTGACCCGCAGTCTGCCAGCTGTTCATCAACTGACTGAAAGAAAGCAAGCATTCGCTTTCAAACATAAATTCTCTCTAAGGCATAAAAGAACACATGTTTAAAATCAATCCTAGAGAATACGTACCCTACTCTCAGGCTAGGAAACCGCTAGCCCCATGCTCTGTAAGCCCTGAGCAAGCATATTTAGTCTCCTCGTTCAACCATGTACCAAGTTCACATGACAGTTGACATTTCAGAAGACTATGTCATGATTTCTTTAACGTTAGCTTTTAATTTTCCTTCAAATTCTTTATTTCTTCTAAATTGGAAACTTCTTAATTATTTCTGCTTCCTTGTTTCCGATATCGGAATCCACACTAATTAATCACCCTTTTTTTACAAGGCCCCAGAGCATAAATTTGAAAGTATACACAATTGTTCTTAACCTAAAGAAGTTATAATCTAAGAAGATAAAGGTGGAGTAAGGTAACCATATCAGGAATATATAATTATCATAAAATAGGAGATATCTTATTAAATTTCTGGAGGAAATGGATTGTGTGCATATTATATACACAAATATATTTTCAAAGGAGCAGTTTAGTGATTTTAACAAGAGACAGAAGGAAAGGGGGCTGAAACTCTTAACTTCCAATTGGATCCTAACAACTTCTGCTTAAAGACCTCCGGGGAGTCCCCAGGCGGGCAGTAACGTGATTCGTCTTCGCTGAAGGCTGGCAGTGGCCAGACTGGCTGGGTTTACACCCCTGGCCGTTCAGAGAGGAGCCCCCCACCCCCACCCCGCAGCCAGGACTAAAAGCCCACAGCAGCTGTGTTCATCGCCCACCTCGCTGCTATTCATTTCAACCAGAAATTCCGCCTTGGCTGCCTTGAGGGGCTCAGGGAGCCTATGTCACAGAAGCACTTCCCCAGGAGTCCTGGTTTTGCTATTAAGAAACCCAAGCCTGCGATTAAACAGCCCTGCCCTGCTCTGCTTGAGATGGACCCTACCCCCCACGTAAATACAGCCCTGCCTCGTGAGCTCATCGCTGGCGTCCGATACAAGAAGATTTCCCTCGACACACTTGCCACCACGAAGTATTTCAGGAATTAAGCGGTTAAAGTGAAAAACAAGTCAAATCTCACTCGCTGTGAGACGCGATATGATTGGGGCGACTTGCTGTGTTCTAGGTTCTGTCACTGTCGTTACAAGTCAGGTGGGTGCTGGAATGTTTGGGAACTTCATTTGAATGTTTCCTTTAATTAATTCAGGAGCTCACCATGCCCTGCCTGGGACGTCTGAGACGGTGGCAGACACAGAGTTCGAGAGAAGAGGGAACAATCTCTGAGCCATTTGGCAAACAGTGCAACCCTGTGCCAGGGCCCAGGCTGCCTCTTTGGGAGCAACTGATGAGAGAATCCAACTGGAGCTCAGTTTTGCACCGAATGCCACTCTGCTTGAACAGTGTGTGCACACAGCTGCAATTTAACCTGGTGCTTCTGCCAGAATCGGTCTCATTTTGTAAGCTAAGCCCTTTCAAAGTTCATGAGCAAAAGAATAACTGTAAGACTGTAAGCCTCGGAGTAAATAAAAATACACATACATGCACCTATGTCCCCACTGTGTTGAGTCCACCTGAGATACCAACCTCTAGCTTCTCCCTAACGCCGACCCATTCTTGTCAATATTTCAAGGTATCAGAAGGAAAGTACTAGTTCTGCACTGACTGACCCCAGTAACAAACAAGCCCAGCCTCACAGTGGCTTAACACGGTCACGTTCATTTTCACTCACAAGCATCCAGGGCAGACGTCCCACTTTGGGTGGGGTTCATGGACAACTTCTGCCACGAAATGACTCGGACATCCAGGCTACTTCCATCGAAGATTCTGCCAGCCCTGAAATGGGAGGCCGGAGGGGCCCTGAAGCCCTCCCCCAGACCTTTAGCACAAGCTCGTCCACTATGCGAACAGACAGCTGGGAAGACCCCGATGGCCAGCCCTCGGCGTGGCATGCGTGGTGGTGGCCCACACTCGTCGGCCAGGACTCAGTCACACAGCCCCTTTGGCCACAAGGAGACCGGAAGTGCAGGTGGCCGTGTGTCCAGGAAGAAGAGGAAATGACCGCTGAGCACGGAGCAGAGGTTCTAGCACTAGTAACTTGCTAGCGCTCAGTTACAGGTGAAACCGCTGTCGCCGCTCCGTCTCCGAATAGCTGTTCTCTTCACAAGCTTCCTATTCATCTAATTGCTTTCCTTTGAGACTTGGTTAAGCTTAAGGGAAGAAAGCAGCCCTGTCGCTGGCGTTGTACCACGCGCTCTGAAAGCAGAACTCTCGGGATGCAAGGGCGGTCCTAGCAGACCCTCGGGCAACCCCCCAGAGCCCTGATGCCCACACGCCCCCAAGAGTGGGCGCTCCCGCAGGGGTAAACCCGCGCTGCCTTTCTGGCCACTTCGTGTTGGTTCCCATTTCTCTTATTTGTGAACGTGCTCACTTAAGATTTGTCGGTAAGAAGCAATCTAAAATAGCCCTCAGTAATTTCGAAATCCCTGGAAGATTGAGTGTTTCCACAGCAAACTGGCAGCTACGACTGGACACGAGTTTCCTTGCTATTCTCATCCTAAGGCTGCACTAGAGAAGGGCACCCGACTGCCTTGAGAGGCAAGGTCTGGGTGTCAACGCCAGCCCGAAGAAGTCCCCTAGAGAAGTGACCTTTTTTATGCCCTTGTCTCTCTTCTCGCTCTTTTTTCTTTCTGAGAATCCCCGAATGGTGACACTTACGCCAGTATCAGTGGAAGCGTGAGCATTACCGCATGTCATCCATCTTTATCGTCACTGACATCTGAGAATGAGCAAATTCACATCAGTAAAGCAGTGACAATAGGGAAATATTATTCTGTTCGTCATGTGGTAAAAATTGTCAGAAATGGATCATTCTCAAATATTTTATTACGAGAATTGTGAAATGGTGGATAATGTCAAAAATAGCAACATACGTCCCATGTACAACAGCAGAGTGAACGCGGAGGTGAGCTATGGTCCTTGCGTTGTTCCAACGCATTGGTGTCGGCGCATCCTCGGTGAAACAGGCACCGTTCCGGTGAGTGACGCCGACAATGGCGGTGGCTGCGCCCAGATGGGAGGTGGGGTATGTGGAAGTCTCTTTGCCTTTCCCTCGATTTTGCTGTAAACCTAAAACTGCTCTAAAAAATAAAGACTTCTTTAAAAATCCTAAATAACTGTATATAAACGGGATGTGTGCCAAGAATATTCACCATAAACTTAAAAAAATAATACAGCTGTATTTTATTGAAGAATTTAGTTGATAACTTTCTCTTTGCAAATGAAAAGATACTATTTGGAGACTGAATGAATCACAACTATTTGGAAGTACTTTTAGTGGCACCTGAAAAAGATTAGATTTCTCTAAACGTTAAACAGAGCATTCACGTTAAATTAGCAAGAAGTAAAACTCAAGTTGCTTTTGATAAAATGTTGCAATGCAATAACAAATTAAATTGGATTTGTAAGTTGGTTATTAAAATGGAAAACAAAACCTCAGCAAACATCCAGAAAGAGCAGAGCAGATAGTAGTAACTTATTAAAAGAGAAAAAGAGAAGGAAAGGAAAGGAAAAGAAAGAAAAACCATAACAATGGATCAGTTGCTTCAGTGGAGGACGTGTTGTCTTACACCTTCAACGCGTTTCTACGCTGGACTGAAAACAGTGGCAGCTTTCAGTGGCCCCCCCGTGACGACTCGCGGTGACCTCCCCCCGTGACGACTCGCGGTGACCCATCCCCCCATGACGACTCACGGTGACGCCCCTGTGGTGACTCACAAGCTGCATTTGCTCAGTTCTTTCAGGTGATCATCCTCTCGTGAAGGAAATTCATAAAATGTGTGTGTGTGCCCAGGTTCCACCCATCAGCCACCCCTCACTCTGGAAACAACTCTCACATCTCAAAGGCTATTTCAGTGACTCTTTCAAGACACATCGAAAAGATGCTCATCAGATCACTAATCTTCATCCAAAGCAATGAACTTTTAAAAGGCTTAGTAAACCCTTCCACGTGCACAGCAGTACTGGGGGCATTTAGTGCTCAGGTGCTAGTAAGACATTCCTTCCCCTCGAGAAGGACTTCACTTCTGATTGGAGCGAGAGTCGTCGATGCGTGGGGGAGGAAAGCCACCTCACAATGCCAGTTGTCAAGGAAAAATCAACTCACGAGATGAAACAGGACTGACGGCCAAATGAACACTCTGTGCAGCAAGACACGTGGGTTCAGGGAAAGACACCGTGAGATGGCTGGAGGCAGGACCCCTCCATGAGAATCAGATAAAACCACATCTTATAAGGTGATCAATCCAGAGTGACTGGAAGGACTCTGGAAAAGGTGAACTTGCAACAGCCAGTTCCTGTAACGGGACAAGCCTGCTGACAAGGTGTGGTGTTCATAATAATTACTTTTTTTACTCTGAGACCCAAAAAGTTGCCTTTTTATTCATCAGTTATCACCCCTACCATTACCAAGAGGGGTTGGAATCTTTCCTTTACAAAGTGTTTCACGCCACATCTATTTGGGGAGTCACCTAAAATAATTACAGCCGCCTACGGTCACACCCCAAAACCCGCCTCCAAGTCACATCTTTGAGGAAAAAATACAAAAGTGCCTTCTGGTGTGAAATGCTCTCCGGTCTCAGCAAATCCCAGGCCCCCGAAGAGGGAAGGAGCCCGAACAGATCAGTCCCGCGGAAGGGCAGGACGGCCTGTCTGCCTCTGCTCCTAACGTCACCAGCCCCCGAGCTCCCGCACTGTCAGCCACCGCTGAACAGTCACGGGGAAGTGTTTCCATGTGCAGCACAGGTGTTTGTGGCGAAAAGCATCTGGATTTAAAACCAGGACGTGTTAAAAGCTTTGTCAAGCAAGCGGGCATCCAGGCAGCTCAATTCGGCGGGGCCGGGCGGCGCTGGTGAAGTTTCTCAGGAAGCTTTGTGCAGAGTGTTGAAAAAGCAAACAGTCTCTCTGACCTTCAGAACATCGCTATTTGGACCTAAAAGGCACTGCTCCCCGTGGTGGAAAATGCACGTGGAATATGCAGACCCATTCTGACTGCCGTCCGGACAGGGCACGGACCACCCGTGCCCAGAAAGTGTTCCTGGACGCAGTAGCAAGGAAATATTTTCTGATCGACAACTTGTTTTTGTCCTTTCCAGGACTGCTGTTCTGGGGAAAAGCATGGGGTGAAAAGTGCCTTTAACTGAACACCCCTGTTTTATCTGGTCTCCAGGGTTATTTGCACGGGGCAAGTACTGTTCAGAGTATTAGCATGATTTCCACCCAGAGTCCTTGAAAACCACTCTCTCCAGCCCTCCATGCTGCCTTCACCACTTCAAAATAAATAGGACAGAAAAAATAGAGCAAAACAAAGCAAAACACAAACATCCCCGAACACCAAGCTCTGGACTCCAGCATCCTTAATGACACTGCAAGGCGAAGAGGCCTGTGGAGCAGCAGACCTCTGCAACCAGTCCCTGGACTCACTCATGCATCAGGAACATTCATTTCTCTCCTTGGGCTCCTGCGTGAGTGACGTCCACATTGTCACCATGAGAGCTTTGGCAATCGTATTGTTCAGAGCACCTCTGAACAGAGCACCTCTGAAGGCCTTCAGCCTTCCGCCAGTAAGCACGGTTTCCACTCGACACCCTGACCTACTCGCCTTTTCCCTCATTCTTTGTTCTCTTCTTAAAACTCCAGAGGTCCCTAATTTTTACAAAGAGATTGAGGCTTCGCCTGGTGATAGCACGACTTCTGTATCAAAACTTTAAATCAATGTAAGGTTAACAGGAAAAGCTGTACTTGTAATAAAGCCGGGTTTGTTGAGAAATCAGCAGAGATGTCGTGTTCTCATTCTGGACACCGACACTGGCTTTAGTCGTGGTGGGAAGAGGGTGCATTTTCACGTTGTAGGTGTTTTCGACGGCTTGCAAATGAATGTGGGTTATGCCTCAGTGGGGCTCACGAACTCCCCTTTTGGCTTCAGCCCTGCTCACTGGGGTTGGCTTGGGTTTAACACGGGCACACCTCCACACTGCTCTTCTTGCAAGTGACCTCATGGTGGTTCTGCTCACCAGACAGAAGGGACTGGGGCCTCTGGGTACAGATCAGACGGTAGCTCTGTAAGGAACTTCTGTTCTTCATCAGTGAGATTTATTTCACAGAAGTAATCTTCTGCCCTAACTAATGTCCGACGTACATGGGGGGGTCTTACCTCTAAGTGGAGTTACAAGCTTTGATTATTACACATCAGGTAATACACGGCATGGATCTTAAACACGACGTATATAATTATACACACAACCAAGACTGTGACAATGTGACAAAATTATTATTACTATTGCCTGTGAAAGAATAGAAAAGCAGGAACAAGAGACTGAAGATGAAGTTCTCTCAACAAACACACTTTCAAAGGATAGTCGGAGACATAAGTTGTTCCTGCTCATTCAAGTTACTGTTTATGTTAGAGAAAGAGAAGGGGGAGGAGACCGGGAGGGAGAGATCGCCTAAGTTATACCGCCGTCCCCTTCGTCTGCGGGGACACTTTCCGGACCCTGGGGAGGTGCGCGGAACCACCAGGGCACCAGACCCCACGCAGTCCATGTATTTCCGTCCGGACGCCGCCTGCGATGAGTTGGGTTTGTGCATTCGGCGCAGCGCGAGGTCGACAGCAAGACGGCTAACAGAGCAGAGCAAGCAGGGCAGCTCCCCGCCGGGCGAGCTCCGCGGCGCTGTCCCGCCCTCCCTCGGGTCTTCCTGCGCGCTCCCGCGCCTTTCTGTCCTCACCCAGCCCTTGTCACGCACTGTGGCCGTGACCTTCACGGCCTGAGGTCCGACAGCAAACCCAGCCTGCCCTGCCCGCTCCTGCCTCGTGACGCCGCGGGGAGGCCGCCTCCCTGCCTCGGGCCTGGCGTCGCCGGCGCACACCGTTCGCTCGCCTCGTTCGGCCCAGAACTCCCGCCTCTTCCCTGAAACGAAGCACTGCACATCCTCTCCGGCGCATCCCAATCGCCAGCTTCACTCTTCTTGTGCTTTGAGGCCATTAAGTACAATTAGGGTCACTTGAGCACAAGGCCCTCAGCACCCAGACGGCCGCTCAGTGCCTGACGGGAGGGACGCCCTCGTCCCGCCGGCGGGACGCTGCTGACATCGCGACCTTTCATCACCTGCTCGGGATGGCGCCAGGCTTAGAACTGACAGACTGCTTATTTCTGGGATTTTTCCATTTAATAACTTTGGATTTCGGCAGACCACTAACTGTAACTAACGCCTCGGAAAGCAGAATGGAGGATACTGGGGGGTGACTACAGTTTGTGCAAATAATTCAGGATGGCATCTAATAAAAGAAACATTCCCCTGTTGAGCTGTGGGGAAGTCATTCTGGCTTATACAGGAGTTAACTTGAATTTGATGCTCACTGAAACAGCCTGTTCTTTTTCTGTGGCCCATCAAACATGCATTGCACATCTGCTTTAATTATTAAAGGAAAGGGCGCACTGAGCAGAAGTAAAGTTTCCGCGTTAAAAATGAAGATTAACGCCTTCTTCCTGGGACGCCAGCGCCGGTCCTGCTGTAACGGTAAGTGTCCCGCCCCCGGCGCCAAGGCCACCCTGCACCTGCTGCAGGCGCACGTGTGCGTCTGATTCTTTGTAAACCTTCAACAATGGTCTCCCTGACTTGTTTAGTGTTCTTTGTTCTGACAAGGTTTACAACTGTGCTGGAAACCCTGCTTCTCTGAAGCAGTTTCTCAGAGTCATCTGGGAAGTGGCTTCTGGGCTAGTCCTCAGTTTGGCTCAGATAAGACTCTTTAAATGGAGGTGCTGGGGATGGAACCCAGGACCTCGTGCATGCTGAGCACATGCTGTACCCCCGAGCTACATACACCCTCCCCCCACCTTAATGATTGTTCATTATTTTCATTGACAGATTTCATTTAATTCATTGAAAGACTAGGAATTATTCCTTTGTCGTTCAACAGATAATTATGAAGTGTCAACTGAAGGCTGGGTGTCGGGCTGGGCACACGTGGGACGCAGGAGCCTCCCTTCTTGGGACAGAGGCTTCATGCTGATTCAGTAAGAAGAAACTGCATGATAATACATTATTTGAAAACCATGGCAAATGTTACAGATTGAGTCTTACCAGGAAATGTTCATCTTACCGCCGTAAAGCAGCAACCCCCCTCCCCCCAACACATACACAGCCCAGCCTGAACGGGTGCATTGCCAAAATGACTAAAAAACTAAGACTTAGTGCTTACAATTATTCTACATTTATTTACAACCTGTTATTCTTTTTACTAAAGGACTCGGGTTACTGATAAGATCCAGTGTCTTCCCAGCCCGGATTGAAATGGCTAAATCTAAGACCCCAGGTATGCTCAGGAAATACACAGTTCCAGGGCTCCACGTTTAGTTTTCAGTCCAATTCTGGACAACGTATCCAAATTTATCAAGTTTGCCTTAAGGTTACAGCTCTCACAACCGCCTCATCCCCACTGAGGAAAAAGCTGACCAAACCTTCATCTCAATAGCTTTTTAATCATTTCCCACTTTCCAAATAACTGATAATACATTTCTACTAAATGTTTGCTTGGCATTTTTAAAGCAGTGGTTCTCCACCTCAGCTGCACCGGAAGTCAGCCGGGGCCCCACCTCCCGAGTCCGCTGCCCGGGCCTGGGCGAGGGCTCGCTCCCTGCAGCCGGACTTGAGAACCATCTACGTAAGCATGGAATTTAACCGTAGCTTCACCTCCTCCTCAGGCACACTGAATGCCTCCGATTAAAACCAAACTCTTTTTCCTAGAACTTTGTAAGTCCTCTGTTCAGTTGCTATGCTAAGATTCACACAGCACACATTTTATTTCAGCCAAAACCGGTCACGTGGTCTTGCTTAATCAGATTGTAAGCCTTAGTATATCCACTGTTTGGCGTTCATTTTCGCTGTTTGCGACCTAGGGTTCCCAGAATCCGATCAGAAGTCCCGACAGTCTGTCCAGCACAAGGTGCATAGAAATGGCGACGGTGAAAAGCCTGGCCTTTTCCTCAGTCTTTTGTATTACATGTGACCTTAGCTGTCGGTTTGTCACGGATGCACTCAATTGGTTTAAGGAGATTACTTTCTGTTCCAAGTTGATTGAGAGTTACCGTGAATGAGTGTTCACTTTTGTCCATTTTTAATGTGACAATTGAATTAATCTTTTTTTCTTTTATTTGACTTACCTTACATGGATTGGTTTTCTCCTGCTAAGTCAACCAATCAGCAGTGAGGGGAATGGACCAATCAGGAGTGAGAGAAATAACCAATCAGTAGTGAGCTCCATGCAAATGAAGTACTACAAATGGGCCAGTCAGAAGTTAGGGAAGTGGACCAATCAGAAGTGAGAGTAATACCCAATCAGGAGTGAAGGAAATAACCAATCAGAAGTGAGCTCAGGGAACCAACAATTTTAGGGGTAAGTAAGCCGTTTTAGAGGCAAAGAGTGAGATAGAGCCTCTTGGCCAGGGAACCGGGTGGTGCCGGCAGGAGAGCGGTGGCCCTGCCTGGGGGTCCTTCCGTTTTTTTATGGGGCTTCCCGCCTCATTAGGAGGTAAGTTTCATTTGTTCTAGAGTTTGGAAAACCCTTGAAGAACTTAGAGCAATAACGACTTGAAAGCGACAAACACTGAATTGGTTTTGTGGTAGGATGAGGGGGATCCTGAGGGGGATCCTGAGAGGGCTGTTCTCTGAAAGAATTAGGAGAAGGTGAGGTCAGTTCCCTAACGGGGCTCCGTGTGGACGCGGGCTGAGGAGGGGGGGGGTCTGTGCGTGCGGGACGTGTGTGACCACGGGTGTCCCCACGGGGGCCACCGGGAAGCGCACAGGGACGTCACCGAGCTGACCCGCTGCAGCCCGACCCCCAACCCGTGGAGGGTGTGTCCCCGGGCGCTGTGTCCTCCCAGTCCCGTCGCGGGGCCTGATCTGGGGTCAGAGAAGGAGACGACAGACCACCCAGAACAGAGCAAAGGACAAACATGACGAAGGTTCAGCCTGGTTTTAAAATGCTCACGTTCAAGCGCCACCGGAACGTGCGCCCAGCAGGAAGTCTGGTCCCGGCCGAGCCCCGCCCCGTCTCCCCGAGAGCATCGCAACCTCCTGCCGGTGCTGCTCGTGGTGCCCGGCCGCCTCCTCCAGGATGAACCCCGTTCTACGGCACGAGTCCGTTTCAGGAAACGTTTCCCACCCAAAAAGACCGTTACTCAAGCTTCCGTCTCCTTTCCGATAACGTTTTATATGCATGTCTTGCCTTGTTTTATCATTCTCTCTCTGAAAAGTTCCTTTGTCTCCCCAGAGGTACCGAATGTGTTTTGAAAACAAGCAGCTGTCTTTCCTTAGCGCAGGACAAGGGCGGGGAAGGGTCAGGAGAGACCCCGACGTCCTCGCCCGGCAGCACCTGGCGGGGCCCCCTGCCCGCGTCCCCGGCGAACCGCGGGGCCCTGAGCCGGGCCGCCTCGCGCCGCTCTTCGCCGTTTCCTTCGCCTGTGGGAGGGCTGACATCTCTCAAGATTTTTAAAAAGATTAATTTGTGATGCTTTGAGAAGCTCTCAACTCTATGGCTTCCCCGCTGCCCTCCCCCAGCCCCCTTAAGACTCATCACTAAGTGACACAGAGGACGGAGAAGTAAGACAGGGAGGGAAAGGGAGGAAATGGGGTGGGGGGAGGATGAAGGAAGGAAAGAAGGAACAAGGTAGAAAAGGGCGACACAGAGAGGAGGAGGTGAGAGAGAGAGAAAGAGGGGAGGACAATGGAGGAGGAGGGTAAAGCAGCAGCGTCCAGCGGGCGACCTTAAGCATCCCCAGAACAGCGGTTCCTCGCGGAGCCGCGACCCAAGCGGTGGCGGCCGGTGACACCCTCGCCCTGCAGCGCACGCGCGGCCTCACAGACAGATGGAAAAACGGCCTGCTGTTCGCGCGGCAGGGAGCCGCGCCGGGCCAGCGCACGGCTTGTTCCAGGGCTGATGTTTTCCTCTGGTCTTCCTGCCAAGAAAGTGAGGAAGCTCGAGACAGGCGTCCCGGCGGGCCAGCTGAGGCTCAGCCCACGGGCAGCGGCCAAGGACACACACGGCTCCGGCCTGCCGCGCGGGGCGGGGCGGGGCGGACAGGTTGAGAGCTGAGCCGGCTTCCAGCTCTGCTGGGAGAGGGGTCGTCGGGGCCGGCCCGCCTGAGCCTCCCTGCCTCCTCTCCCGCTGCGCCCCCGCCCCTGGACCCGGAGCGCGGGGGTCCGCGTCTCAGCTCCCCGGGCCCTGTGTCTACCCTCCTCCACCCAGGGCAGCGCTGACTCAAGCGAGGGCTCGCTTGGCAGCCTGAGGCTGGTGTCTGTATCAGTCCCACAAATGGTAAAGCAAGAGCACTGAGAAAGATGGAAAATTTTGTGAAAACCTTTAAATGGAAAAGAAGAAGGTTCTTTTCCTCGCCATCTTCCAGGAAACCATCTCTCTCTGCTGGGGTGGGAAAGGCGTGGTTTCCCGTGCATTTCAAACGGGCCCCGAGCCCCCAGCCAGGACCCAGGATGTGACAGAGGTTGGCAAGGCTGCATCCTCCCCACTCTGGGTCCTGGAATCTCTTACAAGTAAATGAAGATGTCCTAGAGTCTGGAAGCGTAGCAGTGTCCTGTATTTCCCTGGGTGTCAGTTTTCCAGGCCACCGGAGAAATCATCGCAGACTGGGTGGCTTAAAACAGCAGAAGTGTGTCCTCTCACAGTCCTGGAGGCCAGGTCCGAAACCAAGGTGTCGCAAGGCCGTGCTCCCTCTGAAGGCTCTGGGAGGAGTCCCTCGCCTCCTCCCGCTCCCAGTGCCAGGCATCGCTTGGTTATGGACGTGTCCCTCCAAACCCTGCCTCCACCGCCACGTGGCCTCTGCCCCGTGCCCCTGCCTCGCCACTCCTCGCCCCGTAGGACTTTAATCATTGGTTTGAGGGCCCACCCTGGTCCAGGATGACCTCATCTTGAGATCTTCACCTTAGTTAGATCTGCAAAGAACTCATTCCAAGTCAAGTCACGTTCTGATGTTCTGGGCATTCATGGTTTTCGGAGGAAGAGCACTGAGCCCCTTGAGTGGTGTGACCACGGGTAAGTGATGAAGGTACGGAGAGGATTTTTAACTTAAAGCCTGAATTATTTGAAATAAACTTTTCAAACGTCGAGAAGACCTTATAACAGTTATATACTCACAATCCAGATCAAGGAAATGGTAGCTTTTTCCACGTTCATTTATTACATTTTATTTTTTAAATGAGATGTTATGGACACAACAGTTCTCATTCCCTGCATACCTCTCCACACATAATCATTATTTCTGAAGTATGTTTGCACTGGATTGCAATTTGCTTTTTATTAATCACTATTTATCATTTTAGTCATTATATGCATGATGCTACAAGTAAGTCTAGTTTACCTACTGTAACTGCCGTGTCAGGGCCTTAGAACTGGAATTGACCTTCCTGAATGTTGAAATCCTAGGCGATCGTTCTTGCCCAGGCCACCTCACAGCATGGCGATAACTGAACAGGACAGCTGTGTGAATGGTCCCCATTCGCCACGCAGTCCTCTCTTCCTCTAAAACGTCCGCCCCCTTGATCGCTGTGCTGCGATTCGGTGTGCCTGTTGCCATTGTGTCAAAGTCATTTAGATTTTGTTTCAATAACTCATCCTCATCCCTTCTTTGCTAGCAGATGATAAATAAAAAGGACCTTTATTAAAAGCCTTTATTAGATATGAGGGGTCTTGTTTTAGTTAAGCGTGCTGCAGAAGCTTCAGTGACCTGTTTGACCATCGGGTCCAACAGGCCAAAAAAAAAAAGAAAAAAGAGAAAAAAGCTCCTAATTTCTGAGCTGTTTTTGCTGGACCAGAGATAGTGGCACAGTTGTCATGTTACAGCCAACTGCAGGTGTCATTTCAGCAAAGTTGCCTCTTCCGGTCTCCCGAGACAACACAGCCGAGGAAAGGGAGTTAAACCCTTGAAAACAGCGTCACTGCCCAGGAGTCGGAACGCTCCGAGCCCAGGGATGCTGCTTGCCACCTGACACTGAGCTCCTTTAAGCCGGAAGTGCTGGGTGCATTTCACCGCGCTCTTAGGACTCCTCCCTCTGCCCCGGACTCTCGGCTGATAGAGAATGAGGGTGCCATGCTGCCGCACCGCTCACTATTTGTTGTAAACAGACGCATCTTTGTTTAGGTCACTAAATACAAATGTTAAACCCAGCTAGATGGAATGCAGGTAAGGTACTAAGAGCCAAGAAGGGCCTGGAAGCAGGAGGGCGTGGAAGAGCGGGGCAGAGGCAGCTGCACCAGCGGTGCCAGGGGAAAGAAGAGCACTGCAGTTGGCCCCCAAATTAGTTTTAATCATTCTGGCAGCAAAATTAAGATGGAAGTTCAAGGCACAACACAGTCTGAGTTACGTGGTAAATGGTAGTCTACCGGTTCTAGAAAAGGTCGACTTTTCTTGGCATGGTAAGTGCTCCATAAATAGAATAAATAAGAAGCCATCTATTGTGTAGGTTAGAATCAGCTCTGGCTTCAACAACAGTTCTTCATGTTATGTCTTATACTGATCTTGAACAAAAGCACGTATCGTTGAACGATAACGCTTTCCTGCGGTCACCCAAGGTAACCGGCTCCAGGTAGCAACACTCCGATGCTCTGATGTGCTATGAGGGTGGAGCCTCGGGCTCTAAAAGAAGGAATAGTTGACATAGCTCGTGGTTTCCACTTTGAAAGTCCACTTTCTTAGCTGGACTTTTGGCAAATCACAAAAACCTGAACAGAGATTGGAGTATAAGTATTTTTGTGTTATTAATCAAAAGAACAGCCAAAGCTTGAGATGCCAACAGTGCAGATGACCAACTGATGTAAGTCAAGGAGATCTGCTTACATTCCAACCACGTTTTACAGATTTGTGCAGCCAAAGCACAGCCTGGCAGAATCCCTGCTTCCCCAAGACAACGACCTTGGGACTGCTCGACTGCATCAACAGACCACCTCCCAGAAACCCCCAAATGTGTGCAGAGATGCGGCAAGAGAGCAGGGCAGGCGGCCCCGAGGGAATCACGGCTGCTCTTTCTACTGACGTCACCCTCGGCTTTTGGAAAGAACTGCCTGCAGACACATCCACGGGGATGACTGAACTGCACGTTCCACGGCCCCCACACCAGGAGACGAGCGAGTCTGCCGCCGGTGGCGCTGAGCGGCGCGCACGCGGTCACCCTGAGAGGTCTCTCCCAGCAGCACGGTTCTGATTTGAGCGCTCATTTGTTTTTAACTCTCCGTGATGACAGGAACTGGTGAATATGCTCAATTATTCTTCACAATTGAGCCTGAGATGTGATGCTACAAGTCAGGAGTATATTTTATATTTATTGACTTTTGAGGTGTATTTATTCATTTGTTCCACAGAGATTTATTACACGCCTAGTATGGGGCAAGGACCGTGCTCAGCCTTGAGGATAAGGGATGGAAAAGACACAGTGCCTGCTCTCAAGAAGGTTCCAGATGACTGAAATACAGGGTCAAAACTGCTGAGGGCAAGATAACACACCAGCCCCGGGGAACCTTGACTAATCAGACTCAGGCTGGTGGGTCAGAAAAGGCATTCCTGAGGAAGCAGTTCCCCAGCCTTGAAAAAGAGAGAGCAGACTTTAAGCCAAAGCAAAGTGGTAAACAAGAGAGGGCACGGCTGACCAGAACTGTAAGTAGACTTTGTTAGGATTCACGGCCTCGGGGCAGCCACACCTGTGTTGGGAGACAGAAGGCACCACTTCTGAGGCTCCAAAACTCCAAGGAGAATACTTGGTTTTAGATTTTCCCAAGTGAGTCACAGAAAAACTGCCTGCAACACAGACCTCAAATAATTTCCACAAAGTTTCAGGAATCATATACTGACAATACTTTTTTTTAAATCACAACAAATTAGGAAAAAAATCCAGTATGAGAGCCGGCAAAAACTACCTAAAATTGAATCAGACTAACAGCGACTGCTGATGTTATATTATGAGATACAGACACAAAGTTTGCTTAAGGATATACGAGAGGGACACGGAAAACTGATCAGGGTGTTGGATAGTATTAAAATGACCAGATTGGAAACAAATTCATCTTGCAGAAGAAAACACTCACCCAAGACAGATGAAAAATTCAGATGTATCCTGTCTAATCTGCTGGTCAGACAGGGCTGAAGAAACAGTGAGCTGAAGAATAGTTTTGAAAACACTTCCCAAAATGTAATACCAAAAAATAGAAGCCAGGGGGAGGGTAGAGCTCAGTGGTAGAGCACATGCTCAGCATGCAGGGGGTCCTGGGCTCCGTCCCCAGTCCCTCCACTGAAAGAACTAACTAACTAAATAAACCTAACTACCTCCCCCAACCAAAAAAAGAGGAAAAAAAAAAAAACTGTAACAGAGATGCTTATAGACATGGAAGACAAAGCAAAGAGATAATATACACCTACCTCATCAGTGTCCCAGGGAAATAACAGGAGATGACAGATTAAAAAGTTATTAGCTAAGACTTTCCCAGGACAAAAATAATAAAGACAAAAACAGTAAAGAAAAAAGGAAAGAAGGAAAGAAACAAGGAAGACACATCTCCATAAAAAAGCACAGCACCACAATGAAGTGGCACAGAGCCACCGACGGAAAGGAACATCTCAAAAACACCAGAAACAGCAGCCAGTGAGCTGCATGTGGGTGACTGCTAGGCCAGCAGCAGGGTCCCCCGGGCAGCGCCGGCAGTCGGAGGACAGCGCGACGTCCTCAGTACCCTGGAAGGAAGTAACGACCAACACCAAATGACACCTGTCAACACAGAACGTGCCATTAATTCTTCTTAAAAAAGGTAATGTATAAATTAAAAATAATTCTGTTGAAGCATATTTTACCGAAAATCCTATACTTTAAATGACAAAAACTAAGTTATTGAAGAAAATAGAATATGGAAGCAAAAGGGTGTTTAGTTAGTTTTCATACATAGAAAGAACTCAAAACTCCCCGTTTCGTTGGCTGACAATACAAAAGTTAAGAAGCATTTATTTGACAAACTTAAAGATGACCATTCGTACAAGTCAAATCCCACCATGACCTGAAACTAATACAATGTTATTCGTTAATTATATATTAATTTAAAAAGAAGAGGAAGAAAAAAAAGCCTGTCATGGACTTTGGACATCACTAGAGAAGAAATAAGGAAACGAAATACATGCCATACGTGCAAAGGCAGAACTTAACGGTGAGAGCAGGGAAGCTAATGCAACAGCAACTGTCTCCCGCAGGCAAAGGTCCTCACGCTCTCTTTTAAATAAGCAGTGATGCACAGAACAGCACGAACACAAATTCGCAATGTGCACATTTATAACTGTGCATGTAGGGAAGGCCGGACTCTTAAAATTTAACCACCTGCTGTCTCTGGGTGATGGCTAATGCTAATTTTCTACTATAATTCATTTCTGTGTTTTCGAAATTTCCTCTGATGTTTGTATAGAACATACATAAACACGAAAACCACGGACACGTAAAATCCCCAGTTCAAGAGCGAACTCCCGTGGCGGCTGCCGACGCGCGGTAACGCCGCAGCGCCGCTGGGCCGCGCCCCCTCAGCTGCGAGAGCGAGCGAGGGGCCGGCACAGACCTGACGTCGCGGCCTTGGTCAGACCCGCACGGGGCAGCAAACGTCGACTAGCAGGGCCAGGAGTCCGTAACGCCGAGACAGAGCATGACAGAGGCGTTGAGAGCATTTCTGCCGAGATGAAAGCCACAAACACCGCTCCGGCAGCTGGAGCTAGGCTCTCAGAGCGGCGTGCTTCCCGGCTGGTTTGGTGACTCCCCTGCTCGCCTCGTGCCTCAGTGGCTTCAGCAGAGAAGACCAGGCACCCTCGCTTCCGCAGCAGCGATGCCGTGGACAGCTGGCTTTCAGTGAACACACGGGCCTGCAGCTTCCCCCTGAGTGGAGTGGCTCTGTGCAGTGCCACCTGTTTCCAGGTGGGCTTGAAGCGGACCTTCGGCCACCTGCAGGCTTTTGTCTGCTGATGTACGACAGATGTGCGTGGAGTCAGTTGGACAGTTGAACCTGCTCATTGACTGAATTCATTTAAACATCCTACTCCAGCTAAATGTTCTCATGCTAAAACCAGATGCAGTGCCAGTCACTGTGTCTGAACGGAAAGTCACTGCCTAAGTAAAACCTAATGATAATGACACTTAAATAGTATGTTCTGAAAAACCATCCTGTTTTTTATCCCCTTTCTTTTCCTCTCTCTCAGCTTCAGAAAGAGTCATGTGCCCAACACAGACCAAAAGGACTAAATCCAGCCCTCAGATTTCCCACAGTCAAAAATGGGCTGGAAACCTCATTCCAAGACCACAGTTTTCTCCACAAAAACCCAACCTCAGCTCTGAAAAGACAATCGGAACCCCTCTCAAACGGTCGTACTGGGAAAAAAATATTCCTCTGAGAAGCGATCAAGTACTTTGCTATGGGAGCTAAGATAGAATACATACACTACGTTCTCTTTTTTTTTTTTTCAAGTCTGGGTCCCACACGTCATTTCTGGTTAGCAAGATCATCTATCCGATACACACGTTGATTTTGTTCCTAAAGTAACAGTAACAAAAATAGATGCAAAAATTATGTGTGAAAATACTGGCCAGCTGAAATTCACCCAACTTCCGCTGTATTCAGGATGATGGTTTTCAAACACAACCAGTAAGAAAAATGCATGCACGTGAGCTGTCGGGACCAGGCGATTATCATGAACAGCATTTATAGAAAACGTTATTGAAGTGAAATTCACGTAACACAAAGCAGCCACTTTAAGGTGAACAATTCTGCGGCACTTAGTACGTTGACAGTGTTGTTCAACCACCACTTTTATCTGGTTTTAAAGCATTTCCATTGCTCCAGAGTAAAACCCTGTACTTACTACACAGCGACTCCTCGCTCCTGGCAACCACCGGTCTGCTTTCTGTCTCTACAGATTTCCCAATTCTGCACATTTCATATAAAATAGAATCATACAATATGTGATTCTTTTGGATACGTTCCTAGGAGTGGAATTGCTGGGTCTACGGCAATTCAATGTTTAACTTTTTAAAGAACCACCAGATTCTCCTACACAGCAGCTTCATCATTTTACACTCCTACCAGCCACGTACAAGGATTCCAAGGTTTCCACATCTGAACCAACGTTTTTTGTTTTGTTTTGTTTTTTATTATTATTCCGGCCATCCCCGTGGGTGTAAAATGGTATCTCCCTGTGGCTTTGATTTGCTGTTTCCCAGGAACTAATGATGTTCTGCATTTTTTCAGGTGCTTGTTGGCCGTTTGTGTCCCTTCTGTGGGAAAAGGTTTGTTACTGCCCTTTGCCCACGTGTTAATTCGGTTACCTGTGTTTTGTTGTTGTTGAGCTGTAAGCTTTCTTTCTATTTCCTAGACACTAGACCCTTCTTAGATACATGACTTGCAGATACTTCCTCCCGTCCTGTAAGTTGTCTTTCGCCTTTCCTGATAATGTCCTGTGACGTATGGAAGTTTGGGAGGCAGGTGCATCTCAGCACAAGAAAATCAATCAATGTTATAAATGACACCCATAAAAATGAAGGGAAAAATTCACATGATCCTCTAGTTTGACAGAAATGCAGAAAAAGCATTTCACAGCATCAACATCATTTCATAATAAACACTCAGAAACGGGAATACAATATCATGTTTCCTCAACGCGACAAAAGGCATCTATGACAAACCCACAGCCAACACTGCGCTGTGGTGAGCGACAAGCAGCCTCCTCCCAGGACAAGAATGAGCCTGGGCCCCTGCTTTTCGTCATGTGTCCAGGCTGGTGCTAGCACTTCTAGCTAGATCAGGCGAGGGAAGAATAACGAAAGCCATCCAAACTGGAAAAGAAGTAAAACTATCTTTATTCATGACGCTACGACCCTATATATAGAAAATCCCAAAGCATCCGCACAGAAACTAGAGCTAACAGATGATGCAGCAAATTGCAGAGGACACGATCCACACGCCAGTATCCGTGTTCCTGTGCAGCAGCAATTACCATCCAGAAAGGAAATTAAGAAAGCAGGTCTATTCCCAGCAGCATCCAGAGAATAAAACACCTGGAGCACATGTAACCGAGCAGGTGAGAAGCTCGTGCAGTGAGGCTGCAAGGCCTTGTTCAAGGAAATCAAAGGGACCTAAACAAACGAAAACACCCCACACTCATGGAGGTGGCAGTGCTGCCTGAAGTGACCTGCAAACCCAAGGGACCCTGATCAAAAGTCCAGAATGGCGAGTGAGCCCACCAGACTCACGCGGAGCCACGAGGGCTCCGAGCACCCAGACAGTTCTGGAAGAGAACGCAGCTGGATGACTCATTCTTCCCAACTGCAGAACGTGCCGCAGGACACAGTGAGCAACACCCCGCGGCATCGGCAGGGGGCAGACACGTAGACCGGCGGCGGCGCAGCCCCAACACCCGGAAGTCAGCCGTGCCGCACGGCCGCCTGGTCCTGCCAAGGGAGCCGCGAGCTTTCATCCGAAGCATCGGGAGCCAGTCAGGAGTGAGTGCTCCCCTCTCTCTTGAGCTCACACCTTATTTCAGCGTGATCACCGTGGTTGTTCATTAAAACACCAAGGTTTTAGAGGTGATGGGGAGTAAGATGCCCGTGAGAGGCTTACACGCTGAACTCACAGACGCTAAGTAACCAAGAAAGGCACCAGACCTGGAGCCTGGAGGGTGAGCCAGGTCTGCAGGGCACCGCCTCCTGCTCCAGACGCACAGCGGGAACGCCAGCCGCCGCGCACGAACACGGCCACGTGCAAGCCGGACGTGAAGCCACGTGGAAGTGAAGACTGATCGCCGAGGGCTGTGACTCACACGAGAGGAATGTGGGCCTCGTGCTTGTGTGTCACGCCCCATCAAATTATGTCACGTGCCGCAAAAGAGCAACACATCTACACGGACGGACGGAGTCCCGGTGCGTAAGGGAGAGCCGTCCTTGCCCGGATTCGGCCCCTGCCCGGCGTGTGACCTTACGGACACGGCGCCCGGCTGCACCCTCAGGGGCTGAGGCCAACCACGGGGGCAGACCGGCACCGGAGCCCAGGCCGCACCGGCCCAGAAACGGTTCTCAGAACCTCCCGCACCGTCTCTCTTTCCAGCCGGCCAGAGACGCAGAAGGCGGGGCTGGGGGAGCTGAGGGCAGACAGAATATTCTGGAAGGTTCCAAAGGTCTGCATTCCTGGCCAGAGTGGAGAGCCAGGCTCCTTCCTGCCGCTCACGCCTTCCTCTCTGGCAATCCCCCTTCTCCTGGAAGAACTCAGGAAACAGAGACTAGTTCTTGCTTGGGCAACGAAGAAAACTCCATAAAACGTGAAAAATGGCGCCTACCCTGATGGTGAGGGACCGCTGAAGGCTGCGGGGACGCCTCGCGTTCTCGTCAAAGCCACGGTTCTTACCTCACTTACTCACAGCGTCAGGTCACAAGGAACAAGCTCCTCCTGAAGCCTGAGGGAACGCCCGTCCCTCACGCAGACGCCGCCACCGCAGCGAGACCGGAAAGCGTGTGCGCGCTTCCTGGGCTTCAGGCTCCGGAGAAAGGCGGCGCCGCAGGACGCTTACAGGACGCCCTTCGTGTGGGGCCTCGGAGTGCGGGGAAGCCCCGGCCTCGGCCACCCGAGGCGCCTCGGCGAGCGGGGGGCGGCCCCGGGCGCGAGGCTGCGTTCGCGGCGCTCCCTGCTCGGCAGAGCGGCCGCCTCCCCGTTGGCCGCGAAGCCGCGAAGGAGGCGGGCCGGGAGCGCCCCCTGCCGTCGCCCCGCTCCCTTGCACGCCGGGACCGCGCAGCTCTCCGCACGCGGCGAGGGGCAGAGCCTGGACGCCGCTCCACGGGCACCGACGCGACGAGACGGGCCTGCCGCGTCTAGTCTCTCCTCCTCTTGGGCTTCCTCCCCGGTTTACCGCTCGTCGCACGCCAGGAAGGCCGCCACGGCGCCCCCTCCCGGGCCGGCGGGCAGGACCGGGCCCCCCCCCCGCCTCCCGCAGCGCCCCGGGCGGCCTCGCCCCCGGCCTTCAGCGTGTTCGCTTCGCCCACGTCACGCAGCTTTACCAGACGGGTACCGGGTGCCGAGCGGTGGGGCCGCCCCTGGAAACCGAGTCGGACGCGAAACCACCCGGCCGGCCGGACGGTCGGGCCAAGGGGCCAGCAGGCGCATCGCGGTCTCAGGCCACGCCTGCGTGAGCGGCCCCGCGGGCCTCCTGCCCCCGCTGCCGCGGCTCCTCCCCACGCAGGGCCGGTGTGCGCGCCGGGGCCTCGTGCCCCCGCGCCGGGCGTGCGGTGCTGGCGGGGAGGCGCTCCCGCTGCCCGCCGATTTACCCATCAGGCCTTGGCTCCGACGACGCTTCATCAGGAAGCCTCTCCGGGCCCCTGAGCCCCTCACCCCTCACCCCGTGCCCAGCCTGCGAGCGCCGGCCCCGCGACAGCTGTGCTCCTGGGGCAGCGCGGGTCTGTGCACAGCAGGGCCCCGGAAGCTGCCGGGGGGGGGGGGTCGGTGAGAGCCGGGGAGGAGCTCCTGCCAACGCCTGAGCCCCTACGTCCGCACCCGGGTGCCTCCTAGCAGGGCACAGAGTTCCCTCAGCAACAGAACTCCTACAGTCACAAAGGCCTGTGGGAGCATTCCCAAAATGTTAGCGGGTGATGTTTACCAAAAAATGCTTCTGTGGTTAAATAAACCTGGGAAACGCTGGTTTGCACAAAATGATGCAGAAAGGCTCAGAACCTTCAAAATACTAATATTCAAGGGGAATCCCCAAAAAGTTTCTGCGTGAAGAATTGTCCAAGCTTGCTTGGGCCAAAGCGTCCCTTCACACCCATTCAGTAGCTGCTTACTGGCCACCTGCCCTCTTCTGGGTGCTGCTCGTGGCCCTGAGGACCAACAGTGATCGAATGGGGTCCTCGCCATCAAACACAGACTGTCCCACCAGGGGGACCAACTGTAAACAACCAGACATACAGTCAAATGGACAGAGGAGTGGAAGTTTAGATGTCCCTCCAGAAGTGCTGTTAAGAAAATGAAACATTTAATAAATTCATGATGGGAAGGGATGGCTTCTTTAGAAAGACTGATCAGGAAAGTTTCACTCAACAGGTACGTGAAGATGAAAAAGAGTCTGTAACACAAAGACCTAAGGAAAGAGTGTTCCAGAAATTGGAGCTAACAGGTGTGATGTCATCACGGTGTATTCAAGGACAGGAGGGAAGGTTGAGGGGCCGGAGCCTGAGGGACAGGGAGAAATTCCGGTGGGAGGTGGGTCTGGGAAGAAGGCTGGCTGGGCAATATGGGGCCAGGTGGTCCCAACTGAACACTAATTCAAATGAAAATCATGAAAGGCTCTTAGAGAATCTGAATGGCTGTTTTTTTTTTTATTGAAGTATAGTCAGTATACAATGTTGTGTCAATTAATGGTGTTTTTTTAAATCATTCTGGTGTCTTCTTTTATCGTGTTTAAATGTATTATCAAAGAATCAAAAGAACATTCAGACAAATTAATGAACAAAGCAAAAAGTGATGAAGATTAGCAATGAAATCAACAGAAATTATTCTGACATTAAGAAGTAAATTGCACCAACCATGACAAAAATTTAGATCATGCTGAAAGCTGAAGCTAGAAAGAAGAGACAAATTTCAGAAAGAAATAAGGAGCAGCTTTTTGGATTGTATGATAATCCACTTCATAAAAGAAAGTAAATCCTATAAACATGTTCAGAAAAGATTTAAATTGCTTGCTTCCATCGAGCAATACAGTGAAAACTCACAATGTGCCGCCTCCATGAATGAACGGCTTGAATTCTCACCGCTCACGTAGAAGGGTGACTCCACAGCGCGAGGCCGACCAGATTTGACAGCAGTCCTAGAAGCGTGCATGTTGCCAGTGATGCGCTGTGAGGCTCCAGTGACTGCTCTAATTTATCTCAGTCAACCATGCTAGGAGACAAGATGAATTCTGCTTTTCTTATTCTCTCTGTAGAAATTGGCTTTTCGAATTTGTCATCCTGTGCCAAGTCGGAGAACAAGAAGCCAGGAAATCCTGGGGGAAGTGTTACAAAGGTACATTAGACATGAACAGACCATATTTTTCTGGATTTTATAATGTCTTCATCAGCTTTAAAAACGTTGTAACTTCCGTCTCTCTAAGCAAATATTTGCTTTGGTACTGACTATAAACCTTTGTATCGTTTATCTTAAAGAGGGCTTAGAGAAGCGTGGGTCTGCCCAGCAGGGAGGTACGACACAGTCTGGCATCGCCCAGGAGCTGGAAGAACTGCCCGCGGATGGGGATGGAGAGGTGAGAGGACCACTGCACACAAAAGGAAAGAGAAAGGATGAAATAACAAATCACAACTTGAAATGTCTGAATACCTTGTCAAGATTTAAAGCTACTTCTAAATGAAGGAACAGGTCAAAGAAGACAGCAGAGCCATTGGAGGTTTAGCAGATGGCGTGGAACAGGCCCAGAAGAAAGACCACGCAATTTCCCTCGTGGCAAGCACTCAGCGCACGCTGGAGGCGTTGTGATGTCACCTTTCCTTTATAGTTTCCACATGTTGTATCATGAGGATCATTCCGGCTGTATTAATTAAAGTGCTATTTTATATTCCACTGGCATTTGAGAGAAATCACAGGAGAAAAATGTCACAATGTGTAAATCATGATTCCAGGAGAGCTGGTTTTGCCCGGAAATTTCATACCCAGAGGTGAAATGGTACAAATGATACACGGATGAGTTCTGAGACTTTGCAGGATTAGACCATAAAAAGCAATTACATAAAATCTAATTTGTTATAAAATGTGGAGCAAAACAGGGACATCCCTAGTGTCCCCTATGCCCCTTAGTGACACCTGGGTACGTGGCAAGGCCCTTCTCTAGTCTTGCTGTGGCCCGAGTGGCTGGAGAGTGTGGCCCTCCGGGGCTGTAACGCTCTCAAGTCTCTTGAGAGGCTGTGGGTGGGTGGTCTTGTCGACTCCCCGGGCCCAGAACCACCGTGGTGGGCCCGGTTCCATGCCCCTCTGGGCATCGCGATGGCCCTCCTTCCCCGCATCCTGGGCCCCAGCCACCTGCCCTGTACCCTGAAGGTTTAGCGAGCCCCACCCTTGGTCCCCAGCCCGGAACCATTCACTCCTTCACCATTTCCCACAGGGGTTACTCTTCACCTCCGCACCCAAACGCAGGCAGTGGGACAGAAAGTCCCTGTGCTCCTGCGGGACGGAACACGAGCACGGCTCCCCCAGGAGGCGTGCAGCCAGCACAGCCACCGCTCCTGGCGGGTTGCTGGATCTTTGCCCTGCTCCGTCTGCAAACTTCCCCCAGCCCCACCGTGGTTCTAGTTCAGAAAGGAAACACAGGGACCCACGCTGACCTCCTCTCTCCACCCCATTCCCTCTTCTTTCTCCCATCAGCCACGTGGCCAGAACGAGAGGAGGCCTCTTCCTCCTGCATCAGGGAGGGCCTTCCAGCTCATACTCCTCCCCTCTCCCAGGGGAAGTCACTCATCTGGACCCCCATGGGCCTCTCACTGTCGGGCAGGGAGATCCTGCGCTCCCTCATCGATGCGAGAGCACAGACCAGAAGAGACTTCCGAAGCCTTGTGGCTGTGCGACGCAGACGCACCTGCCGACAGCACGCGTTCGTCCGTCGGAGACCCCCCTCCCACGCCCGCGCGCCGGAGCTCGCGCTCCGCCAGGCTCTCCAGCGGCCATCGGAGCGGCCGGGCTGCGCGAGGTGCGTGCGTGCGTTTCAGCCTGGGGGGCGGTGAGAATTAATAGTGAGATAAAATTAGCAACAGGAGGTTTAATAAGAATACATATCACATTGTCATTTTCCCTCTGTAGGAAGACCAGAGGCGTGTTCCAACGTTCATCACTAGTTAGTACCCGGGTTTTGTAAGGTCTTTTGCTGTCACCCCTAGTTCATTCTGCCTTTCAGCAAGAAATTTAGGGTTGGCTGCAATGGTTGCCCAGCCCTTACATGTCAGAGATGGAGCAGCGGTTAATTAATTGACTTACCTGGATACCTGTAGGCTATGTTGGCAAAGCTGTGTCTTAACAGGGCCTCCGGCACGGACACCCCAAAGGATGGAAATTCAAGAAACCCTATTCCAGCAGGGGGCACCAGCTACATTACAAATTTGGGTCCGCCCTCACTTCCTGCGGGTGGAAATCCCACAAGATGGTAAACCCAAGAAGAGGACTGACTCTGCGTGTTGTGCCCACGGCAGCCTGCCCCCAGAATCTCCGACACACGGCACAGTCCTGGGGCTTTAAACAGACTTCACAAATCAAAAGACACCTTCCTAGTGTGTCTTAAAGTATTCCAGACAGGTTCTGACTTCCAAAGCCCAATCCATTACGACGCCGAGAGTCTCACAGCGATCGCTTCCATCTTTTGGGTCTTAAGACTCTGGGGGCCTCATTTTAAAACGAGGCTGTAATGAAAGTCTCTGGGAGAGGCGCCTCGCCTGGCAGACGCGCTGCAGCCAGTGCTTGGGGAGGCCGAGCGTGTGGTCGAGGCTGGGACGGGGGGGTGGGGAGGTGGCGGCAGCAGCAAAGCCAGCGCCCGCCGCTCACCCCACTCAGGCTTGGGTCTCGAAGTTTGTGAGTTCCAGGCTCTGGTCTTTTCAAGTCCTGTAGGTCATGTGGTTTAAGGAAAAGTTGTCAGACCTGAGTTCAGCCACTGAGCCCACCGGGAGGCCGCAGCAAGAGCCAGCAACATTTGATTCTCCCACTTCTGTGAAAAGGCAGGCTCCGTCACGCCGCCCAGGTAGGCAGATAGACACAGGAGCTCACACAGCATCAAAAGGCAACAGCAGATGAGTGCTTCTCCAGTTTTAACGTGAGTACAGTCCACTTGAGGAGCTTGCTGAAATGCAGGCTCTGGTTTTGCAGATCAGAGGATGGGCCCATGATTCTGCATTTCTGAAGGGCTCCCAGGGAAGCCAGTGTGGACGGTCCCTGCGGGACATCTGCTGAGTAACAAGATGCTAGGTGACAGAGCCTCCCTCAAACGGGATCCTTGATCCTCGATCCTCGGCTCTCAGAGACGTGTGTTGAACGCATCCCGAAAGTCACCCAGATTCCCTCTCCCTTTTCCAGCGAAAGACATTTTCAAAAAGAAGTCTCATGGAAGCAAAACACTTAAAGGACCTAATTCAGCTCCAAGTGAAAGGCAACGTCCAACACAAGAGCTGTTCCTGGTTCTCTTGCAAGATGACAGACACACACAAGTCCCTAGAGACATGCAGGGATGCTTCGGGAGGCGAGAAACTGAGACCTCTGCATCTTTGGGGCCCTTTTTTTTTTCATCTAGAAAAGCAATAAAGCAGATGTCCAGCTTTTATTTTGCTTTATTTGTTCTGTTTGATAGAAATAACCCCTAAATATTACATTATTCCAAGCAGATTCAATAGCCATATTGGAATGTTTATGCTGGCCTAAATCCTCAAATAAAGAATCGGTACATGGGGCTGCAGGCGGAGGAGTGGGGAAGGACGGGAGAGAAATGTTCTAGCAGGGGGAGGATGGAGCAATCATGACACATGTCAGACAGCAGATTAAGCCTGGTCCATCCACCCAGTGTTCCTGTGGGGCAGATAACGTCAGCTCCACTTTACAAAGAAGGAAACCAAGGCTCAAGGAAGTTGAGCGACTGTTCGAGTTCCCGCACCTGTAAACCGTAGAGCTGGCTCGAGCTGAGGTCTTCAGATTCTATTTCCTGTGATTTCTCACTTTACCAAAAGCACTTCCTTGGAAACCAGCATCACAAACTTTCAAGGTGTTTCTACATGTCAAGACCAGACAGCCCATATGACGTTGGTCATCATTAAGTTATGTTTCAAGAACTCTTCTCATGTTTTCTGTGTGTCCCCACACATCTGAGGCTGAATCTGTCCTTTTTGGTATGGTTTTGGTACCATTAGACTAAGCGTAAAGATACACGTACACTTTCCTCCACAATGGTCATGTGTGTTAAATCTACTGAAGAGCTTGTGTTGAGTCGGACACCTGCTGGGTGCTCACAGCATGGAGCAAATGAGGAAAATTAAGGCTGCTCATCCTTCTATACAGAGCAAACGTGGACACCCGATAACCTGCAATAACACCAAATCGGGGTAACTTTCTCCTGATCCACCCAAAGATGTGTGTTCTCTTTCCTCGCCCAGGTGAGGGGCACCTGAGAGCAGGTGAGAGGTCATGCACTCCAGAAGCACCGGATCGCTTACCTGGAGGCTGCCCCAGTCCTAATGCTGACATCTCCCTGGGCCAACAGTCCTCCAACCTCAGGATCCATCAGCATCGCCCTGTTCTAACATAGATTAACAGGGACACCCTCGGAGTTTCTGACTGAGTGGGCCTGAGCTGAGGCCCAAGAATCTGCCTTTCTAAGAAACTCCCAAGTGATGCTGATACGCTGATGCAGGCGGTTGGGGCCACCCTGAGGGCCACAGGCTTCAGCTGCATGGTCCTGAGGATGGAGCCAGGAGGTCAGTCCCAGTAGGCCAACCTTTCAAGTATGTTTATACACTTTTCCAGGAAGAGAGTCCGCATCTTTAATAAAGTTTTCAAAGAGCTTTCACCCTCAGTAGTCAAAAACTAAAACAGCTAGAAGAACATCATCAAAACCTTGATTCTAAGTGAGCAACCCAGGAAAAGTCCACCTTACTCCACAGCACGTGCTGTTGTATGTGAGGGGTTTTAATACATTTCAACGGGAAGCAAGGAAAGGAAAAAAAAAGTTGTCTCTGGCCTCATTCTCTGCATCTTTATTATTGCTAGAGAAAGAAAGCTGGAACTTTGTCTCACACACACACACACACGCAAAGTCTATCTTTATGTAAGAAGCACTCATACATTTGGCAGGAACTGGCAGTTTCACTTCCCACGTGCACAGCAAGGCACATTCTTCTTGTCTAGCTTGATGTTTAACCGGCAACCGTTGTGGACTGTCCTTGCAGGCTGCAAAGATAGATGTTTAACCGGCAACTGTTGCGGACTGTCCTTGCAGGCTGCAAAGATAGATGTTTAACCGGCAACCGTTGCGGACTGTTCTTGCAGGCTGTAAAGATAGATGTTTAACCGGCAACCGTTGCGGACTGTCCTTGCAGGCTGCAAAGATAGATGTTTAAGCGGCAACCGTTGTGGACTGTCCTTGCAGGCTGTAAAGACAGATAGATGTTTAACCGGCAACCGTTGCGGACTGTCCTTGCAGGCTGCAAAGATAGATGTTTAAGCGGCAACCGTTGTGGACTGTCCTTGCAGGCTGTAAAGACAGATAGATGTTTAACCGGCAACCGTTGCGGACTGTCCTTGCAGGCTGCGAAGATAGATGTTAAACCGGCAACCGTTGCGGACTGTCCTTGCAGGCTGCAAAGATAGATGTTTAACCGGCAACCATTGCGGACTGTCCTTGCAGGCTGCGAAGATAGCCTGGAGAATGTTTATAAAAGCTGCACTTTATTCCAGCAGACTCTCCGCCAAGGTGGTAACAAACACCCTGTAGTGGTGAAGGCTCCTTCCCTGTATTCCGGAGGGTGATGGTCAGATCTCTGCGAGGGCCACCGTGTGTGTGTGGGGGGGGTGTGTGTGTGTGCATGTGAGCTGTGACTGCGGACAGGCCTGGAGGAACCAAACCAAAGCACCTTCCAACACTATGATTTGTGCTCTGCAGACACTCCAACCACACAGATCAACCACATGGCAAACTCACTAACTGATGCGGGGGTTGCCTCCGTGAGAAAGGTAAGAAAAACAGCCGCGTCACACATGAGGACCGGCGGTGGCCGCACTCTGCAAAGAAATGTCTCATGCTTAGTGATCAGTGCCGCTCCCCCAGGCCCTGCCTGCTCAGTAGCTTTTTAACATGTGATGGTCTCTTCTTAGCAGCCAGCGGCACGTCTCCTCACCCTCCTTGATTGCGGAGACCACGCGTGACACACTTCGGTCTCCCCCTGCTTTCCACAGGGGCTCAGACGCCTGGAGGCCACAGAGTCGGGGCAGCAGTGGGGCGTGGAGCTTGGGCGCCCGGCTCCCGTGCTCTCTCCGAGCCAGCACCTTCCCTGCCCTGCTGCCCTGCTCGTCTGGAAACTGGTTTTAACCTCCCCCCAGAACCCAGGGATCTGGGCTCCGTGTTTGAGTCTTGACTCTGTGTCTGTGCCTTATTTTCAGTTCTATATTAATTTCTGTGTCTGCGTCTCCACTGGGGACACACGTGGGGCTCTGGGAAGCCTGGTCCTGGTCCCCTCCCCCAGCCCCCCTGCTGGCCCAGATGGAGGCGTCGGTGGCGGCGGGACATGGACCCTCGAATGGTGCATAACGTGTAACTGTGAGGTGAGGGCGTCAGAGGGGCGAAGGAAGAAAGAGATGGAGTCAGGAGGAGGCGTGGGGGCAGGGGACGCCGGCAGGAGGGGCGTCTGCCCTCCACACCCCCGGGCCTGTTACCCGCAAGTGTCCACAGAAAGTCAAGAAATAGGTGGGGCCCCGGGGCAGCGGGCTGATGTGCACGTGTTGTCTTTCATCCAGCTCCACTTGTGCTAGTGAATCGTGGCTTCTATGCAGATGTTTACCTTAATAAGCTTTAAAAAGCATGTTAATAAAATGTCTGTACGTTTGTGGTTCTGAAATGCCTCTCATTTAATTCTATGTCAGGACAGTCGTTACATTTTTAAATCAGTTTTGCTCAGATAGATCTTAATGAAAGTATCTCTCTTCGTTAGCAGGTCTGTCTGAAAGCCTTTACCCTCCACCTCTACGCACGGGCATTTTTAGACCAAAAAGACAAAGAAGAACATCTGGGGATTCTCCCAGGTCTCCTACTGCTCCTCAAAGCAAGAGTCCCAGGGTTCACCCCAGGTCGGCTCCCCACTGGTCAGCCCGGGCGTCCCTGGGAGGCCAGGCCGCCACGGGCCCCTCCTGTGAACTAGAGGCTCCTCTGTGACAGTCAGAGAGGGTAAACCGGGCCCACCACCTCGTGTGCAGCACACCCACAAGCCAACATGTGCGCGCGCTCACTTCCGCTCCCAGGCACGCCGAATCTGCTGTTCCTGTCGAGGACACGGGAAAGACGCGATCGCTGGAAATGCTACAAAGAGCTTTGGAAATAAAACTTTAACTCAGCCTTTGACACTTGCCGCACACGTACTTTTAAAAAGCGCATTACATGATGTTACAATTAAAAAGCAAACATCAGAACGTGTTGTCACATGCAGATGGAAAACAACGGGCCGTGTCTGGCAGCGGCTGCTCCCAGTTAACTGCAGATGTGAAACGCTGATGGGTATTACCGTCATCCGTGGCTGTTTTGTACTTCATATTATATCACAATTTGCTTAATTGGTTCAGACACGTTTTAATAAATTTGATCTTAATCTAATCAGGCAGAAATGTTCTGAAAAATGTACATAGTTGTTATTATAATGGGTGAAGACTTTCATGTGAAACGTTTTCAATGGTGTCTTTTTGTATTTGGGGATTTGGGATTTGGTTTGCAGAGACTCTGTGACAATGCCATAGACGGTACAAGACAAGGTTCTTACTACATGAGAAGAAAATCGCACTGCTTTAAGGCAAAATCTCAGAGAATTTGGGAGAAAGACAAAAGAAAGAGACAGAAAGGTCCTTTTATTCTAACCTAGTTTCCATGGAATCCCATGTGCAGCCCCACTGACGGTGCAGGAAGACGCCGTCCACGCCCGGCTGGGAGGTGGCAGCCGCCACCCCGGCCACCACGGCCCCCTGCCGGGGGGAGGCTGCTGCTCCCTGCGAACGTGCCGAGCATCCCCAGGTCACTCAGAGGCCAGAAGCTGTGTCTACGGGGCTCAGGAGCCAGGTAGGAGCTCAGAAACAAGTGAAAATAAGAGGACTAAGAAAGCGTCTGTGCTGACAAGCACGGCTCACGCCTGATGCATAGAAACCACCCAGCAAAGCAAAACCAAACAAACGCAATGCTAAGAGAGCACAGTGACTCTCGCGCTGAGAAGAACACGACGTTTAGAGGAAGCGTGTTACCTCCTGCTTGTCCAGACGGCACCATCACGGCAGCGGCCCGTGCAGCAATTTAAATTGTAACTAGTTAAAATGGAACAAAATTAAAAACTCAGCTCCCCAGCTGAACTAGTCACATTCCAAGTGAGGAACCGTCACGTGTGACTGGTGGCCCCGTTTCAGGCAGCGCGGACGTGGAATGCTTGCATCACCAAGGCAGTTCTGGGGAGGGATGAATTAGGAGCATGGGGATTAACAGACACAAGCTGCTCTCTGTAAAATAACCAGAAAGTGACACCTTGTGTCTGACTATAATTCAATTTAAATTAAATAAACAAACAGGTAAACAAGGTCCTACCGTAGAGCACAGAGAACTGCATTCAATATCCTGTAACAAACCATAACAGAAAAGAATCTGAAAAAGAATAGATGTGTTTGTACATAAAACTGAATGCCTTTGCTGTACCCCAGACACTAACGCAGTATTGTAAAGCAACCACACTTCGATAAATAACAAACGAACGAGGGGGAGGGAAGAGCTGAGGGGCAGGGCACGTGCCTAGCATGCACGAGGTCCTGGGCTCCGTCCCCTGTACGTCCATATAAATAAGTAAGCAAATAAACTTAATTACCCCCCCAAACGAATACAAAAAAAAAACAAATAAAATATTTTTAAAATGAATGAATAACAGGAAATTCTATTTGATAGCCCTGCTCTGAACAGTTGCCTGGAAGGCACTGGAGGGAGACAACTTCGAGCATGTTTGATGGAAGAAGCGTCAAGGACCACAGCAGAGGCCCCGCACAGGGAAGCCGGTTCATGGTCGGGGCCAAAATGAAGCGGAAAAAATGCACTTTTAGGGGGACACACAAGACATCTGGAGAGTCATTCTGAGGAACAGAAGTTAGGAGAAAGCCGCTTAGTCATTTAAACCCAGCTGCTTTTACTCTGTGCTGTGACGTACGAAGGCAGAGAAAGCCTTTTTAAATCTTAGGTTAATAAGATGCTGATTGCTGTCATTTTCTTACTGTTAAATATAGACTGACAGTCAACATATCTCCGAGTGAACGGAGTGATCCTCTGTGGTACTTGGTGACAGGCGAGAGTACATAGAAATAAAAATTGATGGTACGGGGCGTTACTTGCAATTTGCTTTTTCACATTTTTCTTGCAGTGAGGAGATAGCAAGTCTCACTGCTCCCAGCTCTTCCGCAGGACATGATGACAAGCCACCTTCGTGGTTCTATGCACCATTAAATTTTATCTCCGGTATATTCCCCACATGAAATCTCAATCTCTATTAAGCCCCAGCAATAGAATGCTGTAAATTTCTCCAGAGTAGGGATCCCCATTACATCTTTGTAGAAAACATCATTTTTTCCACATATGAAAATGATTAAACTAAAAATTTAATGACCGAATCTAGAAGAGCTCCTTGAGGCCACAGAAAATGAGTTTAATCTGTGAATGTGATTTACGCCTGTTGGGGAACCAAACTTCATCGTGCAGTCACAGCTCCCAATAAAACGCGCCAGGGTACCTGCTCCCCCTCCCCAGTGCCTGCCTCCGCCCCGTGGGTGGTGTTCAGTGCCCCAGAGCGTCTCCCTGAGCCACGACGTTGGATCCACCCCGCGGAATGAGACAAATGGAACCCCAGCGATCAAAACTGTTGACCTGTGACTGAAAAATCGCTCACAAGGAATGTTTTTCCACCCTTAGAATTAGGGCATTCTATTTCATCCTGGAGGTAATTTAAAATATGGGGGGGGGGGAGTGTAAAGATAATGAATTAAACAAGACAGCCGCTTCAATTAAGTCACACACACACACCATTAGCCGGTACCCCGGGAACTGTGGCCGTTCGCTGCACTGCTTGCTGTGTGTGTAAAATTGTAACATAAATTTTCATCGGGGGACCCAATGCTGTGCACGTTTTCAAGGAATTGGAGGCACTTTTGTTTCGTAGGAAATGTTAGTATAGAGCAAGGTCAAGGGACATCTCTTTGGTTATTTATGGCTATCTGTCAATAACTGAAGCTTAATTTAACCACGTATTCTAATTACTTTATGATTCATCAAAATTTACCTAATTTCTTGACCATTTAGATATACATTTATAATTCTCATACAGTTAAATATACCAGGAGTGAATAAATGTGTTTAAGAAAAGTATTTCCATCACACAAATACATCAGCAGAAGCTGAAATGTGGTATTTTAACATACTCATAGTAAGAGGTATCAAAATATTATCACTAAGAATTCCCCTCATTAACAGTTGCAAATTTCAAAAGTTACAACTCAGAAACATTAACAGTGTTTGCTTGTTTTTTTCCCTGTTAGTCGTCTGTTGCTGTGTAACAACTTAGCGGCCAAAACGCCACCCAGGTCTCACCTCGCAGTTCCCGGGCCCGAAGCCCGGACCAGGCTGAGTGGGGTCCTGCGCTCGGTCAGGGCCACAGTCAGCCCAGGGCTCCCACGAGGCCACGAGGTAGGGCCACGTGTCCCCACATCCCTTCAATATCGGTCACCACCGTCTCTCAATCGTGCCCCAAGGACGTGGCTCAGCCCTGTCCCCTCTCCTGGCCACTCTCCCCGCTCCAATTTCAGCTTCTACTCTGGGCTACCCTGACCACCTTCTACATGCCATTCCAGCATCTTTTTTTCTGCACGGTGGTCGTGGATTCAGTCGTTCAGAGGAAAGCTCTAGAATCTGACTGAGTTCTAAACCTGGCTTAACAGCAGGTGTGTGACTTGGGTCTGTTCATTAAACCTCTCTGTGACTTGGTCTCCCTGGACACACTGCCGTGTTGACGGGCCTCGCGATGTCTGTCATCACGGTCCCTTTGCCTCCCGCGGTCCCTGACCCAGAGGGGAGTCCCTGACCACACGGCAGTGAGGTGCGCCGAGCCGGCACCACCGTGTCCCCACACGTGCGCTTTGCAGGGAAGGATGCTGGCCTAGGAACCAGGCAGGAACTCGGACACACAGAGCTGATGAGCCCCGTGGAGGGGGAGGCCGTGCGCGGCGGGGCACTGACCTGTTGCTCCTCCTCGATCTGCGCTTCTGTGGCTTCAGCGAATGCCCAGAGCAGCTGACTTTGCCCAGAACGGAGCTGTGTGCTGTGGACACAAGGTCTTCGCTCAGAGCCTGGCGGGAGAGCCACAAGGGCAAGTAGATAAAAACTGATAATCACAGCGGGATACAGGCAAGAGGAGGAGCGCGTCCCGCACAGGTGCAAAAGTAACATCGCTGAAAAAATAGACACAAATGGACTTATTTACAAAAAAGAAACAGACTCTCGGACATAGAGAACAAAGCTATGGTTACTGGCTGGGACAGGAGGTGGGAAGGGATAAACTGGGAGTTCAAAAATTGCACCTCTTAGGGAGTGATGGAAACGTTTGCTATCTTGATTAGCTTGGTGGTGGTTTCATGGCTGTAGACATCTATCCAAATTCATCCAGCTTCTGAAATACGTGTAGTTTACTGTGCAGAAATAATACCACAATAAAGTTGTTTTTTAAAAAAGTAAGAGCATTGTGTCAAGGAGGTCTCTGCTGTGCGACACTGATAAGTGCATTTTGTTAAATAGCCACGAGATTGCAGAACACGGTGCTAACAACAACAGCGATAATAACGCAAGACTGCAGAGCCCGGCAGCAGTGACAGTAACAACAACGGAAGGAGGGGCTTTCAGCCAGCGGGCAGAGCGTGAGCAGGCGGGCAGCACTGGCACCGCCACCCCAACAGGGAAACTCAGCGGCTTCCGACGCCGGGGCTGTGGGCGCGCAGCTGCCCCTGGACGGGACCTCGCCCCAGCTGAGGGCAGGGCTCGCTCCGCGGGCTGGCGGGAGGAAACGGGGCTTCGCTGAGACGGGCACCGACAACGTCGCGCTCTGCTCCAGAAGGGCCGTCGCGGGGCTGGTGTGGAGGCCGGAGATGCGGGACAGCGCAGAGAGCTGAGAGGGAGGGAGCCCACAGGGACGCCATGCTGCAAGGGTGACCGCCTGAACTTGGGCCACGGGACGTGCATGAAGAACACTGGTGACACAACCAGGTCAGATGTGGATGCTGAAGAAGAGGGAAACGAGCCCCACAGTCTAGGGGTGAGTGAGCAGCGGAGGAGCCAACTCACACAGGAAACAAGAGCAGAGAGCGGAGGTTTAGGGGGAGCGCAGGGAAGTGCGTTCTGCCTGGTCTCAGGCCCCTGTGGCTCGTCGCAGGGGTGGGGCTGTCCCGCAGCATCTGACACGGGTCCATGAGACATGGGGCTAAGCACACAGACGCCGAGGCCGCGAGCATCCAGGAGGCAGGATCCAGAGCACGTGGGGTTAGAACGCACGAGTGCAAACGACGCGGACAGGACAGCAAGGGCCCCTGACGTGCAAGGACCAGGTGCAGGGGGACGATCCAGGATGGTCACAAGTGCCGAATGACGACAATAATAAATGCTCTGGTAGGAAATAAAACACTTTCTCAATAACTTCAAATAAACCCCATTCCATCTCTCGTGCCCTTGCATGCATCTTGGTCTTAGGCATCTGTACATGGCGGCTATGGTTTGAATGCTTGTGCCTCAGCCCAAATCCACATGCTGACATCCAAACGGCCAGAGAGGACGGGATTAGGAGGTGCGGCCTTCGGGAGGGGCTTTGCTCAGGAGGGTGGGACGTCAGGAATGGGGTCGGCGCTCCCGAGGGGTCCTTCGGCCTTCTCCCCCGTGAGGACGCAGCCAGAGCGGGAGGAGGGGTCTCACCACAAAGCAACCGTGCTGGTGTCTCGGTGGCGGGCTGCCAGCCCCAGGGCTGTGACAAATGCACCTCTGTTGTTGATCAGCCACCTGGTCGGTGGTATTTTGCTGTAAGACCCCAAACAGACCAAACCAAGGACCTACCACTCCTCTCCCTCTGTGAGCCTGGTGAACTCAGATGCACTGGTTTCCATACGAAGGCCTCCGCCCACTTTTCTCTGTGGGGGAAGGGCCACTCCCGGTACTTTCCATCTTGAATAGAGGTGCCTGCCAGCGCGCCTGGCTCCCCCAGTCAGCACCCCGTCATGTCAGATACGCGTCCAGGGAACACCGAGGGCTTTGTGCACCCCCGAGAAACACGGGACCCAACAGTCCAGTCCTCTACCCGACTCTCTAACATCTACAGCTTTCTTTCGGTGCCATTTAAGGATAAGAAAGGCTTCAGATGGTCACTGGAGAAATGTCTTCCTTCAAAGGCGTCACGGAGGCAGCCGACCCACTCGTCAACAGCAGACGTTTGCTGCTATCAGCTCAGCCCTGGGCACGGAGCGCGGAGTGGCCGCGCCGGCTGAGTTCCCCAGTCGTCGTCGCTCGCCCAGGTTGTGCCTGCAGAGCTGTAACGACCACAGCAAAGGGAAAATCCGAGTGTGCCGAGACTGCTTGAAGAGATTTATGATGGAAGCGGTCACTGAGACTCTCCACAAACAAAGTGCCCGCAAGGCGTCGCCCACTTGTGCCCCTGCGCTCTGCATAAGCCCACACGGGCTCACCGGCCGACCCACGTCTTGATGGCATCTGCTGGGCGGCACTGAGATAGTAGGAACATTTTCCTGGGACGGGACTGGGGATTCAAATCAGTTTTCTCAGAGCACTGCCAGTATGTGTGAAATTTACCATAACCAAGGGCTTGTCGGATGCACATCGTTAGCTAACCATCGGTGAATCTGAGTTTTGCAGAAAGCACGGGAGGAAAAGGATGAGTGTGTGTGTAGCTGCCACAGGGAAAAAAACAGTAAAAGTCATCCACAAACACATCAACGACTTAAATTTACAGACAACTGAGCTGTAAACTCAGCCACATTAGACCACACTTCACAGCTGGAGCAGCACCGTGTCTAACGTGTGGCAGCTGAAATGAGGACGGGAGATGGTTAAGCCCTGTAAGATCGCTCCCAGCCAATCTGGGCGCCGTCTTTACTGCCAGCTTTGCAACCTGTGTTAAATAATAGTGTCTTTGCCTTTTATAATTTTGTTAAAATCACGTTCTGTAGGTTATAGAAAAATAAAACAATAAAATGAAACTTAAATCAATTCTGCAGCCAGTTTAGGTCCCAGTCACATCCACCAAGATGCTCCTCTTGTCATACCCGACAAGGGCGAGCGAGGCCTTGAATCGCACGGATGAAACTTCAGTGTTCGACTTCATTCTGTCCAGATGAACAAGGACATTATATTAAAAAAAAAGAGAGAGAGACACGACTTCCTGCCATTCACCGAAGGGCAATTCAGACTTAACACATGGAAGCAACACTTTTTAAACAATCACTTAACACGTTAGGTGCTCCCTGAAAGAAGTCACTGGCTTCTTGTAAGAGCCGCGGGCTGTGGTCACTTCCCGGCTCGAGCCGCTCACGTCCGTCTCCGTGTGCCTTCATCCCTGCTGCCTGCTTGTGAACAACAACAACAACAAGACGTGAGCAATACCGAGCGTCTCTTGCACGTGCCGTGGCTCTGGGCGTCTGCCGAGGGCAGCTGGCTTCGAAACCCAATAGGGCCCAACTCGCAAAGATAAGGCGATGAATGCAGGCTGTGGCCGGGAGCCTTGATCCGCCTTTCTGGGTCAGCAGCTGCTGGTCTGCTGGTCTCACGGATTAAAGTGTGGGGACAGGATGAAGCATCCGAGAACGTGCGCTGGTCTGGTCACCGTCACCACCCCCAGTGCCGCAGCCTGGTTTCCAAAGGAACAGACTCCTGCCTTATCATGTGTCTGCGAGAGGACCCAGAGAGCGGTCCCATTTCACTGATAAGCCCCAAGGCTGGCGTTAGGTGACGTCAGGTGCGTATGAACTGTTTGCGAAACCACCTGGGCCAGCCAGAGCCAAGGGTAGGAATCCATGTACGTTATAATAATCAAGGAAAGCCCCGTGGTGAGCTGCGCTTCCTAAGAGAAGCCTCTGACACAGTCAGCGCACCATGAGCAGCAAAGTCATGCCTCACTGCCCTCGTGTGGGGAACGCAGCCCCTCAGTGGGCCAGCCCTGCCCCGGGCAACCTGACAGCCTCTGCTGGCCTCTTACGCGTGGGACGTGCGTTACGCACGTGCTACTGAAGACCCTGGCAGACCATTCCTGACACTGTGCTCTTTTACCTGATAAATCTGGAGAGCGAGTCAGTGAGTTGGGTAGAGTTCTTTGTGAAAAATACTCTCTACTTGCAAACAGAAAATAACACTTCAGTTAGACTTCCCTTTGCAACTAGCCATTTTCCAAACGTCTGCACTTACACATGAGCACATGACTCTGTGTGATACACATCCCCCTGCAAAACGGAGTCTTTGATTCTAGAATCACTGGAGTGTGGTGCTTTGGGGGAAATTTCTTTAAAAGCATTCTGGCTCGATTCTCTGTGGATTCTCCGTGGCTCTGTTACTGACAGACAAGGTGTCCTATCCGTTTTTCAGCGTCTGTTAGCCTGCGTCCCGTTCGCTCCACAAAATACCCGCTTTCCTCACCGCCCGCAGACAGAGCTGTGAGCAAGTCTAACCACGAAGGAGATTTTAATTCTGAAGCAGCTGATGCGATGCAATCTGCTTTGGTCGCTGCCACAATCTTCCATTTAGAGCTGACATGTTTATTCTTGGGCATTTAAACTGTGGCCCAGAAAGCCATGAAGGGAGGCCAGTTATAAATGTTAGATTTGATTGGAGATGACATTCCAAAATAAACACGCCAAAGCGCAGTGGACCATTCTCCCGTGCACCTACCCTGCACTGCACGCAGTCACACGAGCCCGCAGACAGCAAGCACACCAACGCACACAGAGCGTCCTCCCGAGCAGCTGCACCCCACTCGGGCTTGCAAACACACACAGACACGCGCACGGCTTCTGCCGACTCAGTGGAGGAGAAAAAACCGAGGGAGCGTTGGTCAAAACAAATAATCATTTCATTCAGCAGCCAAACGTGTAAGGAAGGCATTAAACCCCATCTCCCAACATCATAAGAATATTTTTAAAGACACAGAAGGAAACGTTCACCCCGAAGGATCAGCTAGGCGGTCCCTTTTACACTTCACTCCACTCTGATGAGAAAATAAATGAATGAGAATAATCATCATAAAAGAGGGAATTGTTCTGAAGAGATTATACACACAAAGAAATATAAACCAGACTGGGCTTACTGCCCAGAAAAACCCAGCAAACAAATACAAAACCAAAGAAAAAAATAGAGAAAATTAAAGAAAGGAGGATATTTAAAAGGCATATTTAGCAAACTATGGGAAAAAAAAAAAACCCAGCATGGGCAAGTGTGCTTAGAAAAGCGGATGGCCAGGAGGGAGAACGGACTGAGGGAGGAGTGAGGGAAGACAAGACTCGTCTTTCCCCGAGTGCTCCGCCTGGAGGAAGCCGCACGGGGTCAGGTCTCTGTCAATAAGGAGGAGACTGAGGTGGAACCTTTAAAGGGAAGATCTCTAACCCCCACGCACTGCTTTGTCTGGGCTGCTGGAAGGGCACAGCTTTGTTTTTGTTTTGTTTTTATTGAAGTGTAATTGATTTACAATGTTAGTTTCAGGTGTATAGCAAAGGATTCAGTTATACATACACACATATTTTTTTTCAGATTCTTTTCCATTATAGCTTATTATAAGAAATTAAATACAGTTCCCTGTGCTCTACAGTAGGTCCTTGTTGTTTATCTATTTTATGTATAGTAGTGTGTATCTGTCAATCCTAAACTCCTAATTTATCCCTCCCCTTCCCTTTTCCCTTTGGCAACCATAGTTTGTTTTTTATACCCGTGAGTCTGGTTTTTGTTTGTAAATAGAATTGTTATCATTTTTTTAGATTCACATATAAGTGATATAATATATTTGTCTTTCTCTGTCTGACTTACTTCACTCAATATGATAATCTCCAGGTCCATCTACATTGCTGCAAATGGCATTATTTCATCCTTTTCCATGGCTGAGTAATATTCCATTGTATATATATATGTATATACATTTATATTTATATTTATATACCACATCTTCTTTATCCAGTCATTTGTTTACGGATAGTTAGGCTGTTTCCACGTCTTGTCTATTTAAACAGTGCTGCAGAGCTAACATTCTTGTCACTGAAATCTTGAAAGGAAGAGGGGAGGAGGATGAAGCTGAAAAAGTATTCAATGAAATAATGGCTGCAACATCAAATTTGGCAAAAGATAATAAACCTAGATTCAAAAATCTAAGAAAACGCTGAACAGAATAAATCCAAAGAAATCCACCTCAAGACACAATATCGTCAAATTGCTGAAGACTAAAGACAAATTTTAAAATCTCAAAGAAAAAAAGCAAGAGAGAAGTAATTACCTACAGGGAAAAAGCACGTGAACTGGCAGTAGGTTTCTCCCCAGAAGTCTCGAGGCCACAGGGAGGAGCACACCGGGTCAATTCCTTTCCTAAGGCTCGGCAGGATTCCCAGTGTCTTGACGTCGTGGTTTGGTCCTGAGGCTGCACGTTGGAAAGGACAGGACTCCAAGAAAACTGAGCTTCATGCAGCTGTGAAGCAGTTCTGTAAACTCTGCAGCACAAAGAGCCCCATGGCTGCCACGCCACCCCGGCCGCCAGGTCCCCTCTCATTAACACGCTCCACTTAAGGACGACAGCAGAGGGAACGACAGACACACTTCGCTCTGTTTTTGCTGTGTCAGTGTGACTTAAATACTAGTTTCCCTACTGGGCTGCAATATCACACTCTCCAAATTACTCTAAAATTAATAAAACTAAAGACAGCATCACGTACGCAGCTGGCAGGAAAAAGAACTTTGTTCGTCTCAGTGGGTCAGTGTTTGCAGACCTCATTTGTAACGTGGAGTGTTCTAAATCTAACCTGATACCAGCTAATGGGATGACTTAGACATGCCAGCTTTCACACCACATCAAGTTATGTCATTTAATTAAAGCCAAACTTGTGAGACACGTGAGAAGTGCACAGAACGAAGCTGCAATCTAAAATGACCAAGTCAGATCAACTTTTATTTCTAGATGTCATGGTGGTTGAGGCTGGAAGTTTGTAAGATTTACATGATATGTAACTATATCATAAACATATAAAGACTTGTTAAAATACGCCTAATACGGTGTAAAAAGAACTCAGGCTCTGGGGTCTGCAGATCTGGGTGGAATCTCAGCTCTGCCGCTAACCTTGCCTGTGGCATTTGGAAAGTTACAGAAACTCCTTAAACCAGGGTTTTTCTCATATGTTAAAAAAATAATAACTGTGCTGAGTGAATTAATTCAATGTTCGCATAAGTACCCTCTGAGTGAGTCACCCACACCGTCCCCGAGAGATGAAACCAAGACTGGAGGTGCCGGGTAACCTGCACACGGTCACATGAGCCACGAGGACGGGCCCCCAGTTCAGGCTCAGGGTGTCTGACCCCACATGCATTTCACGACCCACATGCTCTACTGTCTTCCTGACCGCTGGTTCATCTCCAGGATCACACAGGTTCCGTTCATAAACTACAAGCACCTGGAGCTACCCACCATTAATTCTCCCCTTGTTACCATTAGGCAGTTAGAGAACTGGGGGCACTGGGCAGACAGGTGGAGGAGGGCAGGACGGTCCGGGAGATGGCGGCGGCCCTGCCTCCAGCATCGAGGGGCTTGACTTCCTCTAAACACGTGCCAGCAAGACACCAGTTAGAGCCCGACAGTCACAGAGCTCAGAGCTGAGAAGGGCCCAACGGACGCGGCCCAGCGTTCCCTGCAATGTGATCAACACTACGGTTCAGCCCCCCCGACACCACGGGATTCCCTGTGGGCACCACGGGCAAGGACACGTGCAGACGGACAAACATGACCAGACACTCCAGGGACAAGAGCCGTCAATCAGTCGAAAGACCCCCTCCGCGCGAGGCACAGGAGCAAGGGGAGACGACGGCCACCGCTGCCCGCCCTTGGCTCAGCCCGCCTGCTGCTCCTGGGGGTGCGCGTCCCGTTTTCTGAGCAGATTCTTTTAAGACCTTTCACTGCACAACACTCTGCGTCTCCCGTCTGTTTTTTTATCTTTTGGGTAAGACAAGGGCGGGGTCTCTTCCCTCCCCCTTTTGGGGTAACAGTTCTCCTTCTAGCAACAATATTAGCACCTATAAAGTCTCCAGTGCAGATGAGTCAGCCCCCGCCTTTGTCATCGGATGACGACGGTCTCCCTGGCCCTTTCCCGGCCGGGTTTAAGGTGTCACGACACGTGCACGTCTCACCTCACCTGCACGGAAGTTGTGCCCGTGCTTCCGAGGCTCATCCTAACCTTTCTCACCTCCCCTTTCTTCTACATCTGTGGAGTCTGCATCACTGTCCAGGCAATTAGCAAGACGTTCTTGTCTCCACCAGACACTTAGATGCCTAAAGGCAAGAATGATCCTTCATCCACCCTTAGTTCTTCAGAGCTGTGCACAGCGCTGCCCAGAGTCAGCACACGGCGACCGTGGGAGGAACGCGTGACTGGCTGTTTCCTAACGGCTTCCACTTCTTCATTTCAAGGGGATAAAAAGTCCAATAAAACCACTAGTACTTGGGAAAATCAAGACTTCCCACTACCACTGACTTGCTGTAAAGGTGAAGGTAAGATCTGAGGACTATTTGAAAGTAAGAAGACTGTCCCGTGCACAGGAGTCTGTTGACCGCTTCACCCCCTCGGAACAGCATAGCGGGGTCAACACTGGTTGTAAGGAAAACACGGAAGTGGTCTAAGAATGCATGGACACTTCTCCATGGAGAGCCATAAACGACTATAAAACCATGTTTGGCGAAAGAGGTGAGAAGTCAGTCATTACACATCTTCATGAGCAGTGCGGTCCAGACCTGAGTTCCTCGCCTGAATTCACGGGGTAAAAAGACTCAGGCCAACAGGCGTGGTTGCAGGTGGTGCCCAGAGCGGCCCACGGCACCACTCCACAGCTGCCCGCATCCCTAAATGTCTTCAAGAAGTTGAAGCCCATATTAATTTATTATATATTTCCGTATGCATATTACTTAACAAATCTAAGGCTATAATTCAAAGGTTAGAAACAAATATAAGAAATAAAACCCAAGTGCTATTCACAAGAATGCTTGCTTTATGTGAGTGGAGCTTAGATTTCAACTTCTCAGTAATTTTTTTTAATTGAAGCACAGTCAGTTACAACGTGTCAATGTCTGTTGTGCAGCACCGTGTCCCAGTCATGCATATACACACATATGTGCATTTTCACATTTCTTTCATTACAGGTTATTACAAGATATTGACTATAGTTCCCTGTGCTGTACAGAAGGAATTTATTTTTTATGTATTTTTCTATATAGCAGTTATTATTTGCAAATCTCAAACTTCCAAATTCTTAATTCAGAAGTCAGTGCTCTAAAAGATATTTTGGGATTATAGGTTCTCGCATGACATAATGACAGGAACGAAATTCCTATGCTCTCGAGGTCTTTGGTGACATTTCTTGACAGATGCAATGGAGGGCACTGCAAAGATCACGGACTGAGAGTAAGAAAGCTGCACTTCGACACACACCACCGCGAATGAGGTGTGCCCTCCATGTCTACTTCCTCGGGCACAGGAAGTTACCCACATAATGTAAACAGTTCTGTGGACAGAAATCAGTGTATTCTGGCCACGAATCTCAAATAGCTTCGACTCCAACTCAGGCTGTTAATGAGTCAAAAACAACGTGCGTGATGTAACAAAACTGGCTGTGCACGGGTGATCTCATACCTCTAGTGACCCTGCTGCTCCCCTGCGCCGCCTGATGGGCCGACCACACAGCCACTCCCCTTGCTCTTTAGGTCTCTGCCCGTGTCTTTCTTCCGACCCCCAGCCCTGTGGTCTCCGCTGTAGACTGTTAGGATGGAGTCCCAGCCCAGCAGGTTCTCAAATGCCGTTCTCTACCGTGATGGTCCGTGCGTGCGTGCCTTCTCTAAAATGCAGCCTCCCCGTACCACCCTCACCCTAACATGGTCTAGGGGTCCCGCACTCTTTTCAGGATGGAGTCCAGGTGCCTGACATAACATGAGTTTC